>NC_134403.1:209878116-211078116 GCF_038048845.1 Mixophyes fleayi | reverse complement strand
TGAAGGGGAGCCAGATGAAGGGGGCAAAAACAGCATGGAGGGCACAGTGTGATCATAAGGCATGGCGATGATGAAGGGGCACATTATTGTAATATTGGAGCTGGAGGAAGGCCTAATTATTAATCGTGGGTGCTATTGATTTAACGCTGGGGCTGGCTGTAATTTTCTAAATGTAGCCATTTTTTTTTCAAAATAGGTCCTTCAACATTTCTGGATCCGGACAAGCCACAACTAAAGAAAGCAGCAGCCACAGGTGGAGAAAGTGAGAAGAACAGGTAGGAGAGAGCAGCACAGTGTGTGAAATGTTGTGATTCTAGTAGGGACAATACCAATTTTTGGTGAATGTTGTGTCCAATGTAAGGTGTAGGCCAAGACTGAACTGTTTGTGTACACACTGCATTGTTTGTATACTACCCTGTGGTGGTAGATGTCCTGAAAGTCAGGAGTGCTTAAACATATGTGACGCTCCGGCGAATTGAGAGCCTAGTGGTTTTTATGTTAGCCACGCCCCAATGGCACGTTTGCCACGCCCCCAAATGCATGACCGCACCTCCCAAAATTTTTGCACTGCCGTTTGGCTAGCCACGCCCCTGAATATATGACCATATACCTAATCTTTTTTGCGCCGCCGTAAGGCGGCGCAAAAAAATTTTGGGGCTTACTTCACTATGAGGGGGGCCCCATGAATTTGTTGTACCCGGGCCCTGAATTCTTCTTGGCAGCCCTGGTCGAGACTCCTAGTTACCATGACAGTAAGAACAGGCCATGACGGACCCAGGTTTGGAACCTACAACGAAAGACCTACTACAACATCTGGTTACTCGGGTGGAACAACAAGATGTCATTCAGCGACAACTACTGCAATGTTTCCAGTCTCTAGTATCTCGGGTAGACTCCTTGCAAATCACAACTCCCTATCCCGTTTTGAATACTCCACTGGTTTCTCAATCCCCTGAGCCACCCCAGGTGTCTACAGCTTCTGCGCTGCACCTGCCTACTCCTTCCAAATTCGATGGAGATCCTAAAGCCTGCAGAGGCTTTCTCAATTAGTGTTCCATTCATTTTGAACTCCAGCCCCAAAATGTTTCTACTCATCGCTCTAAAGTGACATACATGATTTCTTTATTTTCTGTACAAGCCCTGGCATGGGCATCCCTGCTTTGGGAAAGAGATGACCCTCTTTTCAGAGAGAGAGTGCTGCTTTTTATTGATACATTTTGAGGAATCTTCGATGAGCCTGGACGTGTCGTTTTGGCTGCATCTAGTATCCTCCGGCTGCGACAAGGGTCTCGCTCGGTCGCTCAGTATGTGATTCAATTCTGTACATTTTCTTCTGAGCCCAGTGGAATAACTAGGCATTAATAGCTGCCTTCTGGCAAGGCATTTCTGACAAAATTAAAGATGTGCTGGCATCGCAAGAGTTACCTTCCTCGTTGGATGCTTTGATATCTTTGTGCAATCGAGTGGACATGAGATTTTGGGAAAGAAACTCTGAAAGGGAGTCCCTGCCTAAGACACCAGTCCACTTGGCATCCCGATTCCGTCACCCCTCTCCACCGCTAGAACCCATGGAGTTGGGACATTCCAGATTAACTCCGGAGGAGAGGGAGCGACGGTTAAAAAATAAACTCTGTATTTATTGTGCTGCCCCAAACCATGTTCTGAATTCATGTCCCAAGAGATCGGGAAACGCAAGGCCCTAACCTGTTCTGGAGAGATAAGGTTGGGGTCTCTGGAATCCTCTCCACTTCATATGGATTCTAAAACTTGCTCTTTCTCAGTCACTATTTCTACTTCAACCAGTTCTTTTACATCTCGCGCACTCCTGGATTCCGGAGCAGCAGGGAATTTCATCTCAAACTCTCTAGTACTTCAATGGTCATTACCAGTGATTCCTTTGGAAAAGGCTATTGTTATCATGGCTATTGATGGCTCACAGATTGCCAATGGAATCATAACCAAAAGACCTATCCCCCTATCTCTTCAAGTTGGGGACTTACATCAAGAACAAATCTCCCTACTGGTCCTTCTGGCTACCACTAGCCCTCTCGTTCTGGGCCTTCCATGGCTCCAACTTCATTCTCCTCAAATTGATTGGAATTCACCACAAGTTGTATCTTGGGGATCTGCTTGCCAGCATAGATGCCTTACTCAAGTCCTCCCAGTGAAACTGTCTACATCCTCTTTGGATTTTCCTCTGTCTGGTCTCCCTCCACAGTATGCTCCTTTTACTGATGTATTTCACAAAGTACAGTCGGAATGTCTCCCTCCTCACCGAGCCTGGGATTGTCCGATAGATGGGATTGTCCGATAGATCTACACCGCGGGAAAGTTCCTGGAGAAGACAAACCGCTGTGTTAGACTTCGCGCCTCTGGTGAGTAATAGCCAACTATTGGTAAATTCTGGGTCGAGACTCCTAGTGACCGTGACAGGGTGATGGCAATGTAATCTAACTCAAAATGAGTTGTTGAAGTGCTTGTAAAAATGTGCATCTCTGACTTAAGATAAGGCACTTTTTTACATCTTCTAAATGTTACAGGTGTATATTTCGAATACACAAGCACAGGGCCTGATTAAGGGTTTTGGCCGCCTAAGACTAATACACCCGTAGCCTCCCCCCCATCAAAAAACCAGAAAACCAAAGCAGCTTTGTTGTTTAGGTATCTTATGGAAATTTCTGATCCTGTTTTGAAAATGTGCAAACATTACAAACCCTCAATGATTAGCCTCTTTAGAAAAGTTCCTCATGAGCGCCACACAGTAAAGAGATCATACCGCCCCATAAGCGGCCAATTCATGACAACCCAGCCATTTAATCACATCCCTGCACACTGTCCCATCGGAAAACAATCTGTCCATCTCTCTGCACACACTCTGTCCCCCTTCAAAACACACAATCTGTCCCCCTTCAAAACACAAACTCTATCCCCCTCTTTGCACGCTGCCCCCCCCTCCAAAACAGACACTCTGCCCCCCCCTCCAAAACAGACACTCTGCCCCCCCCCCTCCAAAACAGACACTCTGCCCCCCCCCCTCCAAAACAGACACTCCAACTTTCTGCACGCTGTCACCCCAGAACACACTTTGTCCCCCTTTCTGCATAAACAAAAATCTACTTACCTGTCTTCCCTTCCGCCGGTAGTCAGTTCCTTTCACTGCAGCTTCGCACTGGCAGTCTGGCTGTGATGATGACATCTTGCCCGACAGACAGTGATGAGGATGGGGCTCCGTGTGCACAAAAATTAATGGTAAAGTATTGAGGAGTCTGAGCAATACATTGTTTTGCTTAAGCATGCAATTAATTATATTTAGGGGAGGGGGAGATTAAACAATTTGAATGTCTTACATTTGTGGTTGATTTCTCATTTTTCACACTCTTTATATTGTAGCTAAAAATGTCAGATGCTGGCCCAAGCATTGCACCAGGTCATGGTGAAAGAACCAGGCGGCGGCCTAATTTTTCGGACCGGGAAGTAGAAATTCTGGTCTAGCTGGCCATAGAAAAATTTCATTCCAGCACGAGACGGATGTCCGCCCCTGAGAAATTGAGCCACTGGGAAGAAATAACTGTACAAGTTAATGCCATCACTCTCAGTCGGCGGATGGCCCATGAAGTACAGAAACGGTAATATCAATTAGGTTTACCAAATCCAACATTAAATTTGTTTTTCTATAAACATAGCACAAGTCTGACAACTGTTACCTTGACACATATTGTTCCTGTGTAAGTCATTTGTTTTTGAAGACCAGATTGTGGTGTCAAAGTGTAGCCATACAAACTTACATGTCACTTTCTGACAATTATCCACCCAAGACAAGGCACACACTTTTAACAGTGTTGTGGGAGTCTGATTTATGTGTGCAAATTGAAAGTTTACACTATTGTGTACATGTTTTTTGCTATCAAACCATTTGAACCCTTATATATTGTTCTCATTTGTATAGCTGGGCTGACTATAAACAGAAGTTAAAAAAAAAAAAATCTGTAACGCAAGGAGGCACGTTCAACGAACCGATGGTGGCCCACCACAAGGCCTCATATTAACACCACTGGAGGAGCGAGCTAGTATCAGCATTTTTGAGGCATCTCTGGCTGGGGTGGGTCGGATTGGTATCGGCTGCGACCCACCCCTAACACAGCGGTTATCTTCCCTAGGTACATTTCGATTATCTACTATTTGTGTCTGTTAATGTTTCTGTTGTGTATAGGAACATGTGGCACCTCTATTAGTATGTGTCTTAATGCTACTTTGCCAATAATTCTCCGCTTGTGCACCACATCATAGTGACTCTAATTTCAACACTGATTCTCAAATGTGTAAATCTGTTGTTAAAATCTAACCCTAAACATAAATATGGCTCTTTGATATTGTCAAAACAACATATACTTAAATGACATGGAGGTTAGGTTGGAATAACAATGCGTGTTTGTTGCTACATTCCCTCAATTCAAAAGCTGCTAAATGGATGCATTACAATTGCCATTAATTTTAATTTGACAAATTTTCATATTTTGATGTTGGTTAATTAAAAAACTAAACTTCTGTTTTTTATTTTCTTTATACAGAACGGGAGGAGGAGGTGACTGCTGATGTGCCTGTTCCGATCATCCAACAAGTGGGGGTGCTTGCCTGTGATGTGGAGGACGCTCGGAGAGAGGATGCACGACTCTTGAGGCAGCAGACCCTTTCGCACATAAGCCACCATTTTGAATCCGCCACTCAGTCCTTAGACACACATGTTAGGGAAATCTCCACTACCCTCACCCGTCTGGAGCACAAATTTGACCACCACATGAGCACTTTAAATTCTACACTCACAAATATGTGCACCCTCTTGACCCAAATCTTACAGCAGCAGCACACCTCACAACGCCCTCCACTAAATGACACTCCTTCACCCAATTCAACTCAGACCAGACACGCTACCTTTTCAACCCCAGACCCTCAGCTCACTCATCATTATATTTCACCCCTTTCTAATCATCTGGCTCCCGCACACCGCTTGGCACGTCCCTCGGCACACCCTTCCTGCCCCCCTTCCTATCCCCTTTCCCATCCCCCTGCCCCTTCGTCACACCATCGGTCACACCCTGCTGACCAAGAGAGCTCTGATGCATGCTCTGAGCCTTCCACATCATGGGTGACTCAAAACCAGGCACATGTCTGCAAACCAAAGTGTGGGCAAAAACGCAAAAAAAAACAAAATGTTGGTTCTTTCCATATGCTTCTGTTTTTGGAATAAATTTAATTTACATTTATTGGAATGCTACTAAATTTGCAATCACAATTATAACTGTTTGCTTGTTGTTTATTGTATAAATATTATGCTTTAATGAGAAATTCTAACATGTTGCAGTTTGTGAGCACACTGTTACATCAGTACACTGAGTCTACAGAATTTAACGCACTAATTTCTAAGTTTGTTCAAATATATTTCCTATACAAATGGTCCTGCAATGAGTTGGCACAGTCAAAGCCTATGTAATATTGTGGGTACTTTTTGGGGGAGTGTGATCATACATATACCCAAGCATCCTATCCACCCAACAAGACAATACCACCAAACTAAGGTACATAGTAAACAACAAACCCTGGTTTAGGGCACTCAAATTGTTTCAGCCACGGGGACAAGTGCGTAACATGAGTACACTACAACTTTTAATAGTAAGTATCATGGATGCTTAATTGTGGCATTTCTTGCAAATAAACCAACATTTAGAGCTGGCTGTTTCTTATTGCGGGGTCCATAAATGTGTGTAACTCAATGTAGAGTAAGCAAAGGTTTTATCGTCCTTGGGTCTGGTGTTGTATGTACAGATTTATTTTTGGCCCTTATGTGAATAATTCATTTCTGGAAAAAATGAAGCATTAGGCAGTTTAGCCAAAAGATGTGGCCTTGTAGTGCACTTTATTGTAAAATGTGTGGTGCGGATGCCAGAAAGATTTTGTGGATTGTGCTAAAACAGACATACTGTAAAATAGAGTCATCATTTGCAGCACTTACAGTCTAGCATGGTTTGGTCCTTGAGATAACTTGTAGTAAAATATAAAGAAAAAAGCCTTATGGAATGGAGGGAAGATTTGGAGTAGGGTTAGGGCTTGTCCTATTATAACTGTACATATTTGTGTTTAGTGCTTTGGGTGGGCAATGTGAATTATTTGCGTTGTATATTTTGCTGTAATTGCCTTATTTTAGTTTCCATTGTTTTGTGACATGGTTGTGCACAGTTAAAATTAGACAGATTGGTATTGCATTCCTTTCCTTTAGACCTCATTTCCTCTAGGTCACAGCATGGCCATGCAGCCAGGGCATAGTCCTCACCTAGTAGTACTTGTGCTACTTGGGTACAAAACACACTGCTTAGTGAAGGGAAATATTTCTAAATACACATGGGTGGGAACCCCTATGTGGGGGGAGGTTGACATCTCCCTAGGGAATAGGTAGCAGTGGTCAGTTATCGCTGCTTGATTGCCATTCTGAAGGGTGGGCACTATGCTGTGTGAGGACAATGAAATGGTTGTATCATAGTGCAATTATCGTAAACACTTATCAAGTAGATGTGTTACGTTAAATTTAGACACATGGCGAAGCAGGTATTGGTCTTGCAATGGTAAAATGTGTGCCGAACTATTACTTACAAACATAGTTTCAGATGCTGCTTGCAAATATTATCATCCAGATTCTGAATTCAGTTTAATGCTTTGACCTTCCGGGGCCAATCTTGATGTTCATTTTAATGAAAATCCCTTAGAACTTCTGGCACTAAGATTCTATATGAACATTTGAATTTAGTTAGCTTGTCCAAATAAACTGGTCATGTGATCCTGTTAAAACGTTCACACTATATATTCTGTTAAATCCTTTACCATCGTAACCCCCAAAAAAGCACAAACAGACAAGGTACACCCAGGGCCGGATTAACCCGAGGTCTAACTGGGCTATAGCCCAGGGGCCTCGGGCATCCAGGGGGCCCTTCAAACTCCTCAGCAGCATTATTGATCGGTCGGGGGCGGGGGCGCCCCCGGCCCGATCGATGCGGCTGAGTACTGTCAGTGCAGTCCTCCGTCTCGGCGCGCTGTAGTCTGCTTACTGAGGATATCTCGGGAGAGTTCATGAACTCTCGCGAGATCTCCTCAGTAAGGAGCTTACAGCGCGCCAGGACGGAGGACTGCACTGACAGGTAAGTGCTTGGGGGGGTCCTCGCGGGGGTGGGGGGCGGCGGACGGCTCACATTGGGGGCCTCGCGGGGAATGGAGGGCCCCTTAGCCCAGGGGCCTCCATTCCCTTAATCCGGCCCTGGGTACACCCTATACAAGCAGGCCACACACTAATGAACTGGAAACACCTTGGTCATTCTACCTAATACTAAATTACTAAGTGTAAGAGACAAAGTGCAGTTTTGTTGTGCTTTCATGTGGTTTAACGTGACAAGATTCTTTCAAAGGCGAATGTCTCCTGTCTCCCAGATTTGAGTAGTAAAAAAACAGTAAAATATCAGTAAAAACCAGTTTGTTGTGAGCCTCTCTATAAATGTGTCAAAATATTTGAATTATATTTATATTAAAGAGATCCCTCGATACTTGGATTATTTGCTTTAATATATTTTAATGTCGCATTGATTTATTATTTTGAACTAATCAACTGTTGAACACTTCTGTGTTCAACTATATATTTAGTATGAGATTGGCTGTTACTTGCTTAAATAGAACATGGGTTGCACCCATTTATTTCAAATCCTTCTGGCCGAAAGTGCATCTAGCACTGAATCGCGTTAAGGTTTATGTGCCTGCTTATGTAACCGATTGAAATCATCACTCTCGATCTAAGCGGGTCTATTGCAAGTCAACTATCTAGTGACTTCAGTCCCGACGATATCCCGTAATTACAGACAGTTGAACAGTTTGGAGCATATTCCTTTTGCCTCTGAACATTCAGCAACACACAGCTGTAATAGAGTGGTCACAGCCTGAAAGAATGTGCAGTGTGCACCAATCTCTACAGACATGGGCTTCCTACCTGCCCCTGAGGCTGCAATCGATCTACCATTTGCTAAGGAATTGTCAGCTGCACTAAAACTCACATCGGGGCTCATGTCACTGGAATTGCTTCCATTATTCATCTGGGACATATACAATGCATTGTTTACCAACACTGAGGAGCTATTGGACAAAGTGACATCTATTGAAAGTTACAACACTCATGATTAATGACATATACAGTCACCCCTATTTGTGATTTAATTACGCTGCTCTCAACACTGGCTATTGCAGTTATTATAAGTGGACACACCATATCTTACACATAAGGAGGACTTTTTATTTTAGACTGCTCTTCTTTTTTTTATACGATCTTTACAGGCCTTTTTCAGCTACTGGTTTTGAATATGTATTGAATACTCTGATTATAATTTGTTTTTCTATAATACTTTTATATTATTTTAATGCGCATGAATAAATATCAAGGGGCATATTCAATTGATGGCGGGATCGCTGAAAATCCTGTGCTCCAAAAATATTACCGTTAATACGGTAATATCTCGCTGGATTTCAGCTCGCAACTCCCTGAGCTGCGAGCTGAAATCCAGCAAGCAAATTACCGTATTAACGGTTTTTACGAGCAGGATTACCGTATTAACGGTAATATTTTTGGAGCGCTGGATTTTCGGCGATCCCGCCGTCAATTGAATATGCCCCCAAGAGTCTAATGTAAAAAGGAATTCTACTGATATTATTTTTTTCCAAATAAGAGCGTAGCCACTCTCTTTGAGATTTACCACCATCTCTTGTGATAGCAGCTGCCATTTGGTATGCCTATTGATAATGGCCCCTACAGGGGTACTGTCACCTAACTCTGTTTAAAGTGGGGTTTGATATCTTTACCCAATGATATTCTACTTATAGAGCCCGTTTCATTCATTCTTTATATATTTATGGAAAGTATAGCAACATGACCAGCAGGTCAGGGGTTACATCAATGCCCAGAATCTCGGTTATAAGGGCAGATACTTGGCTCCACAGACTGGAAATTTAGAGGCATTGCCACCATATATGAAAGAAAGTTCCCATTTCCTCCAGCACAGGTCTGACGTACATGGATAGAGTCTGTGTAATTTTGTGGGTACCATGTACCAGCGTGTGTATACCTTGTAAACATTCTCCCTCATCGAGGCATCATCATCATCATCATTTATTTATATAGCACCATTAATGGATACCTTGGAAATCCTAAGCCTATACAAGGGCCATCTGTTCTCATCCAGTCCTTTTGTATGTGACCTTCCCAGGCAGGCTCAAACACTTCCACATTCTTGGCAACAGATGGTTAGGTGGAGTGTTAAATGAGACAAACCAAGTCTGGGAACCCCATCCGGCACATGCATAGTCTCTCGAAGGCTGTGGGTTTTTGAAATTTGGTCATTTTACATTGAGCGTAGATGAATCCCCTGTAATTGTACTTAGGAGAAATGCAAGGAGGAGGGGAGGCTTGCTTTCTCAATGAGGTCAGAGAATGTTTGAGGAGCGAATTCAACCAAAATGTGGGTAAACTGGGTAATACCCGCCCTTTGCCAAGGTGTTGCATATAAAGTAGAATTCCTTAATGGAACCGCTGGATGATGCCAAAGTGACATGAGAGGGGAAGGGAATGCAGTGAGTTCCTTTGACTTGAGGATTCAGTCCCAAATGTCTAGTGTAAGCTGCAGTGTGGGATGGGAGTAGACCAAGACTGGTCTTTGTTTGCGGGGGAGCCATGGGAGATATTTCAATGTGTGGGCTGGGGATTTTCCAAATCCACAAATCTCTTAATTCCCGAGGCTGTCTTCCAGGAGATAATGTGACCAAGGTTAACCGCCTGGTAGTACTGTACAAATATTGTGAGTCTGTAGCCCCCGGACATATCGGATTTGGCAAAACAAGAGCGCTTAATTTTCATTTTCTTGTCATGCCACCTGAGCCTACCACATTGCGTTCCCTGGGGCTTGAATAGGAAGCATCTGGATTAGGTATAAGACCAAGGGCAGAACGTTCATTTTAATCACACTAATCCTGCCAAACCATGAAATGTAGAGAGGGTCCTACTTGAGTAGGTCACGCTTAACTGAGTTTAAGAGGGTGGTATAATTGACTTAAAATAGCTGCTTGTACTTTTTGGTGATATGAACCCCCAAATACAGCAGAGACTTGGGGTGCCATTGGAATGAGTATTTGGACTCAAGGGTGGTACAAATGTGTATGGGAACTTGGAGAGCCAGAACCTCAATTTTGAGTTGTTTATTTACAATCCAACACTGAACCATATTCCGACAGCTTTTTGAGCAAATTAGGAACATAGTCTGCGAATAGTGATATTGGTGACAAAGTCCTATTTGTATCTTAGTGATATTGGAGTTCCGTCAAATTGCAGCAGCCAGGGGTTATATACAAAGGACATGACATGGATGACAGAGGGCAGCCCTGTTGCGTACCATTGCCCAAAGTGAAGGCGGAAGACAGCATCCCATTAGTCAAAACCGAAGAGGAGGGGTGATTGTATAAAGTGATTAAAGAGTGGCTAATACCTTGGCAAAAAGTTTTACATCCGTGTTAAGTAGCAAGATGGGACAATAGTTAGTACAGCAAGTCGGGTCCTTATTTGGTTTAGGAATAATCACTATGGTGGAGCGAATGGTCTCATCATGAAACCTTCCCCTTGCATTATATGGTTGCACATTAGTGTCAGTTGGGGCACTAATTCTTTGGAGAATACCTTATAATAGGACATCATGAATCCATCAGGGCCAGGGGCTTTAGAGCTTTTTTGAGATTCAAGGGCCAGCGTGAATTTCTCCTCAGTAATATCGTGGTTAAGGGAAGTGACCTGCTTGTGGGATAAAGTTCGTAATGAGCATTTTTGAAATACGCGTGTATCACCGGTGCCTCGGGTAGTAGGACCTGAATGTGTTGTTTATTTCCCTGGGGTCATAGGAGAGGGTTCTTGATTCATCTCTGAGTAAGGTGATGGCCTGTGAAGTGCGCTTTACCCTAAGTCTGTTGGTCAGTATAATTTCTGCTTTATTACCCTTCTCATATAAGGACTGGTTAAGCCAATGGAGGTAGTGTTCCATATCCTTTATTTTTTTGTATACGTTGGAACAGTACTTGAGAATGGGACTGTTTGTGTAGGGTTTCAAGATCTTAGAGGTGGACCATCAAGTTGTGAAATGTCTCACAGCAGTCCTTTTTTCTGCGGAAAGTGAATTTGAGGATATCCCCCCCAGATTACTGCCTAATGGACCTTTCAAATTGCAGGTCAAAATAGGGGTTTATGAAGCTGAAATACTCTCCTTAAAGTGGGTCAATTTAAGAAGGGTTTCAGTCAACCTCCATGATATCTGTCCCATGGGGTTCTGAAGAAGATTGACTGAAACCGACAGAATGAATTCAGACCACGGGTTAGGGGTGCTGTCGTCTTGTGTAATGTGGTGGAAAATGTGTGCATGGCCCAGAAACATAGTGATTCACGAATAAGATTTTTGTGGGAACTAATTGAATATGTAGTCCCTAGAAGAGGGGTAAAGTGCGCACCAGATTTCAAAAGACCTGCCTTGGTCACCTGTTTTTGCAGGGATTTCATTTGTGGAGATGATGTGAGAAAGGATCTAGTGAGAGACCTGTCCAGGGAAGGCAACATAATAGTATTAAAGTCACAACACAGGACAAGTAGTCCCTCCCATATTTGGGGTAGCAAAGAAAAAAATGGAGTAAAAAGGCCGCCTGACCTGTACTGGGTGCATAGATGTCAGCAAAAGTGATTTCCAAGTGGCCAATCTTACCCTTGAGAATGAGAAAGCGACCTTCTGGGTCCTCTGTTGCCTCTAAAAGGATGAAGGGAATGCAGTTAAGAATCATAACTGCCACTTCGGGTTTTTTGGACTGAGAGGCGTAGTGTACCATAGAGAAGTGACGAGTGGACAAGGAGGGATTGCAGCCAGCCTTGGCGTGAGTTTCCTGTAAAAAAATAACATCGTCCTTGACTTTATGAATAGTGTGGTGAAGCAAACAAAATTTCTGAGGGGTGTTTAGGCCCTTGATGTTGAGTGATATAAATGTGATCATCATGATGTGTTCGAGGCACAGTCACTGTGGGCAGAAGGGGGAACCTAATGAGCCAGGCAACTATGACACCTTAGTGGAGAGAGAGAAAGGAGAGGAAAAGCGGAGCAAAGAGGGAGAGGAGAGAATCTAGAGTCGAGGAACAGTTGGGGTAATGGCAGGGAAAGGGGAGAAGGAAGAGAGGGCAAGGGTGTAGACACAAGCCACAGGAGTAGGGCCTTAAAGGCTGAATTAACAAAAAAACAAGGTGGGGCTCAGCTATGCAATGTGATATAAAAAGGCACAAGGTGTGGGAGTGATGCTAAACATAGACTATAGTAAAGAAATGAAAGGGAGCAAAGAGAGTGAAGTGTGTATCTCGCTCACTAACTCTAAAAGTGTGTGGGTCCGTGGCGTGGGGGAAGTCGCCCCCCGCCTGTCCAAAGACAGAAATAGAAAACTAACAATCATACATTACAAACTTCTGGAAATGCAAATAAACTCATCTGTTTTGTAAATAACATGGTAAAATGACCATTGTAAGCTAACTAGCATAACAAGCTAAACAGTATATATTATGTAAACATGGCTTAGTAAGACCCGGGGGGTCAGGAAGAAGGGTACCGCCCATGGTGAGAAGTATGGGTCACAGGGGTTGCGGCATCTGGTAGCATCGAGAACCTTCATGGGTGTCACAACCAGGATGGGGAAGGTTGAGCTTGTGAATTAAGTCCCTCCCTTCATCAGGATTCCGGATGCCCACTTGTCATCCCTCTACATCCACCACAAGGCGAAAGGGGAAGCCCCAGCGATATCTGTAGCCATTATCACAATGGTTGCGAGTCATGTCCCTGGGGTCTGCTAGGGAGGTCAGATTCTTTCTGCCTGGGCCTCATTGCTATGTGCAATCTCTCTATTTCTAAAGGATGGATAGACAGAGAAGGATCAATCGAGACAAAGAAATTGCTGACAAATTGTTCCAGGTTCCTAGGTTCCACTGTTTCAGCCACAAATTAAGGTGGAGTTCCTTATTTTCCAGGTTCTCCAATTTCTCCATCATACATTCGTTCTATCTAAGTAAATATTCCACATCATTGCCTGCATTGTTTTTAAATTTAAGCATGGTGTCCATCTTGTTTTCAAGAGCCGTTGTGCTTTTAAAGAGGGTTGCGATTTCTGTTTTTAAGTGCCCTATAGCTTTCTGGAGGTCCACCAAGAAAGAGTTGGTGTGTTTGATAATCAAATTGCACAACTCAGCAAAGTCAGCTTTAGTGGAGGGAACTGTGGTGCACATGGGATCAGAATCCTTTTGCGCTCCTGGAGGGGATGGAGGTGAAGTTGAAAAAGTAGGTTTATCCTGGCATGAGAAGAGCTGGGTAATTTCTCCCGTCGTGCCTCTATGCTGGTTTATTTATAATGAGAATGAGGTAACTAGATATATGGATGTCGATAGTTGAGTATGTAGCGGACAGGCAGGGGGAGTTGAATGGGCTTCAGTCCATTACACCATCTAACAGGACAGTGGACAAGAAGAAGGATCTGTCCAGCAGTGACTGCAGGACTCTGTCCTTTTGAGCGGAGTGCTGGAATGAAAGACACTCGTATTCAAGTAGTATACAGCTGTGGAATATGCCCAGAGGGATCCCCTGGTGTGGTGCACAAGAGGAGAGGCGTACCCGGAATCCATAACAGATGAGCTTGAGGCTAGCAGAAATCCTGGAGAGCAAAGAAATAAAAAATCTCTGCAATGAGAACATGGCAGTGGCGTACAGGTGAATAGGTGCAAAGTTATGAAAAGGATCACTCCAGCACAGCAAGAGTGAAGACTGCAACATTATAATTTGGCACAGCCCAAATATGGCTGACTCCTGGTGTCTTGGCTGCGTGATGGGCGCCAGGAAGAGAACATTAAAGGGTGGTAACAGAAGCAGTGTTTGTGCATCCTCTGAATATAGTGTCTGCTGCACTGGGGTGTCCTGGGTTTGAATTTCAAATGGTGGTCAGCTGTTGTGAGAACTTGAGTGGGATTTGTGCAGGCATTTTGCATTGGAGAGGGTAGCATTTGGCACAGTTCAGTGCTTCTATGCAGTGCTAGGATGAGATGGAGAGTGTGGCCCAGCCCCTGATGGTGTGCTATGTGAAGCATTAAACCCCTGTGTTGCCACGGTGTACCCTCATTATTAGACCACTTCACTTCACTGTGGGGGTCCACTATACCCTGCTTTGTGGGTGTCCAAGTTTCCCAGGATCGCAGAGGCCAGCAGGGACATAACAGCACTGGTGTTTTGAGCCGATAGCTGGGTGCAGTATGGGCAAGATTTTGCCTGGACAGATTCCTCCACAGCAGGAAAAAACATTGCGATCACCAGGCGGTCCCTCGACCCAATGGCCAGCAGATGTTATTGGTGGCCGAGGAGCTGCAGTCAGATGTGAATAACAGAGAGAGTCGCAGCTCTGTCAGAGCAGATGACTGGCTGTATGGGAGACGCTGCAGCAGGTGAAGAGGCAGCAGGCTGCAGCATAGGATCTTTCTCCAAGGAGCCCCAACTTCTGCATATGAGGGGTCAAATGTGAGGAGGGGGACCACCGTGCACCGTTGGCCCTGGGGTAGAGTGCAATAAGTTGGAGTTAAGGCACAGGTACTCGGGAATCAGCTAGAGTTCTGGTTGTGAGCAGTCATGGCTCCCAAGCCAACCCCCGTATTTAGGATTTCTGTTCACCCTAGTTCATGAAGGCAGAGATTTCATGATATGTGCCCTGTTGAATTTGGATGCAGAGCTGCTCTGTTCGGCCCTACTACCCAGGACGCTGCAGGTACATATGTGCCTGTTAGTGCTTGCAGTAGCATTACAGCCACCGGACCTGCAAGTTCTATACAGTGTTAAAAAAAATGTGGGGTCCCCTTCTCCTAATGATATTATCCCTTGTGCTGACAGCCTAGTGCTCGTCGTAAAATTCCACCCTAGCCACAGGCTGATCTTAGGCTAGACTAGCTGGTGCAAGAGAGACGGCAGAAAAGCAAATTACTTTCACAGCCATAGAGCTTACTATGACCGTGCCTTCGAGCACTTGATACACACTCTACATTCAGTACGGCAACACACCCCTTCCTCACCCTGGTCGATGCCTGATGTATTAGGCTGTAATAACTTTTGCTCACCAGCGCATGGAACAGGACTCAATTCACATTCACATTCATTCATTCACATTCAGATTTGCCAGTTCTGGCCATGTGCAGAGTGATTTTGCATTTGACATGCTCAAAATCGACAGATATGTGCTTTGATGAATCAGGTCCACAGTTTGAAAAGTAAATAAATACTGCTACTGAATTGTAAACTTGCTAATGTCATTTAGCTTTCAATTTTCTATCTCATTGCATATTTAAATTTTTTAACTTAATTCTTGGTTGTCACTTTCTTATAGTTGTTCAATAGATTTTGTTACTGGCACACAAAATCTGTTCTAACTTTAAGCTATACTATGCAGTCCAGATGCACACACTTTAGATTAGGAAGACATTGGCATTGCACACATTGATGTGATCCATCAGATATGCTTAGAAGAGCTGTTTTATAAGCAACAACAAGTCAAACTATGTCTTGCAGCATTACAGGCTGCTGAATGGGCCCTGTTCACATATTAGGCAATGCAGATCATTGGGGGCTTACAACAGCTGATGCCCTACCCATAGTTTCTGATATCAGTCTTGTATAGTGTACAGTTAAGGAAGACTGTGCTGTTAGCCAATGCCATCAATCCTATCCCAGTCATAAAGTATCTACAATATAAATATTGCTGCTGTAATGTAGAAAAAAGTATGCTGGTAAACAGTCAATCTTTAAAAATAATTTAATTTGTTAAAAAAATTGCATAGTGTTTCATATTCATATAGCTGTCCATTTTATGAGCCTAATGGAACAATGGAGTCAAGACAGGCTACTCTGCCATCCTGGCCTGTACCTTATGGTGCTTGAGAGGCACTTTGGCCCACTTCTTGTTTCCGTGGCGGTACCGCTATCTGCTCTGCCATCAGCAGATGACCATCCGAGATCACTGGTGGATCAAACAGGAGTCATCTCCTTACTTTTGGGAACTTGAGTGGTCAGTGCTGTCTTTCCCACCTCTATCGCTACCATTAACCTCCACCACCACCACACTAGCTGATCGACACTAGGGGACAGGCAGACTTGAACACGACTTCATGGGTCATTTTAATTTCTATGCAGCCCAGAGCCTTTGAGGTACCTAAAAAATAAAGAATAGCCAAATTCTATTCTGCCTCAGGGATTTTAATCTCTTCAACCATTAGCTATCTACCATTTTTCTATTCCTATAAAATGTAAAGCACAAGGTATAATGAAAGCTTCATCAACTTCTCAATTGGTCCAAATCCAAGATCGAATAAGTAAGAATTTGCCAGTTAATAAAAGTACTTAAAAATTTTTGAAGTCTAACATGGTCTTCTTCATCGATAACACAAAGATCTTTGGATTTCTTATAATTACAATTTAAGTGTTGACAGATTGACTTGATAAAATAATTTCTACTGTGTTTTTCTGTGTGGGCTGAATGGGTTGTTGCCTGTTATTGCAATCTATATGGCACACCATTGTCTGTGTCAATTTTCTCATATAGTATTACACCTCAACTCTGTTGGTCTAAAAACTGGAAATCTGATAATGTTTGAGCCACGATATCCAGATTAATTATGTTACCAGATTAGTAATATTAGAATAATATAACTTCTTTGATTACCACTCTGTATTTATGTGATATATGTATCATTTATATCCTTCATGCATTTAGTATTGAAAACAAACATATGATAATATGTAGGCTCAGTGGCTACTTTATTAGATATACTTTTTTGGTACTTGTTGGACCACTCCCTCCCCCCTTTGTACCCAGAATAGTTAGAATTCTTTAGAGATCCTGGTCCATGTTGACATGATAGCGTCATGCATTCCTGCAGATTTGTTGGCTGCATGTTAATGCTGCGAATCTCCCGATCCACTACATCACAGAGGAGCTCTACTGGATTGGGATTTGGTGACTGTGGAGAACATTGGAGCACACCAAACTCATTGTCATATTTTTGGACTAAATTGAGATGATGTGTGCATTGGGACATGGCGCATTATCCAGCTTGAAGAAGTCATTGGAAGTTTGGTAGACTGTGTGATAAAGGGATGCACATGGTCCACAACAATACTCTGGTAGGCTATGACATTTAATGCTCAATTGATATTATGGGGGCAAATGTGTGCCAAGAAAATATTCCCCACAATATTACCCCACCAACAACAGTCTGCGCATTTGAAATAAGGCAGGGTGGATCTATAGATTTATGTTGTTTACATAGCTCTCCCACTATTAGCCATCTAGCATTTTTCTATTCTTCTACAATGGAAAGCACAAGGTATAATGATAGCTTCATCAACTTCTCAATTGGTCCAAATCCAAGATCGAATAAGTAAGAATTTGTTAGTTAATAAATGTACTTGAAAATCTTTGAAGTCTAACATGGTCTTCTTCACTGATAACACAAATATCTTTGGATTTCTTATCATTACAATGTGAGTGTTGACAGATTTGACTTGATAAAATAATCTAACCCTATAAAAATAATCTAACCCTACAACTGACATGTCGCAGAGAAATTAAGATTTGTCAGACCAGGCAATGTTTTTTAACCGTCAACTGTCCAGTTTTGATAAGTCTGTGCCCACTGTAGCCTCAGTTTTCTCTTCTTAGCTGACATGAGTGAAACCTGGTGGGGCCTTTTGCTGCTGTAGCACATCCACTTCAAGGCTGCAATTCTGCATACCACCCATGGTTAATTGGGTTACTCTCACCTTCCTGTCAGCTGCAACCAGGCTGGCCATTCTCCTCTGAGGTCTCTCATTAGGTGTTTCCACCAACAGAACTGATGCTCACTTGATGCTTTTTGCTTTGAGCACCATTCTTTGTAAACATTGTGTGTAAAAAGCCAAGGAGATCAGCTTCAGGAATACGATACGACTTCTGCTTCACAACAACTCCCATTGGAGTGATAATGTCATGATCAATTAAAGTAGTGTGCCCAAGAATGGGAGAGAAGACATCCCTATTCCAATGTACCATTTCCTCAGACTGCTGATTTTTCTTAACAGATAAAGCTGGCTCTATGGGAACTTCAGACTTTTCAATGACCGTACTCACTACCTGAGAGACGGGTTCTCATAATTCCAAGGTTTAAGGAGATTTATGTGGTATATTCCCCAATTGACAGACCCTGTAACTGATAAGACAGAAAGCCTGTAGGACTTCATATGGACCTTATCTGTGTTTAAAAAGTTTGCTTTCCTGGGTTGGGTGCAGGAACAGGACCTTGTCCCCAGGATTGAAGAATTAAACTACAGCAGTTTTATTATAACTTCTCCTTTGCAATTCCTGAGCCTCTTTTACATGTTGTTGTACAATGGGCCCTATCTTTCCCAACCACTTTTGGGCCACCTTATTTGGCTTTCTGGGGCCTTGTTGCTTACACCCTTCTTTCAACATATCCAAGATACCCCTTGGCTGCATCCTGAACAATAACACAAGGACTAAACCCTGTTAAGACTTGAGGTACCTCATGGATGGCAAACCACAAATAGGGGATAAGAGTGTCCCACTCTTTTTCTTTTGTGTCACTGTGCTTTAATGTGCAGTTGAAGTGTTCCACCAAACTCTCTATTTGTAGATGGCACATGAAGGTATAAAGAGCAGTGACCCCTAACAGCTGACACATGTCCTTGATCAAAAATCAACACTAACTCTTTTGCTATGGTATTGAACTTTATATTTTGCAGGGGGAATTTAAAAGACTGCCTCTCCCAGCAGTCTGGGCCTGTTCATCTATTGTCTTTGCTGTTGGTTTCTCTGTGTAACTCCTGTAATCTGATCCTGCCTTGCTATCTGTTATTTGACCCCTGCTTGTTCCTACATTTTGCACTTCCTCTTCTGACCCAGTCCCTGGCTTCATTTGACCTTGCTCATCAATACTTCCTGGTATTATTGCGGATCTTGCAGCTTCTGACCTCTAGCTCTTCTCTCTCTCCTTGTTCCTGTATATCATCAGTTATACCTGGACACCAGTATTTCCTGCTCCAGTGGCTAAAACAGGTAATTCAGTATCCTTGAAACTGTGTCTGGTCTACAGCTTCCTAGCTAAACCCGGCTATCCTGTTATCTAGTGCCTGCAGTTATTCTTCTGTGTCTGGTATCCAGTACTCTTGTTTCTCAGCTATCCTGGTTTTATGGACTTGTGCTAACTGCCTTACCATTTACTGCATTACATATTTTTCTGTGTGACCTGTGTTAAAATAAAATCACTTTGTTTCACTTACGCTACGCTCAATGTTCTTCATATTCGGGAATCCTGACAAAATATGGTATACCTTCTGGAGACTGGGCAGCTTTTGCTACGTCATTTATCTCAGTCACATTTTTATCTTCAATAGTATTTTATTGGTTTTCAAAATTTAAGTGGTACAGAAAATAAGCAAGGGAGGGTGAATGGAATGACAAAAAGCAAGAGGGTTAGGGGGGTACCAGGGGCGAATGCAGGATTTAGAAGGGGGGGTTTCCGCCCCTCCGGGAAAAAGAAAAATATTGTGAGAGGGAGCTGCTGCGCATGCGCAGCAGCTCCATTTCGGTGAGTCTGAATTCTACAGTGGCCGCGGCGCTGTCAAGCAGCATCCGCGGCAGTGCTGTATTATACTACAATACAGCACTGCCGCGGACGCTTCTTTGACAGCGCCGTGGCTGCTGTACAGTACCGTTGGTTCGCGGAGGGGAGGGGTTTCTGGAGAACCAGAAACCCCCCCTGCGTGCGCCACTGGGTACATAGTGGGGAAGAACATACCAAACAATCTGTTGGACACTCAATTTAAGTAGTCAGGCACCTTGTAAGCCACTTGGGCAACCCAAAAAAAAAAAAAGAGAGACAAAAACGGTTATCCTATATTCAAGCCACCTGAAGAAGACTGTGGGGAATATCTTTTGATTTGGTCAGAGGCGCTCCTTCCCCTTCTGTTACATACTCATGCCAGCTAAACCATCTCATTAATAGGGAGGAAGGGACAGTAGAATATGGCATGCCCACAGTCTCCATTTCAAAGCTATATTGTACTTTTGCCACTACCTTCTTTATCGAAGGTGAGAGTGGGAATTTCCAGCTTTTTGCTATGGAAGCCCTTGCAGCTGTTATGAGCCGCAGCGGTACTCACCGCCGCCGCGACTCGTCTCCTGGTCTCCCCGGCCATGACCCGGCCGTTGCCAAGGCAACCGTCGGACACTTCCTCCGCAGCGCCACATCCCGGCAATGAATGAAAGCCGGGCGCGTGCGCAAACTGGCCCCTCCAGCCTGTGGGTTAATTAATGAATATAATTTAATCTTATGTAGGGGGCTGTGTATACTTCAGAGCCAGGCTCTGATTGGCTGCTTGTAGTATTTAAGGCAGGGAGGGCTTAGCCTCCCTGCCGGTTATAGCTTCCAGACCTCTGTGTTGCTGCCTGCTGCTGTGCTTTTGGTTTGGACCTCTGTTTTGCCGTGTATGACCCCTGCCTGTACACTGGATTTGTCTTTTTGCCTGTGCCCTTGACCTTTTGGCTTGTACCTTTGTTTCTGCTGATTTGCTCGTGACCCCGACCCCTGGCGTGTTTTCTGATGATTCTATCTAGCAAGTGATCCCTGACCTCGGCCTGTTCTCTGGATTTGATGTCTGCCATAACCCTCTGCTCCTGGGTTCTCCACAGCTTGTACACATCACACGACCCTCTGTAGTCTGCGGCCAAGTCTGTCCCCACCACTAGGGGCTCCAGTGAACACCAGACTGTCAGAGCAGACTCCGGGTGTTGTTGTACTGGCTGGAGGGGTTCCTGATATTATAAACAGCCTAAATCTTTGGAGAATTCGCTTCCATGGATGATAATGGGGTGAACCTTTCTCCAGCCCAAGTCCTGGCAGGTCAGATCCAATCCATCTCACAAGTGGTTCAGAATCTGGTTCAACGTCTGTCTGCTCAGGAAGAGGCCACCAGAGCCGCGCGAGCCCAAGTCCAGCAAAACTCGTCAGCTCCTGCCGAGGAGCCCAAGCTGAACTTGCCGGATCGATTCTCTGGGGACAGAAGGCTCTTCCGTAACTTTAAGGAGAGTTGTAAACTTTACTTCCGTCTCCGACCCCGCTCCTCCAGCTCAGAACAACAAGAGTTGGTATAGTGATTTCGCTGCTTCAAGGGGACCCGCAGTCCTGGACCTTCAGCTTGCCTTCCGACAGTCCTTCGCTGAGGTCTGTGGATTCCTTTTTCGAACCCCTTGGCCTCCTTTATGATGACCCAGATCGGGTAGCTTCTGCTGAGGCCCACCTCAGATCCCTAAAACAAGGCTGACGCTCTACAGAAGAATATGCTGTTGAATTCCGGCGCTGGTCCACTGATAGTGAGTGGAATGACCCAGCTTTACGCAGCCAGTTCCGTTCGGAGTTATCAGAGCAAATAAAGGATTCCCTGGTACAGTACCCTTCACCTACTTCCCTGGAGGGACTTATGCAGCTCACAATCAAAATTGATAGACGCCTCAAGGAAAGAAGAGCTGAGAAGGAAGCACCCACTCCCAGTGCATTCCTTTCTGTGCCTCCTTCTAATATGGAAACTGCGGTACCTATGCAGCTAGGCGCCTATCACCTCTCCCAGGAAGAGAGAACTAGGAGACGCACCTTAGGCCTCTGCCTATATTGTGGAACCAAAGGTCACCTTCTGCGCTCCTGTTCCAACAAAAGATCAGGCCTAGAGAAGGTGGAAGAGATTCATGTAGGTCTGCAGCTCATTTCTTCCAAAAATGCATTAATAATTCCCGCTCATCTTTCCTGTGGATCACATTCCTCTGTCATCTCAGCATTTATTGATAACGGTGCCGCAGGCAACTTTCTGGATATCAGTTTTGCTAAGTCCATTGGAAGCCCTTTCATAAAAATGAATTCCGTTATCACTGTCTGTGGTTTGGATGGGGGTCCCTTATCCGGAGACAGGATTTCCTTCACGACTCCGTCATTACAACTTACTGTTGGGTCTCTTCATTTCAAAACCCTGTCTCTTCTCCTCATTGATTGCCCTTCCGTTCCACTAATTCTGGGTCATCCCTGGCTCCACCTTTATAATCCCGTGATCGACTGGAATCTTGGAGAAATTACTCGTTGGAGTACTCACTGTTCTCAAAATTGTTTGGCCATGTGTCTTCGGCTCCTGCAGCCGCTATCAGATCAACTGGCTACTGCGTATAGTGAATTCCGGGACGTACTTTCCAAGAAGGTGGCTGATTCTCTACCTCCGCATAGAGACTTCAATTGTGCCATTGATTTACTTCCAGGATCCAAGTTGCCCAAAGGAAGGTTATATTCCCTTTCTGGCCCTGAGACTAAGGCCATGCAAAATTATGTGGAGGAAAACTTGCAGAAAGGGTTCATCAGACCTTCAAAGTCTCCTGTAGGAGCGGGGTGTTTTTTTGTTTTCAAAAAGGACGGTAGTCTATGCCCGTGCATCGACTTTCGTGGTCTGAACAAGATCACCATCAAAAACACATATCCGCTCCCGCTTATCTCTGTCCTGTTTGACCAGCTGAGGGATGCTACCATATACAGCAAGATTGATCTCCGAGGTGCCTATAATCTCATACGCATCAGAGAGGGCGATGAGTGGAAGACGGCCTTCAACACTCAGTCTGGCCATTATGAGTATTTGGTCATGCCCTTCGGCCTGTGTAATGCGCCCGCAGTCTTCTAGGATCTCATTAACGAGGTTCTCCATGAGTTCCTGGGTCATTTTGTGGTAGTATATCTGGATGACATCCTGATATATTCTCAGTCTCTCCCTAAACATTGTAACCATGTCAAACAGGTTCTGCTTAAACTCAGAGAGCATCATCTCGTCGCCAAACTTGAAAAGTGGGAATTCGATGTCAAGAAGGTATCATTCCAACAGGGCCTGATTAAGGGTCACAGCCGCCCTAGGCTACTACACTGGTTACCGCCCCCCCCACCCCCACCCCCCCGCACCAATGTGTGGGTAAATAAATAAAAAAATATATATATATATAGATATATGTAAACAAAATTGTAAAACATTAGTTAATACATAAAACACACTTCATTATGCACTTCCTCTCTTACCTGATCTTGCAGCGTAGACTACCTGGTGTTCTCTTTTGCTTGTTCTTGGAGCGTTGTCCGTTGCCTGGCTTCTGAAAACTTGGGAGTCCTGTATTTAAAATGTGCAAAAATTGTATTATAGTGCCAAATTTTAACAAACCCTGAATGATACAAAACAACCCCCTAGTACAGACATAGACAATAAAATATATGAAATTTATTTACACTCATATAGTAACATTTACCAGCCCTGTCTATCTAGTATTTAGTATTCTAGTGACCGCTGAAACCACAGTCATCATGCACATCACCGCCACACAATACAGAGATCCTTCCCCCACAAGCTATTTCATCACCTCCCCCACCAGCTAATTCACCCCCCCCTATCGACCCGCAACAGACAGTGTATGACCCCCATATCCAATTCATTAACCCCCCCTTGTAGCCAGTTCACTAACTCCCTATTGCCATTTCATTAATCCCCCCTATCCAATTCATTAACCCCCCTCTAGCCATTTCATTAACTCGCTCCATCCAATTCATAAGCCCCCCTATCCAATTCATAAGCACCCACTCTAGCCAGTTCATTAATCCCCATTTGCACTTCATTAATCCCCCCTAGCCATTCCATTAATCCTCCCATCCAATTCATAAGCCCCCCTCTAACCAGTTCATTACCTCCCCATTTTCACTCCATTAATCCCCCCTATCCAATTCATACTAGCCAGTTCATTAATCCCCCCCATATCCAATTTATAAGACCCCCCTCGTTAGCCACATTAGCCAGTTCATTAGTCCCTCCAGTCATCTCCCCCCCTCCACATCCGATGTGTCTCCCCCCTCCCCTCCCTGATATTTAACAAGCTGCACTTACCTTGATGTCTTCTGTTCCTCCTCTCACCAGCCGGCGCTTCTGTCATCTTCACAGCAGCTAACAGCATCCGACGCTGATAGCTGCACTGTCACTGCGAGCGTGCTCTCTGTGATTAGTGTGGTCACGTGAGATGTGAGATCTCACATGACCACACTAAGCAATACACTGACTAACAGCAGCAGCTAACAGCATGAGAGGCTGTTAGCTGCGTGATTGGGTATAGGAACATACGGGACCACCCCCTTGTGGACAGGGGCGGCCCCATTAGAGGAGAAAGAAGCCGATCGCTGGCATTTGAAGTAAAAAACAAAAAATAAAAAAAAACAGCTTGCTAGTGTGCCGCGCTGCGCCCCCCAGGACTCAGCGCCCCAGGCTGCAGCCTGGTCAGCCTAGTGGTTGATCAGGCCCTGCATTCCTAGGATACGTAATTTCTCCCGATGGATTTTCTATGGATCCTAGTAAAGTTCAAGCCATCCTGGAGTGGGTACGTCCCACGAATCTGAAAGCGATCCAAAGATTTCTGGGCTTTGCAAATTACTATCGGAGATTCATTCAGGCTTTTTCTGATCTAGTGGCTCCCATCACTGCTCTTACCCACAAAGGGGCGGATCCCTGTAATTGGTCACCAGAGGCCATTGCATCATTCGAAGCTCTTAAGAATGCGTTTATTACTGCTCAGGTCCTCAAGCATCCTAATCCGCAGTTGCCATTTATTCTGGAAGTGGATGCCTCGGAAGTAGGCGCTGGTGCTCTCTTATCCTAGAGGGACCCCGGTGATCATAAAGTGCATCCATGTGCCTTCTTTTCACGCAAGTTTTCGGCTGCCAAAGTCAATTACAATGTGGGCAATCTGGAACTCCTGGCAATTAAGTGGGCGTTCAAGGAGTGGCGTCACTGGCTTGAGGGAGCAGTTCATACAATTTCAGTCTTCACTGATCATAAAAAAGTGTTGCACATTGAGTCTACCAAATGACTAAACTCCAGACAAGCTCGATGGGCCTTATTCTTTACCTGTTTCAATTTTGTCCTTACCTATAGACCTGGTTCTAAGAATACCAAGGCGGATGCTTTGTCCAGGAGCTTTCTACCTCATCAACTACCCACTGGTGAACCACCACCTATAATTCCGGCTTCTATCATTCACGCCGGGTTGACTTAGGACTTAGGAAACACCTTACGTCAGTTTAAAAAGATAGCCCCTGCTGAAACACCTTCGGGGCGTCTTTTTGTGCCGGTGCATCTACGTAGAACTGTCCTCTCTGAGGTCCATGAGAACAAATCGGCTGGGCACCTGAGTATCTCTAGAACCCTTGAAATCCTTACATGTTCTGTATGGTGGCCTTCACTATCCTTGGATGTTGAGAGCTTTGTCCATACTTGTGAAGCCTGTGCAAGAAACAAAACCTCCAGAACCTCTCCTTCAGGTCCGCTTATGCCTTTGTCTACACCTATGAAACTCTGGACACATCTGTCAATGGATTTTATTGTGGATCTGCCATACTCTTCAGGAAACAACACTATATGGGTGATAGTGGACCGTTTCAGTAAAATGTCCCATTTTGCTCCTCTGACCAAGCTCCCTAGCGCTCAGGATCCGGCTGTGTTATTTGTACAGCATGTGTTTCATCTTCATGGTTTACCCATTGACATTGTTTCGGACCGGGGCTCCCAATTTGTTGCTCGGTTCTGGAGGTCCTTCTTGTAGCATCCTTGGGATTAACATCAGTCTCTCTTCAGCCTATCACCCTCAATCCAATGGACAGACTGAAAGAGTGAACCAATCGTTGGAACAGTTTCTTCGTTTCTACACTACTGAGTTTCAAGACAATTGGTCATCATTGCTTCCGTGGGCTGAGTTTGCATATAATAACGCCTCTCATTCCTCCACTCAAACCTCTCCTTTTTTCTGTAATTTTGGCTTTCATCCGAGATCAAATTCCTTATCCTTGCTCAATTCTTCTGGCCTTCCGGAGATGCATTCCACGGCTTCATTCCTCAAGTCTGTTTGTAAAAAAGTGCATGCTGCATTAGTAAGGGGCCTCTTTCCAGTCTAAAAAATTTGCAGACCGTCATCGGTAGGACTGTTCATTTAGGTGGGGCAAAAAGTCTGGTTATCCACCCGCAATATTAAGCTCAGACAGCCCTGCAAAAAACTGGGCCCTAGATTTATTGGCCCATTCCTGATCACCAAACAGGTCAATCCTGTCGCCTTCAGGCTAAAACTGCCTCGTTCACTTAGGATGCCGAACACCTTTCATTGTTCTTTCCTGAAGCCTGCTATCTCTGCATGCAAGTCTAGGCTCCGTTACTTACGGAAATCTCATCATGTCATCCCGGAAGGCCACAAGAAATTCCTGGAGGAGAAGATTTTGGGCTCCAAAAAGGTCCAGGGGCAAATCCACTTCTTAGTTCAGTGGAAAGATCGTGGCCCGGAGGAAAGATCCTGGATTCTGTGGAGACGCTTGCACACCCGCAGACTCATTGAAGAATTTTTCAAACAATTCCCTTGGAAACCTGGTTGTCGGGGTCCTTTGACCCCTCCTCAAGGGGGGTTACTGTTATGAGCCGCGGCGGTACTCACTACCGCTGCGATTCATATCCTGGTCTCCCCGGCGTCCCGGCCGTCACCTTGACGACCTGGACGTCACTTCCGGCCGTGACTCGGCCGTTGCCAAGGCAATGGTCGGACGCTTCCTCCACAGTGCCGCGTCCCGGCAATGAATGAAAGCCGGGCACGTGCGCAAATTGGCCCCTCCAGCCTGCGGGTTAATTAATGAATATAATTTAATCTTATGCAGGGGATGTATACTTCAGAGCCGGGCTCTGATTGGCTGCTTGTAGTATTTAAGGCAGGGATGGCTTAGCCTCCCTGCTGGTTATAGCTTCCAGACCTCTGTGTTGCTGCCTGCTGCTGTGCTTTTGGTATTTAACCTTTGGACCTCTGTTTTGCCGTGTATGACCCCTGCCTGTACTTTGGATTTGTCTTTTTGCCTGTGCCCTTGACCTTTTGGCTTGTACCTTTGTTTCTGCTGATTTGCTCGTGACCCCGACCCCTGGCTTGTTTTCTGACGATTCTATCTAGCAAGTGATCCCTGACCTCGGCCTGTTCTCTGGATTCTCTGTCTGCCACAACCCTCTGCTCCTGGTTTCTCCACAGCTTGTACACATCACACGACCCTCTGTAGTCTGCTGCCAAGTCTGTCCCCACCACTAGGGGCTCCAGTGAACACCAGACTGTCAGAGCAGACTCCAGGTGTTGTTGTACTGGCTGGAGGGGTTCCTGACAGCAGCGATCAAAATATGGCATAAAATGGAAATTCCGGAGGAAAGTGTTGCAGTAATGCAATTTCAGGGGCAGGGTTAAAAGTCTGGGCAGTTTCTTTATTAGCTAACTTAAAAACTTTTATCCAAAATCGATTGTATGAGAGTACAATTCCACAATACATGCATTTTGTCGAATGAGATTCCACATTGTCTCCAACAGAACTTCGACTGAGCAGGCCACATTATATGACGACGGATCAGGGTAAGATATAGCCTGTTAATTAATTTTATCATCATTTCTGTATGGTTCATACATCGAAATGAGTTAACAAAAATGCTTTTCCATTGTTCGCTAGTTAGATCAATGTGGAGGTCAGCTTCCCATTGCCTCTGAATTCTAGACTTAGGGGTATATTTACTAAACTGTGGGTTTGGAAAAGTGGAGATGTTGCCTATAGCAACCAATTAGATTCTAGCTTTCATTAATTTACTGCATTCTACAAAATGCCAGCTAGAATGTGATTGGTTGCTACAGGCAACATCTCCACTTTTTCAAACCCGCAGTTTAGTAAATCTAGCCCTTAGTTTCTGATGGAGCTGGGAGAAGATAGCGATTCCAAAAGATAATGCCGGCCCTATTGGTACCTTTTGTTAACTTCCTGTATGTCAGGACCGGAGGAGAGGTCACATCCATGTCTTGTCTGGAGAGGGCTGTAAGCTATTTTCTTAGCTGTAAGTATTTATAGAATTCCCCAGCAGGGAGGTGAAACTTTTCTTGTATTTGTGTAAAAGAGAGTAGACTCTGTCCCTCAAGTAAATCTGAGGGTGAAATGGCCCCATTCCTTATCCATAGGTATAGATTTAAGTCTAGAATAAGCTTGGCAATAGTCCGTCTCCAACAATCTGTCCCACACTGCTAGGGAACTTATAGTTATTCGTGGTAGATTAACAGGCAATGGTCGCCAGGTTTATGGTACCCACATCAAGTCTGCCAGTGGGAGCAGCGGATTAAGTGCTTTTTCTAAATCGACCCATGGTTTTTGGTCAGGGGGCAGGGACCAATCCCGGAGCTGAGAGAGCAGACAAGCATTGTGATATTTACATCAATCTGGTAATGATAAACCACCTTGTTGTTTAGGTAAGCTCATCCTATAGCTCGCTATACGTGGGGGTTTAAGTTTTCAAATATATGTGATCATAATGGAATGCATTTTTATCAAACAGTGGTTTAGGAATAATTGCAGGTATGGTTTGAAAAAGGTACATCATTTTTGGCAACAGAAGCATTTTGAAGGTCGCCAATCTTCCTAGCCAAGAGACCTCGCAGCACTCCCAGGATTTAGTTAAAGTAAGAAGTTGTTGAATTAACGTAGTAAAATTTTGGTTAACCATGTTTTCCAGGGTTGGTGTGATTTGAATACCTAGGTACGGAAGTGTCGCTGTTTTCCAAAAATAGTGGAAATTCTTTTTAAGATGGCTAACTTTCAAGAGGGGAATATTTACTGGGAGAGCTTCTGATTCAGAGGAATTTAACTTATAATAAGACGCACGGCTATAGTCGTCTAGAATGTTATGTAGGGTCGGCAAAGAGGTCTTCGGGTCAGTTACAAAAAGCAATACATCATCTGCAAACAAACATAGCTTGTGTGAGGTGTTCTTAATATTGATACCTAGAAACAGTGTTGAGGGCCTAATAGTTGCCACAAGAGGTTCCATTGCTAGAATAAAGATCAGTGGCGACAGGGGGCATCCCTGTCTTGTACCATTTATGAATAAAAATCTATCGGACAGAAAGCCATTACTATACACCTTAGCTGAGAAATTAGAATATAGAACAAATATAGCTGTCAGGAATTTGCCCTGGAAACCAAACCGAAGGAGGACCCTTTCCATGTATCCCCAATGCAGCCTATCAAAGGCTTTTTCGGCATTAAAAGAGAGGACAAGAAGTTCTGATTGAGTTTCTGAGGCCCATTCTAAAATGTTAAGAACACTCCCTGTATTATCTGAGGCCTGGAACCCCTGGACAAAGCCCACCTGATCAGGGTAAACCAAGGTCGGGAGATGCCCATTTAGTCTATTCGCTAACAGTTTAGCAAATATTTTGAAATTCAAGTTTAAAAGGGTTATCGATCGGTAGTTAAGACACAAGGCAGGGTCCTTCCCCAGTTTTTTCCAGTGGGAATGACCCTTGTGTTGTACCCACATTAAACCATTGTTCTAGCAACGGGAGGAGCTCCTCCTGAAGATCAACATAAAAGCCCATGATATATCCATCTGGTCCTGAAGCCTTGTTGGGAGACTTATAATGACTGCTATGATCTCTGCTTCGGACCAAGAGGCAGACAGGGTGATCACGCTCTCTGGGTCTAGTGTAAGTAGATGTAGACTACTTAAGAAGCTATCTATATCTGACAGACTTGGTTGATGTAAGGTACTGTCTTCCTTCAGATTATAAAGTTTAGCGCAGTACTGTGCGAACAAATTAGCTATCCCTAGGATTAGCAACTTTCTGTCCTGTGTCGTCAATCATGTGTTCAATTCTAATTTGGGCACGTTGACCCCTAAACTTTCTGCCCGATTTCCTGCTACATAAAATTTTGTTGAAGTCTTGTCAGTGTTTGTTGAGTTTTAGATATTAGTAATTTCTAAAGCTGCACTCGAAAATGCATAAGCTCTATTTTCAGCTCTGTAGAGGGACGGCCTTTGTTTTGGAATTCTAAAGTTTGCAGCTTTGCTTCTAACTCCTTTTGAGCATGGGTGCTAGCTCTTTTCAAACGATATCCCGTCTGGATCACTACCCCCCTCCGAACTGCTTTCAAAGCACGCCTAAAATTAAATATGTTTGTGTCATCAGGGGAATTAGTCTGGCAATATCGCTGTATGGCATTTTTAAGATCTAGTTTGGCTTCTAAAAGAGTCAGGAGGTATGCCGGCATTCACCATGGCTCTATCACACTGCTACTAGCAGAGTACTGGGGCATGGTCGGACCATGACATTGGAGAGATTTTAATCTGTTTAGTAGCCTGCAGTGTCCACTTGTCTGTAAGTATGAGATCTATGCGGGAATATGAATTATGGACGGGAGAAAAGTATGTATAGTCCTTACCCTTGGGGTCTGAGGTACGCCACACATCATAGAGATCATGCTCTGACAGAAGTTTGATAAAAGCTAGGGAGTGGCCGAACTGTTAGTGAGAGTAGAAGAAGTTAAAGGAGGGGAGGACCTATCTAGTTTTGGGTCGCCACTATATTAAAGTCTCCCATTACAATCAACCCCCTCTCTTTATGTTTCTCAATTTCCTGGAAGACTCCTTTCAAAAAAGGGATCTGTCTGGACTTTGGGGCATACCAAGTAACTAGGGTGACTGGTTTATTTTCCAATAAGCCAATTAAAATCAGATACCTACCCGCCTTTTCTGCTATTGTAGCTTTGTGTATAAAGGCAACTCTATTACTGAATAATAGGGCTACACCATTTTGTTTAAGAGGACCATTAGCTGTAAAGCAAGTTGGGTAATGATTATCTCGTAGAGTAGGAGGGGCTGTATCTTTACAGTGTGTTTCCTGTAAGGCTACTATGTCAGCTTTAAGTTTATAAAATGAAGTTAGGGCTAATCTCCATTTATTTGGGGAATTTAAATCCCTAGCATTTTGAGCAAGAAACTTAACCATCTATAACAATAACTCTAGCTATATGGACTCACACTTGAGATTCTAATGTTAACCAATATCTCATCTTGAAAAGCAGCCAACTAGGATATGGATTGAGCAAGTAAAGATGTAAAGGACTACTTATATGAAATAAAGTATTCCATGGGCAGAAGAGTGTAGAGGAGGGAGGGAAAGAAGCAATAAGAGGAAAGAAACGGAAATAACCCAACACATTAGGATAGGGTATTTGATGGTAGGGAAGGGAAGGGGACCAGCAAAATGAGTATCTAGGGGTGACCTGGGCCTCAATTGAGTCCCCTCGCCCATGCCCACCCATCAACCTGTATATAAACAAATATCACCTATTCAAAAAAAAGAACCCTCCAAAAAAAGCAAAATACCCAACCATATTAAGTATACAAAAAAAAAATTCCCAATTGTTATAGCATAACATAGCATAACATAATATAACATAGCATATTCGAACACTGAAAATTTGGCACATTGTGTATATTGTACCTTAACCATCAGACGACAAGCAACAACCAACCAAGACCTCCCAGCAGTGGACTATCTTTCGTCAAAGATGAAGGCTGATGTCTTTACGCGTTCTCTACGGCACGTTGCAGGAAACTAATAACTAAGAAAAAGAGACCAACAAAAAGGAAATAACAGTTTCTACCGCTAGGAACTGGTCAAAACTAGATATCTCCTTATATATCCGCCATAAGAAGACCACCGGGGTGACTGTAGAACTAGAGTTTTGTAACTTGTGGCACTATAAATATAGGTGTTAAGTTATTGTGGCGTAGGAAAAGTCTTGGAATATCTGAAGGTTCCGTACGAGATCAGCATTGGCCCCTGATCTAGCCCCTCTCATTATGCACTCTTTGACCTGGAAGAAATTAATCATCAAATGGTTATCTTTAGGCACGTTGTCAGGTGCCGATCAAGGTTTAGGGATCCTGTGAATACGCTCTATCATCAGTTCTTGTTCAGTCGCTTCAGGTAGTAGTTTGCGGAAGAGATCCGTAACATAAGGGAGCAGTTCAGTAGGGGTAACCGAGTCTGGGATACCCCGAATCATAATATTGTTACGTCTAGATCTATCTTCCATATCTGCGAATTTATCTTGGTATGAGTGGACTTATTCTTGTAGCTCTTCGTGTTCCGTTATGAGGTCGTTGAGGGAGGCCACCAACTCTTCCATTGTATCTTCGATGTGACTAGTGCGCCCACCCAATTTGGCGACCTTGCGGTGTATTTCCTTTATAGATTATCTCATTTCAGACAGAATTTCGGATTTAAAGAGAGATAACATGTTCTGCATAGATTTGACCATGAGAGGGCCATCATCCTCTCGGTTATTGGTGGCTTCTTTATCACTGATGTCTTTACGTTTGCTTCTTGCGTAATTGGGACACTGGTGGAGGATCTTTCTTTAGACATTTCCGACCTCTTAGAGATGCCAGAACTAGGTGATATGTTTGTCTTTTAAAAAAATTAACTGGTGATGCAGAAGTGGTATTTTTTTAGACGTCATAACAAGAGATAGAACAGATCAGGTTATCCAGACTGCAGAGGTACACTGCGATATATTGTTAGAATAAGTCAAATGAGTATCGCTGTCATTTTATTAGGTTAGATAGGGAATTAGGGCGACATGGGCAGAGGGACATAACATATTCACTCCATATACCTGATCTATACGGCTGTGTTTCAGTAAAGAGCTTTACTGGATAGTGAGGTCTTTTATCTGTACAGTGGCAGGAGCTCTCACAGTATATGTACAGCTATTGTGACTGCTGAGCCACGACCCACATTTCAGTTTCTTTCAATTTCTATCAAGTTTTTAGGGGACTAGCAGATGTAAAAATTTACAATGACCAGGTGGTGGCAGAGCTGCAGTTTCAGGAAATAGGTGATTTTTCTGCACCTTATATGCAATTGTATATTGAATTAAATCTGGCCCAAGGGTTTGCGACAAGAAATAGGACCATTGAGTGCAGGTCATTGGCACAGGACCCGAGTACTCTAAGCACAATAGAACCAGCTATGAGGCCAGACACTGACCTCCGTGCAGTCCACCAAGAGACCGTTGTGGATAGGAGGCTCCCCCCACTGACCAAGACTTCAGGATGACAGTGTGGATGAACTCGAGCCGAGCAGTCTCCGTCTCCACGCCTATAAGGCACGCCCCCACTGGAAGTGAACTACCCGGAGCACCACCGTCACCAGATGTTGAGGCTCCAGGCCGGAAGTAGGCCTTTCTTCGCCGAAGATATTCACGCCGGGTCCGACTTCCCAGCCACAGGGTAGGTCCCCAATATAGGGAACTGGGTAAGCGGCAATGGGTCAGGCGGAGGTCAGGCTGCTCGGCCAGCAGGGACAGCCGGAACTCACGACAGGCGGTCAGAGTTAGGTAGGGTAGCCGGGTCCCTGGGGATGTTCTGCAGGGCAGTTGTAGCGGGAGGTTGTGCAGCGGTGAAGGAAATCTGAAGACTCGTCGGGCAGGCCGGAGCTACCCATGCTCGGGTGTTATTAAGCTGGAGGTCCCGGCGAAAGCCACAAATGCACAGTAGCTGAAGGGTCTGCAAGAGTCAGTAATTGCAACAGTAATATTGAAAATAGTACAAAATTAGTAGTCCGTATTCAGAGCTCCAGGAATACGTGAACGTGCAGTATTGCTTCCAAGCCACGCACCCTCAGTCACATTTTTTAATGCATGTTCCAAGGTTGCATCATTAAGCTGGTCAGGAGCAAAGTCATGCAAAGGAAGTCATTATTGTAGACCAGTCTATATTCTCACTGACAAGTGATAAGAACTCGTCTGCGACATTACCAGCCAGCACTGTTTTTGACTGTCCAAGCTTCCCTGAATGGTAACATTTTTGTGGAAGTCCTGCTGTGACCACCAGGATAGCATTCCGGGTTGGCTGTTCCCAAAGATCAAGGTCCCACCACTGTGTTTTCTTGTACATCGTTTAGAACTGGGCTTCCGACCATTGAATAAGTTGTTCTGACAAATATATACTTAGTGATTTTTTTTTAATGACTAGTGAATGACTTAGGGTATCAAAGGTTGAGAGTTTGAATCCGGAGTAGTAAAGTGAAAAATTAAAAAAAAAATTACTACTGGAGATCACTAAGTATATTTTTGTCAGAACATTGACTGAAGCTAACTTATTATGATATTTTTATATATTTGAAAAATGTACCAATTATAAAAAAATTCACTTGTAGCTAAGGTGGTTAGTGAACTACCTAAAGAACTTAAGATTGTGAATTTGAGTCCTGAACGAGAAGATTATTAATTATATATTTTATGTGGATGTTTTATGTATATAATTTTTATGAATTTCTAGAAACAGAATGTTTACATTTTGAATTATTTAAAGTTAGAAATTGTAATTAGAATAATAAGATGTTTTTTTGCCACAAATACCACCACAAATCAAAATAAATAATAAATGATAAATTAATATGAATGAAAAATTAATGATTATGTTTAATTGTATGATTCTGGAAAGAGTTAATTGTGCTACCATTTGCTGATTGGGCAGAGTCTATTTAAAAGGAATATATCTGAGGAAAACACACTGCATGTAAGATCTTACTATTCTATTTTATAGGGAGAAGCAGAAAGTTGCCAATATATGGACCATCATAACACTCTGGCGCAATAAGGTATTTACAGCCGAGAGACAGCTAGATGCTTGGGTTAGTAAGGCGGGAGAGAGGTCAGGGGAGGAAAGATAGATTTGCGTGTCATCAGCATAGAGGTGGTATTGGAGGCCAAATGATTAAATAAGTTCACTGAGAGTGGTGGTGTAGAAAGAGAAGAGAACCAAGGACAGAGCCTTGGGGGACTCCAATAAAAAGGCGAACAATGGGGGAGGAAGAGTCAGAATCATAGACACTAAAAGAGAGGCCAGAGAGGTAGGAGGCAAACCAGGAGAGAGCTGTTTCGGAAACACCTAGGGAGTGAAGGATGGCGATGAGGGACCTGATTCATTAAGGATCTTAACTTGAAAAACTTCTTATTTCAGTCTCCTGGACAGAACCATGTTACAATGCAAGGGGTGCAAATTAGCATTCTGTTTTGCACATAAGTTAAATACTGACTGTTTTTTTCATGTAGCACACAAATTTGACACCACGCTCTGGGACTCCAACTCCTCCAAGCTAAAACTCTAAACTGCATATCCCCTTTAACCCCCATATGGCACAATTCGGTGTTCCCTTCTGGATCTGCCTCTACGACCCACCGTAACTGGTCTTGTGCAGGTTTTAAATTTCCAGTGTATTTTTCCAAACAGGGCTGCTGGCTTTCGCTAGCGGATCTACAACTCCAATCCCCATCTCAAATTCTCAGCTCCTTTGAATTCTTCCAAATTAATCATTTCTTACGATCTCTACCACCAACCTATGTTCTTAGGATTCTCACCACCTTTGAATCTCTTTGTAGACGACATCCCTTGGACAAGGGCATCATTTCTCAAATATATAGTATTCTTCTCACTTCTGCCCTTCCCTCTCCAAATCCTCATGAAGACGAGTGGGAAAAGGACCTTGGTCTTCCCCCGGATGAAGAAGCTTGGGAGTACATGAGACTGGGGATAGCTAAATGCTTTATATCAACTAAACTCAAGGAAACTTCCCACAAAATGTATTACCATTGGTATTACACTCCCACAAGACTCCATAGAATGTTTCCCTCTTCCTCACCCTACTGTTGGCGGGACTGTGGCCGAAAGGGTACGATGCTTCATATTTGGTGGTCCTGCCCGATAATCACCTCCTTCTGGGACTCAGTCCATAGTCTCCAAAATACCCTATTTGAAGCCCCCATTCCAAAAGATCCTTGGGTATTACTTTTGTGTTACCCTCCTCAAGACCTGGACAAATTCTCCAAAAAATTAACTGCCCATATCCTGATAGCAGCCAAATCACTCATAGCCCTTAATTGGAAAAATAGCTCACCTCCGTCCCTTTTGGCTCTCAAAAGGCAGATTTGGCATGTGGCTGCCATGGAGGAGATTACGTACTACCTCCATGATAGAGGCTATGTCTTCAATCAATTATGGGCACCATGGCTAGGTGCGGTACACGCCCTTCCCCACCAACCCACTGCTTCCTCTGACATGACCCATGTGCGATAACCATAACCCCTCCCGACATGCTTCCCCACCTCTGCTGTGGGCTCAACTCACACTAATTACCCTCTGAATATTTACAATGCCTATCTTCGTGCCCCCCCCTCGAAAAACCCTTTTGTTCCAACACCCTACTTTTTTTATTGCTCTTTAAACAGTAAAAACTGGTCATTTTTGTCTAAAGTTTCCCTATTATGCAATATACCACAATAACTGTTGTGATTTCATTGTGTATGTTACACAGTATTATCGTTTTGCTGCCTGTATTTTCTTGACTGACCATTGAAGATAAAAAAAATATAAAAAAAAAAATGACTATCGCTATGGAACTGGTACAGGTCTTTAGCAGAGTAGGGATAGCTCAGGAAATCCTCACTGACCAGGGTACTCCATTTATGTCCTGAAGTATGAAAGAGCTATGCCACATTTTTAAGGTTACTCTGCTGAGGACCTCTGTGTCTCACCCTCAGACTGATGGTTTACTAAAGAGATTTAACAAAACTCTAAAGTATACGCTAAGAATGGTAGTGGGTAAAGATGGGAAACAATGGGTCTATTTCTTACCCTATATGTTACTGGCCATATTTGCTTTATGGAAGACTATAGAGGGAGAAAGAGAGGTTACTACTTAGGTTGCATGGGGCACTTACCACATTCCAGTGAATGATGGATAAAAATGGCCCCATACACAATATGTTGCGGCTTACTGTCACCTCCCCAGACTACAAGCAGTAAGTGCTGTCATTTCGTGTTTGTGTGGGGAAAACAAGGTCCTTCACTTGATAGAGGGTGTTCCTTTGTACTAGTTACACACATATCATCATCACCATCATCATCACCATTTATTTATATAGCGCCACTAATTCCCAGCGCTGTACAGAAAACTCACTCATATCAGTCTCTGCCCCATCGGGGCTTACAGTCTAAATTCCCTAACACATAAACACACACACACTAGGGTCAATTTTTTTAACAGCCAATTAGCCTACTAGTATGTTTTTGGAGTGTAGGAGGAAACCGGAGCACCCGGAGGAAACCCACGCAAACACGGGGAGAATATACAAACTCCTCACAGATAAGGCAATGGTTGGGAATTGAACTCATGACCCCAGTGCAGTAAGGCAGAATTGCTAACCATATATGTATATATATATATATATATATATATCTACACCTTGAGAAGTGCCAGGTTATTATGTATGCACTGTGATTCAAGTATACTTCAGGTCTAATTGCAGACCTGAGGCATTTTATGTAAAGGTATTGGAGATTGTCATGTGCAATTTACTTTCTTGGCACATAAAACTGCAAATATATATTTGTGATTTAATTCCTAGTAATTGCTTGACATGGCTCAGAGGAGCTGTGTACAGCCAGGGGTTAAAACCGCTTCTAAATGAATGTGTCCCTTTGATTATGTTAAACTCCTCTGTTGTCCCCAGATGGTGCTTGTAGATAAGTGAGCCCAGACTCATTGTTACAGATCACCAGCCTTTGTCAATTTAATTTATGGTGGGTCACAAAAGCCTTGGGCCTATCAATGTTTCTCCAATAATATACTTACAGGAGGTGTGGTATACAGATAAAGGGAAACTTATGACCTGTTGTGTGGAGGTAAAATCATATTTGTAAGCAATTCTGGTGATACATTAGGAAGGGTAAATAAAACCCTAATTTGCATTTACACAGATTCTCTAGTTCTGACATCACAGGAAGGGGGGCTGTGGGCCCCGCAGAGTTTTAAAACTATAGTGTAACACTAAGAAATTGCTCACTTTTGTGGAATCATTCTGCTATTAAAGAGCATCCCATTTTTTGCTTCTCCCTATAAAGAGAAACTTGATCATACATGATTAGTATCAACTCTGTGTTTTAGTCTTTTTATTTTGCAAGAAATCATTGCATTATACCTTTGTATGTCATTTCTTAGTTGTGTTATCTTAAGCAGTGCGAATGTATTTTCCATATAAAATTACACTTAATAAGTTCAGGTCTCTGTCTTTATGAATTCACTTGACAGTTTGATCAAAATGCTACACAGTTGAAACAGGGGAGAACTTTGGGGTTTAGGGTAACTCTGATTAAAGTAAATTGTGATAGATTAGTTTTAAGGGAGAACCGAAGGCTTCGTGTATAAGAGTGTAAGCTCTTCACAAAAAATCTTGGTAGTGGCATAATTGGTAAGGCAAAGCTAGTGTGTGGCATATAAAGGGAAGGATTTAATCATTTTAGACTTTCCTACTCTTCTACTGTTTCTCCTTCTACCCAGCTCAGGGAGGCTCCTGTTCCCATTGTGTATAGCTGTAATCCATCAATTTACCATACTCTCCAGAGGGCCGCGACCTACACAGTGGAAGTCGCTAAAACCCATACTTCCTTGCGGGAGTTGTTGGAGAAGACCAGCCTCTGTGTTAGACTCCGCGCCTCTGGTGAGTAGAAGTCTATTCTGGTAAATTCTGAGTCGAGACTCCTAGCGACCGTGACAAGAACAAGAACAGGCCATGACGGACCCAGGTTCGGAACCTACAGTGAAGGATCTACTACAACATCTGGTCTCTCGGGTGGAACAACAAGATGTCCTTCAGCGACAACTACTTCAATGTTTCCAGTCTCTAGTCTCGCGGGTAGACTCCTTGCAAACCACAACTTCTGTTCTGAATCCTTCGCTGACTTCTCATCGCCCTGAGCCACCCCGGGTGTCTACAGCTCCTGCTTTACACCTACTCCTTCCAAATTTGATGGAGATCCAAAATCTTGGATGGGTTTTCTCAATCAGTGCTCCATTCACTTTGAACTCCAGCCTCAAAACTTTCCTACTCATCGCTCTAAAGTGGCATACATGATTTCTTTATTTTCTGGACAGGCCTTGGCATGGGACTCCCCTCTTTGGGAAAGAGATGACCTTCTTCTAAAGGATAGTGTCACTTTCATTGCCACAATTCAAAGAATCTTTGATGAGCCTGGCCGTGTCATTTCTGCCGCATCTAGTATTCTCCGGTTGCGATAGGGGTCCCGTTCTGTAGCACAGTATGTGATTCAATTCCGCACATTTGCTTCTGAACTCCAGGGGAATAATGGAGCATTAATAGCTGCCTTCTGGCAAAGCCTTTCTGATAAAATTAAAGATGTGCTGGCATCACAAGAATTACCCTTCTCCTTGGATGCTTTAATATCTTTGTGCAACTGAGTGGACATGAGATTTCGGGAAAGAAACTCTGAAAATAAATCCTCGTCTAAGACACCAGTCCACTTGGCATCCCGATTTCGTCACCCCTCTCCACCGGTGGAACCCATGGAGTTGTGACGTTCCAGATTAACCCCGGAAGAGAGGGAACGACGGTTGAAGAATAAACTTTGTATTTATTGTGCTGATCCCAATCATATTCTGAACTCATGCCCCAAAAAATCTGGAAATGCAAGGCTCTAACCTGTTCTGGAGAGGTAAGGTTGGGGTCTCTGGAATCCTCTCCATTTCATACAGATTTTAAAACTTGCTCTTTCACCGTTACTGTTTCTACTTCCACTAATTATTTTACGTCTCAAGCACTCCTGGATTCCGGAGCAGCAGGGAATTTCATCTCAAACTCTCTAGTACTCCAGTGGTCGATTCCAGTGATTCCTTTAGAATAAGTCATTGTCATCACGGCCATCAATGGGTCAGAAATTGCAAATGGAATTGGCACTAAACGTACCATCCCTCTATCTCTTCAAGTTGGGGTCTTACATGAAGAACAAATTTTCCTGCTGGTTCTTCTGGCTACCACTAGCCCTCTCGTGCTGGGTCTTCCATGGCTTCAACTCCATGCCCCGCAAATTGATTGGAATTCTCTGCAAGTTGTATCCTGTGGTCCTGCTTGTCATCATAGATGCCTTACTCAAGTTCATCCAGTGAAACTGTCAAATTCTTCCTTGGATCCTCCTTTGTCTGGCCTTCCTCCACAGTATGCTCCTTTTGCTGATGTATTTGACAAGGTTCAGTCGGTACGTCTTCCGCCTCACCGTGCCTGGGATTGTCTAATAGATCTACAACCTGGTATAATCCCCCCAAGGAGTTGTGTATTTCCTCTCTCATTACCCGAGACCCAGGCAATGTCAGATTACGTTAAGGAGAATCTCCATCGTGGATTTATTCGGCCATCTACTTCTCCTGCAGGAGCTGGCTTCTTTTTTGTTAGGAAAAAAGACGGTTCGTTAAAACCTTGTATAGACTATCGAGGTCTTAACGCTATAACTATCAAGAACCGTTACCCAATTCCCTTGATCACTAAAGTCTTTGACCGCATCAAAGGAGCTCGGATATTCACCAAGCTAGACCTCCGCGGTGCCTAAAATTTGATCCGGATCAAGGCCGGAGATGAATGGAAGACAGCTTTTAACACCAGGAATGGACACTATGAATATCTTGTCATGCCATTTGGTTAATGTAACGCCATGGCTGTCTTCCAAGGATTCGTGAATAAGATCTTCCTGGACCTGCTGTGTGTATGTGTCGTTGTTATCTAGATAACATACTGATTTTTCTCCCAGAATCTTTCTTCTCACCGGCAACACATCGCTGAAGTTCTCTCAAGACTTCGTAAAAACGTATTATTTTGTAAATTGAAAAATGTTCCTTTGAATTAACCCAAATAGCCTTCTTGGAATATATTGTGTCTGGTGTGAACTTGGAGATGGACCCCGAAAAAGTGAATGCAGTTCTACACTGGCCTCTGATGACGACTCTCAAGGCTATCCAACGCTTCTTGGGCCTTGCTAACTATTATCTGCATTTTATTCAAGGATTCTCCTCCATTGCCTCTCCGATAGTCGCTCTTACCCGTAACAATGGCCTCCTGAGTCTCTCCAAAAGTTCCAGTTTCTCAAAAAGGCTTTTTCACTGCCCCTATTCTTCAACAACCGGATGTAGCTCTTCCTTTCTTCCTCAAAGTCGATGCCTCAAATGTTGGATTAGGGACCATTCTGTCTCAGAAGTCGGTGCAAAAGAAATTCCATCCTTGTGCCTTTTACTCTTGAAGTCTACTGCCTGCAGAGAGAAATTACACTATCAGGGACAAAGAGCTATTGGCTATTAAAGTAGCCTTAGAGGAATGGAGGTACCTGTTGGAGGGGGCTCGTCATCCATTAACCATATATACAGACCACAAAAATCTTCTCTATCTCCAGTCAGCTCAATGTATGAACCCACGACAAGCCAGATGGTCACTCTTTTTCTCCAGCTTTGACCTTATCATTAACTACAAACCAGCCTCCAAGAGCAAAAAGGCGGATGCATTATCTCGGGCGGTTGCTCCTTCCTCAGATCTTGAAGACTGCATGGATCGTCCAATACTCGATCCCAAATGCGTGAGTCTAGCTGTCTCTTCTGCCGATACTCCTCCCTCTGGGAAGACCTTTTGTAACTCCCCTACTTCGAAAGAAGATCCTCTCGTGGCATCATTCCTCCCATTTTGCCTGCCATTCCGGAGTGCGGAAAACATTGGAGATCCTCTCTCTAAGCTATTGGTGGCCTACCATCAGAAGGGACGTCAAAGATTTTGTGGCTGCTTGCGATATTTGTTCCAAATTCAAATCTTCCCATAGCGCACTGGCTGGGCTACTTCAACCTCTACCCATACCTTCCAAACCATGGACCCATATAAGTATGGATTTTGTCACTGATCTTCCTCCCAGTAAAAAATGTAATACCATTTGGGTGATCGTGGACAGGTTCTCTAAGATGGCCCATTTTGTCCTTTTGGTGGGTTTACCTTCATCTCCCACATTGGCAGATCACTTTATCAAAGAAATATTTTGAATTCATGGGTGTCCATCTGAAATTGTGTCGGATAGGGGAGTACAATTTGTTTCCAGATTTTGGCGTGCCCTTTGCAAGATTTTGGGTATCCGGCTGTCATTGTCTTCTTCATACCATCCTCAGTCGCATGGACAGACTGAGAGATTCAATCAAGATCTAGAGACTTTTGTGAGAATTTTTTCTTTTCTTAAGCCAATCAGGACAATTGGGCAGACCTACTGCCATGGGCTGAGTTTGCCCATAACAACTCGTATCATGAATCATCTTCCAATACACCATTCTTTGTGGTCTACAGTCATCATCTGTCTCTCCCAGAATTTCCTTCCCTCCCTCCCACCCAGGTTCCTGCTGTTAACGCCTTACGTCGGAGATTTACTTCTATTTGGTCCCAAGTTCGGTCCTCTCTGTAGAAGGCATCCTCGAGATATAATTTTTTTTGCCGATAAAAAGAGGCGATTGTAACAATTATATAGCAATGTAAGTAATGAATATGGAGTACTTGCCTTACTCTAGATTAGCGCTGGCCGGCTGGTGGTGCGGAGTCTAATGAACCCCCTGGTGTTCGCCAAGAACCGCCGCAAGGCGGGATGGGCTTTGCTGTGGAGGATCGTAGGTTGCGGTCCACTGGTCTGCCTCTAGAGGTAAGGGTTTAGGAGGTAGCTCACGATAACACTGGAACTGGAAGGTAGGATCAGGATAGCCGAGGTCTGGTACACTTGGAGTGGAGATAATACGTAGTCAGCAAGCCTGGGTCTGGTACACTTGGAGTGAAGATAATACGTAGTCAGCAAGCCTGGGTCTGGTACACTTGGAGTGAAGATAATGCGTAGACAGCAAGCCTGGGTCTGGTACACGAGGAGTTAATGACTGAAAAGCCTGTAAGGAGCTGGTACACGGGAGACACACGAGAAGCACCTAGTCAGGGTACATAGGAAGTTGCTCTGATGCTGTCCAGGCGTCAGAGCAGGACTTTAGTAGTCTTCAGATTTGAATTCCCCGCCCCAACTGTCATGTGACAGCGCCGCAGCGACCCGGAAGGAAGAGAGGATCGCTGTCGCTGGAGCGAGGACAGGTGAGTTGTAACAGCGATCAATTCTGGCATTTAAAGTTGGAGATCGTGTATGGCTTTCTACCAGGAATATCCGCCTGAGGGTTCCTTCTATGAAATTTGCACCATGTTTTATTGGGCCGTACAAGATTACTCATGTGATAAATCCTGTCTGTTTCAAGTTATTGCTGCCCAAGAACCTTCGCATCTCCAACTCATTCCACGCTTCATTATTCAAGCCTCTTATCAACCGATTTTCAGTTCCTTCATCGACACCTCGTCCACTCCAACTTCAACAGGAGGAATTCGAGATCACTCATATTTCCAGAGGAGTCCTTCGCTATTTGGTCGATTGGAAAGGTTTTGGTCCGGAGGAGCGCTCTTGGATCCGTGATGCTGACCTCAATGCTCCTGCCCTCCTGAAGAAATTCTATACCAAATATCCGGGCAAGCCCGGTTCTAAGTGTTCTGGGCCCACCTTTAAAAAGCGGGGCACTGTTACTCACCGGATCGCTGGTTCCTCTGGCTCAAGATCTAGGTCTCTCTCTGCTCTGCCGGCGCCTGTGTTGCGCCGCAGGCAGTCTGCCATCTTGACTAGGGGTCTGCGCATGTGCAGACTGATAAAACCTTCTCCCTCTCCTTATTGGTTGATTAATTGCTTCTCACTAATTAAGAAACCTGCTGCCCTACTACCTTTGTCTGTTCTTGGTCCTCATTCCTCTGAGGTAACCAAGGAGTCCATTGCTCCTTGATCGTGTTTCCTGTCTGCCGTGGAAGTCCTCCTGTGTGCTAGTGGTAATACCTGTCAGCCACAGATCGTGCCACGCTACTTTATATCTTACCTGCAACCTGGGGCGGTACACCTGTCAAAACGTAACGCAGGTGTCCTAAGGCGAGCTCAGGGAGGACAGAAACCTCCCGTGGAGCAGAAGGGCAAAGTGCATATGTGTTATACCTAGTGTATTGGAGGAGGAAAGACTGGGCATGAACTTGCCAAAGTTGAGGTCATTCTGAATGGCCTTTGCCTTCCAAACAGATGCAGGTCTGTGTTTTCCTGGGTTCCTTGTAACCCCAAAATAACACCATTGCCAAGCTTCTAAATGGCCACTGATGTGACGCTTGTATAGGTATATTTGAAATGTATACTTGGGTTGTTATGTATTATGTACTTCTATTCTGAAAGACTGTACCATACTGAGACAGTTTCTACCCAAAAAAACACACAGTCCTCTCTTTTCTTTCAGCCCTGCACACACTGACAGCTACCTTTACATGAACAAGACTTTCTATTTTATTGAAAACCAGAAGTTCTACTATGGTACCTATCTAGAGGTAAAGACTGAGAGCTGCAAGAAGACCTTCCGGGGAAGTCTTTGTGCAGTTTATTAATTTCTTTGCTGACGTATACTCTTATGGGTGACAACTGGGCTTGATCACTGCCTTGCTGGCAGAAGGAGCACTTGAGACTGTGCTCAGACAACCGTTATTATTATTATTATTATTATTATTATTATTATTATATTATTATTATTGTAGATTTGTAAGGTGCCACAGTGCTCCGCAGCGCCATACAGTAGGGAAAACAGTACATACCTAAAGCAGGGACATACAAGGTAGACCATATAAATACAGACATGCAAACAAATGGTATGAAGGACCCTGCTCATCAGAGAGCTTACATTCTAAATGGAAGAGGACACAGCTGAAACAAGAGGAGCAAATGTGGCTCAGAGTGGAGATTTGGACATTTGTGAGGGTGCATTAGTGTGTATAGTGTTATCGAGGATAAGGTGAACTCCAATAAAAAGAGGGGATTTCAAAAAGCATCTAAAGATTTGAAGGCTGTGGAAAAGTCTGAATGAGCGTGATAGGGAATTCAATAAGGGTGTGTAGGAGAAGAGGGTGACTAACAGTATCAAAAGCAGCAAAGAGGTGCAGGAAAATGAATATGGAGAAATTACCCTTAGATATTGCAGTAAGTAAATAATTTGAATTTGATAAATTGGTCATTAAAATGCTACATAACTGAAATGCAGAGGATTTTATGGATAACAATAATGCTGATTGATTTAAAGTGTATTTGTAGTGTTATATAAGTTACAATGTCATTTTTAGTTGAGGGTAGTAACCTAAGACTTCCTCAAGTTGTGAGTTGGTGGTGGCAGTTTTGGATTTATAGAGATGTGAAATACAATTTTGAGGGATTTTTAATCATCTTTCAACCGACCAGGGGGTAAATGTATCAAAGTGCGATTTTGCAACTCCAGCGATTTTCTCGGCAGAGTTGAAACTTGCCGATGTATGAAGCTGATATTTCATGCAAAATCGCCAGAGTTCGGCTTCTGTCAAAACCGCTATTTGCAAAATCGCCAGAGATCAAACTCCCGACTGTTTTCCACTGCAGCTATACAAGTCTCCAATGTATGAAGCTGCGAGTAAGCAAACTCAGGAGAGTTTGTTTCAAAACACGCCAGATACAACATGCTGCTTGATAGCAGCGTGTTGTACAAACACATTACTGTTACACTGCCCTGGCAGTGTTAAAATGTTAAAGATTATATAAAAGTTGAAGAAAAAAAAAAACGTGAGGTCCCCCCGCTATTCCTGCTTAACCCTAGTGCTGCCTGACTAGTGCTGGTCCCGTGAAAATCGGGGAAAAAAATTGCGTGGGGTCCCCCCGATTTTCACTTTACCTGCACTAGGCAAACCAGCCAGGGTTGGCGGCACTATAGCAGTGGGACACACGGCAGGGGTCCCCCTGCCATAATCACTAACCAACCCTAGACTGTTCAGCGCTGGGCTGGATTCCCTAGGGAGTGGGTTCCGCCAAAAATAACGAGCGGGCGCCCCCCTAGAAAGAACCAGCCCAGTAATACAGCTTACGCAAGTAGCGTAGCGCATGCGCAATGAGCTACGTTACTTGCGTAAGCTCTATTTACAGTATTAGGTGATTCCCCCACTAGCGTGGGAAAATCACATAATACAGTAGTTAGAGCTTGCGCAATGAACGTAAGTTCATTGCGTACCGGACCTCCTACTAGGTAGGAGGTGTTAGCGGCGGCTCCACAGTTTTTTTCTTTTTCTACAATCAAGATTAAAGTGTCGTGGATATTACAAATATGGGGCCCTCCTGGCCGAAGCAAAGAAGACTTCAATCAACAAGGGGCCCCTTCTGGGCGAAGTACAGAAGATATTGGCCAAGCATGGACATTTTGGAAGTATAAATATTATGGGACTGGGGCAAGCACGGACTATTGGAAGGTATAATTATTAAGGGACTGGGGCAAACAAGCAGACTTTGGAGAAGAAAGAAGACATCATTGGTGAGTGTTTTTATTTTTATTAAATAGATGTGGTGAAAATGAGGGTGGTTAGTGTGTTTATTTTGGGTTTTTTATTTTTAATAAATGTATGTGGTGTTTACTAGGGTGCTGTTATTTATTTAACATTATTTTTTTGTGGAACTACAGGTCCCAGCAAGCCAGGGATGTCAGGGCATGTTGGCACTTGTGGTTCTCCAAGTGCCAACATGCCCTGGCTGCCGTGGGTATGCTGGTGCTTGTAGTTATACAAGCAGCAGCATGGCCACACTGTTTTTGGCAACCTGGCTGGCTGGGACTTGTAGTTCCACAAAACAAAATGGCATCCATTTATTTTTTTCACTCTTTATCACCGTATTACCTTACTACCCACAGCCCAGGGGTAGTAGGAAGAGCCCTAGTGCTATCAGCACTGGGCTGGTTCTTTCTAGGGGGGGGCCCGCTCCTTTTTTTCGGCAGACCCCACTCCCTAGGGAATCCAGCCCAGTGCTGAACAGTCTAGGGTTGGTTAGTCATTATGGCAGGGGGACCCCTGCCGTGTGTCCCACTGCTATAGTGCCGCCAACCCTGGCTGGTTTGCCTAGTGCTGGTAAAGTGAAAATCGGGGGGACCCCACGCAAAATGAATAGCGGGGGGACCTCACGTTTTTTTTTTTCACTTTGATCTATTCTTTACAGTTTTTAAAGCTGCCGGAGCTCTGGCAGCTGTATGACAGGCCAGTGTAACAGTGATGTGTTTACAACTCACTGTTACAACACAGGAGAGTTTGCCAAACACAGGAGAGTTAGCTAAACTCGGGAGTGTTTACATCACACAAAATCGCCAGAGATGACCAGCGATTTTGAACATCAGTGTCAAAATCGCAGCTTGATACATTTCAGGTTTTTTTTTTCAAAACTCGCGAGTAAACACCCGCGATTTACCGCGATTTAAACACGCTGGCAAACTCGCACTTTGATACTTTTACCCCCAGATGATCTTGTAGGAATTAACTCCATGCCACATACACATCAATTAGGTTCAGATGAGTGCTGTATGTGACAGCACTTGATATTTACCATCCCATAGGTTGACCCCCATATCCTACCTCACAGGGGGCAGTTTTCTTTGATAAAAATGAGGAGTACCCTGAACACCTGAATTAGTGTGCTTCGTTTCTCACAGAGTATGGATTCTGCCCTTTGTATTTTATATCCCTTGCCCCCCTCCCTATATCCAAACCACAAAAAAAAAAATCCACCTGCACAGGAAACCTTTATATTTTTGTTCAAAAGTTATACTACTCAAAAGCTTTTATCACAAATTTCAAAACTACATTATATCTGCCAAAAGAGGGTGCTATCGTCCATGCTTAGTATTCTTATATTGTTCAGAAAAGAAAAAGCAATGAAGGTATTTATATAATAAAACATAACCTTTATTTCACATTATTACGGGGGGAATTCAATTCTCAAAATATCCGCGCAAGGTGCCTCCGGAAAGGTCGCGAGACACCTTGCACTGATTTTTTTTTTTGTACAGAAGTAGCGCTCATTTTTGCCTGTGCCCCATAGAGATGCGAACAAAAATGAGCTTTGATTTTTACCATAGTAACAGTAAATAAGCGCGCATGCGATGTTCTTAGGAACATCGCAGAGAATTAGATCAGCAACTTAAAATATTATTTCATATAAACTGAATAAAAAACTCTGTGAAATTTCCTATAGAAGAATGTGTATTAAGTAAGAAATAGTGTGAATAATACAATTTGTGCCACCATTTATCTATCTTTCAATTTTTGTGTCTCTTATATTTAGAGGATTTCACTAGTACATGGTTTCCCAAATCCAGTCCTCAGCGATCCTTAATAGAATAGTTTTCCATGTCACAAGTGAAATCATTAGTACCACCCAGGACTGGGACTAAAAATCAGCCCTGGCATTTAAAGCACACATGCCCACGTGTTGTGGGCCCCCCATGCACTATATTGTTGCACACTGATGCTGGCGCAGTGCGCGTTACTGGTGCTGTACAATATGATGTAGTGTGGGTGTGTGTGGGGGGGTATTTATTTCTCCTAATGACCCTCAATATTGCATTGTTAGTTCCCCAATTACATCAATAAATAACCCCCCACACACACTCATACTACATCAATACCCACCCACATTACAGCAACCTGCATCACCCCCACATTACAGCAACCAGCATCACCCCCCCACATTACAGCAACCTGCATCACCCCCACATTACAGCAACTAGCATCACCCCCACATTACAGCAACCGGCATCACCCCCACATTACAGCATCCGCCATCACCTCCCACATTACAGCAACCGGCATCAATAGATATATTGACACAATCACAAAAAAAAATTATGACAATCAGCATTTTTTCCTCTTAATTAAAAATCTTTGTACACATAAATATGCAAGAAACATTACAGCGTAATAATGAGCAATACATAGTGTTTTAAACGTCATTGGATACACAGTAGTGCCCCCAGTTCAAGAAAGAATGGTTAAAAACACATTGCACACGAGAAAATATATAAACTTACCTGATCATGGCATCCTGTGTTCTGTTCTCCTACTGGGCGCGTAGGGCGAGGAGGGATCTGCAGCTGTCAGCTCACACGGGCAGTCGGGAGCAGGAACAGAGCGTAGTGGAAATTATTTTTAACACTTGTCTTCATTCTTCATTACTACCTGTGTTTCATGATGGTTGCATCCCTGACATTCCCATTCTTAAGATGTCTCTCCCTTTACACATTTTTTTTACCTATGCCCCTGCACCATCTTCTCCTTTGTCCCTCTCACCTAACCCATCTTCTCCCCTGGCACTCTCACACGTCTTCCTGCACCCTCTACCCCCATGGCCCTCACACGTCTTCCTGCATCCCCTTTTCCCCTCACTCTCTCACCCCTCTCTCTGCACCCCCTTCCCCCCTGGCTCTCTCACCTCTCTCCCAGCACCCCCTTCCCTCCTGGCTCTCTCACCCCTCTCTCTGCATCCCCTTCCCCCTGGCTCTCTCACCCCTCTCCCAGCACCCCCTTCCCCCTTGGCTCTCACCCCTCTCCCAGCACCCCCTACTCCGCTGGTTCTCTCACCCCTCTCTCTACACCCCCTTCCCCATATATATATATATATATATATATATATCCATATCTAATAAGGCATATGTTTGAGCTGAAGAAAGTAACTATGTACATTTATATCTGTATTTCAAAACTGTTTACATAGCAGCTCAACATGAAACAAAGGAACAATGCTAGAAAAAATAATAATAAAGGGAAATAGAGGAAACAAAGGTCAGGCTTCCCGCTCTCAGCATAATTACCATACACTGCGCTCTCTCACACTCGTGCCCCCCCCTGAGAAAATCGCGACACCCTGCGACACCCCCCGAAAATCATGGCACCTCGCTATCCCCTCCCACCTTCAGAAATAAAAAATCTGGAAACTGTGTCCAGATTGAATAGAACAGTGTGCAGAGCTTAAGGGGGAGGGAGCGGAAGAGCGTGCAACAGAGGTGGCTGGTTCCTGGGAGGAAACCAGCCACCAGGAAGCCAAGAAGAGTCGGGCCGGCCCATCCAGCCATCGGCCCTTCTGGCATTTGCCCAAAGTGCCAGATGGCCAGTCCGGCCCTAGTACCACCTGTAGATCAATAGTAATGAATACACCTGTACTGCAGCCAGGAGATATGGAAACATATATGATTAAAGTAAGATGTTTGTAGAAGGCTAAATCACTTATTGTTTTCTTTTATCTTTTTTAAATGACAGTAATTTTTATGGGATCTATGTTACATAATCCTAATAAAGGTGTTTTTTTTTATTTATTTTGGACTATTTTATAAATAATTGTGTGTTTGTTTGAACACCTATGATCTATAAGTTACTTATAAGTTGTCCAATACCGCAGAACTAGATGGAGAACAGTTTGACAGAAGATACACTGTGCTATTGTATTTTTATATTATGTTGCAAATTGTGGAGTCTAATGAACATTGGTGGCTAGTGGGCGACAGTACGTACCTACCACTGGTACGTACCATGCCAAGATTCATAAAGCCCCCTCCTAAATTAACTAGAAACTCCTTCACCATCAGCCTAACACTGCTGTGTGAAAGGTAGAAGTGACCCATGTTTGGCTTTTGCACATCCACGGCTTAGGTTGTGCATGCATATAGCAAAGAATCCACAGTGACTTCTCCAACGAAGATGGGTGACTATGGACAAAAAAAAAAGGTAAGCTATCACCATCTTGACATGGCATTAGTTTTTTAAGACTGCTTGTTAAATTGGGTCATATTGCAGTCCTCATAGAAGTCTATGGGAACTGCAGTGGCCAGTGTAAAATAGGTTAAGGCAGAAGAAATCTCTTATTTCTCCTGCTTTAACCCCCTTGTATATTGAAAGAAGAGCTGTAATGGCAAATCTCCGGAGAACACAGCTGTATTCTCCAGATTTTTGGCTCATCACAGCTTGATAAATAGACCCTGTATTTCATAGATAATTGTAATGAGTTTATTTCAATACTTTTTATTTCAACAACAGTCAACTTGGTTTTATAAAGGACAAATGCTGGCCCAGTGATTCACACTGCTGAAGGCAGACTACACCTAGCAGGATATTGGACCTCCCCAGGGTGGTTATAGCTCTTTTGCAGACTCGGTGCCAGTACCCAACATAAACTGTGGTTATATGGTGAACATAAAATAGACATATAGCCATAACATTTGCATTGTGTTTCAGTTACATTATTTGGGGCAAATAGGACAGGCGAATAGACTAAAGAGTGATTCTTGGTAGTTTGTTTGTTCTTATGCAACTTTGTCCTTTCCACAAAAAGGACAATTAATTATCTATTACATATGATTCCTGACCACAGCCTTAACTATGTGGGTTTCCTCCAAGTGCTCCACACTCCAAAAAACATACTAGTAGGTTAATTGGCTGCTATTTAATTTACCTTTCTCAGTCTGTGTATGTGTATGTTAGGGAATTTAGAATGTAAGCTCCAATGGGGTAGGAACTGATGTTCTCTGTACAGAGCTGCGGAATTAGTGGCGCAATATATATAGCTGATGATGATGATGATGATCATGACGATGATATTTCTTCTCATTGCCCCTTGTGACCATCTCCCCACTCTACACTATTGGCTTTTATACACAGTTGCAAATATTGGGTCTTCATCAAATGACACCTTTCAATGTATCTGTACTTAGTAGGAAGTTTCAACAAAAATATATATATTTTGACATTTCTGGCCTTTGCATGTCATTGCAGAAATATCTATTTGCTGGATGTTATTCAGTATGACAGTGACCTGAATTAACCTGTTGACTAGTTATATTTAATTATCAGTTTGTGCTGCCAAACATCTCTGAACCTGAGAATAGGGAGGTGAGGAAGAATAAGTGTGCAATGACTGCCAAGAGGAACACAGACAAATATCCTACCCTTTTGCTGCCACTGTGACGATATCATCTTCATCACTTATCTTATATAATCATGTAATAGTCAATAAAAGTGTGGCACAAAAGACCACAAGCATAGTTTTACTCTTTGCTTGAGGGAGGGGGAGGGTAGGTACTCTACTTCCATCAACTTCTTTTGTCTTGCAAAAAATTAAGACATTTCCCTGGCAATAAATTATTCCAGGAAATTGGAAAAGGCAAGGCAGCATTATCACCCTATATCCTGTTATAATTATTCTTAGTTATTTTTTTTTAGTTTGAGGGCCCAGGGCCTACTATTAATTTAAGAATGTTTGGGAATAAGTACTGCATTTTTTCCATACTAAGCAATAAAATTAACATTAATAATTTGTATTATATATTATGTAAACAACAATAAATTTAAAAATAGCTAATGGGTCAATGTGGGCAAGGAAGGAATTTGTTTTGTCATTGTAAGTATGAGAAACAGAGTGGATACAGTAAATGCCGGTTCAAGATCCTCTATATCCAATGTCACAATTATCAACCCTAGTCCCTAAAAAAACAGAGATGTTCTACAAATGTACATATATAAATCTATACCTTATGTATCAAAGGAATTAATGCATTGTACAGGTAATTAAAAATAATTATTGCTTATATGCTGCGAGGAATGCTTAAGAAAAAATGTGCTAAGAATATGAATGTAGGGGTTGCTTGCTACCAATGCAATTATGCCCTATGTTAAGGCATATGAGACTATTCCACTAATCCAGGCTTACATATCTCACTCATTTTCCTTTACTTTTAAAACACTTGGAGGAAATGCCACTTTAGCAAAGTCATCACAATTTTCTCTGAATACAACTGTTTATTTTTCAATCAGACAATAAATCCAAGTAGTTGAAATCTAAAATGACAAAGTGGCAAAGAGAATGATGTTATAAATTTTCTGTCCTATTCAGAGGATTTGATTGAAGATCTTCATCCCCAATTGTGGAAATTAGGCAGCAAGGGTGAGGGAGAAGATGATGAATTTCCCAACTTGCAGCTCCTGTGTTTAATATTAATAGGAATAAACATGATTGCGTTTGGCAAGGGAGATAAGCACAATCTAGCCATCGACAATAAACTTTTTCCGGGCACTAATAACTTTTGCACTCTATTCAAAAACTAAGATCTGGCAATGGTGCATGGGCACATCTAGTTAAAATTTGTCCAGGTACAGTGGGGTTAAGACAACATTACCCCAAGGATGAATCCCATCACTTGCGATCTGTCCTTAGCCCTATTAAACATTTTAATAGGATGTATTGATATAATTGGTTCAGTATTTGCCAAAATAGTACCAAGCACATTGCAGACAGGCATTTTTACTGAACCACTAAAGGAAGTAGGTGTCGGACCTCTTCTAAAACACCTTAGACCCAGACAGACTGACTCACTATGGACTGGATTTTAAACCTTCCATTTCTACTGAAGGTTAATAAGAACATGGTTGCAACCCCACTGGAAACCCATCTGAAACCTATCATATTTATGATCCATTACAGTCAGGAATCAGAAGACAACACAGTAATGAAACAGCCCTGATCCATGTGCTTAATGATCTTCTGGTGGCAAGAGGCAGAAGCAAATTTTCTCTCTTAATCCTCTTTGACCTCTCTGCAGCATTTGATACCATGGAAAATGGACTTCTAATAGAGTGCCTAAATCATTTTTGTGAACTCGATGGCACAGTCATAATTGGTTTAAATTGTTCCTCACTGACAAGTCACAGAAAGTGCTAGAAATAGCCTCTAATATTTACACCTCCGGCCACCAGAGGTCACAATTTTTGCTGAACGTGCCCTTAGATTTGTCCTTATCCAAATGGCCAGCCCTGCCTCAGAAGAAATCATTTTTAATCCTGTTTCCTGTTTGGGCCTATAAAAAGGCACTTTCTGACTGACGCCTTTGCTTGAACATTCTTTCTGATCAACTCCTGCTATCTGCTAGTGATTCCTGTTACTTTGACTACTGGCAATCAGCTGACTATCCACCTGTGAACTGATCTGGCAATCATCTTACTCACTTGTGTACCAACCTGGTTATTATTTGACTACCTGCTTGTTTACCAATCCAGATATCTGCAGTCAACCTGGTAATCATCTGACTGTGCGCTTGTGTACCAACCTAGAAATCATATGACTACCCACTTGTGTGCCAATCTGGCAATCATATGTCTACTCATTTGTGTCCCAACTTGGCAATCGTCTGACTACACATTTGTTTTCCAATCCTGTTTACATTTGTATATCTGCATTCAGCCATTGGACTTTAGCTAATACTCCAGTATCATGACAAAGAGTATTCTCAGGAGTACACTCATGTTTAACAGTGCCACTGCCATGCCGTGCTCCACTTTGTGAAATAATCATATATCATGGCCTGGATTACCACTGCTATGCAGATGATACTCCGCTATACCTGTCTTTTGCTGTGAGTACCAACCCAAAATTGATCCTCAGTGCGGTCTAACTGAGCTCCAGGATTGGATGAGTACCAGTTGGCTGAGGTTGAATCCTTAAAAAAAGAGAGGTTCTTATGATGAGTGCTCACCATCAACGACAAGACTGCAGCTTCAACCTGAGTTACTCTGATCATGTACATAATCTTGGTGTTGCCCTTGATTGTGGCTTGACAAGTAAGCATTAGGTGTCAGCCATAATGATATATTCACTCTTTTTGCCAAAATCAAGCATTTGCTTCCCCTATGAGATCTTTCTACACTACTATGTGCATTTAGACTACTGTAATGAACTCTATCTGGGTCTCCCAAAAAATTATTGCACCACTTGCAGTTGGTATAAATTACAGATGCCCACTGACCCCCGTGTTTTGGTTTTGGATCGGGATTAGCTTTGGGTTTTGGTTTTGCCAAAACCGCCCTTGCGTATTTTGGTTTTGGTTTTGGTTTTGTTATTTGTTATTGCTATTTTTACTAAATTTCATTTTTTGGGGTAAAATCACATAATTTGTTATTATTTTGTACCTACATTATTATTAACCTCACTAACACTAATTTTCGGTGATTTCCATTCAATTTTACGAGAGGTAGCATGCACAATTGATCAAGCCAAGCAGTTCATCCACAATGAGTGCCACTTTTGTGGCTGAAGTGCTAGTCCAACATGGTCCTCCCCTAAACAAGCTAACGATGGGCTTGTTAGAGTAATGGCAGAAACACACATCAGTGCCAGGAAAGATTAATGGTGCAAGATGAAATTGTTCTTGGGACGTCCCACCGACCCATATGTTTGATCTTACAAAGGACATGCACACTTTAACAAACCAAGCACTTCAGTGACAAGGGCTGCCACTTTTGTGGCTGAAGTGCTTGGTTTGTTTGGGCCCCCACTAAACCAAATATCAATGCTCTAAAGGCATGTTAGACCAACAGTGCTGTGAAGTGACTTCTACACTGTCAAGATGATATCATCATCTTCAGCATCATCCTCACCCTCATCAGTGTGTACATCATTATCACACACTATTAATTCATCTCCACTGGAATCCACCATTAGAGAAGTGTCAGTACTTGGATGTATTTGCCGGTAAAGGCATTCCTCCTGGAAGATGTAGTTCATTTTGATAAACGTCATTTTTTCCACATTTTTCAGAAGTAACCTCCTATATCGATTACTGACAAAGTTCCCAGCTGTGCTGAAAACTGTTTCTGAGTACACACTGGAGGGTGGGCAGCTTAGGTATTTTAAAGCAAGTTTGTACATAGGTTTCCAAATAGGTTGTTTTTCTTCCCAGTATGGAAAGGGACTTTCTGTTTAGGCACACATCAGCAGAAATGCTGAAAGGGCCCTTCTTTATGGGTACACTATCAGAATGGTCACGATTACACATACCACTCGTGGATGGACTCTCTTAAGGGATTGGTGTAATTTCTGATTCTGAGCATACATTTTCCTCTAATGCCTTACTGTTTTCTTCCAGCTTGACTTTCAAACGTAACAGTAGTTGTGCACCACTTTTCCACTCCGAATTACTTGGTCTTGCTTGGTCACGAGTGACCTTACAAGAAGAAGCCTCAGTAACATTTTTAGATCTCACAATCATAGAGAAAGGCGAAGGCCTTATTCTTTTCTTGCCACTGCATGTGTAGAGTGACATGTTGGCAATTTTTTTTTTATCGGCAGTTAACTTCCTCAGTTACACTTCTTTTGCGCTTCAACACGGTAAATTTTTTTCGGGTGTGTGTTTTTTTGACTGATTTCAAAAGACTGTGCAGTTTGACATTGCTTTTCCCAGATGACGTACTGGGAACACTACCATCAGGACTGGTGACAGAACCTGGTTGCTGATTCTGCTCATATGTGGACTGTTTAGAATCCATTATGAGCCCAATGCACTTGTAGTGCTACAAATTGTTTTAGATACTGCAGACAACTATGACACGGTAAAAGGTGGTTTTTTAAAAAAAAATAATTCCCTGATATCAAAAGACTATGTACTTTTACATAGGCTTTACCAGATGACGTACAGGGAAGACTACCATCCGGACTGGTGGCAGCAGCTGCTTGTTGCTCCTGCTTATATGTGTACTGCTGTGAATTAATTTTAATGAGACCCCAAACACTTTACTCCGCTCGGTACTCGGATCCCCGAAATTCAGGTGTGTTCGGTTTCAAGGAAACCGAGCCTGCCGATCTCTAGTATAAATGTAGTAGCCATGCTGTTAACTAACATGAACCCATTTCTGAGACATAACATCTGTGCTCCAATCCCTTCCCTTGCTTGCCCCCCTTAGTCTCGAAACAGCGGGGCGGGGGGCTCCGATGCCACTATTATGTGAGTATACAAATACTAACCGGTGTCCCTTTCCCTCCCTCCTGTTTGCACTGAATGTCGGGCGTGACATGATAACGTCACGCCCGACATTCAGTGAGAAGTGGCGCATGGAAGAGAGAAGAAAGAAGAGAGAAAAGAGAAGAAAAGAAAATAAAGATAAAAGAAGGCAATACAGACGTAAGTAAAAGACTGGAGGAATTCAGAGAGGTACAGAGGGATGAAGAAAGGGGGGAGGAAGATAAAAGGCACAGGGTGATGAAGAAAGGCAGGGGGAGATAAAAGGCACAGGGTGATGAAGAAGGGAGGGGGAGAGATACAAGGAAAAGGGGGGTGAAGAAAGGGCAGGGGAGATAAAAAGCACAGGGGGATGAATAAAAGGCAAAGGGGGATGAAGAAAGGGGGAGGTAAAAGGCACAGGTGGATGAAGAAAGGGGAGGGGAGATAAAAGGCACAGGGGGATGAAGAAGGGGGGAGAGATAAAAGGCACAGGGGATGAAGATGTGGGGAGGAGCACGGCACAGGGCGAGGAAGATGGGCAAAAGCAGCATGCCACAGTGTGATGAAGGGGGAAAAGCAGCATGGAGGGCATAGTGCGATCATAAGGGGCATAGCATGGTGATGATGAAGGGGCACAGTAATGTGTGTGTGATGGCACAGGGAGCTTTTGGCAATGTAGTGTGTGTGAGGAAGATGGTGGCTAATTAATGGGTGCTATTTTGTTAGCGGGGTAATGGTGGGGCAATGTAATAGTGGGGCCTATTAATTTAGGATGGGGTGGTTTGGGGGCTATTGAATGTGCGGTTGAGTTTGGGGAGAATGAGGTCTCTTTATTAAATGTGACTATGAATTTAATGGCAATAATGGTTGCAGGAAATAGGTATATTTATGAAATGTAAATACTACGCTTAGTCAGGATTTGGTCTGACTGCAAGGACAGTTGGAAGGTTTGTCCTATTTCTCATTGTACTGCTTGTGAAGGCAGAACTGTTTGCACCTAAGAGTAGTGCTCACATTATTGCTTGTGTATTTGTTGAAAATGTGTCTAATAACCATATAACATCATAGGAGCCCCCCTGTCTTAAGTGCCTGGGGCCCCCCGAGTCTTAATCCAGCTCTGGTTAGCAGGAGGGATCTGATAGTTGCTCCCAGTCCCCGGCCAGGAAACAGCCTGCAGAGCAAGCCGAGGAGCTCTAAGTCTCACGAGATTTATTAATCTTGTGAGACTAAGAGCTTCCCTGCTCACTTTACTGGAAGTTCCCACCCTGATGGATGTCAGCAGCATCGGAAGCATAGATAAGTACAGTGGACTGGGGTGTTGTAATGTGTTTCTGGGGTAGGGGGTGGCGTGATGTCGATGAGGAGGGTCTGATAAATGTAATGTTTTATTATAATGTATGTATCAATGCCCCATGTTGACCACGCCCCCAACTAATGTGGTTACGCTCTTGGCGGCGCTGCCGCTGCACAGCACGCACAGTTTTTTCCTGCTCATCAACAGAGCTGGACCTGTATGCTTCAAATGCCAGGGCTGATTTTTAGTCCCAGTCCGACCCTGATAAGGGGACATTATAGCTCATTGTAAATATGTATTATTGGTTATTGTATATTGTTGATGTGGCATGAGGTTGTTATTCATTGCCCTTAAAGTGAAGCCAGGTGGGTTATGGGTAAAGATAAGGTGTTGTCCAGGATACAGGTGAGGGGGATGGAGCTGCAATCATTCTTGCCCCCTCCTTCCTCTACAAGAAGCATGGAACAGCTGGGGACCCTGTGACATCACAAAGTAGTGTAACGGGTTAATTTTAGGAGGGACTGGCTGTTACCCTATCTTTGGAGGTGGGGGGGTCAATTAGTATCCATTGTTCTTGATAGGACTAGTCCAGACATTTTGTCTGCATCCCAGCACGGTGCTATCATGGAAGCACAGCTCATCTCCACTCCCCTTCCATCCCCCTGATCCAGAACCTACCAATGTTTAAAGAGAGAGATACCCAGGGGTTTGCCCAGGGAGGGGAAGCACTGTGGAACTTTGATCCTAGATATAAGGAGCCACTCCAGGAGATATTCATTCTGAGGATTGATTCATGGAAGTGCAGTGTATCTGATTTTGAGTTTTTGTACTCTACCGATGGACGACAGCTGCAGCTAAGAGAAGAACTCCATGGGTCTTTAAGTCAGGACATCCAGATGACTGTAGCTCCTTAAGCTAGTGAGGTAAGGGACAGATGATGTGGTAAACCTGCCTGGCATTTATTTACTGTGTGTACATAATAATCTAGTCATTGTTTTTATTACAATAAATGCACTGTTGTACTTTTCTAACTGCATTTGCCTGGGTGACTAATAAGAACCTTAGGAGGTACAGGTAGGCTTCCCTGGCTTAGGAAGGCACCCGTGTGCGTTCAGCCAGAGTGAAGTGAGTAGAATTGGGCCAGAAAACCCAGTGTCTTCACAATTACCAACCACATGCTACAGGATCAGATAAAGCCTGCACTGTGGATACCATATTCACTTTTAGTAAGCCCTGGCCAGTCATAAATAATAATAGTTGTTGTGTATGAATAGATTGCCAAACCTTTTAAATAAACAAAATGAAAGTTGTGTAATCACAAACATATTATTAAGACAAAAACAACAGAAGAAGGGATCAGCGCCCTACTCATTGTTTCATTGATACCTACAAGTTGGCAGAACTAACATATTTTATTTATGAACTAAAAGCAATATGTTTAATTTAGGACTATATGAAAATTATATATAATTATTCAAGAATAACTTGCACTCTTACAGTATACCTAGTGCATCTTATTTAGCTACCAACCTAAACATTTAAATGTTTTTCTGCGTTAGCAAATTATACAGATGAATTTAGAAAGAAATGTGCACAGGTAAGTCCAGATATATAATATATTCATGACAGAATTGCATTATTGTATAGAATAATCAATAATTTTACCTATTCTTTGCTATTTATTGTCAATAGCCAATTTTACTGAAATTATTGCCCTGCTTTTTCCCATTCTTCCACTCCCTCACTAATAAACACCTTGTTTTGGTTGGGTAGGTCACCTCTCTCTGTACTTTAGCTGGTATTGTCCTCACTGGAGAAGGAAGGGCCACCAATGACACCTCAACAACAGATTTCCATACCTGTAAGTTTCATTTTTAATATTGATGCAAAAATAGCAGCCCTTATGCGCCTAATACATACTCCCTGGTGTTATGAACTCCACAATCAGCGACTGATAAGCCCCATATACAGAACCTATGGTGCGGGATGTTTTTCTCCGGAACCACACTGTTTACTGGTATTCAGGTGCCCCTGGACTTGATCCCAGTAGTGTAACAGCCATAAGTGAGGTAGAATCATGGAAACTTGCAACTGTGGAGCTGCACATAGACAAGACAAGACAAATAGAAGAGAATATAGAATAGTCAACTGGCAGGCCAGGTCATAGGGCAAGAGAGGTACATGAAGTCAATAAACAGTCAGAGGGGGCAGACAGAGAATCAACAGTAAGGTACCTTAAATGTAGCCAAGGTCAAACACACTAAATCCAGAAGCAGGAGATGTATCGATCTCTACAGAACAAAGGTACAGGAACCAGCCTAGGTAAACCTAACACCAGCAAGGCAATAATGGCAATGACTGTATTATGTAGATCCTGGCCAGTCAGCTGGTGAAAACTTTTGATGACATTATGCATGTCCACCAAAAAATGTGTCAAATTACGCAAATGTATGCATGTAATGAGTATTTTTGCTGCCACCTTATGGGTGGATTTCTGAAATGTTCTCAAAAGGAAAAGTGGAGGTGTTGCCCATGGCAATCGATCAAATTCTAACTATCATTTATCTAGTACATTCTAGAAAATGATAGCTAGCATCTAATTGGCTGCTATGTGCAAACCTCCACCTTTCTTTTCAATAAGGCTTGTTAAATCTACCCTCTTAGAGTAAGATAAAGTCATAAACTTTGCACTCAATCCTCGAAAGTCCACAAATAAAAGCTACTCCATGTCTTCTATAAGACTAGATGCTTAATTTTGTGATAACAAAATCAATAATAATTTTAGTAATTGTATGGGTTTAACACTGAAAAATTTGCATCATTATAAATTGCCAGATTCAAAAAAAGAAACAAACTTTCACAATGTAAAAAATTGGGACTTTTGTAATTCTTGTAATTCTTGCTCAACTGATTTGTTCAAGTAACGCTAATATTTATACAATACAGTACATACCTTAAGGCGGCGGTTCTCAAACTGTGCGCAGCCGCGGCGATGTCACAGGGGTGCCGCGATCACCTAGAAAAAAAAGACACACTGAAGGGGACAGATAGACGCTGAAGGGGACAGATAGACGCTGAAGGGGGACACAGAGAGGCTGAAGGGGGACAGAGAGAGACGCTGAAGGGGACAAAGAGACGCTGAAGGGGACAGAGAGACGCTGAAGGGGACAGAGAGAGGCTGAATGGGGACAGAGAGACGCTGAAGGGAGACACAGAGAGGCTGAAGGGGGACAGAGAGAGGCTGAAGGGGGACACAGGCTGAAGGGGACAGAGAGACACTGAAGGGGGACAGAGAGAGGCTGAAGGGGGACAGAGAGAGAGGCTGAAGGGGGACAGAGAGAGACGCTGAAGGGGACAGAGAGACGCTGAAGGGGACAGAGAGACGCTGAAGGGGACAGAGAGAGGCTGAAGGGGGACAGAGAGACGCTGAAGGGAGACACAGAGAGCCTGAAGGGGGACAGAGAGAGAGGCTGAAGGGGGACAGAGAGAGATGCTGAAGGGGACAGAAAGACGCTGAAGGGGACAGAGAGGCTGAAGGGGGACAGAGAGACGCTGAAGGGAGACACAGAGAGGCTGAAGGGGGACAGAGAGAGTCTGAAGGGGGACACAGGCTGAAGGGACAGAGATACACTGAAGGGGGACAGAGAGAGGCTGAAGGGGACATAGAGAGAGGCTGAAGGGGACAGAGAGAGGCTGAAGGGGGACAGAGAGATGCTGAAGGGAGACACAGAGAGGCTGAAGGGGGACAGAGAGAGGCTGCAGGGGGACACAGGCTGAAGGGGACAGAGAGACACTGCAGGGGGACAGAGAGAGAGGCTGAAGGGGGACAGAGAGAGAGGCTGAAGGGGGACAGATAGAGACGCTGAAGGGGACAGAGAGACGCTGAATGGGGACAGAGAGAGATGCTGAAGGGGGACAGAGAGAGAGGCTGAAGGGGGACAGAGAGAGACACTGAAGGGGACAGAGAGACACTGAAGGAGGAGGGCAGAGAGAGACGCTGAAGGAGGGGGACAGAGACGCTGAAGGAGGGGGACAGAGAGACGCTGAAGGAGGAGGGCAGAGAGACACTAAAGGAGGGGGATAGAGAGAGACGCTGAAGAAGGGGGATCGAGAGAGACGCTGAAGGGGGGTCAGAGTGAGATGGCGAAGAGGGGGACACAGGGTGTGAGATGGCGAAGAGGGGAACACAGAGTGATATGATAAAGGGGCACAATGTGATGGTGAAGGGGTCTAAATACATCTTACGTCATTTTGACCCAACTACTTAAAAAACTGGACTACCCGGTAATTATTTTTGCTTAGGGGTGCCTTGGAAAAATTATGGTGACCCTAAGGGTGCCTCGAGCTGAGAAAGTTTGGGAACCACTGCCTTAAGGAAAAGGAAATATATTGCTCTTGCAAACATTTATTTTTAGAAATATAGCATGCATTATTTACATTGTAACCTAATAAAGGACATGCTGTTCTCCAGGTTAGGTAAATTATCTTATCTCCTTCCTTGTTTTCTTCAAACAATAATTAGTGGTTTGAATTTCATGAAATGCTTCCTGAAGTGACTTGTAGCCCATTATATGCCCATTTGGCTATCCTGCTGTTTCTGCTGCCTCAGGCAGCATAACACATTCCACTGTAACCTGTATATCTATTCTCAAGAAAATTTGCATTAACTGTAATACTTTTTTTGAGACAGCTCATAGGGAATGTGTTCACTTCATAACCTAAGAAAAAACAGTGCAAATATGCAGTAACCCTTTTCTACCAATCATTAATCAACTTTGATAATTAAAAATTATATTTTTTAAAACACAAACTTTATTATTTAATATAATAAAGTATATATATGTGTGTATGTATATATATATATATATATATATATATATATATATATATATATATATATATATATATAATGTGTGTGTGTTTAAATTGCTGCATGTGTACGGTCAACAACTACCCTAATGAAACTTCAATTGATATTGATTTCAGTCCTGATCCCCAGTTAACCCTATCCATGAAGTTTGACTTGAACATGAAATCGGGCCAAACAATCAGAACACATTTTTTAACAGAAAGCAGTGTTACACATATTTTTACCACACAAATTATGTAAAGTTTCTAAAGATAATAGTGATTGGCTTGTGTGAATAATACTAGGGGGTTGCCTAAAATAGTTACCTATCTTCTACACAAATCAATTAGAATACATTTCTTATTATTATTGTTGTTGATTTGTAAGGCTCCATGGTTCTCCTCAGCGCCAGATAATTGGTAAAGCAGAGTATAAACAGGGACATTAAACGTTGTTGCAGACATGGTTGGAGTAAGGTAGGCTCTATTAAAAGGTTGGGTTTTCAGAGAGTGTTTAAAAATGTAAAGGCTGGGGAAGAATCTGATCAGACATGGTAGGGAAGTTGGGAAGCTGCACAAGGAAAACCTATTTACGTGGGTGGTTATCAGAGAGGAGTTGAGGAAAAGTATTTCAAGATGTAGTTTGAGATATATGAAGGTGTTTTGTTGCTGATGACTTTGCAGGTGAGGGCAGACAGTTTAAATTGTGTCCTGGATAATATGTTTAGTTTTTCCATGGCATGTAGGAAGGACTGAACCAAGAACAGATGAGTGAGGGTAATGCTAAATAGGAGAAGGATGCTATGTGACTACCTACATTCCCTGTTATAGTACAGAATCGTGACCATCGTCTCCTATATAGTGCTAGAATCCATTCCAGAATAAGCCTGGTAGCAACCAAATACTGGTGAGCACCTTCTGCTCCAAGGGAAAGGGGGCTGCTAAAGATGAAGACCATGACTAGCCTGGTTTTAGGGGTTTATTAGAAGAATTTTGACATCTGGCCTCACACTTCCCACCAACACTTTTTAACATCTGGCCTCACATCAACACAATTATGTTCTTTTATTGCATCCCAAATTCAAAACAACTGGAGAAAACTGAGAAATAAGGGAGCATTTATCTCAATGCCATTCTGCTTAAGCTGTACACGATGACAGCATTGATATATGTGACTGGAGTAGACAATTATACTGGCATTAAAAAAAAAAAGGGGAAAACCACAAGGTGTGGATGAACCTTAGAAATGTCCAGCCTTGCAATCTCATAGTTACAAACCTTTGACTATAATTTCCAGAAACTGTGAAACTGTGCATTTTAGGTTAAACTTTATGGTAAATTATAAATCCAAAAGAATGAAAACATTGTGATAATAACAAACAATAAACACAAAAAAATACAGTTTGTAGCTGATATTTAAAAATAGGGACATTTCCAGCAACATAAAATTCCAGGGACAAATCTAAAACCAGGGTGTCTTTCTGGAAATTAAAGACACAAATTGGAGACTATGGAAATATACCACATATTGATTGTGGTGAAATGTTAACTTCAAGCGTTGTGAGAATCTGAGAGGGTTGTTCTAATAATGAACAAATTCAACTCCCCCCTCTAGTCTAAACATTTCCATTGAGTGCCTCATGTGAAACAGTTGCATCAATAGCAGTAATAAGGTTTAGTACTTCAGAAAAACACAACTCATTCCCTTCCTGTATACTGATGGTCAGCTGCAACAGACTACAAAGCAAAAAGACTGTGTGGTGAGGTGAGGTGAGGGTACACAGGATAAAATGTCTGCTTGGTTGACAGTAAAATAATTTAAGTAAATTAAAGTAAATTAGAATGTTGGTCAAATAAAATGGTCATTGGCAACACATGAAAACTGTTTTTAGAACGGTTATCAGTCATTGAAGTGGAAATTTAGAGCTGGCATTATGGAAAACGTAAGTGAATGGAATTTGATAGTTTTACAATGAAGGCCATTGGAGTAGTGGCGGTATGCCATACAAAGGTATACCAGCCCACTTTAACTAATTATGATTATGGTTTAACTTAGGGTCTCCCAAACTCAGTCCTTCCCTAGTGCATGTTTTCCAGGTCATAAGTGACATAATTTTTCCACCTGTGGATCTTTTAAAACATGTAAGTCAGCAATGAATACACCTGTACTCCAGCAAGAAGCTATGGGAAAACTCGCACTGTTAGGGCCCATGTTATGAACCTTACAATCAGCAGCTGATGTCCCCTATACAGAACCTTTTCACCATTAGCAGCCGCATTTCCCGGAACAACACTGTTCACTGGTACTCGGATGCCACCTGGACTTGATTCAAGTAGTGTATACTTGTTTAACAATTGTGAGTGTAGATGAGTCAGGGAGACTCCCAGCTTTTGAGCGACACGTAGACAAAACAAGACAAACAGAACACAAAAGAAAAATAAGCAATTAATAAAAGTGCAAATCTCTTATATCAAGTAAATTATACCATCACAAATTCATATAATAGCATATAAAAATATTTATTAAAAAATCTTATTTAAATTATACTAGATAATTCTCATATAATATATAAACAATGCATAAATAGAAATGAAAAAAAAAAAGAATCAAAAGTTTGATTGATTTAAGTTTTTGATTTCTATTATGTGTTCAGGACAGGTCTTATTTCCCTATATTCTAATAGTCGGGACAAAGGTGCCGACAGTCGGAACAGCAGGATAGACTCCTCAAATTAATACTGGCCTGCCTAAATTGGGACAGTTGGGATGTATGCTCTTTTGATCATATTTTTTAAGAAAAATTTTCCCTTGAGTGGCCTTGTCAAAATTACAGTGTACTTAAAGCTTGTATCCTCTGTACAGCGCTGCAATAATAGTGGCGCTATATAAATAAATGATGACGAAGATAGCTCCTCCCCTCATGATGAAGTCAGTGCAGACGAAAAGCGTAGAGGGGCTGGGCGTGAATCATTGTTTGTGAGAGCTGCTCTGTGATCGGAGAAGTAGGATTAAGCCGATTTGTGATCTTGCTTTCTGATATGCTTTTTAGCTTTTTTACTTCTGGTACGTGTATATTTTGTGTGTTTTTTTTGGTTAAACTTTTATATTGGATAATTCAATATGGAAGACCCCCCATCTGTTTAATATTTTAGATGATAAAGATAGCAACATGCATGGTTCAGTGGTAGTAAGCTGTATATTTAGGCTACCTTTCAGTGCTACAGTGCTAGATTATTTAAAAGGTAATTTCACAATATGACCTCATGTTGCAAAATACTTTATTGTGTTTCCTTACATATACAACTAAACATTGTCAATTATATACTTATATGTTTGAGGAAGAACATATTCTTCAGATTACCCACAGATATGGTGCAATCAGTTTGTGTTCTTGAACATGTACTGTGATATCCTCAGAAAAAGAGATTGAGGAAATAGCCTTGTGTTTATCATATACACAATTCATTAAGATTAAGAAAATAATTCTGCAATCTGATGGTAAAACACTTTTATTTAAACAGTCATGCAAGTAGAAGGAGGAAGTTGTAGAGTAAAGTTATTTGGAGGGATATGAGGGAATGAAGTTATATGTAAGGACCATATAAGTTAATTACATTTCTACTGCCATGATCCTGGTAAAGGTAAAAACATTCAGTACAACAAACAATAATGTTGAAATTATGAGACCATATTTGCCTACAAAAATAAAGTAAACACAAATGTAAAAGGGTGCAATTATAAAAACTGGTGACAAAAGAGGTAGTATTACCCATGGCAACCAATCAGATTCTAATGCTGGACACACCACCCCCTCCAACATGACCAACATGACCCTATCCACCATGCAAAATGCTCTGCTATTGAGCTTCTCACTTAATTTATTATTCCAGTTACCTATACTGAATTAATTGGAGCTAAATAAAATAATAAAATACCATTCTCATCCATTAATTAAGTCAGAGCAGATAACTGTAATAGTAAATTAAGTGGGAAGATCAGGTGCAGAGTATTTCATATCACGTGAAGGTGTCAGGTTGCAGGCACTGCAAACACATACTATGTTATCTTAGGAAACTAGACTGATATCAAAGCAGGCTGGCCGAAAACTACAGTAACTCTATCAAAGGGCTGAAATGCTATTTTTTCAGAAGATATTCTATAAGTTGTAGCATTGATAATGGTGAAAATCACTGTCTCAGAAACAGCTCAAGATTGACCCAGGAAATGTTCAGTTGGGTTGAGAACTGTTGACAGGGATGCCCATGGCATATGGTTAACATTGTTTTTACAGTCATTATTATTATTATTATTATTATTATTATTATTATTATCATTATTATCATTATTATTATTATTATTATTAATAATAATAATGTTGTTGGGTTTTAAGGTGCCATAGTGATCCATATGTCAATGGACAGTGTTAAGGAAAAGGCTATACAAAAAATAAAACTAAGGGTATGAGACAGTTGTGAGGGTATATTCGTGTGAGTAGAATAGGTGGAGAAGTGTAAGCTCTAATAAAGAGATGGATTTTGATCGAGTGTTAAAGGCTGTAGGAGAGTTTGATTAGGCGTGGTAGAGAATTCCATATGTGGGTAGCAGCACGGCAGAAGTCTTGTAGGCAGAAATGAGAGGACATTATGAGTGATGAGTGAGACACAAGCCAAAGGTAGATGTAAAAGAGATGACATTTTTAGATGTATGAACTGGTTGTGTTGATGAAGGGTCTATATGTGAGGGTAAGTCGTTTGAATTGGATTCTGGAGAACATAAGGCTGAAATAATTCAGTAATTTGTGCCACATGGCTGAGGACACCTATTTAGACATCCCACTCACACCCTCACTGTAGAACAAAAGTGACGGCTCAGAATGTGTTCACATTTTATTGGCTTTTATCTTGCCTCATAATGGTTAAGTGAACCTAAATAGCATCAAATAGATGAACTATATCAATAAAAACAAGCAGTTCAACCTGTATGTTTCTTTTGTCATTCATAACAGATGTACTCATACACTTGTTGAAACCTGGGTGAAGGTAAGTCATTTGACCATATGACCGTTTCACACTAAGAAGTAGACCATTGCCTTTGTTCTTTGTACTTCAAAATGTAATAAGGGATTTATGCAACCTGACATTAACATCCCCCTTCAATTTTCGGTCCTCCCTCCATATAATATTCTGTGCAGTCAACTGGTTCTGAGTCATTCATTTGTTTTGCTTTGTTTGTCAAACGAATGCATGCACATTGTGATCATGGAAAAGGCACTTTCATTCGCAATTGCCCCTAGTTCATGTTGTAGTTTACTCAGACTTTAAAGTCAACATTACCTTAGTCATTGTTATGTATTGAATATCAGGACGCTGAGCAGTCTTTGCCACTGAAGCCACCATCAAATATGCCCTAGAAACCCATGAAAATTTCATATATTCCATATATTTTCAAATATTATAAAACTGGTCCCTCCCTGGGCATTTCCATTTCTTATCTTACTCATGGAGTTAAATGTATTTAATTAACTCAGGAACCATACTTGCACCTGCTTTTAATAGCCTGTGTTTTCCTTGTTTTCTTAAGTGTTTACTTAAGAAAATATGTATAGCTATGGTTGCATATTGTATACTTATACATACAGTTACTCCCCTATATACCACAACAGATCTTAACTATCTTCTTATCCCTGGAAATGATACCTTATTGTCACTCACCGGACTATGAGTGCCTCTAGTTTTAGACATGGGTCTCTCTCTCTCTTGCCGGCACCTGTCTTGCGCCGCGGCCGTCCGCCATCTTGACCAAAGGATTGCGCATGTGCAAGACCCACGGACGGTTAAAACCTTGTTCCTAGTCTCATTGGATAATTAATCACCTCTCACTATTTAAGGCACCTGTTGCCCTATTACCTTTGCCTGTTCTTGGTCCTCATTCCATTGAGACACCAAGGAGTTTCCTGTTCCTGCTTGTGCTATCTGTTTGCTGTGGATGCTACCTGCAGCTGGACAAGTTCTTCTCTCCACATCAGTGGTAATACCTGCCAGCCGCAGACCGCTCCATGCTACCTTGTATCGTATCTGCACCTGGACAAGTCTTCTCTCCACATCAGTGGTAATACCTGCCAGCCTCAGACAGCTCCATGCTACCTTGTATTGTATCTGCACCTGGACAAGTCTTCTCTACACATCAGTGGTAATACCTGCCAGCCGCAGACCGCTCCATGCTACATTGTATTTTACCTGCGCCTGGACAAGTCTTCTCTACACATCAGTGGTAATACCTGCCAGCTGCAGACCGCTCCATGCTACCTTGTATCATTTCTGCACCTGGACAAGTCTTCTTTCCACCTCAGTGGTAATACCTGCCAGCCTCAGACCGCTCCATGCTACATTGTATTTTACCTGCGCCTGGACAAGTCTTCTCTACACATCAGTGGTAATACCTGCTAGCCGCAGACCGCTCCATGCTACCTTGTATCGTATCTGCACCTGGACAAGTCTTCTCTCCACATCAGTGGTAATACCTGCCAACCGCAGACCGCTCCATGTTACATTGTATCTTACCTGCACCTGGACAAGTCTTCTCTTCACATCAGTGGTAATACCTGCCAGCCGCAGACCGCTTCAGGCTACCTTGTACTTTACTTATCTCTGGACAAGTCTTTACTTCATGCCAGCGGTAACACCTGTCAGGAGCAGCTTACTCTACTACTTGCATGTTACCTATTTTTGGGACTAAAGTCTATAGTTTCTCGGGAGTATAGCTGCGAGTCGCTGACTCTCCTATTACATTGTTGATTGACTGTTTGCATAGACTTTCTCCAGTTGTCAAGTATTTGCCTGCTGTATGCTACCTGCGTACTAAGCACTTTGGAACTCTCTTCTCCTTTTATCACTACTCATCATTCTGCCGTGCTACCATTGTTTCCACTGCTCAGAGACTATGCATATATATCATTGACATTACTTCTTCCATCCAGTTTGTATAGTTCCGTATATTCACCACACTCCCCAGAGGGCCGCGACCTGCACAGTGGCAGCCGCTAAAACCATACTTCCTTGCGGGAGTTCCTGGAGAAGACCAGCCACTGTGTTAGACTCCGCGCCTCTGGTGAGTAAAGGTACACCTGGTGAATTCTGGATAAAACTCCTAGTGCCCGTGACACTTATTAGTTTTCAATATCAGAGCCTACAAGAGCAATCCACAGCTAACATTATTTTTTTTAGCATAGCCATTCTGACCATATACAGTGGTCTGATAACACACCATCACATACATAGAAAGTTTCAAATGTTTGTGTATATGTAAGTGAATAATTTATCTGCCTATCAACTGAAAAAATAAATCTGAGCTATGTCGGATTTGAAGCTACAGTGCTGCAAAGGCTTCACAACCAAAGGAATGCCACAATTGATGGACCATGGTTAACCTCACACTCCTGGTACTGGAACATTTTGAAAAGGCTATACACTTGTTGATCATAAGCATGCTAGAATCAATAAAATAATATGGTTTCTTTCTTTGTGCTAGAAACATCAGTGTGTAAACTCCGAGCCAGTGCAGATGGGGATGAGATTTGGTAACACCCTTCCCCACAGTATAGTGTATGTAGCAGAGGTATCTGAAATGAATATAATATTTGTTGATATCAGTTAAAATCACATTAGTTGTCACTTTTCACTGTTTCTTGAAATTATAGTGTTAAACATTGACCTTGCGAGGATAAAATCATTGTGCAGGTTATGCAGGTTGGGTAAATTTTCAATGCTGCTCCTCATAGTGGATTTCTGACTAAATTAAGCATCTGCCACCTAATTTTACAAATATCCCAGCATAAATGGAACTTTGTATGTCACTAACTAGTAGTTTACATAACCATAGCTATTCTACATGATTTGAATGACAGCCATACGTCAGTACAAGGCTTGGCCAAAGCAGAAAAAAATGAATTAAGACTAATGCTTAAACCACCAGCAATCGGCACTTTTCTGAGGCGAAGGCAACTGAGATGGGTCATGGCATTGCTAATCTTTACACCTGTCCAACACTGCAAAGAAAGAAAAACTTTAAGCTTTAGAGACTACACTATGTTCTATCTACACTGCCTTTTTCAGGTCTACTAGCGTGGCAGAGGAAATGTTGAGCTTTTTGTAGAAGCTCAGCTATAGTGATTAGCTTGAACATTGCAGTGTAAAAATGTAAATATAAAGTATGTTAGCAAACTGATTGTTTATACACTCAAAAATTGTCGGATGCAACTGAATGATGGGCATAAACAGAAAACTAACTGCCTCCATTCAGTACTTCAGTTGGTTTATTTTTTTATTTTTTTTTTAATACCTTTTAGGGGTAAATGTGTCAAACAGTGCTTTGTGAGGTGGTTATAATCTGCAACACAACGCCATCAATTCCCAGTAGTTTGGTGCCTCAGAACATTGCATGCATTGTATGGAGGTTTGAGGCTCCTATGTCAAACCGCCAGCGAGGCTCATCAGATTAGAAAAGATGAAACCTCTGATAAACCATGGTGGATTGTGACATTACAAGCATTATTAAAGGCTTGACTGTTCCTCCATTACTTTGATAGGGTTGTGAGGAGTTAGTGGATAGGAGAGAAGAGAATAGGTCAGTGCTTGGAGATTTTATTTGTGGATTATTGGTGCTGTTCTAAATTTATTTCTGAAAGTGGTCTTGTTTTTTTCTGTTTTTTGTTTTATTAGTATGTCTTCTTTATTTGTGTGAGTAGTAAATGAAGGAAATGCATTACACATCGCACAACATAATATATTACACATTATATATGTATATAGATTAGAGAAGCACAGGCTCGGTGCCCCAAGAACCAAACACACCCGAACTTAGCAGATCCGAGTACCAAGCCAAGCTGGCTCGGTACTTTCGCACGCCCTCGGAATTGAAAACAAGGCAAAACATCATTGTTACGTCATCAGAACTTGCGAGCTTTGGATTCTATAAGTACCGCCCTCCACGACGATCCAGCGCCATTTCACAGAGGGACACAGAAAGGGTAGCACAGTTCTTGGCAGCATCATAGGTAGAAAAAAAAGAGGAGGGGTAGCAGTGTTCTTCAAAGTCTCCAGTGACCTTAAGGAGAGCTCTATTGCACCATTGCTAATTGTCATTGCTGAAATAATAGGTCTGGCAGGCTTGGTCCTCTAAATCTGCAGTCACATTGTACTGTGTTATCAAAATTAATTCACAGCAGTACACAGGAGACCAGGAGCACCAAGCAGCTGCTGGCACCAGTCATGATGATAGTAATCCCTCTATGTCATCTGCTAAAGCCTATGTTAAAATACATAGTGTTTTTAAATCAGGGAAACAAAAATGTAAAAAAACAGCTTTTACCTTGATAAAGGAAAAAAGACCTGTAATCCAGGCAAAGTTATCATCAGAAAAAAATTAAATTGCAAACATGCCAACCTACACACGCAGTGGCAAGGAAAGAATGAGGCCTTCGCCTTTCTCTATGAGTGCAAGTTCTGTAGCTATCACTGAAGCATCTTCTTGTAAGGTCAGTCATGACCAAGCAAGACCTTGTCATTCGTACTCCAAAAGTGGTGTCCAAATACTTTTACGTGTAAAAGCCGAGTTAGAAGAAAACAGTAAGGCACCAGAGGAAAATGTTTGTTCAGATTCAGAAATGACACAAATCCCTGAGGAGAGTCTATCCACAAGTGCTATGAGTAATCCTGACCATTCTGATAGTATACCCATAAAGAAGGCCCCTTTTAGCATTTCTGCAGATGTGTGCATGAACAGCTTAAGTGTAGTTGGTAATACACAAATTGAGGATGCCACTTTGGAACTGCAACAGGATGAGGGGGATATTTGTGTAGCTGACGAGGGTGCTAATGAGGATGTTGATGAAGATGATGTTGTTTGTGGAAGTCCTGCATTAGTGGAAGCAGTTCTTGCATGTGATAAGAAGAAGGCCATTGTCATGCCTGGGCATAAGACCAAAAAATCCACCTCTTATGTGTGGAATTATTTTTTCCCAAATACTGACAACAGTTGTCTAGCCATTTGTAGCGTTTGTAAAGCCACAGTCACTAGAGGTAAGGAACTTAAACATCTAGGAACCTCATCCATGTTACGCCATTTGAAGCGAGTTCATGGCAAGCTGTTGGGAAAATCGGAAACTTATGCTAAAAAAATAAAAACAAGCAGTCCATCATCAGCTAGGTCCCTTCTCTCAGCTAGCCCCCGACACCTGCAATCTACACCCACAATACCGTCCTCATCAATATCCTCAGTAGCGATCGGAGTTAGTCCTGTATCCAAGTTGCTAAGGTTAGATGGACCCCTCCACTATCCTCAGAATTCTTGAGCGTCAGTCCCACTGCTGCTGCTGCTGCTGGGGGTGAATCTTCATCCCAAAAGCAGATCAAGAAGAAGACTACTAGTAGTTTACAACAATTGACTGTTAAACAATCCTTTGCAAGAGGAAGCAAGTATGAAAGCTGCCACCCAGTCTCAAAACGGATCACAGACGCCATGGTGACTATGCTAGTATTGTATCTGTGTCCAATATCTACTATATTTATATAGTATATACTGCAGCTAGTTTTAGACAGTTACTTGAGGTCTTGTGTCCCCGAAAATTCCATCACAACACCATTTTACTAGAAAAGCTATTCCTCACCTCTACCAGAAGGTTCGTAAAAATGTAATTATTGGGCTACAAAATGCCATTCTACCCACTGTACACTTAACCACAGATATGTGGACAAGCGGAACTGGGCAAACTAAAGATTATATGACTGTGACAGCCCACTGGGTTAGTGATTCGCCTTCACCAGCAGGAACAGCAGCAGCACGTACCCAAGTACATCACATTTTTCAGAGGCAGGCTACTCTGTGTATCACTGGCTTTACTAAGAGGTATACAGCTGACAATATGTTACAAAAACTAAGGGATGTCATTGCAACATGGCTTATCCTGCTTGGAATCTCCTCAGGCTATGTCATTTCTGATAACGCCACCAATATTGTGAGAACATTACAGCTGGGTGATTCCATCACATTCCCTGTTTTGCTCACACAATAAACTTGGTGGTGCAGAGCTTTTTAAAAAATGGCAGGCACGTGCAGGAGATGCTGTCTGTGGCCCATAAAATATCTGGACATTTCCGGCATTCGGCAACAGCATGTAGGAAATTGCAGCAGCTACAAGAGCAATTTAATTTGCCCTGCCACCAACTGAAGCAAGAGGTGGTGACAAGGTGGAATTCCACCCTGTATACGCTTCTGCGGATGGAGGAGCAGCGAAAAGCCATCAACACTTACTCTACAAGCCATGACATTGGGAAAGGAGGGGGGATGTATTTTACTCAAGCGCAGTGGAGAATACTTTCCGTGTTGTGCAAGGTGCTGAAACCATTCGAAGTAGTCACAAGTGAAGTGAGTTCAGACACTGCTAGTTTGAGTGAAGTGATTCCCTTAATTAGACTTTGGAAAAGCAGCTTGAGAAACTGAAGGAGGATATTAAACAAAGCAGTTACGCTAAATATGTCGGACTTGTAGATCAAGTACTTTATTCACTTCGCCAGAATCCAAGATTTATCAAAATCTTGAAATCGAATCACTACATTTTGGCGACTATATGATCCTAGATAAAAGAGCGATATGTCTTCTCTTTGTTTCCAACTGACCCAGATCTGAAGAGATGGAAGGAGTTCCCAGTGAGCAAGATGACAGCTGAAGTGTTACGTGACAGGACGGCGTCTCCTCCTTCATTTTCTCACTCAACTGCTGCTAGGAAAAAAACTTATCTTTCCCAAGAGACCAAGGGATGACACAGATGACTCAGCACAACATTTTGACATCTGGTCTGGTCTAAAAGACCAAAAATCGTGACACCTCTGCCATAACTCCACCTGATCCTATCAACATCCAAAGGATGGTGGACGATTATTTTAACGACACTTTAGAAAGAGACACATCAGACAGCCCTTTACATAGTGGGAGGAAAGAAAGTGAATTTGGAGACCCATGTACCAACTCGCTTTGCACTGCCTAAGCTGCCCACCCTCTAGTGTGTACTCGGAATGAGTTTTCAGCACAGCCAGAACCTTGTCAGCAATTGGCGTAGGAGGCTACTTCCTCAAAATGTATGATGATGATGATGTTCATAAAAATGAACTACAATTTCCATGAGGAAGGTGCTTCCCGCAAATTACATCAAAATACTGAGACTTCTGTAATGGTGGATTCCTGCGGTGATGAATTTATAATGTGTGAGGATGATGTACAAACTCATGAGGGTGAGGATGAGGCTGAGGATGATGACAACATCTTGCCACAGTACAGTTCATTAACAGCACTTATATCTTATGTGCCTTAAGGCCATTGTTAGCTTGTTTTGTGGGGGCCCAAAAAAACCATGCACATCAGCCACAAAAGTGGCACTCCTTGTGCCTGAAGTGCTTGGTTTGTTAAAGTGTGCATGTTCTTTTTAAGATCCAACATAAGGGTGGGTGGCAGGGCACAAGGACAATTCCATCTTACACAAGTTTTCCTTTCAGCTACCGCTGTGTTCCAATGTTACCTACATGTGCTATATACTGTTGTTTGCTTTGCAAACATATTAGACACCCATTGATGATGCAGATAAATCAGCACAACATTTTGACATCTGGTCTTATCTACTGTAAAATAATTGACCAGAATTAGTGACACCTCTGCTGTAACTCCACCTGATCCTACTATAAACTATCAACATCCAAAGAATGGTGGAGGATACATTTTTAATTTTTTTTTTATAAAGACAACAGTTTTATTAACAAAGAACAACTTTGCCAGCAGAAGTAATGCAAGCATGGATGTCTAAATAGACGTATATATGTATTATCTTCCACTTTGCTGCTGTTTCATCAGTATTGCCCAAAGCCTTTGTAATCTGCACTTTACGTCAAAGGTACATAACTATATTAAAAAAAAATTGGAATTGGGGCTGATTCGAAGCTCAGTGATGAACTTGCTTTTGCTGTTAATGGCTCTTTTTAGTGCACTGTCTGGCACCCTGTATTCGTCTGGGTATGATAAAAGCACGCATCCCTGGGGGAGTCAGCGCTCATCGCCATGTATTAGCTGTAGAATCACCACAGTTATCCAAGGAACGGGTGTAGCGATCTAATGAAGCATAACTGATTTCATGATCCAAGGACAATTCCATCTTGCACCACTTTTCTTTTCTGCCACTGCTGTGTGCCAATGTTTCCTAGATGTGCTATGAACTGTCGTGTATTTGAGTCATTGCTCTTTCGCTTAGCATCCAGCCAGGTCGCTGCAGTCTTTGTTTGAAAGTTATGAAAATAATATTGTGACCTATGAGATGGTCAAAATTGACTGCAAATGACTTGAAATTAGTGTTATTGAAGTTACTAATAATGTAGGGGGGAAAAAACATTAAAAGTTCCAGCACATACAGTTTACAGATATCAGGATATCTCCAATATAGACTCTGCAGTCCCTTTTCCCAGGCAGAGAAGAGACTGAGACTGATATCCTTTTTACATACTGGCATCCTTTACAGGTGCAACCAGTAATCAGTCTGCTGTGAAACTGGAAGATCAAAAGACCTGGACTTGGCCTTATTAATGGATCCCACCCTTCTCTCTCCATTTATACCCCAGGAACGCTTACCAGCCAGAGATGGACGAAGAAGAGGACATTGTGTAGAGGAAGAGACTTTAATGGCTAAAAGAAGGACAAATAGTAATACAATATCGTACAATTGTGTGCTAATCTGCACTCCTTCTTTTCAATCTTTGTTGCATTTATATGACGGTATATGGAAAAATCTATTTTACATTCTTAGGAGCTTATCAGAGATTAAACTATTTATTGTTATAGGAGACGTTGGCTGGAGAATAGAGAAGAAAACCACCAGATTTGTCAAGGCACCTAAACTTAAAGACATCAAGAGCCCAAAGGTACGTTCTATCACACCTCTAGTGGCTGTGTGGAACTTATATTTGTGTTGTGCAGGAGTCTTCAGAATCAACAGAGGTGTTAGTAACCATGAATGACACCCATACCCTGAATCACCTGAAATGGCACAAAAGGTAGATTTCAATTCCTATTCTAAATATGCAATTTATAAATGTTGCACATAAACAGACACTTACATACATATCACAATTCTAGTTGTATATACACAGTAGCTCACCCATCTGGCATTTAACCTCTCTCAAACCTGGCATACTAATCGAACTGGCGCAGGATATAAGAGTCGTGACATGGGTCAGAGTAGCCGGCCCCAACACTTATTATACGCATGTATGCAACACAGACTACCTGCAATTCAAGGAGTGTTAGTGGTGGCGGTTGATAAATACCTCTCCCCTCAGTGGTCTCAGCGCTATAAGACTGCAAGCTATAGCTCCCAGAACATTTGGTACTCCAGAGGGCCTATAGAAATCTACCTTGAGCTCATGGCACTGTCACGCATGCCTGGGAAGCATATATATGTATGCAACAATTTTTTAAAGGTATGTATTACTTGCGTCAAATGCCGTGAAAATGTCACATTTTTGATGACCGCCACTATGGAGCTCACAGGTTCCATAAGGAACCTGTGGCTATAAAGTGAGCTGCATATAATTATAATACTTTTTGCAGCCCACACACTGCATGAGACCGTGATGTATCTGACTGTAATTATACTCTCATCTGCTCATAAAGATTCAGGAGATTAGTGCGGCTCAAGTGAAACATCTGCACTACCTCCTAATCAAAGAGATAGTCTAGTTCAAACAGACCTTTAAAGACTATGTTCTGCAGAGCCTCCGCGTAACCTGGAGCTGGTGATCCTCCTCCTATTCCTCCCTCCTTTCTGCCTCATGGACTACAATGACAGCATACGAGTTATGTCTATTAAATAACAAGGCTGATTAAATAACTCACCTTTATTTATAGGTATTACAAATTTAAGGTTTGTCCCCTTTAATATACTCCCCATTTGCACTAATACATCGCTGTAGTCTTGTTTTCCACTGGTCGAAGGCATGGCGCAAATCAATTTCTGTCACTTGTTTCAACATATCTGCCATTTTCTTCTTTACAGCATCAACTAACTCAAAATGTGTCCTTTTAAGCACTGATTTAACTTTTGGGAAAAGATAAAAATCGCAAGGTGCTAAATCGGGCGAATATGGAAGATGTTCAAGCGTAGTAATGTGTTTGTTGGTCAAAAACTGCTTCACAGAAAGTGCTGTGTGAGCAGGCGCATTGTCCTGTTGAATAAAGAAACCATTTTTCCACAGTTGCGGCCGTTTCTTTCTGACTCTTTCACTCAACTTTTTCAAAACTTCCTTATAATAATGCTGATTAACTGTTGTGCCTTCTGAAACCCATTCTTCCAAAATTACACCCTTGATGTAAAAAAAATAATGAGCATTGCTTTGCTTTTTGACTTGCTTTGACGGGCTCTTTTCATTCTTGGTGATGATGGTGTTTTCCAGTGCATTGACTGTCTTTTGTTTTCAGAATCGTACTGGAATATCCAGGTCTCATCAGAAGTGATTACTTTATGAAACAGGTTTGGATCTGTGTCAAGTTGCTGCAGAATGTCAACTCAACATTCCTTGCAACGTTCTTTTTGCTCTTGTGTGAGAACCCTTGGGACCATCTTTGCACAAATTTTCGTCATGTTAAGATCCTCACGCAAAATTTTCCATACTGTGTCTTTGTTTACGGATTCAGCTATCATTCGAACACTGAGTTGGCGAACAATCTGACTGTTTTTTTTCTACATTTTCTTCAGTTCTTGAAGAGCAAGGTCGTCCAGGGTGTTCATCATCTTCGACATTCTCACGTCCCTTGCTAAATCTTTTGTGCCACTCAAACACATGCACACAAGACAGGCAGTCATTCCCAAAGGCCATAGTAAGCATTTGAAAACATTCTGTTGGTGTTTTGTGCAATTTTACTAAAAATTTCAAATTGACACGTTGTTCAGCTTTTAAACTTAGCATTTTTTTGACACTCTACAGAAAACACAACCAAACTTAATGTCCACTCACAATCAACTGAACATCACATAGTGTTGCAGCTTGTCATGCAGGTTCAGACGGGTTCAAGGTTACTACGTATGCAGTTATAACTGGTTCTGACTGCTAGGTGGAATCACAGTCTCGTTATTTAATAGACATACCTCATACATGCTATAGCTTGTATGCATTGCATTACCCACATCCACCATCTTAACCACCCACATACATACAGGATTTGGGCTCTTTTTATAGCTATCACCATTAATTTTAGGCCAATAGAAACTGCTTTTACCAAACTCATCTATATCAACCACCTCTTTTGTTTCAACTGTTTTGATGGTGTTTTTGCTATGGTGTGTAAAACCACTGTTTTATGCATTCAACGGTTTGTATGTAGTCAAAGTAAAAAATCAGGACAGTGATGTTGAAGGCTTTGCAGGATAAAACTGCAGTTTTGGGGCAGTTTATCCACCATTTTGCCTTTAATATATCGGTTTAAGACCCGGCCTTAGAAACGCCACAAATTGATGGTTTAACAAAACTGCTGTTTGATACATTTACCTTTTTTCAAATCTGAGCCTGATGATTAGTTATATGATTAATAAGAAAAGCTTACAAATGTCACTTAAATATACCACAGTTACAAATAAAATATAAAATGATTCATAAGCATGTAAATGTATCTGTGAATCGTTAGACTGATTGTTTGCTTATTCACTGAAACTGTATTGAATGATTATATGACTGTGATGATGCAGGAAACATCATGCAACATCACAGTCCCCATAGTTAACTATGGGGACTGTGATGCTGCAGGATGTTTGCCTAAATGGGGGATATTTGCAGTTAATGCATAGCAAATATACTTAAAAGATGCAGAAACAGTAGTTTCCGCATCTTTTAAGTGTTAATTAAGCTTGATGCATAGACCCCTATGTGCCTGAAAAGATGTACTTTGAAAGGTGAAATAAATAGAGTGCAGAGATACAAGTAAAGAAAGCCATAGAGATTAACTTAAAGATAAATATGAAAACATATAGATAACATAAACTGGAAGCCTGATTCAATGCAGAGGAATTTCCTAAAAACTGTGTAAGTACATCACCATGCAACTCCTAGTTTTCAGTGGAATTGACATAATTATATCTGGATGTAAGTAGTTTGGCATTTGCACCTAACAAGCCAATAATTGTTCTGAAGATGGCAGCACTTGCAGTTGCACAGACATATAGGTTGTGCAATGAGCAATTAGGGATGCTCCTACAGTAATAACCCCTGTTGCCTTTTCTCCAATATGGCGAATGTTCATCCATTATTTGAAATAGCTATTATGAATGAATTCCACTGCTGTGTGTAGGATCACAGGGCTTGGGCATTGTGCTATTTTTACCAATTGGTGTAATTTTCAGTTATTTTGCTGAATGGGTTGTGCAAAAAGAAGTAAAATTTTAAAAGGTACATCAACTAGCCTAAGTTATTTTATATAATATGAAACAACTAATGTAGCAATAAGAACTGTCAATAAGAAATGTATTTAAATGTCTCTGCTATAAAAACGATTACCGTATTTATCGGCGTATAACACGCACAGGCGTATAACACGCATCTTCATTTTAAGAGGGAAATTTCAGGAAGATTTATTTTGCCATTCTGGTCTCCTTTAAATCTGTGCACACTGCTGCACAACATCTATGTAATACACTAGCACTTTGTTAAATATATATATATTATAGAAATAATTTTAGAATATTTTCAGCACATACAGTAATATTTATTACTTGCACATATTGGATCCAGCATGCTGGCACTATTGTATCACCAGTTTTTCACATATGGGAATTAGCATGTTAGCACTTTATATAATTATTTTAAAATGACTATATACCGTATTTTATCTGTTTAATTGTTAGTTCGTTGTTGCGCCGTACACAAAACCCCACTTTACTTTACTACTTTACTTGTACCTGAGGGGTACAAGTTCTCCTACCTCAGACAGCGAACTCTCGCAGTGCAGAGCGTTGCCGTGGTTACGCTCCGATGGCCGCGAGAATTAGACGTGAGGAAGGCGCGGCTTGCCGTTGCCTACTGATTGCCTCACACTCCACACGCTGCTACTGATCTGCTACTGGCTTCTTAACATTATATCGGCGTATAACACGCATACATCATTTGCCCCCTATTTTCAGGGGGAAAAAAGTGCGTGTTATACGCCGATAAATACGGTACTTCCCAAATGCAAAAAATGTGTCCCTTACATGTCCTTAAAGGTCAACTATGCATCCAGAATAAATGGTTTATACCACAGTTATACCCAAATATTTTAAATTAAGAACAGTGTTTGGTCTCTACAATTCTTTCTCTGCTAATATTTCAGGACCTTTGTATTTTATTCATAATTAAATACTGTATTTTAAAATGAAAATAATGAGATTGACAAAATTATTGATACCCATAACTTAATATTTGGTAGCAGAGACTTTGGTCAAAATAACTGCAATCAACCGCTTTCCATAAAAGTGGACGTGCTTCCCTCACCACTCTGTAGGCAATTAAGTCCATTCTTCTTACATACTTCCCAACTTCCACAACTTCAGTGGGACAGTCCCGAATTTATTGGGTCTGTCCCACACGGGGATGTTTGTCCCACAGGTGGTAATATTGGAGGAAGGTAGATAGCTAATGGGCAGTCTAGTGCTTTGCAGCACTAGGCAGGCCCCATCGAGACATGGCCACACCCTATGTCCCTCTGTCTGGGGACTTGCATGTTGGGAGGTATGTTCTTGTTCTAACAGCTCCAGTTCACCCAATTTTGAAGGATTCCATCTTCCAATTGCTGTTTTCAGATCTCTTCACAGGCTTTCTATAGGATTTAGATCTGAAATACTTTGAACTATTCAAAAGTATTTTTTAAAGTGTGATATCCTGGTTGAAGACCTTCGACAGGAGACCCAGCTTTCTGACACTAAGTTCGACATTGTCCTTCAAAATGGCCTGGTTATCTCCAGATTTCATTATGCCATGCACAAGTTCAATGGAGCTAGTACCAGATGCAACACAGCAACCCCAAAACATCACTGACATGTTTGACTTTCAAAAGAGTTAATTCTATGAAAGCTTCATTTTTTTTTTCTGTAAACATGTGGATGATGTACTTTACCTCAAAGTTCTAATTTCGTTTCATTTGTCCATATGACATTCTCCCAGAAAGATTATGGCTTGTTCAGGAGTCTCTCTCTGTCAGCAATGGGATTCTTGTGGACCTCCTAGCATATAACTCCCTTTCGATGAGTTGAATTTTTAATTTGAACAATTTTCTTGAAGGAATGGTGCATTAATAAAACAATTTTTTGACCACAATTTTATATATTAAACTGCATACAGCTGTTTCTGGCTTATTGACTGTTATTGGTGCAAGATATAGAACAATGACTTTTATGGCATAGGTTGTGTGCTGTAACCATATAAAATAACCTCATAAAACTCATATAATGGTTATCTTCACTTAATTTGTGGGGTGGGCAAATGGTACATGCTTTGAAGATAGAAGGTACACTTTTTGCTCCCGTTTGCCCAAGCACAACACAACTACTGATAAGCCAGTCATATAGTTACCATTGTCACTGTGTAAAATACATAGGTGTTGGAAACAAAGCAGAAGGCAAAATATAGTGTAGCATTAAAGCAGTTAATAAAATGGGTAATTCTACTTTAGAGCTATATTCCCAAAACAGTGCGTGGTGGATGTGGCCTGTGGACACTCATGACCACTGTCGCAGGTGCACCTTAAAGTTATACCACCACCTAGTAAAATATTTTACTAAAGTGCCCCTACCCCAAGTTGTCATATTTTTCCAAGGGCTTATCTGTTCCTCTTGCAGTACTGTCCAAAAACCATTGGTCACTTCTAGTCACCACACCCGCCCCCATTTAAAGTTGGCTAGTGTTACAGAATGGACAGAGTATATAGCTGTCCCAGAGGCTCTGGTTAAGGGGATGGGCACCTTAGTATAATCAATTACCTAGGTGCTAATGCAGTATTAACAGTTTAATCGACATATTTCACATTTACCATTTCTCTTTCATCCATCTGGGGGACACTGCTTAACCATGGGGTTGAGTAGGGAGGGGAGGAGTCTGGCACCTAAAGAGTTAACTTTCTTCTTGCTGACAGCATATCCCTCCCACCAATTCCCCGCATACCTCAGTTTGAATTGGGTGCCCTAGGAGAAGGGCTGTGCATCAGAAGAGCTCCTCCGTGAACGCTGTTCACTGCTAATAGGTTTTTTCTTTCTTTTCAAAGTTTGTTTTGTTGATAGCAGCGAGAGGCTCTGTTTGCAACAGAGCTGACTCGTGGGAGAAGCGCCTGCTAGCGGGGGCGGCCCCGCAGACAGAGGACGGTAAGCGCTTCTCAAACAGCGGGAAGCAGTCGACAAGAGACTCTCCCCGCTGATAGCAGGACGGGTGCTGCCATTAGGCAGAAAGCGCCATTACTGCTTCCGTTCCCCGGGAGCCAGCTGGAGTGTACCAAGTCCCCTCCTCCTATGGGAGGATAGGGGGAGCTTGAGGATGGTGCCCTAGTGATAGCGCTGTGCGGGGAACTCATTCTAACATAATTTCCCTTAAATACAGAAAGGGCAGATCGCTGTTAATGAAAAACACAGAAGGAGATTCCAGTGGTAGGGGAATGTGTTTGAGGAACACCTCTCCCCCCCCCCCTGCTGAGTGAGCACGTGGAAGATCCCTTTTGGCGCCAAAGTTCAAAAGGAGGACAGATGCAGCAGTCAGTTGGAGAGAAGTGCACTGTTGACACATATCTTCCACGCTAAGTATCACTTTGTTTCTTCTGTGTATGCATGTGTATTATAAGACAATTTGGTGTTGAGAGAACTGTGTTTAAGGAAAACTATAAAGCTCTCCAAACCTGTCTTATTTAATCAGAAATACTATGATATGTTAAATAACCTAGTCTGTATTTTCTGATAAAGGTTGTGGAAGTGTTTGGGCGTGCCAAACATATTGTCTGTTCCAAAAGTAATGCTAATTGGGACCAGGTGTTCTGTGCTAATTGCAGTCATTACTGAAAAACCTGCTGCAGCCTTTCAGCTTGGCTAATTATACCTTATACTCTCTATATAGAGGAAAAGGAACAGAAATACTATCTTTTGACTGGTTCATAGATGAATATGTACCTGTATTTTGCGGTGTGGTAGCAAAATTTGAGAAAGATAAAGCAACAGGATTTCACCTAAGTAGAAAGGGGAAATCGCTGTTAGCAGAGACACAGAAGGAGATTCCAGTGGTAGGGGAATGTGTTGAGAAACATCTCTTCCCCTCCCCCGCTGAGTGAGCACGTGAAAGATCCCTTTTTGGCCAGAGTTCAAAAGGAGGACAGATGCAGCAGTCATTTGGAGAGAAGTGCATTGCTGACACATATCTTCCCCGCTAAGTATCACTTGGTTCTTCTGTGTGTATGTGTGCATATGTATACATGTGTATTAACTAAGACTATGATGTGTTGAGAGAACTGTTGTTTAAAGAAAACTAGAAAGTTCTCCAAACCTGTCTTATGTAGTCAGAAAGACTATGATATGTTAAATAACTTAATCTGTATTTTCTGATAATTTCTGGAGAAGTGTTTGTGTATATGAGACGTGATTCAGTTTTCTTTTTCTTATGATGGCAGATAAAAGTAAAACAGCACGTACCAAACATATTGTCTGTTCAAAATGTAATGTTATATTAACAGGTGAACGGCTAGATCAGGGGGGGCTCTGTGCTGCTTGCACTGTGGCTCCTGTGAAACTGCAGCCTAAAGACAGCTCCATTCAGACAGTAGAACCCCCCGAATGGGCGGCTACCCTGTCACAAGGGATTGATACCCTTGTTAAACTGTTATCGAAACCTGTAGAGATCCCATCTACATCAGTGGCTTCTCAGGGTATAACAGGAGGAATAACAGAGGAGTCATTTTCCCCAGGGGTCGGATTAAATCCCTCCCCGGCCCTCCTAGGAGGATCCCAGATAGGAGAGGTGGGTTGGTCAGCAGTGGCTAAAGGCCTGGACCGACTTAACCAACTTCTGGAGAATCCCAGACATAAACGTAGTATTAAAAGACGTAGACCAGCTAAGGCGCTGTGGTCAGTGTCTGACTCTGAGAGTTCCATAGAGGAGGAAGGGGAATGGGTGGACGATTCAGACTTGTCCATAATAGAGTCAGAAGGAAACTCTAGACACCAGGGTATGGATGATATGGTTAAAGCAGTTCATCAGACCCTGGGATTTGTTGAAGTGGAGGAGACGCAGTCCTTGGACCGCTCTCTTTTTAAAAAAGTGTCTAAACAAGTGCTCAGGTTCCCTCCCTCAGCTGATTTGAGAGATATGGTAGAGGCCTCTTGGAAATATCCAGATAAAAGGTTCTCGTTATATCCTCTCCAAGAGGAGGATATGACCCGTTGGGAACAAGTGGCAAAGGTGGATTCGCCTGTGGCGAGATTGGTTCGCCAGACCACACTACCTGTACCTGGGTCAGCGGCCTTACAGGACGCGACCGACCGTAATTAGAATCCCTGCTGAAGTCGGTCTTCTTGGCCGCCGGTACTAGCCTCAGACCAGCATTATCTGCTACCTGGGTAGCTAGGGCTATGGAAGTCTGGGCAGGGCAGTTAGAGTCCGCTCTGCAGGATTCAGATCTTCAACCTCTGGCCATGCAGCTGAAGGAAGCAGCAGGCTACGTATATGAAGCGGGCCCACAATTTGGCCTCCATGTCATCGTCTATTTCGGCTACAGCTATAGTAGCTAGAAGGGCGTTATGGTTAAGGACTTGGAATGCAGATTCAGAGTCAAAAAAGGCGTTGGAATCCATCCCGTATACGGGTGGGATGCTATTTGGTCCAGAGTTGGACTCCAGGATTTTACAGGCTTCAGGGGGTAAGAAGACGTCCTTGCCTGTAGATGCTCCAAAACCTAGGGCTAAGCCTAGGTTTAGCTCTTTCAGACAGCCTTTTTACGGGGGCAGGTCTGGCAGAGGCCAGACTACCAGTTCAGGGGCCGTTGGAACCAGGAGACAGTCCCGTAGAGGAAGGTCATCCTTTGCCCCTGCAGCAGGAAAGGCCCCTTCTGCTAAGCCGGCAGATAGACCAGCAGCATGACTACCACCCGCCTCTGGTCACAGAGGGTGGGGTGGGAGGACGACTGCTTGGGTTCGCCCAGCAGTAGACAGAGTCCTCGGCGGACGGGTAGGTCCAGGATATCATGATAGAATCATGGGGCCAGTTTGTCTCAAGTTTTCATTAACTGTATTCCTCACTGTCCTTAGTCAAGACTGATAGAGCTCATGGCTGCCGATTGGCTTCGTTTAAACAAAGCTATACAGGTTTGGAGGTACCAGAGAAGGAAAGGGTTTTAATCAAACCCAATTGTGGTGCAGAAGCCAGAAGGGTCGTTCAGTCCGGGGCTGAACCTCTGGAGTGTTATAGGGTCACAGGGAATCCCTTGTCTAAGAATGAGTTTCTAGTAAGGGACTTATCACGCAGCAGAATGTTTCCTCCACAGGACAGGTTAAGGTCCCTGATGGAGTGGATAGGCAGGGTCCTGTCAGGCAAGAAGCTGTCAGTACCCAGGTCTTTGGAGCTGCTAAGAAAGATGGTGACATCTTTCGTGACCCTATCCTACGCATGGATCCACCCCAGATGTCTTTGGTGGGACATTCGGAGGAAGCAGGCAGGGGCCTTCTTTTGTTGGAAGTACCAGCGGAGGAAGTAAGTCCTCAGCGGGTGGTTGTTGGAGGACAACCGAACAAAAGGCAGGGAAGTCCCAGAGTTCTGCACAAGATCAAGAGATCCACTGACAGTGCAGTGGACGTCCTAACAATTCCAGTCTTTCTGGTAACTCCAGTAGGGCTACGGAGCCATCTACTGACCCTGGGACCGTTCTTGCATCTAAATCTGAACCGGCTGAATTTGATGGCAGAGCCTTCGAATCCAGTCTGTGGAAAGCGAGAGGGTTCTCGGGGGTGTGGTAGGCACCCTCCTAAGTGCCAGGAAGGCAGTTTCGGCCAGGATCTGCCACCGCATCTGGCATGTATATATATAAAATGGTGTAAGAAGAGGGCTTACAATTCTAGATCCTTTTGTCTGGCTAGATTTCTGCCTTCTTCCAGTGTGGTTTAGAGGCGAAGCTTAAACTAGGAACCTTAAAGGTTCAGGTATCAGCTTTGTCAGTGTACTTCCACAATAAAAATGAGGACAGAGCAGTTTAAGGACTATTCCGTCCTTTCTCCCTAAGGTGGTCTCAGGTTCCATATTAATCAGGAAATAGTTGTTCCAGTGTTCAAAGAGAAGCCTCAGTCTCCTGGAACGTGAACAAATAAATGTTGGATGTAGTGAGGGCTGTTCTATCTTCACTATAATCTTCTCTTTAGCCTGAATATAATCAGACAGACAGCATAACAACTCCTACTTCAATGTTGTTCATTCAAGTAGTTAAGAATGTTATAATTCAAGTGGTAAAACTGTAATACAGATATAAGGAAATACATTTACAACATGAACAAATATATTGTAATGCAAACATGTAAACACATGACAAAAGTGCATAACTAGGGAGCATACAACTGCCCAGCGCTTACTGCTTGCATTCGCCCCTCTTGTATGTCGGGTGATGACAGTCCAGGGACCAAATACATCAAGACCAACGTTAGAAAAGGGAGGTTCTGTACTAAGCCTGTCTGCTGGAAGATTGGCCATTTTCTGAGTTTGAGAAGTACCACGAAGTCTGCGACAAGTTATACATTTGAAGATTATGTTACTTACATGTCGTTTTGCTCCAATAATCCAGAACCCAGCTGATCGTAGAGCCCCTTCGGTAAATAATCGTCCCTGATGTTTGACTTCATTGTGATAGTGTTGCACAATTAAAGAAGTAACGTGGTGACTTCCAGGAATGATTAATGGATGTTTCTCATTGAATCCTAAGTTTGCTTCTTCAAAGCGACCTCCTACTCTTAGCAAATTATGCTTGTGGAGGAATGGGTCTAGCTTCTTAAGGACGCTGTTTCTAAGAATAGGTTTTCCACTGGTAATACAGTCAATCTCTCTAGTATAGGCTTGATGTTGCACAACACGGATAATGAGGTTCTCGGATTGTTGTGTCTCTGTTACTATGTAAGTATTTTGACAGTGATGCCAACCCTTACATCCATTTGCATTTACAGGTGTGGCATTTTTAAATGACCGAGCTATATGGATTAGGCAAGTAAAAGCTCTGACAAGTGATTTCCAAGTTGAAATCTGTGAGGCTCCAATTGACAATCTGAAATTGTGGTATGGATTGTAGACACTTGTGTACGGATTTCAACATCTGAGTATGCGTCTACTAACTCAAATGTGTGACTTTCTGGATTGTTCCAATCTGCTTTATACAGGAATTCAGGTCCTGTGAGCCATGAAGTGATTGGCTGTGACAGCTCTTGTAGCGTGGTCTGCAACATTGTGAACAGTAGATACATAGTGCCACTGTTTTGGATTGGTAGATCTCCTAATCCGTAGCACTTGATTGCTGACATAAACATGAAATCGTCTGGTCTCATTGTTAATGTAGCCTAACACTAATTTACTGTCTGTGTAGAATTCTGCTTCTGCAAGCTCAATAGGCAACTCAGATGCGATGAGTTCAGCTAACTCAACAGCTAGTACTGCAGCACAAAGTTCCAGTCTGGGTACGGTGTGCTCTGGTTGTGGTGCTAACTTTGCTTTGCCCATAACAAACCCGATATGACATTGTCCTTTTATGTCCACAGTTTTAAGATATGTAACAGCTGCTATTGCTTTAACTGAAGCATCAGAGAATATACACAGTCTCTGGTTCTGTACCTCTGTAGAAGGCACAGGAGCATATGGACGTGTAGGCAGTGGGGCATCCCAGTCAGTTGACTCGCAGGTTAGGTCTCTGAGCAGGGTTTTACCTTGGATAGTGACAGGAGCTGCAAATCCTAAGGGGTCATACAAGCTGTTTATAGCAGACAAGACACCTCTGCGAGTGAAGGGCTTTTCCTCATTGTTCACTTGGAAGGTGAAGGAATCAGATTTTAAGTCCCATAAGAGCACAAGGCTACTTTGAGCTGGTGGAGAATCAGTTATTAAATCTAAATCCTTTAAATCACTAGTATGGTCTTGAGAAGGAAAGGCTTCCATCACTCCTCTGCTGTTAGAAGCTATTTTGTGAAGCCTGAGATTTGAGCAGAGAAGCATTTCCTGAGCACTTTTGAGGAGGCTGACCGCAGTCTCATCTGTTGGTAAAGATTTTAAACAATCATCCACGTAGAAGTCCTTTTCTACAAGCTGTCTAACATCTGAACCGTACTCTTGTTCACCCTCATGAGCTGAATGTCTGAGTCCATAGATGGCAACTGCAGGAGAAGAGCTGTTACCAAAGATGTGTACCCTCATGCAGTACTCTGTAATGTCTTTAGAAGGGTCATTGTCTCTGAACCAAAGGAATCTTTAGAAAATTCCTGTCTTTTTCACTTACGTGGAAACAATGGAACATTTGTTGAATATCAGCAGTGAAGGCGATAGCGTCCTTTCGGAAGCGCATAAGTACCCCGAGAAGTTTATTGTTAAGATCTGGTCCTGTCAACAGAACATCAGTTAAGGAGATGCCTTCAAACTTGGCACTAGAATCAAACACGACTCTGATCTGACCTGGTTTCTTGGGGTGATATACTTCAAACATAGGTAGGTACAGGCATTCCTCTGTATCTTTGAGGATGGGAGCTATCTCAGCATGGCCATTCTCAAATATTTTGTTCATGAAAGAGAAGAAGTGATCTCTCATCTCTGGTTTCCTGTGAAAGTTACGTTTAAGTGAAGAGAAGCGTTTAAGTACTTGTTCTCTGTTGTTAGGTAGGCGAGGTCTGTGGGTTCTAAAGGGTAGAGGTGCAACCCAGCTGTTTGCCTCATCTTTGACTAGTTCATTCTGCATTATTTCTAAGAATTGTTTGTCCTCAATTGACATTGCCACCTGATCATCCTTCTGTGTTCTTTGGAAGACTGTGCACCCTAGATGATCTTGGTAGTTGTCACAGACGTGATTGTCACTAGAGGAGTCTATGACAGGAAAGTGTGGCAATTCTTTTATAAGTAAGCGATTGTGACATGGTTGGAAAATAGAAGGATGTCCATTTTCCAAGGTATGGGTAAGCATGCTGTTAACAGAAGATGGTCTGTGTACGTTTCCCAGACATACATCTCCTATTATGACCCATCCCAGATCTAGTCGTTGAGCATAAGGTGCATTGTATGGACCGTTGATCTGGCTTCTGACTTTGTGGACCCCTAAGATATCTCTCCCTATGAGTAGAACTATCTGGGCTTGAGGGTCCAGTTCTGGTAACAGGTGTGCTATACGTTTCAAGTGTGCATGATGAATAGCTGCATCTGGTGTAGGAATTTCAGACCTGTTATCTAGGATCTGGTTGCACTCAGTGATAGTTGGTAAGGGAAGACAAATCTTTCCGTCCATGGACTCGATTTGATAGCCAGTAGCTCTCCTCCCTGTTGTCTCAAAACTCCCTGCACAAGTCTTTAAGGAGTAAGGAGTGTTGGGGCCTTTGATACTAAAGATTTCAAAGAAGGTTGATCTGGCTAGAGACTTGTTACTTTGATCGTCTAGGATTGCATAGAGTTTGACAGCTTTGTCTGGCTGGCCCTTTGGGTAGACTCTTACTTAACAGATTTTAGAACAAGATCTGCCGCTTATGGCTTCTTTACAGACTTCAGTACATTGTGAAGTGATCTCTGGTGGGACTGTAGTAGTGTTCCTTCCCTCTCCACTGTGCTCCCTGCCATGCTCGATGTTACTTTGACTGTGTAATAAAGTCCATGGGGGAGGCCCAGGGTGTAGTGCTGTGTTGTGATCTGTGCTGTTGCACTCTGTGCAGTTGACACTGACCTTACAGTCCTTGGCGAAGTAGGATGTTGAAGAGCAGCACTTGTAGCAGATGTCGTTTACTCGAAGGAAGGCTTTGCGGTTCTCCAGGGACTTCTCTCTGAAGGTTCTACATTTCAGGAGAGGATGTGGTCTGCGATGTAGAGGACACTGTTTGCTAGGATCCTTGTCTTTAGACTCTTTACTGGTATATCTGGAAGACCTGTGGAAGGAATCTGGAGGATACACATTAGTCTTGTGAACTGCAACTGATGTTTTGCGTGGGCTAGGTAGTATTGGGGTAGCACCTGATAGGGTAAAGGCAAAACTAGGATCGTTTCTGACCTTAGCTAGCTGGTGTACAAAGTCCACAAAAACAGAGAATGGGGGAAATGGCACATTGTTCCGCTGTTTATATTTGGAGCCATTGGTGACCCATTGTTCCAGCAGATTGTAAGGTCGTTTTTGAACTATGGGGTTAATGCCTCTGGCTGTGTCAAGGTAGGCAAGTCCCGGTAAGACTCCTTCAGACTTGGCTACTTGAAGCTCCATTAATAAGTCACTCAGTTCTCTAAGTCTCTTGTAGCCCTTGTTAGGTAATCTAGGAAAATCATCAATTCTTTTGAATAGTGCACCTTCTATTGCTTCTGGTGAGCCATAACATTCCTCAAGTCTATCCCAGATCATTTTAAGGCCAAACTCTGGGTAGTTTATATTAATTGCTCTGATCCTTTTAGCATGTTCAACAGACTCATTTCCAAGCCATTTAATTAAGAGGTCTATCTCCTCGCTATATGAAAGGTCTAAGCCTCTGATTGCATTTAGGAAGGAGGATCGCCAAGCTCTGAAGCTTTCGGGTCGATCATTAAACTTTGAAAGTCCTTGTGTTACTAGCTCTCGTCGTGCAAGAAACTTGGCAAAGTCTAGTGTGTCCTGGTTGGCTCTAGGATGTGCTGTCGGTGTATGAACATAGTGAGCAAGTGGTGTATGGTCATACCTGCTAGGATTGTCTGTTTCCAGCCGGCTTGTGTCATACCACTTTTGTCTGTAGGAGGCGCTGCCTTTGTTGTAGTTTACAGACTCAAACTCTTGGAGTGGGGGAGGGATGTCCCTCGTGGTTTTACCTTGTGTAGAATTCTCTTGCTTGTAAATTTGCAGTTTGTTGTTCACATGTGGTTGCACTGCACAGCGTGTTAGACTTTTTTCACTGATAAAGTCTGTTTGCATACCTTGTGCTTCTGGAGGGTTGTTACTCATTTTGGAGACTTGATGGACATATTCCGATGTGCGTTGCAGTGGATCTTGGGATCCTAGCTCTGAGTCAAGTACATTGATGGTGTCTTTTATATCAGGGCGATCTGCAGTCTCCAAGAAGTCTGCTTCAGCAATGGCAGCTGCGGCTTCCTTTTCTGCAGCAAGCTTTTCCATAATTGCCTCTAAGCGTAATTTCTATACTGTCATTTCTGCCTCCTGACGTGATTTCTCTATTGTCATTTCTGCCTCCTGACGTGATTTCTCTATTTTCAATTGCATTTCTTGCTCTGCAAAGTTGGAGCGTACTTTCGCGGCTACAGCTTTTGCGCTGGCAATGATGGCTGCGTTGGTGACAGATGAAGATTTTGAGGAACCACAGGTTTGAGACCTTGTTTTGTACGAAAGTGTCGTTTTCTGTGACATGATGTTGAGAGGTAGGTGTTTGACTGTATAGAGATCACTATATTGCAGTATACAGGTAACTGCATATACTGAGTGCCAGTTTCTGAGAAGTCAGAGTGTTGGCTCCTTTAAGGAGGTGCTTGACTATGCAGGAACTGCTTTATTGCTGAATCAGGATGGCTGCACTGACAATCTGTAGGTTTCTGTGAAGTCAAGTGGCTGCACTCCACTTGCTGAGTGGCCACTGTGTTGCAGACTGTGTAGAAAACTGCTGAGTTTGTCATATGCAGATAACTGAGCTGGCAATGTAGCAGGTCTGTTAATCTGAATATATGTGTTCCACTTGCTGACAGCCAGTTTTACTGTTCTGTCTTCACTATAATCTTCTCTTTAGCCTGAATATAATCACACAGACAGCATAACCACTCCTACTTCAATGTTGTTTATTCAAGTAGTTAAGAATGTTATAATTCAAGTGGTAAAACTGTAATACAGAAATAAGGAAATACATTTACAACATGAACAAATGTATTGTAATGCAAACATGAAAACACATGACAAAAATGCATAACTAGGGAGCAATCTTACCATTGATGCTGTGCTAAGGGGAGAGATATACTGCACCTCTTGCTTCTAGCATGTAATATCTAAAATGGAGGCCGTAGCTACCCATGGTGCTTTAGTGAATAAACTACAGAGGCTCTGAGAGTTCAATTTAAGTTAATACCAAGCTGACCACTAGATGGAGTTTACACAGAATACATACTGTGGCAAGAGCCCGCTACTGCAGAAGCACACGCGTACAACTTCTTCCTTTTTATGGTTCTTTATTGTCAGGATGGTAATAATGTTTTGACACCGTATACTTGCACAGCAATTATGGAGACCCTCAACGCTTACTATACATAGTCCAGCTCTCTGTCCAGATCAGCCAGCTAGCCCAGCGTTGATCTCCCTGAACAATGAAACAAGCAGGGTTTTATACCTGACACTCCTCCCACAGGCCTAGCTTGATGGACAGGTGACACACCCACCTTCTCTTTAAAAGGAAACGGCCATCCCTGGCTCTGTTTAGACTATCAGACCCACCCTGTCTGTTTGCTGAGAGGAAGCAGCTTTTACACCATGTAAGTAAACCAATTTTAAACTACACATATGTTTTTACCTGGTTTAATCTCCACCTAGGTACATAACTGTGCCAATGTTTTACTCTACTTCCCTGCTTTCTCTGCATATTGCCAGCTAAATGCCTCCTTTTGTTACATATCCCTCCCCCTAGCGTCTCCAAGTAGGGGCACGCGGACTTCGCGAAGAGCGCATATTTTCGTGACAACGCATCTGCATTTTTGTGTAGAATCCCAGGCCTATGTTCTACTGAGAACTTGAAAGGTTGTAGTGCCAAGATCCAGCGGGTTACCTTGGCATTTACCTCCCGGTTGTTCTGTATCCATCTTAATGGTGCATGGTCTGTTATTAGGGTGTACTCTCTGCCTAGGAGATAATAGCGCAGAGCTTCTGTAGCCCATTTTATCGCGAGACATTCTTTCTCCACAGTGGCATATTTTTGTTCCCTTGGAAGCAACTTACGACTTAGGTACAGGACAGGATTTTCTACTCCATTCTTCTCCTGTGACAAGACTGCACCTAAGCCAACACCAGAAGCATCAGTTTGGAGGAAGATCCTCCGGGTAAAATCTGGTGCTTGTAGAACTGGAGAGGAACAAAGAGCTAACCGAAGATCAGACCAGGCGGTTTCTGCAGAGTCAGACAAGGTTAATATATCTGGACAACTTTTTTTTAACATGTCCTTAAGTGGATCAGCTCTAGTGGCGAAGTGGCTTACAAACCGCCTGTAGTAACCTACTAAGCCTAAAAAGGTTCTTAACTGTGACCTTTTCTCTGGTCTTGTCCGATTTTTGAATGCCTCCACTTTGTCTAGCTGGGGTTTTACATGCCCTCGACCAACAATGTACCCAAAATATTTGGCTTCTCTCATGGCTATGGCACATTTCTCTGGGTTAGCTGTTAACCCTGCGGACCGTAATGAAACTAAGACCGCCTCAACTTTGGCTAAATGTGATCCCCAGTCTGGGGTATAAATCACTATATCGTCCAAGTAAGCAGCTGCATAAGCTGTGTGAGGTCGTAGCAATTTATTCATAGCCCTTTGGAAGGTGGCAGGTGCCCCATGCAACCCAAAGGGTAGGACTTTATATTGATAGAGACCATCAGGGATGGAAAATGCAGTCTTTGGCTTGGCCGTGGAAGTCAGGGGAACTTGCCAATAACCCTTTGTTAGATCAAAGGTTGTTAAATAATTGCTACCAGCAAGATTTTTTACTAGTTCATCCACACGTGGCATCGGATAGGCATCAAACTGCGACATACTGTTTAGGCGCCTAAAGTCATTGCAGAACCTAATTGTCCCATTGGGTTTTGGGACAAGCACAATGGGACTATTCCATTCACTAGTGGACTCTTCAATTACATTCAACTGGAGCATCTTCACGACCTCCTTTCTCACGTCCACCCGTCTGGCTTCTGGAATACGATATGGCTTCTGCTTGACAATGACTCCTGGCGCAGTGACAATGTCGTGTTTGATTAAGGTAGTGCGCCCAGAAATGGAAGAGAAGACATCCCTGTTCCGGCGAATCATTTCTTCAGTGTGTTGTGTCTGCTGAATGGACAAGGCTGGCTCTATGGGAACTTCAGACTTTTCAATGGCAGTACTCACTACCTGAGGAGAGGTTTCCTCATCATGCCAGGGTTTAAGGAGGTTCACATGATATATTTGCTCCTCCCTTCTCCTACCTAACTGGTGGACTCTGTAATTGACAGGACCGACAGCCTCTAGAACTTCATATGGACCCTGCCAATGGGCGAAAAGTTTGCTTTCCTGGGTAGGAACCAGGACTAGGACCTTGTCCCCAGGCTTAAAAGATCGAACAACAGCACTTTTGTCATAACTTTTCTTCTGTCGTTCCTGAGCCTCTTTTACATGTTGCTGCACAATGGGCCCTATCTTTCCTAGCCTCTCATACATTTGGGACACAAATTGTACCAGAGTTGGCTCCCTGGGACCTTGCTGCTCCCACCCTTCTTTTAACATATCCAAGATACCCCTGGGCTGTCTCCCAAACAATAACTCAAAGGGACTAAACCCTGTTGAAGCTTGAGGTATCTCACGGATGGCAAACATCAAATAGGGAATAAGAGTGTCCCAATCTTTTTTCTCTTGAGCCACTGCTTTCCTGAGCATGTGCTTTAATGTGCGGTTAAAGCGTTCCACCAAGCCATCTGTTTGTGGATGGTATACAGAGGTGTGAAGCGCTGTAACCCCTAGCAACTGGCACATGTCCTTCATTAGTTTAGACATGAATGGAGTACCCTGGTCTGTGAGAATTTCTTTGGGTATTCCCAAGCGTGTAAACATCAATACAAGTTCTTTAGCTATGGTGCTGGACTTTATGTTTCGTAGGGGAATTGCCTCTGGATACCTGGTTGCATAGTCAAGCACCACTAGTATATATTGGTGCCCGCGTGCAGATTTTTCCAGGGGCCCCACAAGGTCCATAGCTATCCGTTCAAAGGGAACTTGTAATATTGATATTGAAATGAGAGGTGCCCTGTACATGGGTTTGGGACAGGTTCTCTGACAAATGGGACAGGACCGGCAATACTTTTTCACTGCCATGTGTACACTGGGCCAGTAAAACCTAAGCAGAACTCGTTCCCGTATTTTATCCTCCCCTAGGTGTCCCCCACAGACATGTGTATGTGCTGCTTTTAACACTAGGGTTACATGGACCTGAGGAACCATTAATTGTTCTACTTTTTCCCCCTGTACATTAGCAACTCTATACAGGAAATTATTTTTAACAATAAAATATGGTATACCTTCTGCAGGCTGGGCGGCTTTCGCTACCCCATTTACCTCAGTCACACTTTTAAAGGCATGTTCCAAAGTGGCATCAATAAGTTGGTCTCGAGCAAAGTACTGCAAAGGAAACAAAATTGGTATTGCGGACCAGTCGATATCCTCACTGACAGGCGGGGTGGGCTCATCTGCGACATCACCGACCAATGCTAGTTTGGACTGTCCATGTTTCCCCACAGTTGGATGCTTTTGTGGAACTCCTGCTGTGACTCCCAGGATGGCATTCCGGTTTGGCGGTTCCCAAAGATCGATGTTCAGATGTTGTGGATTCTTAGGCGGTTCCTTTAAGACCGGGCTTCCTACCTTTGCATCAGTTGCCGGCATGTCCGGCCGGATCCGCTCACCGAGGACATCATTAAACAGTTGGAAGTCTCGCCCCAAAATTAGTGGATATGGGAGTTTAGGTGCTATGGCAGCTACCACATAACAGTTTTGTCTTTGAGTGTGACTGGTAGTATTGTTCTTTCATACTCCTCTGTTGTGCCATGTACGCAAAGAACTTTCACTTTTGGGCAACCGAGAAGTTATGGTTTCGGGTAAAGCAGAGCTGGAAACCAATGAGAGTTCACTCCCCGAGTCAACCAAGGCCAGAACAAGGTTTTGGTTGATTAGCACAGTCACCCGGAACAAACAAGGACTTCCTGATGTGGGACTCATGGTAAAACAGCTTGGAAATGCAGGTCCAATATGTGCTACAGAACAGTCCATGGGTTCCTGTAGTTTAGGACACTCTGCCTTAAAGTGGCCTGGCTCACCACATTCAAAACACTTCAGATTAGACAGCTTTGCACCTGGCCCTCTCTCCGTAGCAGTTTTGCCATTGGGCCCTGTGGCAAGGATTGTCAAACCTGGCTTTTGGCGTGGCAGCGGCTTTGGCACAAATGCAGGTTCTTTAGTCATTTGCTGTAGCACACAAAACCTTTCTACCACGATGGCAAGCTCTTCATAAGTTTGTGGGTCTGATTGCAGAACCCACCTTTGCAAATCGCGGTTCAGCCCCCGGATGCAGTGATCTATCGCCAGAACTTCAATAATCCGAGAAGGCGAATTCTCCTCAGGCTGCAGCCATTTCTTTAAAATTTTAGAAAGCTCAGCCACTTGCGCTCTGACCGGTTTTTCTTTATCATAGCGCCATTAGTGATAGCGCTGGGCTCGGCCTGGCCCGGAAACTCCAATGCGAGCCAAAATCTCAGACTTTAGGCACAGATAGTCAGAGGCCCGTTCCTCATCTAGATCCATATAAGCTCGCTGAGCTTCACCAGTCAGATACGGCGCCAGTCTCTCAGCCCAATCTTTAGGAGGCCATTTTGCCTTTTTTCCAAGTCTCTTGAAAGACACCAGATATGCTTCTACGTCATCAGCTCGTGACATTTTCTGGAGAACAGGACCAGGTGGTTCATTTCTGTCATGCCTCACCTGGCTTAACTCTTCTCTTAAGAGCCTAGTGTTTTCTCCCGTGCCTCGGCGACTTGTAGCATCTGAGCTTGCTGCTGTTGCTGCGCAGCGGCCACATTCACAAGGGTTCGCAGTACTTCCTCCATGTTGACGTCTGTGCGGGTTGGGTAGCGGTAACTTGCTTCCCGGAGTATCCCACTCCTGACACCACTTGTGGCAAGAGCCCGCTACTGCAGAAGCACACGCGTACAACTTCTTCCTTTTTATGGTTCTTTATTGTCAGGATGGTAATAATGTTTTGACACCGTATACTTACACAGCAATTATGGAGACCCTCAACGCTTACTTTACATAGTCCAGCTCTCTGTCCAGATCAGCCAGCTAGCCCAGCGTTGATCTCCCTGAACAATGAAACAAGCAGGGTTTTATACCTGACACTCCTCCCACAGGCCTAGCTTGATGGACAGGTGACACACCCACCTTCTCTTTAAAAGGAAACGGCCATCCCTGGCTCTGTTTAGACTATCAGACCCACCCTGTCTGTTTGCAGCTTTTAAATCATGTAAGTAAACCAATTTTAAACTACACATATGTTTTTACCTGGTTTAATCTCCACCTAGGTACATAACTGTGCCAATGTTTTACTCTACTTCCCTGCTTTCTCTGCATATTGCCAGCTAAATGCCTCCTTTTGTTACAATACATATATAAATACATAACTGCTGAAGGCATAACAAGGGCATTACGTATATGTGTTAAGAGATCTGCAAAGATACGTAAGACAGATTCTCTATTTGTATTATTTGGCTTTTCTAAGCAGGGATGGCCAGCATCTAAGCAAACTATTGCCAGATGGCTTACCCTGACTATCAGGGAGGCTTATGTCCGTATTAATCTCCCTGTGCCGAAGCGTATTGTTGCCCATTCTACCCGTTTGGGGCGTCTTGGGCGGCACGGAATGGAGCCACGGTGGACCAGCTGTGCAGGGCAGCCACCTGGTCCTCGGTCCATACCTTTACGAAATTCTACCAATTTAATGTATTGCGTCTGGGGACGCCTCTTTTGGCCATAGTGTTCTACGTGCAAGGAGATCAGAGCGGTCCCACTCTTCAGAGGGATTGCTTTAGTAAATCCCCATGGTTAAGCAGTGTCCCCCAGATGGATGAAAGAGAAAACAGGATTTATACTTACGATAAATCTCTTTCTCTGAGTCCATCTGGGGGACCTTGGTAATCAAACTGAGGTATGTGGGGAATTGGTGGGAGGGATATGTTGGCAGCAGGAAGAAAGTTAACTCTTTAGGTGCCAGACTCCTCCCCTCCCTACTCAACCCCATGGTTAAGCAGTGTCCCCCAGATGGACTCAGAGAAAGAGATTTATCGTGAGTATAAATCCTGTTGTTTTTTTTGCACGCTCATTTTCATCCCTTATCGCAATAATAAGGAATGAAAGATTGTTACCATTTATAAGAAGAGTCCTACCAGTAGAGCAGTCACGATAAATGGCTGTCTCGGCAAATACCTATCCCCTTTCTCTTCTATGGTCACTATCGCAAAGTGGTCATCTTTGCGATTGAACACCTTACCCATTCATTCCGGGTGCCAGAATGGGTCTGCCAGTGCAATAGCCATCTATTCTGGCTGCCGGAATGGAGCTCCAAGGACCTTAGCCATCCATTCCGGGCAGGGCTGCCAAGAGGAACTCAGGGCCCCGGTACAACAAATTCATGGGGCCCCCCCTTATAGTTGAGTAAGCAAAAAAAATTTGCGCCACCTTACGGCAGCGCAAAGTTTTTCACGTGTATGGTTGCACAATTGGGGGCGTGGCAATGCGCCGTTGGGGCGTGGCTAGCACAATAAAATCAATAGGTCCTGAATTCCGCGGAGCGTGACATTTGTCCAAGCATTCCTGACTTTCAGGACATCTAGCACCCTTGTGTAGTATAGGAAGAATGCAGTGTGCACACAAAGAGTTCAGTCTTGGCCTGCGCCCACTTGACTCACCAAACATTGACATTGTCCCTACTAGAATGACAACATTTCACACACTATGCTGCTCTGTCCTACTTGTTCTTCTCTCTTTTACCACATGTGGCTGCAGATTTTTTTAGTTGCGACTTGTGTGGATCATGGAATGTTGGAGGACCTATTTGGAAAAAAATGGCTACATTTAAAAAATTACAGCCAGCCCCACCGTTAAATCAATAACATCCATTATTAATAATTAGGCCTTCCTCCAGCCCCAACATTAAAAGAGTATTTCCATTACCCCGCAAACAAAATAGCAGCCATTAATTAGCCACCGTCTACCTCACACACACTACATTGCCAAAAGCTCCGTGCCATCACACACACATTACTGTGCCCCGTTATCATCACCACGCTATGCGCCCTCCATGCTGCCTTTGCCCCTTTCTTTAACCCCCTGTGCCATGCTGCTTGTCATTTTCTTTAACCCCCTGTGCCATGCTGCTTGTCCCTCTTTTCTTTAACCCCCTGTGCCATGCTGCTATTGTCCCTCTTTTTTTAACCCCTCTGTGTCATACTGCTATTGTCCCTCCTTTCTTTAACCCCTTTGTGTCATGCTGCTATTATCCCTTCTTTTTTTAACCCCTCTGTGTCATACTGCTATTGTCCCTCCTTTCTTTAACCCCTTTGTGTCATGCTGATATTGTCCCTCTTTTTTTAACCCCTCTGTGTCATGCTGCTATTGTCCCTCCTTTCTTTAACCCCTTTGTGTCATGCTGCTATTGTCCCTCTTTTTTTAACCCCTCTGTGTCATACTGCTATTGTCCCTCCTTTCTTTAACCCCTTTGTGTCATGCTGCTATTGTCCCTCTTTTTTTAACCCGTGTCATACTGCTATTGTCCCTCCATTCTTTAACTCCTTTGTGTCATGCTGCCCCCCCCCATTTTTTAAACCCCCCCTCCCCTGTTTTCCTCCCTTCACTTACCTTTACTTCTCTCTTCCTTCTTGTCTTCTCTGCTGCTCTGTGTTCCATTGCTCCAGACTGACTGAATACTGGGCTTGACATGATGATGTCACACCCGGCATTCAGTCAGCCTGCAGCAATAGAGCACAGAGCAGCATAGAGGAGGGACGCCGGCGCCGCAATCACGTGAGTATGGTTTTGGTTTTTTTACTACAAAAAAAAGAAAAAATTAGTTTTGAAAAAAAAAAAAAAAATTCGGGGCAAGGGCCCGGGCCCCCTGACATGCCCGGGCCCGGGTAATTAGTACCCGCTCCTCCCTCCCTATCGGCGGCCCTGATTCCGGGTGCCGTAATGGAGCTACGAGGACCTTACCCATCCATTCGGGTGCCGGAATGGGTCTGCCCGTACCTTAGTCATCCATTCCGGGTGCCGGAATGGAGGTCTGAGTACATTAAGCATCCATTCCGGCTGCCAAAATGGAGCTCCGAGGACCTTAACCATTCATTCTGGTTGCCGGAATGGGTTTGTGAGTACCATAGCTATTCATTCCAGGTGCTAAAATGGGCCTTCCAGTATCTTAGCCATCCATTCCAACTGCCATAATGGAGCTACGAGGACCTTACTCATCCATTTTGGGTGCCGAAATGGGGCTCTGAGCACCTTACCCATCCATTCCGGGTGCCGGAATGGGTCTGCCCGTACCTTAGTCATCTATTCCGGCTGCCGGAATGGAGCTCATAGGACCTTAACCATCCATTCCGGGTGCCGGAATGGAGGTCTGAGTACATTAAGCATTCATTCTGGCTGCCAGAATGGAGATCTGAGTACATTAATCATCCATTCCGGCACCCGGAATGAATGATTAATATAAACAAAGCCTTATTCCGATACCCGGAATGGATTGCTTAAATACTCAGACCTCCATTCCGGCACCTGGAATAGTTGGCTAAGATATTGAGACATCCATTACGGTAGCTGGAATGGATGGCTTAGGCACTCATACATTTATTCCGGCAGGCGGAATGCATGTCTAAGGTACTCTGTGCCCCATTCTGGCAGCCAGTGTGAATGGTTAGGGTACTCTGAGCCCCATTACAACTGCCAGAATGAATGAATAATATATTCAGAGCCCCATTCCGGCACCTGGAATAACTGTTTAAGATACTGAGAATCTAATTCCAGCAGCCGGAATGGATGGCTAAGGTCCTCGGAGCTCCATTCCTGTAGCGGTAATGGATGGGTAATGCACTATGAACATACATTCAGGCAAGTAGAATGGATAAACAAAATATATTACTATGATATACAGAAATGTATATGAATATTATATATATATATATATATATATATATATATATATACACATACACACAGTACAATATATATGCAATATAATGTGTGTAAAAATTGTTCCACGTATTACAGGGAACATATCTGTGTAGCAGATCAGAATGCACTATACAGGCAGGGACACAACAAGCTTCACTCAAAACACCAAGCAGCAGAGGGCACTTTAGTGAGCTGACTCATTCCGATGTTCCGGCTTTAAGCTAATCCCAATTCCCCAGCCAGAGCTGTATTTACTTTATAGACATGAGGAGTCAGCTATGAGTTAAAAAGGGGCAGTCTCTTGAATGTAGGCAAATGCTGCCAATTTTTCTGTAACAGTATACTGGCTCTGTCCCCTCTTGTTCTTTCCTCTAGCTCTAAAGTTTGACTTTCCTTATTGCAGAGCTGTGGGTAAATGGGGAGTGTTGCTGCAACTTGAGGAACTCCACTGATCAGGTGTTAGAAGACGCCTACCTGAATAATTATAAAAGGCATTAGAGGTGGTTTCCGCTTGTCATTACTGATGAGCTATGCTAACAGTCACTCCCTCCCTGTACATTCAACCAGGAAACCACTGTGAGTACAATTTGCTTTATCTCCTCTTGTTACCCGTCACATTGACAGTAATATAAGGTTCCTGTGAACAAATAAAATTCTTCAGAAAGTTTGATCTTTTGCCAGTCACAGTATGATCGCATTCTCTTCCTGTAAATGTCCTGAATTTATCAGTCTGCTGACACAGAGTCGGGGATGTGGCACAGCGGGGGTGCTGCTTGAAGTTAAAAACGGTTTTTGTTTTGTAGTTTAGTTGAACATGTTTCTTTGTCTTGGATATATTGACGCATAATTTGATCCTATGTGAGTAAAACATATATAGTTCCGTGGTCGAACTTTACCAGACTTTATTTAACACTTAGATCGTCTCACCAGTTTGCTAGGGTGTCACCGTAACCTTTGGTACCTCTAGAATCATCGGATCACTTATTGTTACTTTCTGTACAGTTTGTGACAGTTTGTGCCCCCTTGATGTTCTGGTGCCTCTATTTTTATTGTATTGACAGTAATTACCATTTGGCAGTTCCTTTCTTGAATATGCTGTGTTTTTCAATATTAATATGCTTTTTTATATATATATATATATATATATATATATATATATATATATATATATATATATATATATAAATAATAATGAGTGATACTGTAATAGGTGATGAGCATTTCAGATTAGAATTCAGCTTATTGTGAGGTGGGGTTAATGACCGGTTGACAAGCCATGAACTCGTGTCACAGCAACATGGCCAGAGTGAATGACTACACCTTGCCCCATCACTAAGCAAACTGCAGCTCTTTTGTCAATGAAATTATTTATAGCTAAATAGGGCTTTTAATGCAACGTTTTCTGACTGATCTGTATTATTGTGTTTCATATATGGAAAATAGAATAAATGTAAAAGTGAACTTCTACTGATATGAAAAATACCTGTGTAAATCATCATCATCATCATCATAAATGATAATGGGTGCTTACAAAACTAATCTATGTATATTATGCGAGTGGCTGATGCCCCCCATGTTGGGGGCTAAATTGCATAATACTCTAACTTTGGTTAAGTGGCAGAATTGGCCCTTACGTGACCAGCCTCATGCTCCAAAAACATATTGGTAGGTTAATTGGCTGCTATCAAATTCACCCGTGTGTGTGTGTGTGTGTGTGTGTGTGTGTGTGTTAGGGAATGTAGACTGTAAGCTCCTATGGGGCAGGGACTGATGTGAGCGAGTTCTCTGTACAGCGCTGCAGAATTGGTGCTATGTAACTAGCTGATGATGATGACGTTACCAATTTAAAATACAGTCAGTCAGTGACCCCTTTATCATTATGTGTGATGTCAATGCATGACTGGACTATTGGAGCCCAGTGAGATCTAGATCTGTCTAATTTGACAACCCACATCTGTGACCGTACTATGTATTTTAGCTATTTTGTGTTTGTATATGTATAATCTGTTCAGTTTTTATACCATTTGTATTTGAAAGTCTGCAGAGGTTTGTGATTGTGATGTCTTTTTTATGAAATGTGAAGTGTTCCTCATTAGCCATTCGGTAGAAGTTAATGTATTAACCCTGGACCATCACCAGAACAGTTATGCTTTAAATATTGATAAAGATAATCTATAAAGTCAAATGCAGGATACACTAGTTTATTTCTTGAGTAGCAATTAGAATCCCAACAACTGCAAGAGACACAGAAGTGTTTTTGTTTTTTTTTTGCTGTAGCTATAGATTTTGGTTTTTATGAGCAGTGCTTTGCTGCATAGAAACAAGATGTTAACAGAACTATGTAACAGTTAAGTGAAAAGTATATCTATATACATCATAGGTTGGCATGTCATATTGATAATGCAGTATCTTTATGATAGGGCGGCACAATCAATGTAAAAATGCAGAATACAGAACAACATTGCATTGCTCTATTTTTTTTATTTTTGGGTCTTTTTTTTCTTCTACTAATTACGATTCTGTTATATGAAATTATGACATAGCCTGTTGGCTATACTGATACAAAAAATATGAAGGACTGATGTAGTATTTAAACTCTGAAGTTGTTGACATTGCTTAACTAAACAACATTCTTTGTATCCGTATAGCCAACAGGAAACTTCATAATTTCATATAACGGAATCGGAATTAGGCAAAAAGAACTATTTTTTATGTAGACAGGGCAACATTACTATTCATTTCTAAAGCAGCAGACATACACTGTAGCATTGAACCAATGTATTTTAGTGGACATTGGATGCAATGTTGTTCTGTGTACATTCTGAAATGTGAGTGCTTTTAGGGGTGTACAAATCATATCATGTTTAAGCACTGGTCCTTCTAAACTACTTATAGTGTTTACATACACTTTTCACTTACCTGTTACATAGTTCTGTGAACATCTTGTTTCTATGCAGAAAAGCACTGCTCACAAAAATCAACATCTATAACAACAGGTAAAAAAGCTTGTGTGTCTCTTGCAGATGTCCACATATCAATATTTAAAACATAACTATTTTGGTGAGAAAATGTGTGTAAATGGGAACATTAAATTTCACTAGGGTGAATGTATCTTTAAATAACCGAATATGGCTGTGTTATTACCACCCACATGTGCACGCCCAACTGACTATACTCTTGCTTCCTGTTGCATAAAAACACAGGAGAAATGTCAGAGTCAGGCCTTCACTGCAAGTCTCAGCCCCTAAGCTTAAAGAATTCTTGTATTTCATGTGTCTGTTTGGAATCATCTGGTAAGCTGTAAATACTACCATATATTACAAGTTTACTGACCTCTCTAAATCCTGCAGTGAGCTTAAATGGTCAGAAGATTATTTAGGTAGGCAGTGGCATGTTATAACTACAACTTAAGTATTTTAACATTTAGTCACTATGTATTATTTATTTATTTATTTTAAAATGAATGTTTGTATCATTATGTGTGAGTACTGCATTGTGTATGATTTGTATTCTGCTAGCATTTTTTGACCTATTTTGATGCTTGGAGTTATAAACCACGCAGGAGCATATGATATCATATTGTCATATAGCTGTGGACAGGTCTTGTGGCAGCAGCCATGTTGACAACTAATGTGTCAGGTATATAAATATATAATGCCACAACTTTTAGTGAGGTTTTGAAAAGATAAAATTGAGAGTGTAGAGAATTTTACACAATTTCAACACACCAACTTATATACTAATTATGCTGTTCCTCTAATGTGTTTGATAAATGCAATAGACAGTGCTGCTTTTTTCAACCATATATATTTTGCTTTAAATAAAAATCACGCTGTCTACAATAGAATAGAAGTACTGTTTTTGCAAATTGTTGGAAAAAAATATTTGTGTGTGTGCAAGTCCAACTGCCACAATCATCATCATCATTTATTTATATAGCGCCACTGATACCGCAGCGCTGTACAGAGAACTCATTCACATCAGTCCGTGCCCTATTGGAGCTTACAGTCTAAATTCCCTAACATACACACACACACAGACAGACACAAACAGACAGAGAGACTAGGGTCAATTTTGATTGCAGCCAATTAACCTACTAGTATGTTTTTGCCACAATGAAAACACTTCCTTTCTATAAACTTATGTTGCAGATTCTTAGTACAATGTGGTGAGTGGAATGCGTAAACAAACCTACAGTATAGCGTTATTACTTTTTTTATTGCCATGTATGTTTTCTCAATCTGAGGTTTGTCCCAGAAAGAGAAGCACATAAACCATGACCAATTGTGGCGAACTGACATATAGAAGTTATAGGAAGACTGCTCAATAATAAGCTCATCTTGCCTAATCTTCTTCTTACTTTCCTCATAACTTCAATATTGAGCTAAGCATGGAAAGCAGAAGTGTAACCACATTTCTGTGACGTTAAAACTTTTAACTTGGAGTAACATTTCATTTCCATTACCTATACTGCTTATGACGTCCGTTTCTTTATGTTTGTCAAGTGATAAGTCGTTCAACACAATTTTTAGCAGTGTAGTCGAAGTATATGTAGCTCTTCTAGCCTTGTTCGCCCTTGCTGTATCTATACACAGTTTCAAGATAATGTATGAAAATGAATAATACTTATTTTATCTGGATAATGCTGACACTATCCAGGTATATTAGGCTAATGTCAAGTTTTATAACCTTGGAGGATATTTTCTTGATACTTTCATCATAGATGGGTACACACAGGTAAAATCTAAGAGTTTGCACTGTTTTGGAATTTATTTCCTCCAAAATGCAACAGAACAATAAAGGGTTAGTTAAACATTCTACCATCACTCCCCAGTTACACTCCCTAACACTCCTTCCTACTGCCTATAATCTGCAGTAAAATTGTTTGTTAATTTTTTTCACATTTTTTGTTAATGCTTGGATATTCTTGTGTAAACCTGAATTCATTAAACCTGATTCATTAAGGAAGGTAAGGCAAGAAAATGAGTAAGTTTTTTCCTGGACAAAACCATGTTACAATGCAAGGGGTGCACATTGGTATTTTTATTTTGCACATACGATAAATACTATCTGTTTTTTTTCATGTAGCACATGAATACTTGATAACTTTATTTTTACACTGAAATTTAAAGTTGATTTAGAATATGCCATAACCCAACTATAAATCTACCATCACATTTTAAATTTACCTCCCCCTCCAATGCAACATGGTTTTGCCAAGATACAAAGTTACTCAATTTTTTTGCCTTACTTTCCTTCATGAATCAGGCTCAATATCTATACACTAAAATATACATTTTGCATAGATCTTCTATTTATATTGGAACCTTTTATGGTACTCACACAGAAATATTGTTTCTGCAATGAGCAATAGCTTACGTGGAAAGTTCTTGAGCTATTTTAATCAGGGGAAGTTAGATCTGACATGTTGCAATGAATATTATTGGTACAAGTTAACCTAAGTTAATAATTCATTTTGTGTTTGCAGCTGAAGCTGGAGGTCATCACAGTATATTAGACTGAAGAACTTGGAATGGATAGTCTTCCGTTTGATCTCAACTATTGTTTGGATCATCCAACCTGGAATGAACCCAACCACAAATTTAAAGGACATGAACCTCCAAAGAATGACCTTGCATTAAGATATGGAGATACATTTGACTCAGGTTTCCATAGCCTAAACCTTGGTACACCCAGAGGAAGGTGTCAAAAGGGGACAAGAAATGACCGGTCACCAGAAAAGTCCAGTTCACCTGACCTTGCTGACCAGTCTGAAATGCAGATGAAAGTAGACTTTTTCCGTAAACTGGGTTATTCCTCAGAGGAAATCCATGGAGTCCTGCAGACTCTTGGTGTGGATGCAGATACAAACACTGTATTGGGAGAGCTAGTGAAATATGGTGTAAACCCAGAACGGGAAACTGTGCCAGACGAGTCAGCAGATACTGTTTTAATCCCTCGAGGTGGCTTGAAAGCAAGGGCTGCCACATCTTCAAGTGAGGAAGGAGATAGTAACAATTTAAGGCCAATTGTTATTGATGGCAGCAATGTGGCAATGAGGTTTGTTACATTTTTGTATTACATATGTTCAGTTTCTGGAAATCCATCATGTAGTGACATATATTCAACATTATTTACCTGTTGTTAATATTGTTTTGTTTTTCCTTTATAACAGTTCATAAAGAATATTGATATTTTCTCCCATTAACTGTATTTGGCACTTCAGAAATGAGTACCTTATCAAATTGATTCCTTTGTACTTCTTCCTTGCCAAGAATGATCTGTGCATTAGAGAAGTGAGAGGTACAAGAGAAAATTTCTTCTTCCATCTAAAAAACAACATTAGTACTTCAAACCATATAATATTCAGCCAATAGGATTGCACTTTTTCTATTTGCATATTTTATTTCCCTAACCATGCTAGAAAACTATTATAAATATTTTTTAAAATATCTTACCTGTAGTTGATTAGTCAATGATCACTACATCTAGAGCAATACCAGATGTCTCATGCAGTTACATATGAATATTGTCATGAGATTCATTTGTTTAGGCAAAGACAAAGCAATTAGGGGGGCATTCAATTTTGAGCGAAGTGCATTGTCTTGTTATATGTGCTGAATGCCAGGGGAAACATTAAATTCTTAGACCTGTGAGGGTAAATGTATCAAGCTGAGAGTTTTCCGGCAGGTTTGAAAAGTGGAGATGTTGCCTATAGCAACCAATCAGATTTTAGATATCATTTTGTAGAATGTACTACATAAATGACAGCTAGAATCTGAGTGGTTTTTCAAACCCGCCGGAAAACTCTCAGCTTGATACATTTACCCCGTGATGTTCATTATGCCTGGAATAGGGCTCTATCATATACATTTTTAAAAATAAATTAGCGTAATTGCTTGTGTATTATATGTAATTGTTGTGAGAAATACACCGCTCAGAATTGATTCTTCCCCTTAGGGGCAATTCTGAAGAACAACGCGGGTGCACATCTTTACCGTTACTATTGTAATTTCTGCTCTGATTTTTGCTCGCAGCTCAGGGACGCACGGAGGATTGTCGGGGGGGGGGGGGGGGGGGGGGTTCTCCCTGCCGACTGAAAAAAAAAAACCACGAGAGAGCGAGCTGCTGCGCATGCACCCGCGCATGCGCAGCAGCTCCGTTTCGCCAGCGCTGTCCTATACAGCAGCCGCGGCGCTGTCTAAGAAGCATCTGGGGCGGTGCTGTATACAATACAGCACCGCCGCGGATGCTTCTTTGACAGCGCCGCTGCTGCTGTATAGGACAGTGGCCACTTAGTTAGCACAGGGGGGGGGGTTTCTAGAGGCTCAGAAACCCCCCCTGCATGCGCCACTGCAGCTCTATAAGCCGCAAGTAGAAATCAGTGGAGATTTTCTTACAAATCCCGCGGCCACATTGTTCTAAATAACAATGTGGGGAATTGAATCTGCCCCTTGGTGTCTTACCACACAGAAGGTCTTGATTTTATCAACACTTTATTTGTGGCAATTACTACTTTCTTAGAATTCTGTTTACTCAACTAGGCAAACAAAGTTGCATTAAGCCTACAATAAGGTGCTAATATACCTAATTAAAAAAATAAGTAATTTGAAATAAAAACAGCTAAAATGCCCCTTTGCTTTCCTGAGATAAGGTCAAACCTGCAGTTTAGGAGAAGATTGGAAAAGTTTGAGTATGTGCACAAAGCAGTAGTTTCAGAAGTAGTGCCTTTTGCGCTTGCGCAGAAGTAAAAGAGCTCTTTAATCGCCAAAAATGCAATTTGCATCCAATTCTACATAATGTGCAAATAGGGAGCATACAGAACCATTGGAGGACCACAGACCACAAGGCGCCACAAAACTGTGGCACAAAAGTAAGCTCAATGGTGCTAAATGTGACACACAGTTTTGCACTGTGCCTTCAAGCAATAAATGACCCCATTTGTCAGAATAACATTTCTTTTTGCAATGACCTTACATAACCATAAACATATTTTATGAAAACATAATCTAATTAACAAAAGAACATTCAACAATGCTTTGTTTACACATTCCTAACTGTAAACTGCATTGAATAAAAATATAATTTTAGTGATGTTCTGTTGAAGTTTTGGATATTGCAGTATACGCTGGTGTATACATTATAAGAAATTGAGCTCAGGAAAATGTCAAAATAAATATTTTTCAGTTTGCGGATACCCCTGATTTCTAAGTGTGAAACCTTCTACTCTGTTCCTACTACTCATTGACAGTTATGAATTGATAACTTACAAACTGTGGAAATGGGTCAAATGGAAGATACAATAGTTAATAAAGTCTGCCTGCACCATTGGTGTCCTCACACCACCCCCTAAATATCATCTTTAAAAGCTGACTGTAAATATATTATATACCATGTATTTACCAATTTGACATGCAAGGTAAATAGTTAATGTTCCAATCAATAATTACAGTTGATTAAAAAAATATATTGGAATCTGCAGGTAATCCAAGTTGTCCATGTATTAAACAAGAACTGTTATTAGCAGCAATGTCTGGACAATATCAGAAGGTGCAGCCAGAATTTATTACTTACTTTTATTTATCTTTTTTTATTTACTTTTATACAATTTGATAATAAATCTTTGTGAACATCAGTTATGTTGGGGTGTAACACACATCAGAATCTTAAATTATTATTGGCCTTTGTTAAATAAATTAGGTCAGTAAGCTTGATGTATCTTGTGCAATAAGCATGTGGCTGTGTGAAAAAAAATATATATATACATTTGCAAGATAATGATGTTTAGGCATGGTTGGTTCATGCAGCCTACAAGCAGGACTCTGCTGATTCATTTCCTGTTCTAGAATAGGCTCGCTAGCTGTCTTTTGAAACTTATTTCAGAGAAATTTAACTTTAGAAAATGCAAACTCTTTGACCCATATTTTTATTGTCACACAATAAAGCAGTTAATATTTTTTTTGGTGTGGCTTTTTTTTTTTTTAACCTACTTGAAGGGTTTGGCTGTAATAACATAGCTTAAGCAACATGCTTTGCATACGTTAAAGTACAGTATTTCTTTGTCAGTATTCTTTTTTTTTCACAAATAAATAAAAGCTTAGAACAATTGCTCTATTTACTTTACCAGGCACACACGCATTGACATCATTAAAAAAATATATAATGTGATTTTGTTGTATATCTTTTTGTAAACTGATGCTAGTGCTACACATGTAAAGAGGTCTAAAGCAAAAAAAAATAGACTCTGTTGTTTTTAATGAGTCCTTCTGTAATGCAGTTTGAAATCATCGCACAGCACGCCACCTGGCACATTCAACGCGTTCCCTTGGTTATCTTACTTTCACATTTGAAGTATAACAAACAGATGCAAAATTGAATAATCACTTCAGGGTTAATTGAAAAAGACTCTGGGCCTCATTTAGAGTCGGACGCAAAGTCTGTTTTAGGCGCAAGTGTCCAAGATGCAGGCGGAATTGGTGCTTTCTGCACATGCATGTGTTTTTTTGTTGGATGCGCTTAAAACGGACTTTGCGTCCGACTCTGGATTCATGCAATACCACTCAAAGAGGCTCTTGCACAGAAACATGAAGTGAATGGCTGTTTGCCTTTTGCATTTGTTTAATGAACCCTTACCCACTCGCATTTTTGCAAGCAATTAGGTGACTTGTGTTCTTCCGAACGCATCTCGTTCCATTCAAATGCATCTACCGCAATTAAACGTATTGAGAATGGGAATGGCCTCAAAACAAAAGAACTGTCAAACATTTGCATTTCACATGTATTTCAGTTGGAGGTTTTGGGTTTTTTTAAAAAAAAAAAAACGCCAGTGGTTATAAGGCCTTATAATAGTGATGGTCTACAATTGCAAGTAGTTTAATCTGCTTTTTCTAGTTTAACTAGTAATTGTAGTTTTTAACCCTTTCAATTTTGACTTAGCAATATATGAGAGATAGAGAGATAGAGAGATAGAGAGATAGATATGTAGATAGATAGATAGATAGATAGATTTTTGTGACTAATAACTTGTATCTACATATGTTGTAATCCCAAACCTATTCAATTGAGTTGTTTCCATTCAAAAGATTGGTTTTCTTTTGTGACTTTATAAACCATGCCATCATTTTCTATCCCTCTTCCTTCTGGACAATTTATAACCAGGAAAAACATTCAAGATGAGGGTTTTAGCTAAAGATTATGTGCTTGGATACATGGATACTGTTTATTGTATCTAGTCAAAGTAAGGTGTTTTGCAGCAGTGTGGAACAAAGTACAAGTATAATCTAGTATCAGGTGTACTGCAGGGAAATTCCACACTGCAACTTCCTGTATGCTTAATCTGCAACATTGTTCCTTGCTGATTCACATGCCCTGAGTCCTGCCTGCCTGAACAGCTCACTAGCAGTTCATGCAAATGTGGTTTATGTAAATCTACCCGTTCTTTCCTCCTCCTGGGAATTTTCTCAGCATTTGCAAAAGTAGAACCTCCTACCTGAGACACTTAAACCATTTAGCCTTAGGTAAATACTACAGCTAGTATGAGGGTTTCCAGGAAGTATAAATGATTTTTAAAAGACGCTTGTGTAAAGGGAAATAAATCTACAGCAATGTATTGTTGCTGACATGTATTAATTGATACCTTTTTAAATGCATTGCAGCTTTAAGTATTTCACTAATAGGTCACAACATAATATAGGTAAATGCAGATAGTTTGGTTATAAGTGTTTGTCTCATACAAATGAGCTTGCAAGAGTGACACAGTTATGGCATACCTTGATGTGATGTCAGGAACTATTTTCAAGTTCTCACTGTACCTATATGTCTGTTTTTTTTTTTTTTGTTTTTTATATTGTTTTATTTACTTATCCTAATCCACTTATTTCACATTCCACATCAATCCACTTTAGAAAGTTTTTTCCCTTTTGTTCCTTTTTATGTTTCTTAAGTTAGGTTAATAGTTGCTCTAAGGGGCGTATTCAATTGTCAGCGTTAACGCTGAAAAACGAGCGCTCAAAAAATATTACCGTTTATACGGTAATATTGCGCGCGAAAACCGTTAATACGGTAGTTTACTAATTACCGTATTAACGGTAAGATTTTTTGAGCGCTCGTTTTTCAGCGTTAACACTGACAATTGAATACGCCCCTAAATGTATTACTAAACACTGCATGACCCTCTTCCCAGCTTCATTATACTAAATAGGAGTCCATTTACCTTAAGTTCTTTCTATCTTATAGTACCCTTAATAATTTTAAAGATTTCACGTGAAGCTGAAAAGCCCAACATTTAGACATCTACTACTCCTACTATGTTCTTAACTATATAATATTGTCAAAATTATAAATCATTTAGTGAACAAGACCCACAAAGGATTTACATCTCAAATTATGTATTTAATAAGAGGGTTATAATGAACATGCACAGTGACACTACTTTTGCCTCTTAATAGGCCTTCCATGGAGGATTACTCTGTGCTTGATGATTTAAGGAAGATGGTTTTGGTCTTAGTTTGAATTTAATAGTGTATTTTATTTTAGACTTGTTTCATTCTTGAGTACATGTCATTAAATAGGTGTGTTTAGCTGGTTGTTTTTACCTTGGCAAAATATATCTAAAGTGTTTTTTTTTGTTTTTTTTATTTCAATCTGTTTCACAAAGATTATGATTTCCTCTTGTTATGTCTATAGAAATGTAGTGACAATAATCTAGTAACAGCAAACCGTCACCGTCATGGCTTTGCACAGTCTGCCTTGATGATCCACCCAGTACTCACCGCTCATGGAAGCCAACTCTGCAACAGTTTTCCACAAATGTGGCTATTTTGTTCTGCAAACCTATGTGCTTGGCAGGAGTCTAGACGCACTTGCGCAAATTGAGATTCAGTGATTCGAAAACCTAAATTGGTACTCAACGACCTCTTCTGCCTTGATCTCAAATTATAGTATAGTAAAGATAATGGCCTCCACCTTTGCAAGAAATTACAAACTTTGCTGGCTGTAGTGTATATGTGTAGCATAGTTAGACAATGCAGTAAAGTCTCCGTATGTAAATCATGTCCAAAGATCTGTGAAACTCAGGGTTCTTAAGTAAATCAACTTCATTTAGGAATACACATGGAATAAGACTGCTTTAGGGAAGTTTGTCTTGGATCCGAGTTTTGTTGATTCAGAGGAAAGTAATCTAATTATACTTAGGTCATTGTAGAGGGTTTAAGGGCATATGATCAAAATGCCCCGAATCCTGCAACATAAGGTTGTGAACCCAAATGTCCATGATGTCTAGAACATTGATCAGCCACTTGCTGAATGTATCAGAGACCTTATGTCAAATAGTGAAATGTTCTGTATGTGAAAGTACACATTAAATAATGGAAAGGGTATTGAATGCAATTCTGTGACTTTATTGTGTCACAGATGCCATTAGCCCTAAGTGTTAGCAGTTGGAAAACAGTTGCTTCATGATGAATCCAAACACTAGGGGAATTACTTGTTGTCTGTGACTAATACGCAGAAATTTTTGCTGTGTACAAAAGGCTATTTTATGTACAATGCTGTAAATTTAAAACCCTTAAGACCGACTCGCTGATTCTAAAAACAACTGTAGATTTTGATCTCTGTTGTTTAGGAGGAAAAAACTGGTAAACACATCCTGTGATCTGGTTGAACAATTCATATGTGTATAAGATTGTTGCTCCAGTTTTTAACCATGTCTGCAACAGGCTGTTACTGAACACTACCCATTAGTTTTTGTCTAAGAATATGAAGTTAAAATAAGAAATGTGTTGATTATGAAAACTTACCTTGTGAAACACAGAACCAGGAAATCTTCTTCCAAAAATACACTTACAAAATAACAAGTTGAAGGTCATGCAACATGAGAAGAATGTTATTTTAATTCATGTTAATTTCCTGTTCAGTGACCTTTAAAACAGTTGTTCATCGTACTCAACTTTATAGAAAGGCATATTACAGATCATCTGTTTGTGCCAATAGAGGCTAAATTTAAATGCTTTCTTTATATTAGGCCAGACATACATTTCCCTTGTAAATTAGCATAGCTTATTTCTTTCTTATTTCATTTCTGTCATTTTAAAAATGTTACAGTAATCCTCTTATTTAATGCATTTTGACAACCCTATTGTACTCAATTTTAAAAGCACATTATACTGAAAAATAATTTATAGGCTTAGAAAATTCTGCTGAATAAAACATGGTGACTTTGTCATTCTTCTTGCCCTATAGTCTAGTGGTGGACAGCAGGTCCCACTTGGGCCTCAAGCTACACAATTAATCAGAGTAATTTCCGCTTTGTAGTAATTGTAAGGGGAGTAAGTAAGCACAGTGAATTTTTGGAAACTATATATAGGAAGTTAGCTTTGAGAAGACATCATGATTGCATTGCGGTGTCTTCTCACCGGCTTGACTTAGCAACCATAGTTTAGTCTGTGTGAACACTTGATGATGTTGCTCTGAATCTTTGACAGTATTGAGACCTAGAATTGAGACCCTACTTGTGAGCCCCCTGAAAAATATCATCACTGCTTTTTTTTGTTTTGCTTTTTTCTCCACCTATTGTTCACTTGGTTTTACACAGTTTTGATTAAAGCTAATGTTAATATATCAATGTTTTGCTCGACTCATACACTATACGGACAAAAGTATTCAAATGCTTCACCATTACACCAACAGGGACTGCAATGACATTGTATTTTAATAAATATACTTTATTATGGAGTTGGTCCCCCTTTTGCAGAGATAACAGCTTCCACTCTTCTTGGAAGGCTTTCCCCAAGATGTTGGAGTGTTTCTGTGGAAATTTCCGCTCATTCATTCTGTAGAGCATTTATGAGGTCAGGTACTGATGTTGGAGGAGAAGGCCTGGCTCGCAATCTCCATTCCAGTTCATCCCAAAGGTGTTCGATGGGGTTGAGGTCAGGGCTCTTTGTCTTTGTAGTCCTTGCTTTATGCCCTGGGGCACAGTTATGTTGGAATAGAAAAGGGGCTTCCCCAAAATGTTGCCACAAAGTTGGAAGCATACCATTGTCCAAAATGACTTGGCATGCTGAAGCATTAAGATTGCCCTTCACTGGAGATAAGGGGCCTAGCCCAAACCCTAAAAAAGAGCCCAATACCATTATCCCTCCTCCACCAAACTTCACAGTTGGTATAATGCAATCAGGCAGGTAACGTTCTCCCGCATCTAACAAACCTAAACTCGCCCATCTGACTGCCAAACAGAGAAGCGGGATTCGTCACTCCACAGAACACGTTTCTATTGCTCCACATTTCAGTGTTGGTGTGCTTTACACCACTCCAATCCAACGCTTGACATTGGTATTGGTGATGTGAGGCTTGCATGCAGCTGCTCAGTCATGGAAACCCATTCCATTAAGCTCTGGTTGCACAGTTTTTGTGCTTACATTAATGCTAGTGGAAGTTCGGAACTCATCACCAATGGAATCAGCAGAGTGTTGGTGACTTTTACGCACCATGCGCCTTAGCAGTCATTGACCCCACTCAGTAATTTTACGTGGTCTGTGTGCCGTGGCTAAGTTGCTGTTGTTTCGAAATGCTTCCACTTTCTAATAATATCACTTGCAGTTGACTGTGGAATATCCAGCATGGATGACATTTCACGAACCGTCTTATTGCAAAGGTGGCATCCTATCACAATACCGCACTTAAAGTCACTGAGCTCTTCAGAACAACCCATTTTTTATCACAAATGTTTGCAAATGGAGACTGCATGACTAGGTGCTTGATTTTATACACCTCTGGCAGCGGGTATGATTGAAACACCTCAATTCAATAATTAACAGGTGAGGCCAAATACTTTTGTCCATATAGTGTATAATTGAGTACCAACCACAGTAAGGACTAGATTGTTAGTTCTCTTTCTAAGACACTTACTCCAGTCAAATATATTCTCTCTAAGCACCACTCTCACCATATCACCTATTTTGGTCTATTTCAATTTTATTTTTTGTGATTTCCATGTAACTTGCGTACTGAAAGGGACAATATAATTAAAACATAAGTTTAAAAAATGAAACATTTTATATGGCTTTTGTTTCATAAAATAAGGTTACTATCAAATCTGAGAAAATATTTGGTTAATATTTTATGTTCTTACCAGCAAGGAAGCACAGTAACAGCTGCCACTCATGCAATTATATGCGGAGAAATATGACTCTGGGTGCAGAATAGCTTAGACTCGTATGCTTTGTGTAACTGAAAAATATTGCAAAAGTAAAACAACCCTCTTTTGTCTACAGGCTATATAGAGTTTTAATTCAAACAGATTCTGGTCCTTTGGGCTACAACTAAATTTTTGTCCGCGCCTTTAAGTGCACGAAATGTGCCCTACAAAACCCCTTGGTTTCGCACTGTGCGGCTAGATGGTGCAGCCCAGCACACCTAAAAGTGCCTATCTGCTATAGAGACACAACATACAAACTAGAGGTTCTTTTAGGCTTACTTGGAGGTGCTAAAATGTAAACCGGCACATTCTGCAAAAGTGTAAATATCATCCACCTTGACGGAAATCAAGGTGCATAGCACCAGCAAAGGGAATTTTGCTCTGCGTCTTACTAGCTTTCCACATTTTCAGTAGTTAATATTTCATGTAATGAGGGTCAATATTTGACTTGTTTTTCAGTTGTAATTGATCAAAAGTGCTAAAATTAGATCTGATAATGATCATTTCAAACCACACTGTACACTTGCTGACCAAATTGACCAAATTATAAATTGTGGCTAGCATAGGACAAAACCATTTCTAAGTAAAATTGTGCTGTCCTCCAGCAATGCAACTTTATGCTTTGGTGATTTAATATTTTTCCTAAATTCTGTATTGTGTTTTACTTTACTCAGAATGGTATAGTATGTCTTCAAAACTCAACATCTGTGTGCTTTTCTTCTGCAGTCATGGAAACAAAGAGGCGTTCTCATGCCGTGGAATTTTGCTTGCTGTCACCTTTTTTCTGGAAAAAGGTCATACAGATGTCACAGTATTTGTACCATCGTGGAGAAAGGAGCAGCCTAGGCCTGATATGCCCATTACAGGTAAATGCAAAATGTGATACAGAGATAAGATAGATAACTAGTATGTAGTTTGAGAGGAAAAAGAATTCCAGAATTCCAAACTTAAAGGCACAGTAGCTTCACGTTATGTTGGGCTAATTTTCCAAGATCTTGAATTGGTTTAGTGTGATGAATTCTTATTTTCCAATAGCCATGTGACTTATACAGTGCTGTATACAGGATCCAACCTAAGAATCTGTCTAACAAGGGTGAAGAACCCAGCTTTGCAATTTTGAAATGCTGTTACTTCCATATTCACTGTATACTACTTCATATACTGATAGTGTAGCTTTTTGTCTTGGACCCAGTAAACTGGCCATTGTACAAATGTGAAATCACAAATCTCTTCGAAAGATTTTTAAAGTTTGTATTATACTATTTGACCACTTTAGGGTGCTTCTCAAGGCCCTCTGTGGACTTTATGGACTTTAACCGAGAAGACAAAATGACTTGTGTTCTCCAATATCACCCAAATAAATACAAGTTAGATTAACAATTTTATGCTTTATTTTTAAATTCTAGAATTACATGGGTATGTTGCATGTTCTCTTATGTAGATGTTTTCAGCATCAGTAATTCTTGCTATTTGCAATGTGTTTTGCACATTTTATAAATCAAATTATTAACTATAATGCCGGTCTGTAATAAAAACAGCATAGATAATACTGAAAAATAATTATCTTTACTCTTCACTTTTGGCCAGATCAACACATTCTAACTGAACTTGAAAAGAAGAAGATCTTGGTTTTCACTCCATCTCGTCGAGTCGGTGGGAAACGGCTTGTGTGCTATGATGATAGGTTTATTGTAAAGCTGGCTTACAAGTGTGATGGAGTCATAGTATCAAATGATATCTACAGAGACCTCCAGAGTGAGAAGCCAGAATGGAAGAAGTTCATAGAGGAGCGGCTACTCATGTATTCCTTTGTCAATGACATGTAAGACACTTATTGGATAGTTCATGCTTCTAAAACAGTAATCCGGCTATCGGAAACGGTCTTTGGGCTTCAGTTTTTGGACTGCTATTCATAAACACCTCATTGTTAACTTACTGTAGCTTATACTTGTCTTTAATGAATATAATTTAATTCCATGTCAAGTCAATTGTGGCCCTGTTCGTACTATTGAATAGTATAGCTTCAGTGGCCATCTTTCTCAGGGCATAGCCCTGCCCCTCCTTCAATCTGGCTGGTGGGCCCCACCCCCTCCTATAATTTATTTGGACATGGTGGCTGAAAAACGAGCAGAGGATGCTACTTGGCTACTCTGATTGTATTTAAAACATCAAACAGACATATGTAATGTGCTGCTATGGGAGGCGGAGGCATTGCCCTGATCACTCCCCTCTGGATCTGCCACTGGCTGTTATATAGAATAATTGTTGTGTGCACATGCAAACCTTTACATTTTGTTGGTAAATTCAGTATTGGAATAATATAGCATTAGCTAACGCTTATGTTAGCATGAAACGTGACCTGGTAGATATATACAGTGTTTAAAAGGGTTGCTCTTGTTTCAGATACTATGTATACATATGATGCTGATTACTAAAATTAAATATATACAAGTTGTGTGGGTTATTTGACCTGTTAACATGTAATTTAGAAACATACTGGTTTAGTCTGTGTGATCTAAGTATAATTTTTTTATTTAACTTCATTTTCGTTTAGATTTATGCCCCCGGATGATCCTATGGGACGAAAAGGACCAAACCTGGATGACTTCCTGAGAAAGAGACCACTTGGACCCGAGCACAAAAAAGTACAATGTCCTTATGGTAAATAAGAATTGTTCATTTATCTCACCTGTACTTTACTCTTCTACTGATAGCAGATAACATGATCAGATAAAGCAGATTATAAAATTGACAATGATTCGAGTTTGGAGTATTGTATACCTTACCATTATATATACTTGTTGTAGTATCATACAGCAGTACTCTCCTGATTGTCATCTTAGTAGTAAATTCTCTTGGTGGCTAAATTTAGAATGTAAATCATGATCAGTGTCACAATATCATAACATTTCAATTCTGACAGCAGCATTAATGTATGTGTTTGTATAATGTGCAAAGGAATGTTCAATTCTCTAACAATTGTAATATACTGATAACATTACAAATTGTTTGCATTTATTTTCACATCCATTTTCTTTATGAAGTACCTTGACTTTAAATTTTTTCCTGTAGGTAAAAAATGCACCTATGGAATGAAATGTAAGTTTTATCACCCAGAGAGGATAAACCAGACTCAACGTTCTGTAGCCGATGAGCTGCGTGAAAATGCAAGACTTTCACCTACCAAGGGCACAACTTATTCAGAAGATAAAAAGACAAGGAAACTGTCAGTTGTGGAGAGTTCCACTGTGGAATCAGATACCTCCTCCATGCAGAAACTTCCTCTAGAGAGAACTGGATCTTCTCAGAAAGCAAGGGCATTTGACAAAAATGCATTAAAACATTTTCACAATACTGGAGGTTCTGAATGGTTCCAACCATCTGTCTGCTCTAAAGACTCCCTTGCTCATAGCTCTTTTGACTCTGGTGTGGAGTTGTGGCCAAGTATATCAAAAAGTTTCTGTGACCAGTCGCATGAGCCAGCGGTTTATTGCAACTGTAGCCAGCAGACACCCTGCTGTCAGCATAGAAGTGATTTGGATACCGATCCCCGCAAGCACTATAGTTCACAGAAATTGGTTCCTCATGGTTCTCATTCAGCACCTTACTTCCCCTATAACACATCTTCTCCATGGGCATCCCAAAACCCATCACACCAAATGTACAGAAGGGAAATGTCTGACACCTCTCCAGCTGGCCATTGTAGCCTTCCAGCTGACTACACACCACAACCTACCCATTCACTTGAGTATTGGTCTGAACCAAGCCCCATTCATCATTCCACCAGTAGATCTCAGCCTAACTACCCATTGTACAGAACGGTTCCAACTTCTAGCAATGATTACCACCAGTGGTCAAACTCTGACCAGTACACAGCAGAGAAATTGAGTGTGCGCACCAAACTTTGTGCTATCTTCCAGCCCTCATTAGTAGATCAAGTCATGAGTAGGTTCCCACAGTTGCTGGACCCACAGAGCTTAGCAGCGGAAATATTTAATTGTAGATCCCAAAACAGGATGTGAAAGTAGCTAGATGTTTTAAAAGAAGCCTCATGAATACTGTGGGCTGCACAGACAGTGTTTATTATCAGAGCTTGTAACAACAATTATTCATTGGCTTTATTCACCACGCTGAGTCATGACACAGTTTGAGAAGTAATCATGATTTTAACACAGGGGAGCTGATGTAGAGTGATTACTATGCCATTTTGCGTAAAGTCCCAGAAAGTGGGTGCCCGCGTATGTGCTCATGTAAATTTGCGTGATTCTACCACTTATGCCAGCTTGCACCTAAAGAGGTAGAATGAGGCATTCTAGCGTATGCTGAGTACAGGAAGGGGCGTGTTTGAACAGATGGATGCAGATGGGGAAAGAGACGCATACATACCTGACAAAGCCATATTATTTGTGAGTGGTCAGGAGCAGGTGCAGGTAGCAGATGAATGTTCTGGCACTAGCAAAACACTTGTCATTAGCTATACTTAAGAAAAAAAAAATTATACACAAGTTGTTTCTGCTGTATTAGAGAGGTTTTTGTATTTTTAATGATGCCTAACAGGGAATGTATTCGTTGTACATAAAACAAATGTATAAAACCATGGGCGCAAGTAGCACATAAGTGTCAGTGATGAGTGCCTGGCATAAACTGGGTGCATATGCTGCTGTTGCAGACCTGCATTGATTTTAAGATGCGTATGTGGCTTTCATTTAATATAAATTCTGCACAACTTGCGTCCAACTCTGGATCAGACCCAGGGTCTCTAATGTACTAAAGTACCACTTTAAATGCTAGATTTGTTTTCTTTTTTTGATGAAATGTTTGATTAAACTTTTTAGATCTTTAAAATAATTTGTTTTAGAAACTGGCCTTCCACCCTTTAAATATTTTTTAAAATACATGTCTATAATATTGTGATTTGATACACCATTCTATTTTATAACTTGTATAAATTTGTTTCTGGAGATATGTGTGTGTGGAGGGGTGGTTGGGTTGTCATGTAAAACTTTTTTGTACAGTTACTGCATTTTATGATTTGTAAATATTTTTGCTAAAATGAAACATATGATTCAGACGGAATCTAACTAGAAGTATTTTATCAGCTTGTGCTTTGCTGCAGAGACAGCCTTCTATGTTCTTTGTCAGTCCTGCACAAATGCCTTAATGCTTTCTATTAAATGTGAGCAAAGTTTCGGGATTCAGAAAAAATCTCTAGGTTTTTCTGAATTCTGATTTATGTGTGATTTTATTGCACAAGATACGTTCTGGCTTCCTGGAGCTACATTTAGAGAATGTTATCATTTAAGTCTCTTCTGATTAATTTTAAAATACAAATTAGGGCTCAGATTAAACTTGGTTTTCTGCAGAATACTTTGTAAGTGGATTCAGTATTCAGCTGAATCCTGATATATGAATTCAGTGCATCCCTAGTTCTATGTAAACAAGTTTGCACATCACAAATACAGTGTGCAAGGAGGGGCGCTGTATATAGGATTGGCTAAAATATAAATAATATACTTGTGAGTAAACAAAACAATTGCCAGAGGGCAGTTGACATGTTGATACATATTGTATTGAACTTACGTACAAAATCAAGTGGCTGGTCTATAAATATTCACTGAAGGGATAAACACACATCTGCTCTAAAAAACACATTGATTGTATATGTAATGTTCACGTACACTTTTTCTTACTGTGAATAATATTTAAGTTTGGTCAAATGTGTTATACGGTAGTAATTTGTGCTAATTACTTTGGCCTCTTTATATTTTGAGAAAGACATCTCTTCTTGAAAGCATTTGGGTCAGTGTCCATGTGATTAACCCACCTGAGGCTTGGATAGAAAAACAGTTGTTTCAGTTTGTTTCTGTGTGACCTTCCACTTGATGACCTGTGTGACCTTTTGAATTGACACTATGTGCCATTTCGCCACTGAGGAATTTAATCCTTTTAATGTTGATTATACAATTTACAGTAACTGTAATATTTTTCAATGGTAAGCAAAATGCTCTCAATTATTTTGTTGTAATATAACGTGTTTAATATTGATATAGTTGGTGTCTTTATACCCAAGGGGTGATGGTGCCAAAAAGTTGTTTATGTAGAGCTGATTGGTTGAATAAAACTTCTGATTTTCAAAGTTATCATTGTACTTTTTTAGTGATTTGTGTGAAGGAGTTATACTGCTGCTGTGTTCTGACTGATGTCTGCTGAGCTATTGTGTATCTTGTTGTGTCCTTGTTATTTTTATGTATTTTTTCTGGTGTGTGTGTGTGTGTGTGTGTGTGTGTGTGTGTGTCGATCTTCTTTCTTTCTTTTTTTCTTTTAGCATAAGGAAGATATCAAGGAGATATAAAGTGGGATTCTTGCACTTTAAATGATGTTTACTCCATGGGACAGATGCAGGAATATTTCTTCACAAGCACCTGAAACTTTTGCTGCATAAAGCTTTCCACATTTCTAATCTTCTGTGGTATTTTACTCTGTTTTTTGACATATCCATGAACTCCTTCTTCCCTAATTGCAGAGGTCCAAGTTGACTCTGTCAAACTTAAGACATGATGTCAAATAGAGACTGATCTTCACTATCCCATTGTCTATATGTAAAGTAACCAAGCAAACTCATTTATCTAAGTTGTCCCATATATAAACTTGACTAACAACAAGGTACTAGATCCTAGATCACCTTTAAATTTCATTGTAAAAATATAGCTATGAAGTATGTGTGTTCTACATGAAAAAACAGCCAGTATTTAACTTACGTGCAAAATAATAAACTAATTTGCACCCCTTGCATAGTAACATGGTTTGTCCAGGATCAAATTTACTCCTTTTTTTGCCTTGCTCTCATTAATGACTCCGGCCAAATGAGAGCAGAAGTTTGGTGGGTGTGGTTTAAGTGTAGATTTGAGCTTTTAACTGTTAATAATTCTCAGTTTCATCTACCAAGCTTGGCTAATCTGTGGCACTCCAGGTGTTGTGAAACTACAAGCCCCAACATGCTTTTCCATTATATAGTAGCTTATTGCTGGAAGGGTATGCTGGGACTTGTAGTTTCACAACACCTGGAATGCCACAGGTTAGCCAAACCTGATCTAGACAAATTCTTCTTTAAAGTTTAAAAGATACCAATGTATTTTAATGTGGGTATGATTGGGTCACTTCATAAAACTGTTGTGATATCTTTATAAAAATCTGTGCTACTAAGCATTGTATTGGCAAGAGTATTTGTAACAAGTATCATTAGAAAATAATACTTTTAGTTCAGATAAATCCAGTTTTACATACAGCTGAAATACTAGCTGTAATTAGTATGAGCAACATATTGCTCTATAAATGTTAAACATAAATGGTTTGTCTAATCTTAAACAATATATTATATAGATTTTTATATAATGTGCTGTAAAAGACAGATTAGAGGTTTGGGTGTTGGCTAAAAAGTTGAAAGGGAGTGCTTGTTTTAAACAGGTTTATCAGACTGTCAGAATATGCAGGTGGACAATGACCCTAGTTTGCAAGTTGCACTCATTTACTGTCCGTACTCATTTACTGTCTGCACTAATTGCACCTTACATAATGTATTTGTTGCTCCGGCAAAACAGTATTTAGTATTTATGATCTGAACAAAGATCTGTAAAACTATCTTTCTACTAGAGGTTTTCACCTTTTGCAGTCACCTTTCCCGTAGAACTGGACTTGTTTCGAGGTACTCGAATGCCCCCAGGACTTAACTCTAAGGTAGAAAAAGCTTATCAGAATAACTGTAGCGCAGGATGGAGGCTTACCGTAATACAGAAAGCAATTACCAGAGACAGGCCAAAGGTCAGCAACAAGCGGGGTAACCAGAAAACAGGCCAAATGTCAGGGCAGGTTGTAGACAGGGGTAATCCAATAAACAAGCAGAGGTCAAGGGCATTCAGCATACAAGCAGGGTCAAGGTCAACACCAAAGGTCACAACAGGAATCAGGTCAGAAGCAGAGTGTCCACAGGATGTGAGGAGAAGGGAGCCGCAGGCCGCAGCGGCTCGTAACACTTTACACCTATTTCATTGTTACATCATAACATTTTGTGCTCAATTTTATTTTATTAATTTCCTTGTATATAGAGCAAACTTTTAAACACAATATTGTAAACAACATTTTCCAGGTACAATTTCCGTGCCCAATAAAGCTTTCATTTTAGTGTATATATACATTGAACAATAATATTCAAAGAAGAACCATTTTCTTTTTTGTATTCTATATATTACAAAGTGATGATCAGACTAGTCAGATAGAGACTAAGGAGGGAATTTAATTTGTTGTGATGTTCCTTAGAACACCGTGGCTGCACACTTTTACCTGGCACCGCTCTGGGGTGTGAGGATAAATGAATGGATATTTCTGTAAAAATATCTAACACAAATGGGGGACTTTAATTCCCCCCAGAATTAGCGCAGCATTAAATTTATTGCTGTTATTACGGTAAATTCAACACGGCTTTCTAATCGCAGCTCCCTGAGCTGCAACCAAAAATCCGGCATTTAATCTACCGTAATAACGGTAATAGTGTGCAGGCCGCGTTACTTTTTACAGTAACGCGACAAATTAATAAAGGCTACAGTGTCTCTGGAATTCCCCCCCTAAGGGGCAGATTCAATTAGCCGGGATGTTCCTGAGAACATCGGGGCTGTGCTTTATTACCATTTATATGGTGAAAAGTAACGTGAGCAAAAGTGATCGCTACTTTCACTACAAAAAATCGCCACGTAGTGTTTCGCGGCTGTTCCGGGACTCTATGCTGTGTTTTCTTTAGAATTTAATTTGCCCCTAAATGTCAAACAAGACGCCACGTTTTAGAAACTAATTAACTTAGAGCTATCATATTCTGTGTATCTTTATTTCTATATATCTGGAATGCAAGATCTGTCTGCAAAAATTTTACTTCCATTCATGACGTCTTCCTCTCCCATTCCTTTGGTCTCCTGGTCCTTACAGAAACGTCGATCTCCCTCTATGATACTGCTTCCCCCTTCTGCACTCTCCTACTCATGGTCTCTCCTTCTCCCACACACCCCATCCTGGGGACAGGCAAGGAGATGTCTCCTGGCTACACCTTCAGCATTATTCCCCCTGAACCCTCCCTCTGCTTCTCCTCATTTGAAGTTCACTCCATCTGCCTCTTCTCCCCTCTCCCCCTTCGTGGTGCTGTCATCTATCGTCCCCCTGGCCTTTCCTCTCAATTTTTTGATAACTTTTATGCCTGGCTTTCTCATTTCCTCTCTTCTGATATTCCCACTATCATCATTGGGGATTTTAACATCCCTACCGAATCTCCTATTAATACCGCTGCCTCTACACTCTTAGCTCTCATTACCTCTTATGGTCTCTCCCAATGGACAACTTTTGCCACCCACCTAGTGTTCTCCCATCTCTGTGACATCTCCAACTTCTTCAATCTGTCTCACAATCTCCTTTCCTTAACCCTCTCTTTAACCCTTGCCCCTTCTCTCCCACCCAAATTCACTCGCAGACTGCGTCCCATCACCAGCATTGACCCCACCCCCTTTCATCCTTGCCAATCCAAACCTCAACTGTGGCAGTTCCCTCTTATTTATCTCCTCCAAAACTGCTCCCGCTTCTCTAAATGCCAGTGGAGAAAATCCCACTCCATTGCTGACTTCATCCACTTTAAATTCATCCTTTCTTCCTACTATTCTGCCCTCTCTCTTGCCAAACAAACCTATTTCACATCCTTAATCTTCTCCCAGTCCAATAAACCCCGACGCCTCTTTGCTACCAGTAATTCTCTATTGTGTCCTCTCACACCCCACCTTCTCAACCCCTCAATCCATCACCGCTCTTTAATTTGCCTCCCCCACCTGTCCTCTCTCTCACTCACTCTGCCTTGGCTCCTACCCTCCTGTAACTGTGCCTGAGATTCTCTCTCTTATGTCCTCCTCTACTTTTACAACCTATCCTCTCGAACCTGGCACCTCCAAGTTCCTCCGCTCTCCCTCTTCCAATGCCTGTTTTCACCTTGCTCACCTCTTTAACCTCTCTCTCTCCACTGGTATGTTCCCCTCAGCCTTCAAGAATGCTCTCATCTCCCCTATCCTCGAGAAACCTTCTCTTGACCCTTCTCTCTCTCCAACTATTGCCCCATATCTCTGCTTCCCTTTGCTTCTAAAATTCTTAAATGACTTGCCTTCAATTGTCTGACCCACTTTTTCTCTTCCCACTTTTTTTGACGCTCTCCAGTCTGGCTTATGTCCCCTTCACTCAACTGAAACTGCCCTCACTAAAGTAAGAAATGACTTGCTCTCCACTAAGTCCAAAGGTCACTTCTCCCTTCTCGTACTCCTCGACCGCTCTGCTGCTTTTGACACCATCAATCATTCTTTTCTCCTCACCACCCTTCACTCCCTAGGTCTTCACGAAACAGCTCTCTCCTGGTTTGCCTCCTATCTCTCTGGCTGCTCTTTTAGCATGTTTGCTTCTGACTCCCCCCCCCCTCTTCACCTTTCTATTGGAGTCCCAAATGGTTCTGTGCTTAACCCTCTGCTCTTCTCTCTCTACACCTCCTCTCTCGGTGAACTCATAATCATTTGGCCCCCAATACCTCCTCTATGCTATTGACACCCAAATCTATCTTTCCTTTCCTGACCTCTCTCCTGCCTTCCTAACTCAGGTAACTAGCTGTCTCTCTGCTGTCACTACCTGGATTTTACTTTTTAAATTAGTTGATATGATCCATCCTTTCTAAATATAGTTTTACTTTGTAATTCGTTCTGATCGCTGGGGCACCTAGGTATAACTACTTTAATATTGTACCCAAATTAAATCTAGGAATCAACTTTTGAGCTGAGATAATAACAATAATAACTTCATTTTATTTATGTTTGGCTACATGGCAAATAATATTACACTTATTAAATTATCAAATGTATTTGTTGTATACAATAAGATAACCGCTTATTCGTAGGAATCCTTTGATGGAAAAAAGATTACAAGGCAGAAGGAAACAGTTATAGTGAAATAATAGAAAATGACTCCCTCTCTCTAGTAGCACTTGAGATTTTAAATTTAATGTACAGCAAACACCCTATTTGAGACGTCTTGCAAAAATATCAATTTAATGCTTAATCAGAGATTATAACAGGCATCCCACACAGATTTTTTTTGCTTTACATAGCAAGTTAAGTGCATTTTAAAGCATGCATCTGATTTTTCTTAGCTCTTCTCCTACAAATCATTATCTTCTTTTTGACAATCAAAAATGGCTCCCAGAGACTGTCATTCTGCAACACAGACAGCTTTCAGCATGTCATGTGATGGCAGAGGTGGGAGGAGGAGGATGTTACAGTGCAGACTGAGCTCATAGGGGCATTCCAAAACCTCTGTGTTCACTATATCATGTGCCATGTGACTGTAATTGCCATGGTAGACCAGAATCATAAATCATTAATAGCAGCCTGAAGAAAATATGGCAAATACCAACATTCTTCTAGCCTGCCACAGTGATTTATGTTAAAGAAAATATACATGGTTTTCTCATGGGATTGCTGCATTAAAGGTGACATTCAAAATAGGATTTAGTATTTATCTGGACCTAATTAAATGTCTGTAATAAAAAAGAACATTTACACATAAGCAGAGCACAGAAAATTGGTAGAAAAAAAATAGGTTAAAAAAACCTGAATATATTGTAAATACTGTATATACAAATAACTATTTTCTAGTAACAAAACGGGCACATTGTTCTTGCACAGGGTTAGGTTTACCATACCATGCAGTAAACTAGTCCTGTGCTAAGGGACAGAAAAGATCAGGGAGTGGCTCTTTCTGGCCTCAGCTTATATATGACATTTATTTTCTTTTGAGAAAAAGTAACAAATGTAAATTGGTGGTTCAATTAATTGGCATTGAGTTAATTAAGGAACATGATTTGACTGGGACAGATGAACTTTTTAGGTTGATGCCACTGTATTCTGCAATGACAGACGAGGGGCGTTCTTTTTAAACTGGGTATGACTTAAGAATTGGATACAGTTTAGAATGCCACAGGTTATGTGCCTGTGGTTTTCAAAAATGAACATATGCTCCTGATCCTCCATGAGCATCTGAATCATACAGGGCATCAGGAAAGCGTGTACAATCAAATGATAACAATCATTTTTCACTCAGGTTTAATGGGCTTTAAGTGCAAGTATATTTTAATCCTTATTGAAACAATTGCATTTTTATTGACCTAATATTTTTCCATAATTGGGATCTTAGCATCAAGCTTTAAATGCGTTTGCTGTAAAAATAGATGCACTTGCACAAATAAAGTAGTGTGGTTTCTCAATGTGTTTTTCCATACAGAGCAGTACACCTTTGTACAACCCCTCCTAGTTAGGTACACATCCTCCTCCTGTGTAGTTTTGGCAGGGGGTCTTTCCATCATGAACCCACACCATCACTGACTGCTGGTAGAGGAGTTTGCTGTTAGCATTGACAGCAATATTTTGGCAGGAGATTAACATTGAAACTACAGGCAGGCTAAAACAATAGTAGTAGAAACAAAAAACTAATTTTGAACAAACATACGTGTTAATACTAGGATTTGTGAGAGTATAACTATAATAACAAGAAGGAGCTAAGCTTACAGAGGAGTATTAAAGGTTTTCTTTATTCCTCCATATAGTTATTATTTGCCAAGCCTCTATTTGGCAAAAGAAGGGTTACTTAAATAAAGAGAAAATATAGAGAATATATTCTTTTTTCTGTTATTGCTGTGCAGCATAGTGTAAACCAAATAGTGAGAAAAATTCATTGACAGGTTCAAGTTATGAAATTCAACAATTTTGCCAGCCACTAGAATGAGTAATTTACTGAAATGAACCACTTCAACCTTCCTGCTTTTATCTAGTGCCAGTTAGACAATGAAAATAAGTGTCTGATTTTAGTTACTTAGAAGTAAATTATGCTGAATCCAAATAGGTTTTCAATATCATTCTTTGCTAATTCTTCATCCTGACAGTTTAATGAATTAAAGTTTTGCTACCTCTCCATTCAAAAGTACCAGTGTGTGTAAATAAAAATAATAAAAAATGCAGATTCGACATTTTCGGTGATGATTGTTGGTTTTAAGTAGAGATGAGCGGGCTCAGTTCCCCGAGATCCGAATTCATCCGAATTTAGCCTATCCGAGTACCAAGCCGAGCACGCTCGGTACTCTCCCGCCCATTCGGATTCGAAATCGAGGCAAAATGTCATCGTGATGTCTTCGTGTTTCTGAGCTCGATTCTCGCGAGATTTGAAAAGCATAAATACCAGCCTTCACAGTAATCCATCGCCATTTGACAAAGGGAGAAAGCAAGTGTCGAAGTCGTATAATTGGATGAACGAAAGTATATTGGTTGATATTGTTTTATTGGCCGATTGCACACAGTATGCCACGCTACACGTGGCATACGGCGATCGCAAGTTAAAATACGCACGTACACACTCGCATTACAACATTTAGTTATTTATATAATTCATATTCATATTGGTTCCGTTACACAGTAATTTATGAGCAGATAGTATTTAGTTTAATATTAGTTTATATGCTATGACTATATGTACACCTCAGTGTTATTTAAGGTTCAGGTTAAAGGAAATGTGTCATGTCTGATATCATATTGATCCCCTTTACATCAGCAGCTGTCCGGTGCATTCGGCGAAGAGATTGCACATTGCATACTCTAGTTATTGATGTTAGGGAATAAACCTTTAATATGATACTGACCAAATAAAATGCTAATTGACTAATTGTAACTGGAGAGTCAGGCGGGAAGAAAGGAGCACTTCCCCTGGAGAAAAACCTTTGGATTCTTTAGTTTGAACTAGCCTATGACCTGTTTACCCTGGACCCACCGTAAGTCTGGACCTATAGAAGCAAGCCACGTCATCTACATTGTTCTCTCTGTAAGATTGACTGTATATATAGCCATAGCTGCGCTCCCAGTCGGCAGTCTACTCTGACCACAGTATTCTAAACAGATATACTGTTCACTGGGACCCGTGGAAGCGCATTGAAGTGCATGCAAAGCGCAGCGGTATGTATCTATCTTTTGGTATTGGCCTTACTGTACTGTATCTTAATATAATAATGTATTGAATTGTTAACTATTTACATCTGCTAAAATAAATCACTTTGTGCGTTAGAAACACAATACAATCGCCTATGCAATGCTTATTTGAAAACGATAAAATTACTTTAATACAGGGTTAGGTCACACTGGCTATATCAGCGCAGGGACAGAGCAATAATTGGACACATAATTGTTTGTATGCAATACCATTGTAATCTTAATACCAGTTGTTACAGCAGTAAGAGGAAGATAGAGGAGGGTTTTTTTTGTGCAGTTTCTGGCACTCCAAGTGCTTTTGGGGTGTCCCTCATTCATTTGCATTAATTTTTCTGGCTGTCAAAACTAAAGTCCTATTTGGCAGCAGTGTCAAAAAAATATATTTAGCACCCCCAAGTGCTTTTGGGGTGTCCCCCATTCTTTTGCATTAATTTTTCTGGCTGTCAAAAGTCCTATTTGTCAGCAGTATCTAAAACAATTTGTAGCACTACAAGTGCTTTGGGCTCATAATGGATTTAAAGCAGTCCACATATGAGCAGAATCAGCAACCAGATTCTGTCACCAGTCCTGATGCTAGTGTTCCCAGTACGTCATCTGGGAAAGGCGATGTCAAACTGCACAGTCTTTTGAAATCAGTCCAAAAAACACACACCAAAAAAAAAATTACTGTGTTGAAGCGAAAAAGAAGTGTAACTGAGGAAAAGTTAAGTGACGATAAAAAAAAAATTGCAAGCATGCCATTCTACACACGCAGTGGCAAAGAGAGAATGAGGCCTTCACCTTTGGCTATTAGTGGCAGATCCCAAAAAGTTTCCCAGCCTACAATTGGTGCACAACTACTGTTACGCGTCAAAGCCGAGCTGCAAGATAACAGTGAGGCATTACAGAAGAATATTTGCTCTGATTCACAAATGACAACAATCCCTGTGGAGAGTCCATCCAACAGTGGGATGTCTAATCGTGAGCATTCTGCTGATGTGTGCCTTAATAGCCCGAGTGTAGCCGGTGATACCCAAATTGAGGATGCCACTTTGGAATTAGAAGAGGATGAGGGGGAGATTTGTGTAGGCGACGAGGGCGCTAATGATGATGTTGATGATTATGATGCAGACAGATACCAAATTGCCTTTCTCAATTTCTATTTATATTCTAGATTATATAACGGCTGAATAGTTTTCTATTTTACTCCTAGTGGAGAGAGGATCTGATGCAGACAGATACCAAACTGCCTTTGTCCATTTCAATTTATATTGTACAGTATATAACGGCTGAATTTATTAGTATTTTATACAAGTGGAGGGGGGCCTAGAGAGACAGAAACCAAACTGGCTTTCTCCATGTCAATTAATATTGTACAGTCTATAACGGCTGGATTTTTTGGTATTTTATACAAGTGGAGGGGGGCCTAGAGAGACAGAAACCAAACTGGCTTTCTCCATGTCAATTAATATTGTACAGTCTATAATGGCTGAATTTTTTGTTTTTTTAAAAAAGTGGAGGGGGGCCTATAGAGACAGAAAGCAAACTGTCTTTTTCCATTTCTTTACATATTTAACTATAAGTGTAGGGTGTAATATACATCCAAAGACGATGGCTGCATTGCCAATATGCATAGATGGAGAGGAAGACAATCTGTTTTGTGTGTAGAATAAATGAAGGCCTACCAACGAAGAATTAAACAGTTTTTTTGGATGATTTATTACCTCAACAATTAGATTACTTATCTCTAAAACAGTTGGAGCACTAAATTGGGTTATTTTAGGCACAAAAACATGTATTTTCCAACAAAACAGCAAAACAAAACCAAACAAAACCAAAACCAAAACACGCAATGGCGGTTTTGCAAAACCAAAACCAAAACACGACAGTAATCCAGATCCAAAACCGAATACAAAACCAAAACACAGGGGTCAGTGACCATCTCTAATATTGCTTCTCTTGGAAATCTAATAAGTTCCTTTGGATATCAGTATCATCTCTATGTGGATGATACCCAAATTAATCTATCCTCTCCTAATCTCTCGACATCTGTGTTGTCCTGTGTAACTGACTGTCTGTCTGCCATTTCATCTTGGATGTCCTCTGGCCAACTCAAACTCAAGATTTCTAAAACAGAGTTAATAATATTTCCAACCACCAACAAGAGCATACCTGACATTTCTATTTCCGTCGATAACATGACCATAAATCCCACCGCACAAGCTCGCTGCCTAGGTGTAATCCTCGACTCGCACCTATCCTTTGTTCCCCACATTGACTCTATATCTAAATCATGTTATATACATCTAAAAAACATTTCTATAATTCGCACATATCTCACACAAGACACGGGCAAAAACTTTAATTCATGCACTTATCATCTCCCGCATTGGCTATTGCAATTCCCTCCTTACTGGTCTTCCCCAAAACAGACTCAAACCCCTACAATCTATTTTGCATGCAGCGCCAAAATTGATTTTCCTTGCAAATCATTATTCCTCTGCTGAATCACTCTGTATGTCTCTACACTGGTTGCCTGTTTTCTACAGAATCCAATATAAAATAATTTTACTAACCTACAAGGCCATCAACAAAGCTGCACCAACATACATCTCCTCTTTTGTTCCAAAATATCTCCCAACTCGGCAACTCCGTTCTGCACAATATCTGCGTCTCTCATTCACCCTCCTTACATCCTCCCATTCCCGGTTACAGGACTTTTTTCGGGCTGTATCCACTCTATGAAATTCTCTCCCTCGCACAATAAGACTCTCCTCTGGTCTACAAGCTTTCAAGCATTCTCTGAAAACCCACCTCTTCGGACAAGCTTATAATATTCCTCAAAAACCCTCTTAACCTCACTACATTACCCTATTACCATCCATTACACAATTTCACACAAGACAACTACCCCCTGACCAACATTTTTGTGTGACAGGATCATTTAGCTTATGAATCTCTTTTACCTTTGCAGTCTGCAAAATGTAGACTTAACCTCATGTATCAAACTCCCATTGTCCCATAGATTGTAAGCTTGCGAGCAGGGCCTTCTCACCTCTTTGTCTTTTTACCCAGTTTGTTTATTAGTTTACTGTGTTTGTCCCCAATTGTAAAGAGCTACGGAATATGTTGGCGCTATAAATAAAAATTATGATGATAATGACCTGCCTAAAAACTTTTGCACAGTAATATATATATATATATATAAAATCGTCATCATCTATTTATTTATATATATAGCGCCACTAATTCCGCAGCGCTGCACAGAGAACCCATTTACATTAGTCCCTGCCCCATTGGAGTTTACAATCTAAATCCTCTCATAACCCCAGTGCTGTGAGGCAGAAGTGCTAACCACTAAGCCACTGTGCTGCTCACTATATATATATATATATATATATATATATATATATATATATATAGTGACATAATCAGAGGAATCGGTACCATCTCCTGGGGAAGTTGGCAACAGACAGCAGCAATACCGTATATACTCGAGTATAAGCCGAGTTTTTCAGCACATTTTTTGTGCTGAAAAAGCCCCCCCTCGGCTTATACTCGAGTGATGCCCCAGGACTCCCAGCACCGGTTACCGCGCATGCGCGGGTTGCAGCAGCAGGACATCCGCCAACAGAGCCAGACACGGAGCGCACATCGCTTATACAGGGGAATACCACCACATGATCGGGATTTACAGCAGCCACGCAGTGGTCCCGAGCACATCCATAGTTGCCCTAAACATCGCGTTAACCGTCGACACGCTCCACCATTTCACCGCCAACAGAGGACAAAGGTGCGCATAAGGACACTGAAACCAGATCTGGGAGCTGCAGCATTCTCGATTATGGCAGTTAAAGCTCATTAACTACCATACCAAGGTAATTGCACAACATCGCTGTACACATACAGAGGACAACAAGAGCAGCATCCATAATCATATTTCCTTCTGACATCCACCAGTGACTGCTTTGTGTATTAAGACATTACAGCTAACTGTCTGCCTACATACAGACTATTGATGATCTATACTGCTATAGATGACACTATAGATGACTATTGATGACACTATACTGCTCTATCTGCCTATCATTATTGCTATTACTGTGATTGTTTTTGTCGCATGTACTTTGAAAATTACCAGTAGCTGCTGCATTTCCCACCCTAGGCTTATACTCGAGTCAATAAGTTTTCCCAGTTTTTTGTGGTAAAATTAGGTGCCTCGGCTTATATTCGGGTCGACTTATACTCGAGTATATACGGTAAGTTACTTGTATGTACTTGTTGTACTTGTGCATGTAAATTTCTGATGCCTGTAACTCTCTCACGTGGTGCAGTGTCCACAGGTCACTGGGTTGGTAATTAAGTGCTTCTAATGGTACAGCAATAGTAGTTGTCTGCTGCACTGCTGCATTTATGTGTAGAGCATGTCTGCTTGTTTAATTATATACCTTTGTTAGTACAGTCTACAAGAAAAGCACGTAGCTTTGTTTTCTATATATGTGTATTGCATATGTCTGTCTCCATAATTATGCCCCTTTGTCACTCTAGTAGAATAAAGACATATACATTTGAAATACAAAAGATGTGTATTAGATTTGTCTGCCTGCATAATTATACAACTGTGTACATGTACTATACAAGGAAACCATGTTTCTATGTTTTACATAGATGTGTAGTGTAAATGACTGCTAGCATATTTTTACACCTATGTACATGGCAATGTATATTGCTCATGTATTAAAAGAAATTGTTGCTGCATGGTTGCGAAAGAATGACCACTGTACACATACAGTATACGTATTACATAATGAATGAAGAAGACATGTTTCCTTTTTTTTTTTAAACTCTTTATTTTTGCGAAAACATGAGTTTCAGGCAACAGGTAATGAGAAAAAAAGAAAAATTGAGACATAATACTCAAAACATGTCAATAAAACTACGAAAGGTGAAAATCAATCTTAAGACATGTTAATATACACACTTAGCAGATGCAAATTAGCTATGGGTTAGACTATAAAGATGCAAAACAATCAAAATGTATTAATATGTCCTAATGATAAACAATAAAAGTCTCTGATATAATGAAACTCTGTCAGAATTGTTACTTTCCTTCATTTTTTTTCCTTTTAAAAGAAGGGTAGAAAAGTAGAAAAGGGAAAGGGAAAAGGGGGAAAGGGGTAAGTCTGGAGGGCTCAACTATGAGATAGTTTTTTAAGTGATGGGTGTTGTTGCTTGGTGAAAAGAGTACCAGAAGTCCCATACCTTATGAAAGTTTAGAATTTTGTCATGAAGAAGGCTGGTAATATATTCTATTGTAGCAATGTACCACACACGAGATACTACACTTTGAAGGCTTGGGGGTGGGGAGATTTCCAATCTTTTGCTATTTGCAAACGAGTAGCGGCACAAATATGTTGTACTAATCTGTCTCCCTGATTATTTAGAGCTTTGACAACATGACCATTGGGTCGGGCAGCACCTCGATTTCTAAAATTCTTGTGATTAGATCAGCGACCTGGGTCCATAAATTGAAGATACTAGGACATGTCCACCAGATATGATAGAATGAACCCACCTCCCCGCATCCTCTCCAACATAGGTCTGAAGTGCTAGGATGTATTATGTGTAGACTAGTTGGTACTAGATACCATCTTGTGTACACTTTGAATGTATTCTCACGTATTGAAGTGTTGATGGAAATCTTGGAAATCTTCATCCTGAGCCGGGACCATCCCTCCTGATCCAAAACCTTACCTGTGTCCTGAAGCCAGGCCTCCTCAAACGGTTCTATGATATCAGACTTTGGACTTTGAAAGTGTGAAGGACCAATGATATGAAGCCTGATGTTCTGGCGCTATTCATAAAACTCCTGTCAAAAGGTGTAGGATTACGTAATTTGGAGGATCTGCAAAGTGATTGTGTGAAGCCTCTTATTTGTATGTAAGCAAAATGCAAGGACGAAGGAAGGCCCTTTTTCTCTTTAAGATCTGGAAAAGATTGGGGAGCAAATTCTCCTAGGATGTGGGTAAACTGAGTGATGCCCGCCTCTTGCCATGGGCGAGAAAATGACTGAAGGTTTCCTCCCGGGAAATCTGGATGGTGCCACAGCGGGGTGAGTGGAGAAGGAAATGTGGTAAGCTCCCACCTTCTGTGAAGTCTGTCCCATAAGTTAAGTGTAAACTGTGTGGAGGGGTGCGAGTAAACTGAGGCCGGCCTTTGATTTCTGGGGAGCCAGGGAAGCGAGTTCAGGTTATGATCTGGTGTGTGTGCATTCTCAAGATCGACCCATCTCTTTATCCCCGGGGCAGACTGCCAGGAAATTATATGACTAAGGTTAACTGCATGATAAAAGCACTCAAAAAGCGGCAATCCATATCACCCCGAGTGAGTGGATTTAGATAGACAGGTTCTTTTAAGTCTCAACTTTTTCCCTTGCCATATGAATTTACCACATAGGGATTGCAGGTTCGCTAAAAAAGTACCTGGGACCGGAATAGGTAGTGTCTGGAATAGATATAAGACTCTAGGTAAGACGTTCATCTTTATCACATTAATCCTTCCAAACAAGGAGATGAAAAGCGAGTCCCATTTTATCAGGTCCCTTTTTACTGAATCTAGAAGAGGGGTAAAGTAAGCATGGAACAGCTGTTTATATTCCTTTGTGATCTGGACTCCTAAATAACGTACCGCCTTAGGGTGCCAGTGGAGCATAAATGAGGATTCGAGTATATTTTTAACATCGCTGGGAACTTGAAGTGATAGTCTATCAAAGGCCTTTTCCGCGTCTAGTACCAGAACAACTGATGGGATCTTATTCTGATTCACATGCAGGGGCGCACCCAGGGGGGGTTTCCTAGTCCCCACGAACCCCTGTCCTACCTGGGATGCTGTATGATTACAGTGGCTGGCCCCTCTCCCGGGACCAGCCACTACTGCTTGTAGCTTGGGAGGATCGTCTCCCAGTCAGTCCCCTGCTGTGTGAGCACAGCTTTCTGCCGGCAGTTTGGACCCACCCCTTCCTCCCACACAGCCAGCATGGGTGTAATGCAGGAGGCAGCAGAAGAAGGTAAGAATGTGTGTATGTGTCTGTGTATATGGCAGTTTACATATCTGTGTTTGTGTGAGTCTGTGTTTATCTGTGTATATGGCAGTTTACATATCTGTGTTTGATCCTGTGTGTGTTTGTGTATGTGTGTCAGTCTGTGTTTGTCTGTGTATATGACAGCTTACATGTATGTGTTTGATCCTGTCTGTGTTTATCTGTGCTTATCTGTGTATATGGCAGTTTACATGTCTGTGTGTTTGATTCTGTGTTCGTTTGTGTATGTGTGTGTCTGTGATTATCTGTTTATATGACAGTTTACATGTCTGTGTGTTTGATCCTGTGTGTGTTTGTGTATGTGTGTGTCTGTGCTTAACTGTGTATGTGGCAGTTTACATGTCTACGTATTTGTGTATATGTGAGTCTGTGCTTGTCTGTGTATGGGACAATTTACATGTCTGTGTGTTTGACCCGATGTGTGTTTGTAACCATGCCCCTACACATGCTGGTCACGTTCACTGGTATCGTGGCGTGGAAACCCTCCTCATCGAATCCTGCGTTTGCCCCTGACATGGGCAATAATGTCTATTGTGCGCCTGGTGTTGTCTAGGGCCTGCCTAGCAGGGACAATGCCTACCTGATCTGGAAATGCTAGGATAGGCATATAAACGTTTAAGCTATTTGCCAGGACTTTAGCGAAAAGTTTAATATCAGCATTAATTAGTGAAATAGGGCGATAGTTGGGACAACAGGTTGGGTCCTTGTTTGGCTTAGGGATCACCACTATGGTGGAGGGGGTGGATTCAACATTGATTTTGCCCCCCATCAATATGTGATTGAATAACTGAGACAGATGGGAAACCAGCTCTTTAGAGAATGTCTTATAATACAGCATCATAAAGCCGTCGGAGTCAGGGGCCTTAGATTTTTTTTGTGATTTTAATGCCGATATTATTTCCTCGCTAGTTATGGCCTCATTAAGAGTAGAGGCCTGATGGGGAGAAAGTGGCAATGAGGTAGGTATTAGTCTAGGTAGGTATTAATGGCTCGAGGAGAGGCTCCCGAAGAGGTTTGGCCCTTGTGGAGGTTGTATAGATTTTCATAATAGCTGTGAAAATTTTTGTTTATGGTTCTAGGGTCCCCTTTTTTGTTTCTAACTGAATTGATTATTTGGGACCCCGGTTTGGCTCTCAATATCCTGGCTAAAAGTGTATCGGCCTTATTACCTTTCTCAAAAAAAGTTTGGTTAAGCCATCTAAGCTGGCGTCCTGTCCTTTCTGCGAGAATCGCCTGTATTTTGCTTCTAGCTTTTTGTATCTTTTGGAATAGTGAAGGGGAACTAGACTCCTTATGAAGTGTTTCCAAATTATCGAGTTGGAGCGTAAGTTTATTGATAGTCTCGTTACGTTCTTTTTTTCTACGAGAGGCGAACTGAATGATGTCCCCCTGAATATCCGCATTGTGAGCTTCCCAGGTTGTGGGGATCTGAACCTCTGAATCTAAGTTGATTTCAAAGTATTTTGTAATGGAGTCGGATATAAGGTCCTTAAACCCGGGGAGTTTGAGAAGAGTCTCATTCAGTTTCCATGAGGTTCTGCCCTGAGGATTCTGAAAAAGATCAACCATAAGTGATAAAATGGAGTGATCTGACCATGTATTGGATACAATGTCGGCCTTTTTTATATGCTGGAATAAATTTCTGCACCCCATAAACATGTCAATCCGAGAATAGGTTTGATGGGGAAAAGAATAAAACGTATAATCCCTGGATGTGGGATATAACGCTCGCCATATATCAAAAAGGCCTGCCTCAGCCACTTGTTTCTGCAGATGTTTTGTATGGGAAGATGGAGGGGAGGAATGTCTAGATGCATATCTGTCTAGTAGAGGGGACATGACAGTATTGCAGTCACCCCCCAGTAGAAGCAGACCCTTATGGAATTGATATAATTCCGAGAAAAAATGAGTAAAGTAGGCTGCCTGACCTGTATTTGGAGCATAGATGTTGGTAAAGGTTATGTCAAGATGTTTAATCTTTCCCGACAGGAGGAGAAATCGGTCTTCAGGGTCGTCCTTTCTTGCTGACAAGACAAACAGGACTGTGTTGCGAAAAAGAATGGCAACTCCATTTTTCTTTGTGGAATGAGAGGAGTAATAGACATTGGAGTATCTTCTCGAGGTCAAGGAGGGATGGCCACCAGCCCTAAAATGAGCCTCCTGCAAGAAAATGACATCACCTTTAAGTTTGTGAAGTGTGTGGAATAACATGGAGCGCTTCTGAGGAGTGTTTAGCCCTTTAACGTTGAGGGAAAATGATGTAAAGGCCATAACCAAAATTCTGCGGGATAGTACCTATAGTAAGGGTGAGGTCGCCTGGCTTTTGGTAACGAGGGGGGAAAAAGGTAGAAAGGGTAGGGTTAGGAGGGAGAGAAGGGAAAGCAAAGGAAAGAAAAAGTTTCTAAGTAGACAGAGAAAGAAGGTAAGGGTGTAGGTTCGTACCTCAAAGGCAGAGGAGAGACCTACTAGGACAGTGCCTGAAAACCTAAATAAGATTAAAAACTAGGCAACATATGCCTACTTAAATATCTAAACCAAGGCACAGAGTTTGGGAATGTGTATTTAAACTTTCAAGAAAGATATATAAATAACTCCCAGTGTAATCGGGTGCGCGGCTGAAGGGAAAGGAAGCGTCCCCCACAAGTGTGTGTAAAATAGTAAAATCAAACATCAACTATATAGGTAACCAGTAACATCTACATCTAAGGTATTTAGAAGCCAACATGACAAAGTCAACATTTGTTAGAAGAATGAAGTAAAATGTAAGCATTTGAAGAGAAAAAAAATAAATGAATAAATAAAAAAAATCAAAACAGAAAATGAGAACATAGTGTTACTACACGACTTCTATATCAAAAAGACAAATTTACAAGTCAGGGAGGTTGCTGCAAGGAACTCTGGTGGTCTCTTCCCACGACCATGTCCAAACGGGAGAGATGAAGCCTGTGGAGCAGGTCTTTTCCTTCATAGCGCGTACGGATCGACTCTTGACGGCCCTCCACTTCTATGATCAGGCGGAAGGGGAAGCCCCAACGATATTTATAGCCATTTTCTCTAAGAGTGCGGGTTACCTCTCTGAGATCACGCCTTTTGGCTATCGTGGAGGGAGCGAGATCTTGAAAAACTTGGATACGGGATCCTTCATAAAGGGTATAGGAAGAATTCCTTACTGCGTTGGTTATAAGTTCCTTGGTCTTGAAAGATAGTAGTCTCAGTATCACATCACGAGGAGGTTCAATATCCTTCAGGCGAGGTCTAAGGGCCCTATGCACCCGTTCGATCTGCATCGAGTGATTGGATAATGTGGAGTCCAGTGAGGAGAAGAATCTACCCACATAATCTTCCAGATCCTTGGTTTCAACTGATTCAGGGACGTTGCGTAATCTGAGATTATTACGACGTTCCCTATTCTCCACGTCCTCCAGTTTATCTCTCATGAAATTGTTTTCTTTAAGCTGAAAATCTAAGTCCTTAGAGGCTTAATTTTGAAACGTGAGTGATGATTCCATCTTATTTTCAAGAACCGAGGTCCTCTTGGAGATTACAACCATTTCTGCTTTAAGATCTCCTATAGCCTTCTGAAGGTCGACAGAAAAAGTGTTAGTGCACTCCACGATCAGATTCCGTAATTCAGTAAAGTCCGCCTTGGTTGAAGGGGTGGTAGTGGATGGAGGGTCTTGTTCGCCGAGAGCTCCCATAGATAAATGAGGATGAGAAGAATAGAAGCTTTGTCTTGGCGGGAGAAATGTTGAGTAATCTCTCCTGTCGCACCTTTGCGGTCTCTACTCACAAATTTATTAATTTTGGATGCAGACTCACTGAAGAACCGTTCGCTGATGATTAGTTATGGAGCAGACGGATGGGGGACAGACCCACGCGGTCTAGGTTGACATACTCTACTGAGACAAGACTAAGTGGAAAGGCGAAAAGAGGCAACAATTACTCCGAAAGCCAACAGTAAGTTTCCTCTCAGAGGTATCTTATGGCTCCTGTGTATTTCCAGGGATTCTCGTGACTGGGGGTTTTTGATTCGGTTTGCAGGCCCCTGACCCTACTTCATCGAGGGTCCCAAGATAATATATGGAAGTTAGCTCGGGCCTCTGTTGTTACAAAAGTCCCGGTCTCAGGGGTTAAAAGCAGAGATTCTACTAATATAGGTAGTGGGAGGCCAGGAGTTAAAACCACGAGGGCTAGTAGTGGTGGAGGCCGAACATCTCTGTTACTCACGGTTGACCCAGGCACGGATACAGCTGCAGCTCAAGTCGACCAGAGGATCTTCTGTGCGCGACAGCCAGTGGGGCCGGGTGAGGGTAAGTATGGGACCGGCCGCACAGCCTGGTTATTGCCGGGAGTCTTGCCTTTTAGCCTCGTGATGGCCTCTTCCCCTTCCGCGGCCGATGAGGGTCCCGCGGATCCCGAGGGCCTTTTGGCTACTTTTCGCACGGCGGAAGATCTATATGAGCCTCTGTGTGTTTCTCTGCCCCAGACGACTTTGGGGAAGCCTGACCACAGTGATACTGGGATGCAGCGGATGTCTCCAGTTCCAGGGTTCTGCAGCTGGCTTGCCACATGGGATCAAGCCCCCACTTCGATATCTCGGACTTGTTACCAAACTGCGAGTCGGGATTTGATGCCCTGTGTTTGTGGTCGCAGAGACCCAGTACCGCAGTTACTCACGGTTGCCACAGTTTGGTTCGAGGCTTAAGACGGAAGTCCATCTGCTGACAGAGCGGTGGTCTCAGTGCTGCACAGGGCGTCGGTAAGCAACGTCCGGCCGGACCGACAAGGGGCTAGTGTGTATGCGTACTCACTGCCTAGCCTATATCAGAGGGTCCCCTTCCGACTTGCAGTGTCTGATCAGCCTCACGCGGCCAGGTATGGACCAACATGCCCGGCAAGTGTGCGACTACCGCTCGATGAATGATCGGGGCGCACCGCCTGGTTTCCCACTGTCTGAAATCCTTTTCTCAGTCTGGTCAAAGCGGTTTTGTTACGGCTGGTCCTAGCGAGGATTTTTCGGGCAACGTCAATCTCCGACCTCAAGCCGCTGTAGAGGCAGCCGCCTTGCCACGTGTGGCCGGGCCTCACTTTGATGTTTCGGGCGTACAGCAAATCTGCGTGTCCGGAGCAGGTCCCTTCTGCCCCCAACATGAACAGAGGTAAGAATTGCCTAGACTTTCTCAGCTGAACCTGGTCTTTAGCAGTTTTAGCCGAGGAGCTCAGACCAAACACGTCTCACCGGCGTGGAGTCCAAGCCACGCCCCCCGTTTCCTTCTCTTTTTAAGAGTTTTTGAGTGGTTCTTAATGAACATGCTTGGCCCATTATTTAAATTTTTGATGGTTATTGCTGCGTTGTTTCAGTGTGTAAGAAATGCAAATATTTTAACACGACAATATGGCTGTGAAAAGTCACTGCCCGGATGGTCCGTTTTTCATTAATCATTCAAAACGTGTCTAGTGTGTACGTATGAATCGCCCGAGCAATGGGACCTTCAGTCGTTATTAAAATTATTGTAGATAACATGCTGATTGGAAAAATCTTCATTGTGTACTTAGCCTTAGACTAAGAGTCAGCTAAATAGCGCTAGGATGATAATTTCAGATTATGTGCAGTTTAATAGTAGAGCTAATTAGATTACTGATACAATTCTAGATAAGGGTTATTAAAATGTTGTTACAAGTTAAAATGATTTCAAGGGTGACACTTATAGATATCACTATAAGCAAGTCAGTAAATAAAATAATTCCATTTGTAATTTGTTATGATAGGTAGTCTAAAGGGTATATGTACTCTGCATTTTGCTATAATTTTTTAAAATGCCAATTTCATTAAAGACAAAATCAGATGGGCTTTGTCTTTAATAAAATTGCTGTTTTAAAAAATGATGACAAAGTGCAAAGAATCGGCCAATTACATCTACTTGTTCAAGATTTCACAGTGCACTGCAATTTGGTACAATTGCTTATAGAAATTATGGAGACTGTAATGGTTTTAATAAAGGTGCTTTTGTGTCTTCCTTTGTCCAATGTTAATCAAAGTCAACAGAGATAAAGTTAAAGTTTGGCAACTTCTGATATTCAAGGGTTATTTATCTCCGTAAATGCCCTTGTGGGCCTGACATATGTTGTCCAGACTTCAAGTACTATTAAAATATGACTTAATAAACATAAATCTAATAGCAACATTTAATGGAAAAGTTAAAAAAAGGAAATTCCAGTTTGTAAAGATTTTTATATGCTTAGTAATGTCTGGTGTGCTTTGGATATCAGGGCTGCTTTTTACTTCAGCTCATCATCATCATTGTCATCACCAGCTATATATATAGCGCCACTAATTCTGCAGTGCTGTACAGAGAGCTCACTCACATCAGTCCCTGTCCCATTGGAGCTTACAGTCTAAAATCCCCAACATACGCTCACACAGACCGAGAGAGACTAAGGTCAATTTAATAGCAGTGAATGTTCTCTTTGCAAAACTCACTCATGCTCTTTTGTGACGGAAATGTTAAGTTGGCAGTGCAAGACACACATCTTAAGAGAATTTTTGTTGTTTTTGGATGGGCTTCTTACTCACCAGTCAAATATGCTGTATAGTCAAAAGGGAATACCTTGCCAAGGTGCACTGCCAAAGAAGTAGCAGAGGATAAATATAAGCTGATCTTCCATTTTGTGTTCAAGAGCCAGAAAGTCAGTCTAAGTGATTAATGTGTCTGCATCGAACTTCAAAGTAACTACAATCCATTATAACTCCCTAACTGATGGATGCAATAGTGTGCTTCAACGAACTATAGAAATGATACCTACATTTAATTATCTGCGAAAGAAAGATCTACGGCGAAATCCCAGATACTAACATTTTGCTACTGCTACCGATTTGTATCTATTTCTGCAGAAATGGTGCTATTTAATGGTAAAATTGGTCACACAAATGGTTCTCCTTTGACTTGGATTTACTTACAAGATGTCATTAAAGTTTTACATTTTTAATTTTTTTTAAGAACTGTCTCTTGTTATCATTTAAATCTGTGATATAGTTAATTTTGGGACATCAAAGTCAAATATCAGAATTAAACTTGACATCATCATTTGTCAGACTTAGTAATGTAATGAATACAACACATTTACAGTGAGTAGTTTAAATCCAAACAACCAACAAGTAGCAAAATCTACACTTGGCAAGTTTTGTAGTTCTGGCAATAAGCATTTTGAGAATATACAAACCTAGGTTTATGTGCACATTTAAAATGCTAAGAACTTACTAAACATAATAGGAAACAAATGTACACGTAACTCTGCAACATGTCTATATTGTATCCTCACCAAGTCTCCGGGAATTTCTGGGAAGTTTCCCATTTTCGGGGAGTCCTCCCGCACTGATGGAAGAGTAGGCAACCTCCCAGGGCGGAGCTTAATGATGTGAATCTCGTCATCATGGCCCAACCCCGCTATGCAATGCTGTGAATTTCATAGCAGGGGCCGGGGTGAATCGATGGCGTCATCAAACCCCCTCATGCACTTGTCACTTGAACCGAAGGGGAGGTTTTAAAATGGGCAAATATGCTATATTGTGCAACATCTGTAAAGTAAGGTTCCTAGAACACATTTTAATCAAATTGTAGCAGCACATATACACTTTATGGACAAAAGTATTCGAACGCTTGATCATTACACCAACACTGTATTCAAATTGTGAGCCCCCTGAAAAATATCATCACTGCTTTTTTTTGTTTTGCTTTCTTTTCTCCACCTATTGTTCACTTGGTTTTACACAGTTTTGACTAAAGCTAATGTTAATATATCAATGTTTTGCTGCACTCATACACTATACGGACAAAAGTATTCAAATGCTTCACCATTACACCAACAGGGACTGTAATGACATTGTATTTTAATACATATACTTTAATATGGAGTTGGTCCTCCTTTTGCAGCGAAAACAGCTTCCGCTTTTCTTGGAAGGCTTTCCCCAAGATGTTGGAGTGTTTCTGTGGGATTTTGTGCCCATTCATTCTGTAGAGCATTTATTAGGTCAGGCACTGATGTTGGAGGAGAAGGCCTGGCTCACAATCTCCCATCCAGTTCATCCCAAAGGTGTTTGATGGGGTTGAGGTCAGGGCTCTTTGTCTTAGTAGTCCTTGCTTTGTGCACTAGGATACAGTCATGTTGGAATAGAATACGGGCTTCTCCAAAATGTTGCCGCAAAATTGAAAGCATAGCATTGTCCAAAATGACTTGGTATGCTGAAGCATTAAGATTGCCCTTCACTGGAGATAAGGGGCCTAGCCCAAACCCTACAAAACAGCCGCATACCACTATCCCTCCTCCAGGTAACATTCTCCCGGCATCTGCCAAACCTGAGAAGTGTGATTCGTCACTCCACAGAACACGTTTCCACTACTTCGCAGTCCAATGTTGGTGTGTTTTATACCACTCCATCCAACATTTGGCATTGGTCTTGGTTATGTGAGGCTTGAATGCAGCTGCTCAGCCATGAAAACCTATTTTGTTAAGTTTCTGCCACACAGTTTTTGTAAAAGATACAGAAAAAAAGGCAGATATGCGCAGAAGATGCCCATATATTTCCAAGTGGGCATACATATATTGATGGAATTTATAAGGAAAACACAGATCTCTTAATAAAATCCAATTGTTTTACTTCATATAAACATATGTAAATCACATAATAAAAAACAGTCTAAGGAATATCCAAATTGTTACTCATATACTCTTATGTGGCTTTCCATAAAACTGATAAAACTGATGAATATTAAATGTCCACTGGATACTTCTCTAAAATCAGAGGAACCAGATAGCTTCAACAAATAGATGTAACTATATCCACAATTGATGACACTTCTTTCAAACGGTACCGTACAGTGTACAAAATGAGGCTTTAATAAATAGTGTAAATCACTTCATGCGGATGACATTAGTCCATAGACACTTGACATAAATCCACAGGGGCGGCTAATGTATCTGTATAGCCAGTGATACAAAAATCAAACATAGTAAGCTTACCACAACCGTGGCTGATATAGCTGTAGAACCAGCATTATAGAGTCAGGCAAAGAAGAGCTTACCCATCTCGAGGGAAGAAAAACACAGAGATCTTGAATGCCTTCTTACCGCATGAGCGGCTCGTGAGTCCAAACTTTGTGATAGTGTGGTGGGCACCAACAAATCCGTCCGGACGGAAACTTTGATGTTTGAAAGATAAGTTCCTCTGTATATCAAAATATTAACAGTGTCTCTGAAGACATTGGAAACAGCGATCCTCACAGCCAATGCGGCTGAATCGAAGTAGCCATAGCTTCGGTGCACATGGAGACCAAGTGTCCCAGTTCCTGATTCTGTGTCTAGCAGTAATGCTTGAAAGAATAGCCAGGCAAAAAGCTACGCTGAGCTGACAGATAGCCCAGAGAGTGCTCATGCAGCACAAAGACAAAAGCCTTCTATAGAATGAGAGTGCTCATGCAGCACAAAGACAAAGGCCTTCTATAAAATCAGCTGATTCTATAGAAAGCCTTTGTCTTTGTGCTGCATGAGCACTCCATGGGCTATCTGTCAGCTCAGCGTAGCTTTTTGCCTGGCATATCTTCAGAGCGTGGCATATTAGCAGAGCGTTGGCAAATTTTACACACCATGCGCCTTAGCAGTCGTTTCTAATAATATCACTTACAGCTGACCGTGGAATATCCAACAGGGATGAAATTTCACGAACCGTCTCATTGCAAAGGTGGCATCCTTTCAAAGTACCACTGTCACTCACCGGACTGTGAGTGCCATTTCTCCTGTGTTCAGGAACCGTGGCCGTCCGCCATCCTGAGGGTCTGCGCATGTGCAGCCCTTATGAAACCTTCAGTACCTGTTGCTTTTAATTGATTGGATGATCAGGCAACCCTCCCTATTTAAACCACCTGTGATCATTACCTAGTTGCCTGATCTTGGAGTCTCATTCCCCATGAGCCTCTGAAGGTGTTCCTGTGTTTCCTTGTGTATTCAGCTCCTGCTGATTCCTGTCTACTACGATTGTGGTTTCCAGACCACTTCAACTCTCCTGTGTTCATCGTGTCTGCACTCAGCTGATTCCTATCTGCTACTGCTGCCGGATTCCAGTCCGCCTCAACTCTCCTGTGTTCAGCGTGTCTGCTCTCCGCTGCCTCCGTTACTACTGCCGGTTTCCAGACCGTCTCAACTCTCCTGTGTTCATCGTGTCAGCTCTCCACTGATTCCTATCTGCTACTGCTGCCGGATTCCAGACCATCTCTACTCTCCTGTGTTCAGCGTGTCTCCCCTCCGCTGCCTTCACTACTACTGCCGGATTCCAGACCGCCTCTACTCTCTTGTGTTCAGCGTGCCTTCCCTCCGCTGCCTCCGCTACTACTGCCGGATACCAGACAGCCTCAACTCTCCCGTGTTCATCATGTTTCCTGTTTTACTTACTACTGCTTCCTGAGTATTGCTCCGTTGATTATCGGTTACCTTCCGTGCGCTGCACCAACCTGATTACCGCTTCCATACTCCAGTGGTCTCTCCCCCTGCCGGCGTTCAGCCGTTCAGGTATCCCTGCACGTCTCCTTGACAGCCTGCTCTCCTGAACCGCGGTATGCATACTTTCCATTGACTTTGCTATTGTATTGCATATCCGTCTGGACTGTGTTGTGTTCATCTCCGGAGTCTTCCTTCTATTGAAACTGTTGTTACTATTGACTTTGTTTCCTATTACCTGGATCTCTATAGTGACTTTGTATACTTCAAGCAGCGCTTGTCAGTTATTATTGTATTGTGGTTATCATCGTGGGATCAAGTTCCGTGTGCCCCGTGTATCCTCTGCATTCCATTCATCTCCTCGTGCCCCTCCTCACATATATATAGCAGTGGTACAACTTGCTGAACGCAGACCACTGACTCCTGTTTCCCATTGGCACCAGTTTCAAGTATCCTCTCACATAAGCAGTGGTACAACTTGCTGTACGCAGACCACTGACTTCCCCGTTACCTACTTGCACCTGGAATCCATTCCTTCACTATAGACAGTGGTACAACTTGCTATACGCAGACCACTGACTTTCACTACCTCCTCTCTACTCCTGGACATTCCTCCTCACTATAGCAGTGGTACAACTTGCTGTACGCAGACCACTGACTCTCCTCACGTTTATTTGTCCATCTGGTTCCTCGTGTACATACATCTAGTCATTACCAGTTGCTGCTAGTCATAGACTTTCCTTAAACATTCTCTCACCATCTGCTGATTCTCCTGTTCCGTTGTCAACCTGCTACCAGAGGACCATAGTACCAGCTATATTACTCTGGTAAGAACATCATCTGGTGATATCCTGGGCAAAGACTCCTAGTGCCCGTGACAGTAAGATCAGGCCATGACAGACCCAGGAGTGGAACCTACAGCTAAAGAGATGCTGCAGTATCTGGTTACCCGTATTGAACAACAGGATGTTCGCCAACAACAATTGCTGCAATGTTGCCAGGCATTAGCCTCCCAAAGAACGTCTGCGCAAAATATCACAGCTACTGTTGAGGCTCCTGTGCCTTCCTCCGTTTCCCCAGTGCCATCCCAGGTGTCTACTGCTTCCACGCTACACCTGCCTACTCTTTCAAAATATGATGGAGACCCCAAAACATGCAGGGGTTTTCTAAATCAATGCTCAGTTCATTTTGAGCTTTAACCTCACAATTTCTCTACTCATCGTTCCAGAGTGGCCTATCTCATTTCCTTGTTTTCCGGACAAGCTCTTGCATGGGCTTCCCCTCTGTGGGAAAGAAATGATCCATTATTACAAGATAGTGCCAAATTTATTTCCACGTTTCGAAGTGTATTTGATGAACCTGGTCGTGTTATTTCCGCTGCATCCAGCATCCTCCGTCTATGTCAGGGTTCTCGTACTGTAGCCCAGTACTTCATTCAATTTCGGATATTAGCCTCTGAACTTCAGTGGAACACTGAAGCTTTAATTGCCGCCTTCTGGCAGGGGCTTTCTGATAAAATTAAAGATGCATTGACTACTCAAGAATTACCTACTTCTCTAGAAGATTTGATTTCTCTTTGCCATCGTGTAGACATGAGATTTCGTGAAAGAGAGTCTGAAAAAACAACTTCATTTAAAGCACCTCTTCGCTCAAGTCCTCAAGTTCGCCAAGTTTCATCTCCGGTGATACCTATGGAGATAGGTCGCTTCAAATTAACTTCAGAGGAGAGGGACCGAAGAGTAAAAAATAGACTTTGTATCTATTGTGCTGATTCTACTCATATGCTCAATTCATGCCCTAAAAAATCGGGAAATGCCAGGCCCTAACCAGTTCTGGAGAGGTGAAGTTAGGGTCCCTGGAGTCCTCTCCATGTTCTACGAAATTAAAAGTTTGTGCTTTTGATGTTACGGTTTCCTTTGCTACCAAATCTTTCATGTCCCAAGCACTTATTGACTCTGGAGCTGCTCTACTCTCCTGTGTTCAGCGTGCCTTCCCTCCGCTGCCTCCGCTACTACTGCCGGATACCAGACAGCCTCAACTCTCCCGTGTTCATCATGTTTCCAGTTTTACTTACTACTGCTTCCTGAGTATTGCTCCGTTGATTATCGGTTACCTTCCGTGCGCTGCACCAACCTGATTACCGCTTCCATCCTCCAGTGGTCTCTCCCCCTGCCGGCGTTCAGCCGTTCAGGTATCCCTGCACGTCTGCTTGACAGCCTGCTCTCCTGAACCGCGGTATGCATACTTTCCATTGACTTTGCTATTGTATTGCATATCCGTCTGGACTGTGTTGTGTTCATCTCCGGAGTATTCCTTCTACTGAAGCTATTGTTACTATTGACTTTGTTTCCTATTACCTGGATCTCTATAGTGACTTTGTATACTTCAAGCAGCGCTTGTCAGTTATTATTGTATTGTGGTTATCATCGTGGGATCAAGTTCCGTGTGCCCCGTGTATCCTCTGCATTCCATTCATCTCCTCGTGCCCCTCCTCACATATATATAGCAGTGGTACAACTTGCTGAACGCAGACCACTGACATCTGTTTCCCATTGGCACCAGTTTCAAGTATCCTCTCACATAAGCAGTGGTACAACTTGCTGTTTGCAGACCACTGACTTCCCCATTACCTACTTGCACCTGGAATCCATTCCTTCACTATAGACAGTGGTACAACTTGCTATACGCAGACCACTGACTTTCACTACCTCCTCTCTACTCCTGGACATTCCTCCTCACTATAGCAGTGGTACAACTTGCTGTACGCAGACCACTGACTCTCCTCACGTTTATTTGTCCATCTGGTTCCTCGTGTACATACATCTAGTCATTACCAGTTGCTGCTAGTCATAGACTTTCCTTGAGCATTCTCTCACCATCTGCTGATTCTCCTGTTCCGTTGTCACCCTGCTACCAGAGGACCATAGTACCAGCTATATTACTCTGGTAAGAACATCATCTGGTGATATCCTGGGCAAAGACTCCTAGTGCCCGTGACAACCACGCTTGAAGTCACTGAGCTCTTCAGAAGGAAAAATTTTGTCTGTCTGTTACTCAGTATTGTTTTTCTTCCCAATTGTAAAGCGTTACGGACTTTGCTGGCGCTATATAAATTAATGACAACATTGAGAAGTAGGGAATCTGCACAAATTGAAGCTATGGAAATTGGAGTACTACTGCTGCTACAGCTGCAGGATCTGGCAGTACACAGAAAGAGAGACTGATGCAGGGATCATTTGACCTTCTCCACACAAAAGAGCTTGATTTACTGACACAAATGTATTTTAGTAGAAATATTTTGAAAAGGAGATAATGATTTCTAGAAAGGTAGCTAACAAAATTGATTATATGCATGGTTAAAAAGGTACTTAACTTGATATTTAAAGGGAAAAAGTCTATGTGGCGTTGGTGCTTCAAAATTCAATTCTGGAGGGAAAACAGAATATGTCAAATCCTATTATTTTACAAAATACTGATTCACTGTATTAATTTGTAAATATTATTATTATTGATATTATTATTATTATTATTATACAGAAGCTACAATAAAAATAAATGTCCTTTTCAATTAGTTGCACTAGTAACTTCGTACCATATGCGTGTTATAAGCTTGTTTGTTTACCAATACATTTGAAAGCATAGCAACAACCGTGTTTTATTATCTCAGTTTAGTATAGTTATACTAGTGGAAATGTCTGGCATGAACAATTTATTTTATTTCCTGGTAGCTTTATGTCTGTTCAGAGGTCAATTTGCATTCAATGCCAGGCTAACAGTAATAAGGGAGTCTAAGGCTGTGTACACACTACAGTGTTTTCAGAAAATTATCGAGCAAATCAAATGATAAATGACCTTTCGGCCCGATATCAATTGAGTGTGTACACTGCAACGATGAACGATTATCTTTCCAATGCACATCGTAGCATTTCAATTGATTTTTAAACTGAATTAAACTGAACAAATAATGTTGTTCAGCAAAGGAATGATATCGTTCCAACTCTGCAGTGAGTATACACTCACGATCAGTAGTGTCCATAGATCTCTATGGAGTGTGCAGAGTCACAATCTCTTCAATCGATGGTTATGACAGATGAAGAACACAGCTGATGGTAAATCGTGTAAAACGTGTATAGTGTGTATACATGGATCAGCATGCTTTATTTCTGTCCTTGGTAAAATCGTTAAAAATGTCGCAATGGGAGAAATTTGCTTTAGTGTGTACCCAGCCTTATGCACATGCATAAACCATACATACAGATAAAGCAAGAGTTATCTCAGATAGTTAAGTTAGAGTCCTATATGACTAAGGCTAGGTATACACTAGAGAAAATTTCTCCTGATGTATTATATTGTTAATGATTTTACCAATGACTGAAAATCCAAATCAGCATGCCGATTCATGTGTACACAATTGTACACATTTTACAAGATTTACCTTCAGATATGTGTTCTTCATCTGTCATAACCATTGTCTGAAAAGATCGTGTTTCTGTAAACTCTATGGAGATCTACCTACACTGCTAGTCATAAGTGCATACACATTTCAGAACAACATCGTTCCATCATTTATAGAGATTTTTATACCATCTATAAAATCAAATGAAACAATACCATGTGCTTGCGAACGATAAAACATGATCATTGGAGCATATACACTAATATGATAACAGACCTAACAGTTGTTTATCGCGTGATTGGAACGATTAATGGTGAAAATTCTATAGTATGTACCCAGCCTAAGATAGGTTATTTTTTGTAATATTGTTGACTATATATGTGCTTATAATATAATATATAAACGAATTGTCTTTTTAGCACTTCACTAGGTATGCAGTCTTGTATGCAACGTAAGGTTCCACCAACACCTATAAATACAGATATATAAAAGAATAGTACATATATATGGCGCTTCCTTCCCGCACACTGTGTGTTGTTTCAAACGGACATGGTTTAACCAATATTCATTGGAGAATTGTAAAATATAAGACTTTCAACATATAAAATCTATCATGGTGTAGTATTTCCGCACAATATCAATTCACCAAAATTATAGTCTCTAGACATTCCCGTGCATCAATTAAGATTGTTAAACCATAGATCACCTGTGTCCTCACACATATACAGCACCCTTATGGGTGTATGCTTACTAGATTGTAATTCAGTTCACATCCGTAATGAATGTTATGATACTCCACCGGACACAGGACCCGCTTCCTATGATGTGTATTCCACACTCCAATAAAAAGAGAGGAAAGCAATCTGGCGCATTATCCTTTTTAATAACAAGCACTTTAAAACATAAAATTGGACTCGTACCGGGAAGAAGATGTGCTGATACAATAATAGAAGGTAAGGTTTTGCAACCAAAGTCCACTCACCCGCCCCGTCTATTTCACACTCTCCACGGTCCAATGATCCAACAAAAAACCAACGCGTTTCAACTTGTTTGGCAAGTCTATATCAAGGTTATGTACAGAACTTCATTTATAGTCCTCCTTTATCATCGGCACCTGTTCCTAATTCAACTTGACTAGAATGAGGCTTGGATTTCCTATTAAAGCGGAAGTTCTCCTCTCTCTATCTTGAGGCTTGGACATATATCAACCCCGGTATTCCATACATATTGTCCATGACAGATTCAATTAAAACATTGTATCTAACTAATACATCACATTTCAACTATCTATATTAAAACATTCTTTTTTTCTCAAGGATTGGGCGTATTATGGACGGATGACCTCAGAAAAATAAGAAAAAACTCAAAAAAAAATACACATGAGTATTCTGGCTACAAAGCACATAAAATGAAATTAAAATTAAATCATCAGATAGCCAAAAAAGTTGTTTGCTATTATAGTCAATCCCTATAGGAACCACTTGATCTCAAAATCAGCATTGAGTCCCTTAGGAATCAAAGTATCCACATTGAAAATCCACCTAATTTCTGATTTGGACAAAGCGGTTAGACTATCTCTATTTTTCCAACTGTCTTCAATTTTTTGAAGACTCCAAAAACCTTTTACGTGTTCAACTGAACATGAATGTAGGGTCTTGAAATGTTGGGAGAGTGCATGAGTATCTAGTCCCCTCCTGATGTTATACAGATGCTCCTGCAGTTTAACCTTCAATGGATGTGTGGTCCTTCCTATATATATCTTTTCACAACTACACTTTATTGCATATACCACATATTTTGTATGGCACGTTATGAATTGATCTATCTTCACTTCTTTTCCATTTAATGTCACATTAGTTGTCTTGTTGCAATTAGCCTTGCATGCTTTACATGCTGCACATACCCCACTTCTGTGGAAACCCTTTGTTCTAATTGAAAATCTCTTTTATTCTGTGAGATAGCTCCTGACTAATTTATTTTTTAAGTTGGGAGCTTTTCTGTAAATAAAAGTTGGTCTTTCAGGTATCATAGTTCCTATGGTCGCATCTCTTCTCAAAAGTTGCCAGTGTTTTTTAACCACTCTTTCAATTTGTTTATGACTAGCATTGTAGCCTGAAATAAAAGCCCATTCATTTTTACTATTCTTTCTAACCAAACAGTTATACAGTATAAAGTGGATATGCAAACTTTTCCACTTTAAGAAATACAGTTTGCAGTGTAATATAAGATGAGTCACAGTGACAGACTGGCTGGGGAGATTTTCCTATTTGTTTATTTTTTGCACTGAAATAACTTTCAAGAAAAGGCAAGTCCAAACTTTGAAAATGTCAAACTCATCTAGTAGACACGTCACATACAAATAATAGGAATAGTAACATGAATATAGAAGCCAGCAGAGAGATGGATCCACCCTACTCCTACGTGGAGTTACACATGATTTCAGAGTGCTTTGGTATGTTACAGAAAACAAAACAAGACAGATTGTTAAAAGGAAGTGAAATAAAGGTGCTTATTAAAGGGGTGTTCTGCTTTGATTAATCACATAAACATACGTGCATACAGTAAAAGCGCTTTATAAAGTGCAATGTGTGTACACGTGTCTATATATGTAGTTGAAATGTTAATTGATGACCACCTAAAAGCAATAAGTCTCATCACTGTTGGTGGGTTGGTGTTTTCTGTACCCCTAAAGAGATCAAACCGAGGGGGGTTTCTAGTGCCTGGAAACCCCTTCTAAGCCTGGGGCACTGTATAATTGAGGTGGCTGGGCCCTGCTCCTGCTTCACACAGCTCTGCCTGAAAAGGGGGAGCTGTGTGCACCTAACATTAGTGCACGCAGCATTGCCTATGTATATTATGGGGATAGGAAGAGTTGGAAAGCAGCCAAGCACTGTCTAAAATGATAGCCACACCCCGAAGCATGCTGGTCACGCCCACGGGTGGCATGGTGTGGGAACCCACCTCTACAAATCCTGTGTTTGCCTCTGCAGCAATTGATAGAGCCACAGGTAATCAGTAACATGCCACATTCCTTGTTATGCAGATATTCCCCATCTCTGCTTGGCATATTTGCTAATAAAATGCTGATTGGGCATAAAGCCATTTATGGGGAGTTACTATGTCAACTTGCTATTAGCAATTGATAAAAAGAGAGAGCATTTGTTTAATATATCGGTATAGTACTGAAACAATATTCTGATGCCTATCTAACATTTTACCTTGGTAACTTAAAGTTATCCTTTAATATGATCAGATTAATCCTCATGAAAAATGAGTATCAACACAAGAACTATTCTATGCAACATTTGTTACAAAAGTTTAATGAAAAAGGTAATTTCACCAAGAACATAAAATTAATTATTGTCTATGTTATTCAGTTGTGGGAATTAATGTAATGGGCATTATCCTTTAATAAAAATAGTCATGGCAACAAGAATAAGAAGTAGAGATGGGCGGGCTAGGTTCCTCGAGAACCGAACCCACCCGAACTTTGCCTATCCGAGTACCGAGCCGAGCAGGCTTGGTACTCTCCCGCCCGCTCGGAATCCAAATCGGGCCGAACGTCATCTTGACGTCGTCAGATCTCGGGGCTCGGTTCTCGCGATACTTGAAAATTATAAATACCTGCCTCCACAGCAATCCATCGCCATTTGACAGAGGGAGAGAGCAGGGTGTAGTCACAGGCTGATTAGAGCAGGGACAGACAATACAATTCTGATAACAATCGATAGAGAAGAGAGGAGGATAGAGGAGTCTTTTTTTTTTCTTCAATATTTGGCACTACAAGTGCTTTGGGGTGTCCCCCATTCTTTTGCATTAATATTTCTGGCTATCAAAAGTACTATCTGTCAGCAGGTTTAAAAAATAATTTTTAGCACTCCCAAGTGCTTTTTGGGTGTCCCCCATTCTTTTGCATTAATATTTCTGGCTGTCAAAAGTACTATTTCTCAGCAGCCTAAAAATATAATATTTAGCACTCCCAAGTGCTTTTGGGGTGTTCCCCATTCTTTTGCATTAATATTTCTGGCTGTCAAAAGTCATATTTGGCAGCAGTATCTAAAACAATTTGTAGCACTACAAGTGCGTTGGGCTCATAATGGATTCTAAGCATTCCACATATGAGCAGAATCAGCAACCAGGTTCTGTCACCAGTCCTGATGGTAGTGTTCTCAGTACGTCATCTGGGAAAGGCGATGTCAAACTACACAGTCTTTCGAAATCAGTTAAAAAAAAAACCACCCACATTTTTTTTACCGTGTTGAAGCGCAAAAGAAGTGTAACTGAGGAAAAGTTAAATGCCAATAAAAAAAAAATTTCCAACATGCCATTCTACACACGCAGTGGCAAAGAAAGAATGAGGCCTTCGCCTTTCTCTATTAGTGGCAGATCAAAAAATGTTACTGAGCCTTTTTCTTGTACGGACCCTCGTGACAAAGCAAAACCAAGTAATTTGGAGTCTAAAAGTGGTGCACAACTACTGTTACGCGTTAAAGCCGAGCTGCAAGAAAACAGTAAGGCATTAGAGGATAATGTATGCTCTGAATCAGAAATGACACCAATCCCTGGGGAGAGTTCATCCCACCAGTGGTATGTCTAATCGTGATCATTCTGTTAGTGACAGTGTACCCATAAAGAAGGTTCCTTTCAGCAGTTCTGCTGATGTGTGCCTTAACAACCCGAGTGTAGTCGGTGATACACCAATTGAGGATGCCACTTTTGAAATAGAAGAGGATGAGGGGGAGATTTGTGTAGGTGACGAGGGCACTAATGATGATGTTGATGATTATGGTGCAGACAGGTACCAAATTGCCTTTCTCAATTTCTATTTATATTCTAGACTCTATAACGGCTATTTTACTCCTAGTGGAAGGGGGCTCTGATGCAGACAGATACCAAATTACCTTGGTCCATTTATTTTTACTTTCTAATTCCACAGTCTATGCAGGCTGCTTTTTTTCTATTCAACTACAAGTGGAGGGCGGGGGGGGGGGGCATAGATAGCCACCAAACTACCGTGGTCCATTTATTTTTACTTTCTAATTCCACAGTCTATGCAGGCTGCTTTTTTCTATTCAACTACAAGTGGAGGGTGTAATACCCAAAGACACCCAAACACCCAAAGACGATGGCTGCATTGCCAATAGGCAAAGATGAAGAGGAAGACAACCAGGTTTGCATGGAGAATTAAGGACAGCCTACCAGGGATTAAACTGTTTATTAGCTTTATAATTACCTTACTTATCCAAGAAACAGGTGGAACACTAAATTAGGTTATTTTATGCCCAAAACATTGATTTTTAATCAAAATAGCAAAATAAAACCAAACAAAACTAAAACTAAAACACGCAAGGGCGGTTTTGCAAAACCAAAACCAAAACACGAAGGTAATCCAGATCCAAAACCAAAACACGGGGGTCAGTGAGCATCTCTAATAAGAAGTGAGGGATGAAGGAAATTAAAAGCTGAGGTAGTGCCACTAAATTGTAGTTAGTCCTCTAGGGTTAAAAGTTTAACTGTGGGAGGTGGACGTCTATCTGATGTCACAGGGAAAGGCTAGGTATGGATTATAATATTAACAGGCGAAGAGTAAATTTTATTATGGAGTTCAGGATGTTGCCCACCTACTCTCCCTGGTTAGCTGAACTCCTGTTCTGGATTGTCGGGTTGTTCTATGATACCGGTGGCTGGTTGCTGGTATGTCTGGTGTTGACTTGTGGAGATCCTAGATGGCCGGAAATTGCAGTGCAGTTGATGGCCAGTGGTCGGGGCGCACATTACGGTAGTGGGAACGCTGAACCCATCTCTCTTCAATGAATCAGTTAAAGTCTCGGTGCAAGTACCGCCTATCACGAAATCAGAGTAAGTCAAAGTCTGATCAGGTGGATACTACCTCCAGAGAGTTGTGGAGGCTACCGGAAAGAGAGGTTTTCATAAGGGATCCCCGCAAGGGAATATGGGCTTAGTAGCTCTCTAACAGAAGGTCGCGGTCCTCTAGGGGGCGATGAGCGAGACTAGATGGAGAATCAGGAGATATTGGTGCAGTAAGGGTATGTCAGAGTGCTGGAGGTGGGTCCAACAGGTAAGTGAAAGTTCAGGATTATAAAAGAGAGCAATAGTCTACAGGATGCTGATGCACCGGGGTCCTGATGAGCTAGAAGCCCTGGAGCAGGATTAGCAGAGATGCACAACGATCTGCGGTGTAGCGGCAATGTCTAAATTGTGGAGGTGATACAGGTATGCGCAGGAGAGCAATAGACTGCATGGAGATGAAGTGCTGAGGTCCTGAGAAGCAGGAAGCCCAGGAGCAGGATCAGAGGAGATGCGCAACGATCTGCAGATTAGCGGCAGCCACTTGACTGCGGAGGTGATGCAGGAATACACATGAGGGCAATAAACAGGAGCCACAGGAGGAGATATCCTAACAGGTAAGAAGAACATCAGGCAACCAATGTAAGGAAATAGTGTAAAGTGAGCGCTCAAATTGCTCCTTTTGAGTGACAATGGTAAATATACTGGTTGAAGTGAATAAAAAGGGTTAGATGAATCCTAGATATGTGCTGATTTCGACCAGTATGGGTCTAATTGTCCTAAGTTATAATGAATGATAATATAGATACAGTATTGGCAGATAAATATATACATTTAATAAAATAAATTTAACAAACATGTGTGCCGGCCACAGCATTAATTGCATATAAAACAACGTAAAATACAATGGATCATAGATCAATAGACGCTATAGGATAAAAATGCACAGTGATAGTGCAGAAGGGTAGATTAATCTAATGTCCAATATAGTAAGTCCAGTGCAGTAAATCCCCAAGGAAGTTTACCCTGGGTTAGCGTATGAGCGGGTAACCACGAGTCCTCAGACTCGATGTACTAATTGGCCAGATTAGTGTCCTGATCGTATGAGTCTTACTTGTTTGTTAAATTTATTTTATTAAATGTATATATAAAATGTATATATAAAAGGAGCAATTTGAGCGCTCACTTTACACTATTTCTATTTGAACAGGGAAGGGATTCCTTTTTAGCTGAGCAGCTCTTGCTACCTCCTAGAGTAGAGCGCAATCTCCATACCTTTTAAAAAACCAAAGTAAGGAAGCAGGTACTTTAAATAGACAGGCTGACAGGTACTTAGCCAATCAAGGGAATGTAGAGTATTTAAAAGACCAGGAGGTAAATGTATCATACCCCGGTTTCTTCAACTCGCGGGAGTTCGGCGTCTTCGCAGCTTAAATTTAAAGCTGCGCTGCCTTGTAAAGGGAAGTTTCCCTTTACAAGGCAGCGCCGCTTTAAATTTAAGCTGCGAAGACGCCGAACTCCCGCGAGTTGAAGAAACCGGGGTATGATACATTTACCCCAAGTGTACACATGCTCACTTCAGAGCAGCCAGACTGAGAGGTTAGCTGGTGCGATGTGTGACACCGCTCCTGTGGGTCAACTTGTGGTTGGGATCCTTTTAGCCCAGAAGGGCTGCGGGTTCTGTATTGCCTGGGATCAAGGGTCCCAGTAAGTTAGATATGTGCGCATTTGCAGATATCCCATAGTTGGGTTACCCTGGTTGCTCTATGGTTGTCGTACTGACTGCTCTTTTCTCCACCACCATATTTGGTTGCAAATAAACTCCTTTTAATTTTGCCACATGTATGTCTCGTGTCAATTATTCAAAGACATTAAATAAGTATTAAGAGGTTTAAGTGAAGTGAGGGATACCAGTAGTTAAACATTTTATGCAGAATTTGAAAATAGTGAAATATTCATGTTGAAGGAATTTTACTTCAATTATAATAATTGCATATGTAATGTTAAGCACTAAATAAATGATTTTTAGAAATTACTGATCCATACAAATGCTAAACAAAGTCTCTTCTGATTACTATTAATAAAATTACAGCTGAAACACAGCCATCATCATACTTTTAATAGTTAAAATACCGAAAAAATTAAAGTAGTGAATACTGAGTGACATGATTACCAATAAATGAATAAAGTCCAAAATAATCATGTTAACACTTGCTGTCAGTGTTATTAAGATTTAGAGCCTCACCGTTTTATAGTTCTCAGCAGAGCCTAGAAAGATAATACTCTGCATTTTGATTTGCATTGAATATTGAGAACTGCGTAAAACAAATGTGAGTTCCAGGGCACAGATACGTAAACAATTAACATTGATATTAGCTGAGAAGAAAAAAAGCCTAGAAAAAGATGTTGAAAATGATCACTCACCTACATAGATGGAATTTTATTGTGGGTTACAAAAAATATAGGACCTGATTCATTAAGGAAAGCAAATATAAAAAGGAGTAAATTTGCATCTTGGCAAAACCATGTTGCAATACAAGGGGTGCAAATTAGTTACTTTTTTTGCACATAAGGAAAATATTGGCTATTTTTTCATGTAGCACGCAAATACTTGATAGCTTTATGTTTAAACTGACACTTAGAGGTGATCTAGGACATGCCCTACCCCAATTATAAAACTGTGCTCATGTTTTTTAACCTTACTGGCTCCCCCTCCAAATCAACATGGTTTTGCCAAGGTGCAAAGTTACTCCTTTTTTTGCTTTACTTTTCATAATGAGTCAGGACCATAAAGTATAGTAGAAATGGAATCTATAAACTTAATGAATTAAAAAATACTTGTGATACAGTTGTTTCCAGTACAAGATAAGTCATGAGTATGTTAAAGAAACATTCCAGCATTTTTGTTTTCCTTCAAATAAGTAGTAACATTTTTTATATTTTTACTTGTACCTATTGTTTCAGGACATGATTTTGCTTTAAATGACATGCAAACTTTTAAAATATTTCTATAATATCACAAATTAATATAAATAATATGGGGTAGAATTTTATAGTTACTAACAGTAGTAGCAGCATACAAAGCGTTAAGTTAAACTGCCTTTATTTTAGTATGGATACAATCTAAAAATTGTTCATCTGCTAACAGTTCTACTAATCATTCTCAAAGGCCTGATGTTCTTATCTGAGCACTGAAGGAATAGAATAATGTGCACACGTGCAAGTGCATATTGAGAACTTAAAGTGGCCCTAAGAACAATTCTGAAATTCATGTAGTTGGGAATCTATCAACTACAGGCGGATCCAGCACAAAGGTTAGCGAGGTTAGAAGACCATTATCCTTAGTCACAACAGTAGAAGGCGAGGCCAAAGCACCACACAATTGTACTGGTAAGTGGAGCAAACACAAGTAGGCAGAGTCATCATACCTGTGGGGAGGAGGACATGCATTAGTTATGTGAAAGGTGCAGCTTAATCCAGCAGCAGCGAGTTCCCAGGGTTAACAAGTAGTTGAATGTGGGAAGTTATTGCTGTTATATGAAGCCCAGTAAACATACGGTACATATTTTTATTGGGGTCTCATCCACTTTCAATCTCTTACTGGTTTCTAAATTCTCCCTAGCAATATAAAAGGAAAATAATATATAACATTGCCCCTTTCTACTTGTACCCCAAACTTTTGCCATAGTGATGTACATACACTGGCCTCAAGCATGATTAATTACCTGTAAACACCAGCACCAACAATTCAACAAATTCTAGCATACAATGTTTTAAATTAATATGTAGCATGTCTACATTAGAGGATATTCATTTTACTGAATTTAATTTCCTCTGTTGGCTGTCATCCTCACACTTGCAGCTGCCATAAATGACTCCATCTGAGTCTGTCCTGATTCTAGAAACTCTTTGCTGCTGTATGAAGTCCTGCCACTTGGATATAACTGGCCGAAATTCGCCAGTATAAAACACAGATCCCATTGCCATTGCCAGCATTCTGCACCCAAGCTTTTTTGGATGTCCCAGCCATGGTGGTGGGAATGACCTGTCCCCAAGAAGTTCCAACCTCCCAATGCCCTCTGTACCTCTTCTCGAAGACAGGGGTGGCTTCCAAATATAAAAAACACATACTTTTAAGTATGTTTAAGATTACTTTTAAATACTAGTATCAACAATTCAACAGAAACGTTTTATCTTCTAAATCAGGGGTGTCCAACCTTTTAGCTTCCCTGGGCCACATTGGAAGACGACGAGTTGGTTTGGGCCGCACATAAGATACACTAACAATAACGATAGCTGATCATCCAAAAAACCATAGAAAACATAGTTAACATATATATATATGAGAGAAAAAGTGATATATATATATATATATATATATATACATATATATATATATCACTTTTTTTTAAAATCCCCCTATACTTACCTTTCAATCGCCCTGTTCAAAAAATCCTCTCTAGTTATTATACTATAATCACTTTTTGTATTGTTTCGATGCATTATCAATAAAGTGCATTTAAGCCAGGCATTGTATATCAGGGTGCCCTGACCAGGCCTGCGGTACCTGACATATAGACCACTGGGACCCCAAATTGTGACCTGTTTTGATAATTACACCACTATGTTAGTTAAGGGATAACAACTTATAATGGACCAAACAGAATAATATATAATGCCCCATTAGTATTACAAGTAGAAGTATGTTGCAGGTAGATAAGGTCAATGATGCTCCAGGACCAGGTGACTTTTATTCACTGGTCAGCGTCCCTTGAAATAATAAAGAAAATCCCCCTTAACTTACCTTTTAATCGGCTTGTTCTCCTGTCCTCTTCTCTTCTTTTCTCCAATTCTGTGCTGCTAATTGTTCTTCTCGCACGGGTGTCTCCTCTGTGCTGCGCTCCGCAATGAATGTTGGGCGTGATGACATCATGCCTGACATTCACTGCGAGCACCGCACAGAGGAGGAGACAAGGGAGGGAGCCGGAGTACCAGCTGACGTGACCGCAAGGTAAGTAGTTTCTTTTCTTTTTTTTGCAGGATTTTTTTTTTCCATTAACAGCGCTGCCCCCTTGCCACAACCAAAACTCCTTCTGGGCCACATTTGCAGACGTGCTGGGCCGCATGCGGCCCGCGGGCCGCGGGTTGGACGACCCTGTTCTAAATAAACAAAACTACTCCCGTTATTGCACCATGCAGAATGGATTGCAAGTAAGACAAAGCAGGTATTATACTGTTTCATTATAATATATAATAAGATGGCCAGTCTCTGAGGAGGTACCAGCCACCAGGAAGCATTCTAATGTCAGCCACTAATAGGCCAGGGCCGACCCCAGGCGAAAATAAATAAATTAAACAAACAATTTTTTTTTCAAACAAAAACAAAAACACATGAAAAGGCCACAAGAGCTATTTACAGGTGAAGCCTATGACCAATTCACCCCTGCACATGTGGATTGGTGAATGCGTAGATGCTCTAATGCTCTATACAAGCACAGATTTGATGCGTAGTAAGATTTGAGAGATCCTCAAAAAAATGTTTAATGGAGCAAGATATTTAAAAGAGGTGGGGATTCCATCTATTTGATGCTGTACAGACTTTATGAGATGCCACACAGCTTTTTGGAACCCTAAATAGATCTGAAAATCAAATCTATGTCAAACTAATCTAATAAGTTTCTACAAGGAAGTTAGTGAGGACAGTAGATGTGGTCTACTTAGATTTTGCAAAGACCTTTGAAACATTGCCACACAAGAGGCTGGTTTTCAAAATAAGGGAACAGGGTCTAGGAAACAACATATGTACTTGGGTTAAATAATGGTTGGAGAATAGGGAACAGAGAGTTGTGATAAATGGACCATTTTCTAATTGGGCAAACATTTTAATTGGTGTACCTCAAGGTTCCATGCTGGGGCCACTCCTTTTTAAAATATTAATGACCTTGGTGATGTTTCCATTTTTGAAGATGACACCAAACTTTGCAAAATAATAAAATCAGAGTATGTATTTTCTCTGCAGAGGGATTTATATAAACTGGAGAATTGGGCAGCCAAATGGAAGATGAAGTTTAACATAGATAAATGTAAGGTTATGTACTTAGGGATCAAAATCAAGTACAAAATTAAATGGGATACATTTAGGGGACTCTATAATGGAAAAAGGTTTGGGAGTGAACATAGACAGTATACTTAGCAATAATGCTCTATGTCAAGCAGCAGCTACAAGTGACATTAAAGTGTTGGCATGCATAAAAAGTGGCATAGATGCAAGGGAAGACAGTGTCATTTTGCCAATATATAAATTGATGGTAAGACCTCATCTTGAAAACGGACTACATTACCCTGATTTCACAGGCAGAAGAGACTTCAAGGATGCTAAACATTGCCCACGCCTAAGAAATGCTATTGCGTTTTCACTCCTTCTGGGTCATGCACATAAAACTGTGCATCCTTTTTTCTTATGCTTGACTGCAAAATTCTCGAGCAGATGAAAACCATAAGTGACCTGCTCCTATGCCTGCATAAACCCATGAACCTACACTCAGATAAGGAAATAAAAATATGCTGCACCGTGTAATTTATCTCCACTGTAACTTATTTATATTAAGGGCCCCTTCATTGGAGACAGGTCAAACTATGGTTACAAAATATTCCATAGCTGGCTGATATCTATTTTTCAGGGTACATGATGTACCAGAACTGCTGTCAGTGCACGTCCTTACCATTTTAAATCCATATGAATATATATAGTATAATAAAGTACTGATCCTAATTTTGGCCAAACATGTAAGTGGCATCCCAACATGCAGCATCTTTGAAGCTGAAGTGCTTTCATGTGTCAGAGAATAGTGTCTTTCCTTAACTTCATGTTTTTACAAGAGTCTTCAGAAACACTGTTTTCTGGCTGTTAAAATGTAACATACATTGATCACATGTGACACATGTCACAGATCCTCCTTTAACCACCTCATTGAGAACTCAACATAAATTGGCAGGTGTTGAGTCACTGTTTTATAGATTATAAAGTATTATATATAAGTAATATCTGTAATGTGGGAAAAATATATTTGTGCTGTTTTTTTACATTTGCACAACAATAATAGGATACAGCGATGCACCTTTGTAAACAATTCTTCTGCTGCTGGTAAATCCAGTTAAGTCCTTTTTTATTGTAAAATATTGTTTCCGACTTTGGTGACAGTAGCTTTGTCTAATAAATAATTGCATGGTTTTTGCATTGTACATTTTTTTCAATTATACATCAGTCACTGTTAATAAGCTCTGAACTTCAACCACAAACCTTCACCTTGTATGCAAAGTAACTTCCTTGTTGGCTTGAAATGCAATGGTTATTAGGAAGAGTTTGCTTCCTCGTATTTAAATAGAAGTTCATTGCCTTTCAAATGATTGCACATCTTTTTATGGCAATGAATATATTCTCTTCCTGTTGGGTTCCCAGAATAACTGGTTTCATGTTTAAGCTGCTGTTCCTTGAGAACTAGAAAATGCAATGGAGAAAACAAGGAAGTATTGATTCAACTATATTTAATTACAGGACTGAGAGTCTGTTTTCAATATATCACAAGGCTTTATTTTAGACTGTTAATCACAGATCTCAGTGTTTATGGACACCAAGAGCTTGGCAAATTCAAATGTAAACCTACTACAATAGGTACTTGCTGACCTTTATTACAGATGTTTTATTAAAAAACTGTTGGTTCATTTCTGCTCTTTTTGTGGTTATTTGAGTGTCCTTAGTGCAATTTTGCTGCAGTAAAATTTATCAAATGATGCAAAGGGCTAGCTAGTTCTTCTTAACAATAACTAATGAGCCTATTATGTAACAAAACTGTCTAGTTATCCACTAGATTTTCATAAATTATATTTGATTTTTTTTTTAAAAAAAAAAATACAGATGTTATAATATTGCTACTTTCAGAAGATAAACTAAAAATAAAAATAAAGGGTAGCTTTAATTGGTATCCTTTGTGGAGAAGTTCATTTTGGCCATGATGATGGCTTGATCTTGGCAGGTTGGGGATTCCATTGTGGACAGCAAAATAGTTGCTAAATATTAATATGGGCTTCAATTGGCGGATGTGGTGAATCAATGCTTTTCAGCTGTGCAATAGACCCAGGCTTTAACATTTTATGTCCAGATTTTAACTTTTTAACCTCAAGGTGGCATTGTCCACAACCTTTAATAACTTCCATTTGTTCCATCCAGGTACTTTGCACAGTATAAAGCACATTTAAACCTTGAAATAAAAGCACCCTGATTTCACATCACTCTCTTTAATTATATGACACTTAAATGAAGGTCAAATAAACTGTAGCCTAGGAAAATAAGGAAAATGTTCAAATTAATGTGCTTTGTTATAAGCTGACTTTTAGGGGTATATTTACTAAACTGCGGGTTTGAAAAAGTGGAGATGTTGCCTATAGAAACCAATCAGATTCTGGTTATCATTTATTTAGTGCATTCTACAAAATGACAGTTAGAATCTGATTGGTTGCTATTGGCAACATCTCCACTTGTTCAAACCCGCAATTTAGTAAATATACCCATTAGACTTTTGCAACCCAGTGCATTGAGGCATCACAGACCAAAATATACATGTGTGCAAAACTATCCGCGCAAACAGGCAATGTGTTTCTATACTTTTATTTTATCAGTACTCTTTAAGTTAATAATAAACTCCCTCCCACCTAACTTAATTACTGCTCTTCAGTGTTTTAAAAGGAATCCCTTGCCTCATTTAGGAACTGCCCCTTTATAAACACTTATCACATATCTTGCAATTTTCACAGCATCCGGTAGCCTTAGGACATCTACACATACACACCCCCAGCATAGTCTGTCTATATGCTTCGTACATCAAGAAGTGTATAACTATTACACTCCTATACTCCATGCCAAAACTCATATTTCATCCCCCCCACCCTTTCACAAATATATCTGCAAACACCCCTTTTATACTCTCTCCTCTATGTCTTCTCCAAGCTACTTGAAATGAAGGATATGCATTAGCGGTTCCAGCCATATATCCATCCCAGAAAGACTCACATTTCTCATGCTAAAATACTGGTGCCACACAGGAGCATATTAATGGATCAGTTATAGTGTGGTGCAAGAAGTCAGAATCAGGGCTTAAGTAATTTTAATTATTTCTTTACAAAGCAAATGATCACGTACTGAATTGACTGACGATTGTGAGCATAAGGCATATGATTGATGTCCTGGTTACTTCTTTGTAACTAGGTGAAAAGTCCAGAGAGGATGAAAGAGATACTCTCGGCTCAGCTATTATAGCCTGACAGTACCTAATTCAAAATCAGGATTGTTTATAGAGTATAGCATTTCTCTAGTACAGCATTCTTATCTCGCTCTATCAGGTCAAAGCAAAAATGTCCCGGAGCATGCTTGTCAATTCATGATCTTGGCGACTACAATTATTATTTTTATTATTATCTTTGACTTATAAGACACCACAAAGGGTCTGCAGCGCCGTACATTACATATACAGAAAACAGAACCAAGACACATAATGATACAAAAATATATATACAAACACAGGTGACAGGGTAAAGCAAATCAGATTATATCTGACAGATAGTGAAAGGGATGGTAGAAATCAGCAAGACGAAGGCCGAAGCGTAATAAAACAGGGAAAACAAGGCTAGCGAAGCAGGCCAAGAGGTACAGAGGGTGAAGGAACAGTAGAAGGAGCACACAAGAAAAGAGGGCCCTGCTCATGAGAGCTTACAACCTAAAGGGAAGGGGGAGACACATAAAGGGTGGTACTAACTGGGGGAGAGAGCCAGGACAAGAAAGTTAGGAGGACTGATAGACTTGAATAAAGAAATGAGTCTTAAGGGCATGCTTGAAGCCTTTGAGAGTAGATGCTAACCTGATGGAACGTGGAAGATCGTTCCACAGCAGGGGAGCAGCCCGGGCAAAGTCCTGAAGACGAGAGGGAGAGGAGGTGATCAGTGAAGTAGTTAGGCGGCGGTCAGAGGCAGAGCGGAGGGGGCGGGTAAGAGTGTAGGTAGAGATGAGATTGGAGATGTAGGGAGGGAAAGATTGACTATGCAATGCAGGCATAAGTCCTTGCACTTGGCAACGAGAATCAACACTTAGCTCAGTTCTCCTTCACACCCAATCCAATTGAATGAATTTGTGATCATGAACAAAGAGCCCACAATAAACTACAATGATTGGACAATTCTGTCCAGTTAACCAATCAAAATCTTGCTATATGTGGATTGCTTAATTGTGGAGACCAACTTCATTATAATAAATTGATAACATTTTTGGGGTCACTGACTCCCTTGATCAGTGTTTCCCAAACCCAGTCCTCAGTGACCCCCAACAGTGCATTTTTTCCATATCTCCTTGCTGGAACACATTTTGAAAAGATCTACAGGTGGTATAATTATGTCACTTGTGACCAGGAAAAAAAACAAGCACTGTTAGGGGTCCTTGGGGACTGGGGTTAGGTATATATATATATATATTTTTTTTATTTTTTTTTAAAAGGCGATTGGTTTCTGTCACAGTTTAGCAGTCACTTAAAGTGCATACAAAAACTGAATTGTTATATTATACACGATAGGAATTTTGAACCTACTACTCTATAAAACTTTTTTATCTAATGTGAAAAACCATCTATGAAATTGAATGAGAATTGGAACTCGCCACTCCATATGGCCTTTGTTTTGACAACATTATTTATGTAGCACCTACTGATGAATATCCCTTTTTTGTTGATTAATAAGAGTATAGAGCGTGAGGTGAAGACCCTGATATGCAATGGAGGAAGCCACACAATTTAACTTTGCTTTTCCAGCAGGTTGATGAGCCACAGTACAGACTACAGTGATAATCTATATAATGGTTGCCTTGAAAAAGCATGTAGCGAAACGCGCGTTGGCGTTTACCCTGCTGCTGCAAATATTCACTCCTTGCTACCTGTATTAACCTAACTATCACTCACCCTTGTATGGGTCATTTATTAATCTAAATGTATGTGTGTGTGTATGATTGCCAAACGGCACTACCGCTATTTAGTAGGTGAACTAACAGATATATCAGGTGCTTGATTGGTAGCAGTCCACTGGTGTGTGTATGCAGGACTGCACAAACGGCACTATCAATATTAGCAGGAGAACTACAGACATATCAAGCGCCTGTTTGTTAGCAGTTCAGTAGTATATTACAGGGACAAAGGATTACTAGATTATACAAACTAATCAACATTAGTCAGAGTTCCTTTTAGCCCCAGAAATACTACTTAATAATAACATATATCAATACTCAACTTGGTGTGAGCTTATATAAACATTGGAATATACTTATATAATAAAATGTTCCTTACATCACCAGAGGTTTGAGTCAATATATAAGCTCATTACCTTATAAATTGTGTCAACTATAATCATATGACCATTGGTTCCAATAAAGATAACCTCAGTACACACAGCATACATTTTCAGTTGCAATGGTATCTTAGGTAGTCATATATAATTAGAAGAGGAGTGACTATTATATATAGATTAGCTTTATATATATTGATAACAAGTAGCAGGGCATAGCAATTTAATTTGCTATTTTAATTCACTTTAGTCACTTTAATATTTCGCTATTCAATTAGGAGGTCTATTTTAAGTATATTAATAAAGTACAAGTTTTTTATTTTTAACAAGTAGATCGCTGAGTGCCTTCCAATACACAATTCTTCCTATCCTCTTCATGCTTCAAATACAGTGATAATCTAGTCTCACCTTCTTCTAGATCCTCCTGATTGTTAGCACTGCGGAATCCAGGAGGCAGAGCAGGACCGATCACCTCCCGGGACACCTTGAAGAGTTAGCGTACAATGATCAAGAATTTCCCATTGTGGAGGTCATGTAGTTTTGGCGCAAATAACACTTAAAACATGAGTGTAAATTGCATGCTGTACTTTACTTTGTATTCCAAGCCACTCATATCCTAAGATATTCGTGACTTGGACTAGTATGCAAAATAATGCAGTCATAATTAATGAGAATTTTAGACTAGGAGGAAACAGTTAAGATCTGAACTTAATTTTATTTAAAAAAAAAAAACTTGTTTTCTCACATATTGTTACAGACCCATTAAAATATGCTACACTATTTATAACATTTAAATATCAAGCAAATATATAGTTTGCTGGATATCATCACTTAGCAATAATTACACCCTTTGGTGAAGAAAATCAAATATCACACAGGGAAAGTAACATGGACAAGAAAAATGCATAGATTCCCATAGACTTAACATGTCTCATTTTCAAAATTAGTAATCAAAAATATTATTCTTTGTGCTCTGTTACATAAGTTATTTCATAAGATTTTCAGTTAGCAAACAAAATCATTATTTTTTTGATTCCTTGTTCCTGGTATAATGTAAAAAGAAAATCACCATTGTAGTCTACAATAATAACTGCAGCCTGAAAAAGCAGTTAATCTATGTGTTAATTACTGCAATAAGGAAACTTCAAAAATAGAACTTATGAACGTTTATAATGTGTGCTTCACTCATTTGCTTTGAATTATTTACTCAGGTCACTGCCCATATTATGCAATCATAATGTGCTATGCTACAAGGAAACATATCTTAACAGTGCTTTCTACATACTTGGTTACTTTTGAAAAGTAATTTCAGGGAGATGGTGCAAGTAACATGAAGGTACCGTGTGTGCTGCTTGGCCCAAGGAGCGTGTCTATCACCACCCTTGGGCATATCTAATGCCACCCAAAGTTGTGTTCAACATAACCAGGTGGAAGATATAGTACTATGAGCAGCATACTGTCACAGGGGGTTTGTGTAGGGTAGCACGCTGCCTGAGGATGTATTTTGCAGCAGGACTGAAAAGTAGATTATTTTATTTTAGTGTAAGACTTAAGGCAATGACCATTGAAACTGTGCAGATGGTGTGTAGGACGCCGAGAATCAGGTAAATGCTTGGGTAGGCAAGCAGCAGAGAAAAGAGGCTGGTAAAGCGGAGGACCCTGAGTGATATATGACTAGCAAGTGCAGGGATTACTTTACAATTTATGGGCAAAAATTATCGGAGTGATCAACTGTGCAATATATGTGTCAGGCGCCGTCCATGCTGTTCTTCCGTGGAGCGGGGACGGCTGCCTGGCAGTTCCGGCTGGGGACATCCTGTTGCTAAGCAACAGGTTTGCAGTGAACCAGGCCATCCTTGCGCCATTAGGCGCATGTGCAGTAGTGTGCCCAATTGCTAGGCAATGGAACGCTTTCGCGTTTGGTGGTCAGCGTGTCTGACTGCCCACTCCTTCCTCCTATCACTCTCCTTCTGCCTCTATTTAAACTCTGCTCTGGCATCATTGGGTGCCAGAATATCAGGTCTCCTGTCTCCAGCATTGTATTGTATGTTCTTACTCCCTTGGATTGACCCAGCTTCCTTTGACTATTGTTCTTGATTGTGTCATTTATTACCTGCTGTTGTGACCTTGGCTTTCTGACCAATCTTCCGGATTTCGCTATTCTCATCTGATCATTGTGACCCTCTCTGTAGAGCTCCCTTCGGTACCGTCTCCTCCTGATTGGCTTGACCCAGACCATCCTGACTTCTCTCTATCAGCACACTGGTAACTGTCTTGAAGGACTGCTTGCAGCGGAGCCCAAACCTCCTTGCGGAGTGCCTTGTGAACATTAGACTCCGCACCTCCTTGCTCAGTAATGTAAATACCAGTTAGTGGTTCCTGTACATCCAAGAGTCTACAGTAACATCCCAGAGTCTGACAGTATACTCTGGTCATGACAGAACTGGGGAACCCTCTGCTCGGGATCTACTCCTCCACCAGACAGAACAAGTTGAACAACAGGAGACTAATCAGGCACAACTACTCCAGTGCATCCAGGGGGTAGTGTCTCAATTAGACTCTCTTCAGGGATCCCTGAATCCGCCAGAGCCAGCGCCTGCTGCTGTGTCTTTTGCCAATGTCAGTTCTACCGCCTCCAGGAATTTGCGCATTACCACTGCAGAGAAATATGTTGTCAATCCCAAGGGTTGCCGGGCTTTTTAAATCAATACTCTATCCAATTCGGGCTCACCCCTGAGAATTTTTCCTCAGATAGAGCCAAAGTGGCTTATATAATTTCTCTCTTTACTCATCAAGCTCTGGCATGGGCCTCCTCTGTATGGGAACGTGATGATGTTACCCTACGCAATTTCTCGGTCTTCATTGTTAAATTTCATTGGGTTTTTGATGAGCCTGGTCGAGTTTCATCTGCCGCCTCCAGTCAGGGTTTGCTTTCGGCTGGGAAATATGCTGTCCGATTCCGGATATTAGGATCCGAACTAAAGTGGAATAATGATGTGTTAGTGGCTACCTTTTGGCAAGGAATATCTGACCAGATTAAGGATGATTTAGCCTCTCATGATCTTCCTCCCAACTTGGACGACCTCATTTCCCTTAGCATCAAAGTGGATATTCACCATTGGCAGCGCTTCCAGAAGAAGGACCAGCCTAACGCTTGGCTCCCCATTTTCAGTCTCCAGTTTATTTGGTCAAGGAACCTATGCAGATTTGATTGTCCCGTCTTTCCTGGAATGAATGTGAGTGCTACATAAAGAATCACCTTTGTTTATACTGTGGAGAGGCCGGTCACCTGTTGTTTGCTTGTACCAAGAGGCTGCGAAATGCTACCTCCTGGGAGATGAAAGGGGGGATCCATTTCCCACACCCCCTGTTCCCTTAAGAATCCCAACTTTTTGATGCCAGTCACCCTCAACACTTCAGATGGTCCCCTTGTATGTTCTGCCTTTGTGGATTCTGGATCCACAGGAAACTTCATATCCGCCACACTTGTTCCAAAACTCCAAATTTCCTTCTATTCTTTGCCGCAACCTCTGTTACTGACTGCAGTAGATGGTAATCGCGTCACCAACGATTCCATTACTTGTATTACTAGTCCTGCTCGGTTGCAGGTAGGAGTCCTTCATCATGAGATGATCAAGTTCCTGATTATTCCGCAATCCATGAATTCCATTGTCTTGGGGTTACCCTGGCTAAGGACGCATTCTCCTCAATTTGATTGGCACAGGGCCCAGGTCATTTCTTGGTGTCCCTCCTGTTTCCAACACTGTTTCTTGAAAAAAGTTTCTCATCCCATGGTTCAGTTACCTTGACTCTGTCTCACTTCTCGAGTGACACTTCCCGAACCATACCTGTATTTCCTTGATGTGTTCAGCAAATCAGCCTCTGAGAAACTAACTCCACATCGACCCTGGGACTGTCCTATAGAGCTTGTTCCAGGTAAAACCATTCCTAAGGACAGGGTTTATCCCTTATCTTTACCGTAGACACAAGCCATGTCCCAGTATATTTCCGAAAACCTTCAGCAGGGGTTTATTCGAAAGTGTTCCTTTCCTGCGGGTGCTGCATTCTTCTTCGTTAAAAAGAAGGTTAAGATGTATTGACTACCGCCACCTGAGTGCTATAGCGGTCAAAAATCGTTATCCACTTCCTCTCATTCCAGAGCTGTTTAATCGCATCCGTGGAGCCTGAATGTTTACCAAATTAGATCTCAGAGGAGACTACAACTTGGCACGTATTCATAAAGGTGATGAGTGGAAGAACGCCTTCAACACTCTTGATGGGCACTATGACTATCTAGTAATGTCCTTCGGGCTCTTCAGCGCTGGAGCTGTGCTTCAAGAAATTGTGAACAACATCTTCAGAGACCGTCTATATCAATCCGTGATTGTCTGTCTCCACGATATCTTCATTTGTTCTCCTGACCTTATCACTCATCGCATATATGTTAGAGTGGCTCTTTCTTGTCTCTGGGCTCATTCCCTGTACTACAAGCTTGACAAATGCCTTTTCGAACTTCCTCAAGTTCCCTTTCTTGGCTTCATTGTATGAAGAATGGATCCTGTGAAGGTGGAATCCATTCTCAACTGGCCACAACCCTGTGGTCTTAAAGCCACACAACGGTTCATCGGATTTGCAAACTATTTACTGCCAGTTCATCACAGGGTTTTCTTCTCATATTGCCCCTATCACAGCTCTGACTCGAATGGGAGCTTTTTGTAATACTGGCCTCCTGACGCTGTCTCTGCCTTCAAGTCCCTTAAGGAGGCATTCATTTCTGCTCTTGTGCTTAAACAACCCGACCAAGGGATACCCTTTTTTTCTGGCAGAGATGCTTCTTCTGTTGGGATAGTGGCCGTCTTATCTCAAAAATCTTCTTCTGGGTCCTTTGAACCATGTCGGTTCCTTTCGAAAAAGTTTACTGCCTGCGAGGAGAACTATGGTATAGGCGACAAAGAACTCCTTGCTATCAAGTTCGGTTTTGAGGAGTAGAGTTGCCTTTTGAAGAGGGCCCAACATCCAATGATGGTGATGACTGATCATAAGAATTTAACTTACCTTCAAGATGCACAACACCTCAAGCCTCGCCAGGCCAGCTAGTCTCTTTTTTTTCTCGTTTCCAGCTTACCTACCGTCCTGGCTCCAAAAATCTCAGAACCGATGCATTGTCTAGATCTTTTGACAATTCCGACACCCCGGTCTCTCCTGTTTGTAAACCTATCCTTAGTCTTGTTCAAGTAGTAGCTTTGACCAATTCTACTGTGAAGTCTCCCTTAAGATCCATAACTCCTTCCACATCTCATTGTTGAAACCTCTGGTCATCAACGAATTCTTCAGAAAACCTGCTATTCCTCCTCCTATCAAGACTTCTCTTGGTGAAGAATATGAGATTGAAGGAATATTGAGAGTTCGTTCTCTTCGAGGCAAAACCCAGTTCCTTGTGCATTGGAACGGCCCAGAGGAGAGATCCTGGGTAGATAAAAATGACCTCCATGCTCCTCGACTCCTTGCTGATTTTCTGGGGAAATCCAATCTCTCTCTGGGGGAAAGAAGGGGAGGGGTTCTGTCAGGCGCCTGGTAGTTCCAGCTGGGATCATCCTGTTGCTAAGCAACAGGTTTGCGGTGTCTCCGGCCATCCTCGCGCCATCTGGCAGGGTTACTAGGCAATGAAACGCTTTTGTGGTTGGCGGTCATCGTGTCTAACGTCCACTCTTTCCTCCTATCACAGTCTTTCTGCCTCTATTTAAACTCTGCTCCATTAGGGTGCCAGAGTATCAGGTCTCTTGTCTCCAGCATTGCATTTTATGACCTTGCTCCCTTGGTTTGACCCAGCCTCCTTCTTCTGGATTGTGTCCTTTATTACCTGCTGTTGTGACCTCAGCTAGTCTGATCTCTCTGTGGATCTCCCTTTGGTACCGTCTACTCCTGATTGGCTTGACCCGGACCATCCTGACTTATCTCTATCACTACACTGGTAATTGTCTTGGAGGACCCCGACCTGCGTACCACTTGCATGTTAGACTCTGTACCTCCTTGCTCACCAGTTAATTGTTCCTGTACATCCAAGAGTCTACAGTAACATCCCAGGACCTGACAATATGACAGGCAATGGAGGTGATATTTTTCTAAAATATATGGCCGGAAATTGAGAGAGTGAGCCACTTTGTAATAGCATGAATACCTAATAACTATATTATTCTTCTTCTGTCAACTACAACTGTAATTTTTTTATTTGAATGCATGCTTACAGCATGATTACAGTGGTGAGCTATGTGCACCACACAAAGTTGTAAACTTAAGTTTACATTGTTTAAAAGAATAATCCCATATGGGGATACACGAGCAGCAAATTTTTAGGTTTTCAAATAGATGATTGTATATCTGTACGATCCCATCAATATACATTTGAGACAGACACATTGAATCCATTGGTTTTTAATCCAATAATTTTCAATCATATCATAAGTCAAAACACAAAAAGAGTACTTCACACACATTACACATGTCATCTGACCAGGTGCGGGCTAGCAAGTTTAAGCCCAGGGGGCGCACAGGCGGCCGCATCACGTGACACTTGATGCGGCCGCGTAATTGATGACGCTGCCTCATCACATGTCATGTGATGCGGCCGAAGAAAATAACTAAGAAATATTACATCAGAGAGGGGGGGGTGCCCGGCCCTAACAGCGGTTGGACTGAGCACCCCCCTGCCCCCCGGCCCAGCCCGCTCCTACATCTGACCAAGCAGAAAGACATTTACAGTGCATGAAATGTTGAAGGATCCTTAGACTTTTAGATAATCGTACCATTATAATACACACTCAAACAGATCCTTTTAGATGAAAGTATTTGAACTTTTCCGACTAGATGAACAATCAATGTGACCATCTACATTCTGATACTCTTGGATCTATTGTATTTTTTAAGTGAAAATGGCAAAAGGACATAAATTTGTTCTTAAAATGTGAACATAATTTATTATGATTCAGTGGGTAATCAGTGTTCACTTGTTACAATTGAAAGCTTTTTCCTGTCAATTTTCCCTGTGTCTGCGTTAAACTCTGTTCTTAGGATATACATATTGGGGTGAGCATTATTCCTCTTTTAAGCAATTGATAAAGGGCTGAGTCCTCAAAACAATGCGCTCTTTTTGTTTATTTTTACAAAGAAAATTAAATTATATCCTATTAGTGTATGAGTTGAGTCTGTGACTTTTCGTGGTCAACTCCAACCATTGCGTTGCATGCATATTTACTTAAGATTTCTTTTCGCTTTCCATAAAAATCATACCTTGCCATGAAAAATGGAAAATTATTATTCCAGACCCATTTGGGTTGTGGGGACTGGGCAATGAGAAACTGGGACACAAAAGGTAGCATCATTGTACATTTGTTAGTAATGTAAAGTTTCATACAACACACTTACTATTTAAAAATAGATTTTATTTGCACAAACTATACTCTCTCTTCCCCTTCATTTAAACAATCTTTTTTAAATGCAATTCCATTCAAATTCATTAAATCATGTTTTGCAATTCAATGTTGCCCACAGAGCTAGATGTGTTTTTAAACCTAATCCCCCCTCCCCAAAAAATGTAATAAACAAAAATAAAATGTTCAAAAACACATCTACCTCTCAGTTATGCTGTGTATGCATCTGAAATGTTTGGAATGGTCATCCAACAAATATATATGGACAAAGGTTCAATATGTTTGACACCAATTCCCCTGTATCTGATTGGTTTGTCCTTTCCACAAAGCAAATATGAAAGACATCAAATAATGTCCAGATAGTTGTGCAGATTGCGGAGTTCATGTTGTTGCTAAGTGTTATTACTAACAATGGAAGATATCAAGGGGCACCAACTGAAAATTTGCACCCAGTGTCCATTAGCTATGCCATTGCCAGATACATATTTGGAAATGAAAGGACTCACAGATCCAAATATATTAAATATTTTTTTAATTTTGTGACTAGACAGTTATGATTTTTCATGAACTTTTTGTTCCTTTTTAAATAAAAGTAGTTTACTTTTAGTTTTACATCATATCAGAACATCATGATTTATTACCCAATGTCAGCTTATTCGTACATCATCTATGTTATTCATGAAAGATTACTGTGTTTTGTTTATAAGTGACAGTGAACTAAACACTCACAGAAAAACTCCCTAAAAGTTTTGGTCCTTTAACAAACCTGATGTCACACATAAAGAGCTGGTATCACATTGTGCTTTCTACATGGGGAGCTAGCTCTGTTATTTTTAGACAGTATTTCCAACACCCATCATACAAGAGAGGGCCATTAACAATCACATGAGGATGAGCACCCAGAGGACTATGTCCTGAGCTCCTGCAATCCACACTACCCTTAAGGCCCTTTTTCTTAACAAAAAAATAAAGTTTTGTAATTTAGGCAGCTGGCAGGCCACCTACACCTACAACAGTGGAAGCTGCTCAAATCAATTTATAGGCCATAACAGGTGCTTGAAAGGGTGGGGTTATCCTGCAAGGAACATACACACAACATTTTTTCCCCCAGCACACTGCTATAGCCAGCAACAGATCTGCCATTTCTACTGTAGATAAAAATGCAAAAGTCTTTGTTGCACATGTATGTTTAAGCCATCCGCCACGCCAAGGTGCTTTTGCTAATAGGATGGTCCTACTCTAAACAATGAGAGTCCCATATATTACCGCCTAATGGGTAATTGAGCCCTGACCAGAAGTGTCATCTATAATTTGCTTCTATACATCAGGGAGATCCAGGTTACAGCTTTCAGCACTAGGTTGGTGACTATGTATTTATTGATCTATTTTATTCCAAGCTGTCCAGTCCAGTTATAGAGGCTGGACAGCATGCTAGTAAGAGGCACCATAGCAGTGGCACCACTTCTCATCACATCCAACAATCTACAACAGGTTTTAAATTCGTCACAAATCACCTAATGATGGTAGGCAATTGATGTTTTTAAACTACCCCTTGGGGTGAATTGTCAAGAGCTATGATCAGCAGTGACGTTTGATAATAGTTTTTACTAGTTCTTAATATGAGAACACTTGCGGTCTAGGTCATTTGATGGTAAAAATTACCTAAGTTATTTTTAATATACTGTATATACACTTACTTACGTGTCAAAATACACATGAAGTCCTGATTCTATGGCAACAGGTTATTGTTTACATTCCTTTAATGAAACATAAAACATAAGGTGCTCAGAGGAATCCCGTATGAGGAAATATCAGCATTGATATTTGTAAAGACTGGCGTAAAGGAAAAATAGTAAAGTCTCTTTTAAGGGTGAAAACTAAGCAGCTAGTTGGTATTATTAACAATTCCTAGAAATATGTGAAAAACAAATCCTTTAGTAAAAGTACTCAGCTTATTGTTAAAATAATCTGGTAATTCACCAAACACTAGAATGGTTATCACAGTTCACACAATTGCTATGTAGTAATTCAAGTTTTTATTATGGTTTATTATGAGCAATAATAAGAGTAAACAATTTTTGTCAATTTTATAGTATAAAATAATCAAAATTATAGGATAAAAGAAACACTTTTCTTGAGAAATAGGGCAACATAATTTAATCAACTTTGTCTGCCCAGTATAATGTTACCAGGGGGCTGCCTCTCTTACCAGGGGACTGTCCCTCTTCAATAGAACTGTCCCTCTTCATAAGAACTGTCCCTCTTCATTAGAACGACCTCCCACGCTCCATCTGACTGTCCCCTAATTTGTGCTCCTTCAAGTGGGCATTTAAAACTCATCTTTTGCTCAAAGCCTAACAGCCATCCACCTAACCTTCTATCCATGCTTGACTACATCACCCTCTCTCATCCCACACTCTTGTGCCTCCGGTCTATTTGACCTCACTTTAAGATGTAAATTCTAACAAACAGGGCCCTGTTGTTTCTCTACCTATTCTTCTGCTGCTACTTCACTATGCAAGCTATGTTTGGAGTGTTTGAAATCCCAGTATTTTTTGTTTAATGTTTGGTACTGTTTTACCCTGTATGTAGGGCTGCCATCAGAAATTGTAGGGCCCAGTACTAATGATAAATGCAGGGCCCCCTAACCTGCCGATGCCCCACCCCCAATGCGTGCCCTGCCATCCCTGAATAGCTTATGTTTTTAGAGGCAAATGTAAAAATGCCCAAACTCCTGTCAACTCACGCTACACCACTCCCTCACATTCCACTACAGGGTATTAAGCGGTAGGTAAAAACAAACTCGTCCTTAATTTAAAATCCAACTTCCTTCACCCCCCAACACATACCAATGTTTATTTTCCAGAGCTTTACCATTGGAATATGTCAAGGTTAAAAACTTACTACATTTTTATTTCCTTTTACTTTGGAGAACAACAATTCTCTTATATTTTAAAATTAATTTCAGTTTATACCTCTCCCTGTCACAATGTTGCACCCCCAAAAATGTCATTCTATAAATTCACTTTAGAAACCAAATAAATAAATAAATGATGATGATAATGAGAAAGATCCATGCCAATAATTGGCTGTACCTGCTCTTTGATCAGTGTGATGTTTTAGAAGAATTGGTTGATCACATATTTAAAGGGGTTTCATCATCATCATCATCATCATCAGTTTACTTATTTAGGGCCAGTAATTCCGCAGCGCTGTACAGAGAACTCATTCAAATCAATCCCTGCACCATTGGAGCTTACAATCTAAATCCCCTAACATACACACACACAGACCGAGAGAGACTATGGGCAATTTGAGAGCAACCAATTAACATATCAGTATGTTTTTAGAGTGTGGGAGGAAACCAGAGCACCCTGAGGAAAACCATGCAAACACAGGGAGAACATACAAACTCCACACAGATAAGGCCATGGTCGAGAATCGAACTCATGACCCTAGTGCTGTGAGGCAGAAGTGCTAACCACTAAGCCACCATGGGTTTCCAACCTTGATACAACTTTGATGCATAGGTTTGTGCGTGCCCCCCTGTAACATTTACTCAATATGTGGCATTTCTTTGTTTCTTTGTGGCTTCCTCTGCCTTTTTTGTTTTGTATACAGTAGTATCCAGTGTACAGTAGTATCCACAGGGCAGTTCTGTGTCATATCCAAGGATAAAAAAACCAAAGGGCTTGAAGTAAAAAATCACAGATTGAGGATAGAAAAGTAGGAAGCGAAAAATACAAAAGAATGTATTTATTGGAACTTGCAGGAGAATGTGTACAAATCAATAAATTCAAGTTGCCAGAAAGTGAAATGAAAACAATAATTATATATAGAATGTTTGGTGAGGTACACGTGATTGAAAATCTACATTTGAGGCAACATTCAATAGAACAAAGCATTCTCAAAGCTTACTCTCCCGGAATGTTGCATCATCATTGCTTTCATCACCCACTGCAAGATGCCAAGCCTACCTGCACTTCCAGAGATTCAAACAGTGGACAAGTATGGAAGAAAGACTGTTGTGTATTTATAGGCTCCCACTAAGCATACTCTTACCGCAAGTTGCTTAAATTGTTCCACAAATATTGAATGTTGCCAGTATCTCTTTTATCTGATGAATAAAGCTGATTTAGTAATTTTAGTAAAATCCGATAAAGCCCATAAAAGACAGTTACTGCTTTTACTGTATAATGATTGTAGATATGCTACAAATAATAACTTGCCATAAATCATGCATATAATAACAGCTAAATGTTACCTTCAACATAACCTGCAAATTGCCTGATAATCACATTTTGTATATTGTGTTATTACCTTCCCTATTTTGGCTGCGGTTTTAGGTCACCCAACCAACCACTCTCATTACCCTAATTACAGCACTCATTCATTAGCAGCAAGAATCCAGAATCTCAAAACAAAAGCACAAGTTGTTGCAGGGAGTTGGCAGTGTTTATGTCAGCACAAAGATTAATGTCATTGTTAAAGAGTGATGTAGCACATATAGAAAAAGTAAAATAAAATTACTTATACAGTCCAGAATGAAAAAGATATTGATTGCAGCAGCCCCTCTGTGTGACATCAAACTGAGAGGGAGAGGGGATCACATGATCAAACGGGCGGAGCTATCTTTCCATAGCAGTTCATCTCCGATCGCTGCTGTGTCATCCCTCACGTCCCTGCTGTAGCTGTGAACCTGGCAGTGACAGGCAGCTGTCAAACGCCGATCGGAGATGAATGATTGTGTTTGACAGCTGCCTGTCACTGCCAGGTTCACAGCAGTAGACAGCTCATCGGTGGTCAGAGGGCCCCATAGTCACCCCGGGCACAATAATCCAGTACCCCTGTAGCCCCCTGATGGAAGCCCTGCCTGTATGGTCTAATGCCTGTTTAAATATTTATACTTAATGAATGATTATTTGCTTTTTAAAATATTTATTTATTTTGCTTTTTATAATATTATTGTTAAGCAGAAATGAAAAGCTTGTTGGTTCTATCCTTTTTGCAACATTAATGGATTCAGTGTAAACTGCTTCAGGAAAAACTTCATGTAAACTCAATTTAATAGAATCTGATAGAGCAGCTTCTATATTATTCTATCCTGTTTACATTACTAACAAGCAAGAATGATTTGACACTGATCTTTCTTGCACTGTCCTGGGAACACCTTCAGGTGAGGGTTGTCCTAGTGAGTCACTAGAGCATCTAGACCAGGGGTGGGGAACCTGCGGCCTTAAGGCCACATGCAACCTTGTTTAAGTGTGGCCTTTTGACTGAATCCACATTTTACAGAACAAATCCTTTTATTTATATTATTACATTTTTGTTTGCCTTTTACATTTGATTTTATTCTTAAAATTAATGTATTTAAGTTACCAAAGAGTAAAATAAGTTTCAACAAAATAATCCACAAAGATTGACTGCCACATTTAGAACATTAGTTAGCTAGAAGGGCTAAATTAATGCCTGCTACGCTCATGAATTAGTTCCGAAGTGACTCTAAAATGTCTGATAGCTTCCCTGCCTGCCTGGCTCATCTACTGCACGAGGCTGGTTGGGTACGGCAGTTCCATTCAAAAATTACTCTTAATTTTCCATTTTGTGCGCATGATCGGTTGGAAGCTGACACTGCATTATTAAAATAGGAAGGAAAAGAACAGTGCTGAAGGTGGCTCAATTAGCTTATAATATATACCAGCACAGTGAGCAGTTGATAAACGTTGTAATACAATTTATAAAACCATACAAGTAAAATTCCCAAAAAATCACATTACATCATGATCAAAAGATGAGATAAGACAATAAAATACTGTACAAATCACTTTGTGGGACCTGTGAAAAATCTCATTGTCACATATATTTGCAACCTTTGAAGGTTGATAGATCTTTTATTTTAATGCAACATGTGACCTTGTCCTCACTAATTCATTTGCACTATGAGGTCTTGTCCCATAGCACCATAGGTTTTTAGCGGATTTTATTTACGTAGGAGTTAGCAACCAGACGCGTCACTTCCGCTCGGCCGCCCGGCTACAGATCTGGAAGCATTCCCGTTGGCAGGCAACGGGACGCTGCATGAAGGTAGCGCTACGGCGCTGAAGTATGACAAGTGCTACGGCGCTGGGACATGACAGCACTACAGGTGCTGAGGCTATTGGCTAGCAGTACTATTTAAGCCTCTTTGGATCCCACCTCCTGTGCCAGAGTTTCAGGACCTCCTGTCCTCCAGCGTTTCTAGTGTATTCCTGTGATTACCCTTCTCCTGACCTTTGCCTGCTTCCTGATTATTGCTGTTTGCCTGTGACCCTTGTGACCCGGATTGCCTTGACTACTCTTTTGGATCTTCCTTTTGTACCTCGCTGTCACCACCCGACCTGGCTTGACTCGCCACCCCTTCGGATTCTCCTTGTGTACCTGCATTGCCCGCACCATTGCCGAACCGGCCTGTCTGACATTTCTCTCGTGCTTCACTATCTGACTCGTGGAAGGGCCGCGACCTGCGTGTTCCCTGCAGCTGAGTCCATACCTCCTTGCGGGGGTCCCTGGTGAACACCAGGGGCACATTAGACTTCGCACCTTCCTCCAAGTAGTGCCAACGATAGCAGGTACGCTATACTCAGTCGTGACACTATCCTTTTTGCAACATTAATGGATTCAGTGTAAACTGCTTCAGGAAAGACTTCATGTAAACTCAATTTAATAGAATCTGATAGAGCAGCTTCTATATTATTCTATGATGTTTACATTGCTAAATAATGCAAACAAGCAAGAATGATTTGACACTAATCTTTCTTGCACTTTCCCGGGAGTGCCTTCAGGTGAGGGTTGTCCTAGTGAGTCACTGTAGTGATGTTACAGGACTTCCCTGCAAACGCTAGAGCATCTAGACCAGGGGTGGGGAACCTGCGGCCTTAAGGCCACATGCAACCTTCTAGGTGTTTAAGTGTGGCCTTTTGACTGAATCCAAATTTTACAGAACAAATCCTTTTATTTATATTAATGCATTATTGTTTGCCTTTTACATTTGATTTTATTCTTAAAATGAATGTATTTAAATTACCAAAGAGTAAAATAAGTTTCAACAAAATAATCCACAAAGATTGACTGCCACATTTAGAACATTAGTTAGCTATAAGGGCCAAATTAATGCCTGCTACGCTCATGAATTAGTTCCAAAGCGATTATAAAATGTCTAATAACTTCCCTGCTTGACTGGCTCATCTACTGCACGAGGCTGGTTGGGTACGGCAGTTCCATTAAAAAATTACTCTTAATTTTCCATTTTGTGCGCATGATCGGTTGAAAGCTGACACTGCATTAGTAAAATAGGAAGGTAAAGAACAGCGCTGAAAATGGCTCAGTTAGTTTATAAAATATACCAGCACAGTGAGCAGTTGATAAACATTGTAATACAATTTATTAAAACATACAAGTAAAATTCCAAAATCACATTACATCATGATCAAAAGATGAGAAAAGACAATAAAATACTGTACAAATCACTTTGTGGGACCTGTGAAAAATCTCAGTGTCACATATATTTTGCAACCTTTGAAGGTTGATAGATCTTTTATTGTAATGCAACATGTGATCTTGTCCTCACTAAATTATTTGCACTATGAGGTCTTGTCCCATAGCACCATAGGTTTTTAGAGGATTTAGTTTATGTGGGATAGTAAAATAAGACACAAAGTAAAAACTACTGAAATGTCATTTTCATGTTTTTAAGGCTAGCCGCTGATTACCATAAGCTTGCAGAACAGGATGTAGAGGAGCAGCTGCATTTCCTGTAGAGTTTGTTACACTCACAGGTACTCAGATGCCCCCAGGTCTTAAACTCAGTGTAGTGTAAGCTTATGAATACCACTGCAGCGAGGTGTAGGAGGTGATGACAGGGGTGTAGTACGTATTGACGGTACTGACTATCCTGACACTGAAGAAGACGACATGAGTACTCCAATTCCATACTACACCGACCTGCAAAAAAAACTACTTACCAGGATGCAGATGACTTGATGAGATGACTTATTGGAAATAGATCCTGCAAGCCATGATTAAAAATGAACAATTGATTCAACTAACCTATTGATTCAAGTTGCAATTCATACAGCTATTCTGTCACTAATAACACAGCTCTGCGATGAAAAAGCTTTTTGAACAAATTTATGTGATACTTATAGATTTTTGACTTCTGAACACGAAAATGTTTTGCCGACTCTACAAAATGACGTCATCAGAAACCACGACTTGTGTTAAAGCGGACGGATTCTTCTGTTAATGTCATGTAAGTATTATTTTACTTACATGACATGACATCCTCATTTTCCATAATTGGCCATATGGAATGAGTTATTTTTACAATAACAAGTTAAAACTCTCTGCATGATGTGATATTAAGTTGCGACTTTAGAGATGATTATTGCAACAAATTGTATACTGTCTTATGTGGTATAATATATAGTTTTATTGGAAGATATATATATATATATATATATATATATATATATATATATATATACATACATACATATGCACATGTGGAATTGTTACAATACAGTGATGTTAACAATTATTAAAGTATAATTATATGTACAATTAGGAGTCATTTGTGCATTTTTCCTTTTTCTTTTTTGTCTAGGACATGCCCTTACCAAATTTGAAATCTGCAACAACATTTTAAATTTACCTCCCCCTCCAATGCAACATGGTTTTGCCAAGGTGTAATTTTACTCATTTTTTTTGCTTTACGTTCCTTAATGAATCAGTCCGGAAGGATTTATTGCACAGATAAAAAAGTATCAACAGACCCAGATGCTCTCATTTATTTTAATTGTATCTTGCATCAGCAAAATCTCTCTGGTAAAGCTACTATTTTAAGTGACACTTTGCAACAAGTTAACTATATTCATGCACTGCAACAATGGAATCATGACATCACACTCAAATTAGCATTTCAGCCTCACCTAGTTGATGTCACCAAGGCACCTAAAAAACTACAGATAGAATTGACTGAGCTCTTAGTAGATGACATTCTTAAATCATTATTTGATGCTAAGAAAGATCCAATTGACATATGGAAAAATGCAGTAGAATACCCACGCCTTCAGCAACATGACCGAATAGTACTTTTATGCTTTTCATTCACTTATTGCTACTAATGTACATTCTCCTACCTAACCCAAATAAAGATGCATTTAAGGACACAAATAACGGATACCCATCTAGAGGATCAGCTGAAACTGCGGACCTCCATGCTATGCCCAAATATTTAAATGTTTTCCAACAAAAAGCAAACATTAGTTAACTTTAAAATTAACAAATTGTTTTTAATATTTTTGAAGTTAGTAAGTACATAGTAGTTAAATAATGTGAATTTTTAAGTATATATAATTGAAGTTTATTGAATGCGCCCTTATTTGATTGCAGCTAAATTAATGCAGCAATCCAACCTGAAAAGGTTTCCACACCTGATCTAGACCGATGGGGCTTTGTTTTGTCTGATTTGAAATGCCATTTGTTTTGGTATTCCAAAAGATAGTTCCCAATAGAATTTATTGCGTGGCTATCATTCATAGAAATCCTTTGGATTACATAGACCTAGAGGATCTAGACCACTAGGCTCTCTGGAGGTATGGGATTCTTAGTCCACAGCACTGACATGTGATTGGAAAGTTGGTTTCATGCCTTTAAGTGGATTTGTCGCATCAATGCTTGAAACCAAAGTCATACCTTTAAAATACCAACCATGGATTTTACTGTGCATTAAATACAGAACATGAAGACTGTATGTGATGATTATGTAGTATATCTAATGACTGATTGTTATTTTCTGTTGAATTCATATATGACAATGTATATTGTATGTAATCTTGAAATGTAATCTCAATATGTGCTTTGCTAGAAGACATAAGTTTGAACTTATGCAAGTGTCATTAATCTTTTGAAACTAGCCAGGCCCGGGATAGTTAAGGGTCTTGGAGAAGTTTGAAGCCCCAAAGTTGTAAACCATCTAGCTAGCCAAGTAGAACAAGCAAAGGTGGGAAATCATGTCTTGTGAACATTCCGATCTCAGTACATCCCTAGCTCCCTTCGAAAAGCTCTGTGACACTTGGGATATCAATCTTTCCTTTGACAGCTAAACACCAAAGGTGGGGGGTGAGGGCTATGTGGGAAAAGGGTTTAAAATCTTCTGCTTCAGACATCAGATTGTGCATTTTCATGAGGGGTCTATCAAAACTGAAATATCCCATCCTTCTCAACTGTGTTCTGTCACACATCAGGTCTTAACTAGTAAGTAGTAACTCTGATTTTATTTCCTATTTTATTTTATGAAACTCATTTGTGTAATATATTGTATGCCTTGTTATTAATTTTTATAAATAAGCCTTGGAAACATTTTAAATAAATTTAATCTAGTGTATTCTCATGCTGCATGTGTATATGATTTAAGTGTGAACATTAATGAGTGGTTCTGATGAACATAAGGACACCATAATAATTCCTTCGTTGTGGCAGAAAAAATGTATTAGTAACTTACGGCCAGCTGTGCAGATTGCTGTATCTGGGACAGGATGGGCGTTCGTGACACTGGAATTACATTTTCTTTCTACTCCCTTAATACACTGGTAGGTGTCATGCTTCTTTTAAAATGCTAAAAATTCCCACTGTATAAATATCTTAAAAGCATATGGTGCCAGAAGCAATGAAGTATACATGAAGAGGAAGTCTTGCTTGACATATACTGTAGTTTTAATATTTTGTCACAGACTATTGAATAAGTGACAGGCATGATCTGAATTATGTGTTTACTCCACATCTCTTAATTATTTCTATAAAAATGAAATTTTCTTTGAAATGTTTCAATATGTAGGTTGTCTACTAATTTCTATGAAAATTATGAGTAGTGAGTTGAAAGTGAATTGTAATTACAGCATTTCATTATATCTAATTATTTTACTATGGAAATGTGATTACATTTATTAAATACTAAAGATCATACGAATATGAATCACCTCATTGAAGCTATTGCCTTGTTTTATCACAAGCTACATTCCTATAAAAAGGGTTGAGTTAACAATGAGGCTGATAGAGCTCACAAATAGGTCCATGAGTCCGCAAACATGCACTCAGGGAGGTTCCAGTTGCCCCAAAACGTTTTGCTTTGTTTTGAACAATTAAGAGACAGTACCGCAACCTTGTGCATATTTTCCTGCTGACGCTTGGATGCAAATGCGTCCCACTGTATATGAGCTACTATATTTCAGCAAAACCTGTCACACAGAGGATTTTAAAAGCTCATTATAAGCTGATTTGAAGGTGATACAGTATTTCAGCTGCAATTCACTTCTGAAGCTGGAAAGGCACTTGTTAGCCACTAACCTAAGGTGGAATTGTGTTTGCATCAAAAATAGCTAAGGAATTGATAGGCACTTAATATGCTTTGACTCATCAAGCAGAAAACACTTCATTTCAGTGGAGTTTCTAACATGTGTGCTACATGTAGAAACCCATTAAATTGAATGGTTCACTGAAATGAATGGGACAGCTCAGGTAATAAATAAATTAATAAATCAGCAGCATGCCCACCACTAATCCCCAGGCAGAAAGCCTGGCTGGATCCCACTAAAACAGGGGTACCATGAGCCTGGGATTCTGCTGTCATAATGGAAATGTGTCCAAGGTCCCAGGCTAGTGCATCCATTGGAAGGAATGGCTGCAAAAAACATGTGACTACCCCACAAGAGATACCTAGCCCCACACTGGGGCTCCTCCTGGCCTCCATGAACTCATTGAAATAAATGGGACATTGAAATGAATGGAGATGGAATAGAATGGATTTTATATTAGCTAAAAGCTCGTCAAAATGAGGGTAAAAAATAAGAGTAAGATCATGTTGAACCAAACAAAGGGATAGAAATTTGATTCAATTTGGAATAGCAAAACTCATTACAAATGGTAACTGCCACACAAAAAAACGTAAATAACCCAAACAAAAGAAGCCAACGAAATTAAGAAAATGTAGTCAGTAGGAACAGTGAAGTACACAAAAGAGTAATTTTCAAACATTTTACCAAATTTGTGTAGGCGTGATGTGAGGAGGTCTGTGGTGCTGATATGTGGGAGTGATTTGCCGAGGTGTCTGTGGGGTAATGTGCGGAGGTATGGGGTTGATGTGCGGAGGTGTATGTGTGGTGTAGATGTGCGGAGATGTGTGTGTTGGGAAGATTTGCTGTAAACTGATATTACAGGAGAAAATGCCCATTTCTTAGGAAAATATAGCAAGCATTATGCTTTCAGAAAGGATAAATTAGTCATGCTGGCAGGATATGACTTCCCTAAACAGGTTGCATTATATATTCAATCATTGGCCATAAATAAAGACACATTTATTTGCTGCCTGATACACAAACACCGATAACTTAAATATTGTAAACTAACACTATGGGGTCGATTCAATTCTGCCACGAATAACACGGCGTTAGCAGTATTACCATTGTTATGTTAAAACTGCGCATAATTACCCTTAATACGGTCATTTCAATGCTGGATTTTTACTTGAAATGTAAAAAAATTACTATATTAACGGTAAAACTGTTAACGCCGCATTATTCGCGGCAGATTTGAATCGGCCCTCATGTAATACATTCAGGGTGCATCACTGTACATATAGCAACGCTGCCCTCTAGTGTAAATGTACAGAGGTTTGTTATTAAGGTGAGGAGCAGCGTTACCATTTTATATATATAGATGTGGTTTCATGTATGTCAGTGGCTAGGAAGCCTTAGAGTGATTGAATTGCTCTTGTTGTTTGAATATACTGTGTCTACATTACTGTTCCTAAATCCGGTGACAATTAATGATTTGCTGCATAAAGCTATAAGGAATGAATCTGTTATATGCATCATCATGCTCAATACAGTGAATGTATATGAAAAGCTGTGAGACTGATTTACATATTATCAGTAAGGAACACATATGTATGACACAAGCCCATTATCACCACATAGTCAGTCTTTCCCTAAGCTAGCACATGCTAAATACTAATCAACCAGGTGGCACCAAACTACATGTAGCCAGCAACCACTTCCTTGCATTCTATCAATGTTTTGAGTGTGAGTGAATAATTGTTGATCAGCGAGAATTGGTACACAATAAAACCTAGTCTGGGAGTAACGTATGTTTTCCCAGATGAAAATTAAATGTTTATAAAATATAGGCAACTTATCATCCCGAACTCTACACAGGTGCGGGCAGGATGCGGCCGCGTCATTGATGACGCGGCCGCATCCCCTGTCATGTGATGCGGCCGCCTGTGCGCTGACGTGGCTGATGTCATCAGATGCGGCCGCCGGTGAAAATGTGCCATACTGCACCCGGGGGGGCGGCCGGCCGGCCTACTCCCCGGCCCTAATAGTGGTCTGACCGAGCAGCACGGGGGGCGCTGCCCCCCTGCCTCCCCGGGCCAGCCCGCCCCTGACTCTACAGCATTGAAAGAATGAGCTGTGGGCTGACATTGTCCAGGGTTTGAATACTGTGGGCTAACATAAGCATTCATGGATAAATTGCAAGAAAAGACATGCTGATTTCAAAAGAAAGATGTAGGAGAAAATGCTTGGTGTTAAAACAAAAATGGTCATAATAAGCTGTAGTCAATAACAAGATTATGCTTTCCACTTCAGATGATCAGACAAGTAGACTTAAAAAATCTATCCAACTGCCATTTTGCTAAGCAAAAATTTGAAAAAGGCACACAATTCTCCAGTAGTCAAAAAGAACCTACAAAAATAGTAATGATCCATAAATAAATTTTGTTGCAAATGTAAGAGACTTAAAAAGTCAATGTAGGCATGTTATGTGGGCGGTGGTAGTCATTATTTTGGTTTAAATATTTCCGACAGCAATTAAAAAAAGTCTATAATCTAATCTATTAGTTATCTCTAGGGTTAAGGTTAGGGTTAGGATTATAACTAGGTCTACTGTGAGGGTTAGGAATAAGGGTTCCAGATTATACACGTGGCGGGTCCTGCCATTGCCCCCTTAAAACTGGCAATCTGACTGTGGCCATTATAAGTGACGAGAATCCCAGTGCCAGCTTGTTCTCCTGTTGCAATTAACATCAAGCATGTTTATAGTAAGTATGTGTTTCCTCTATGTCGGCTCAGTGTAATCTGCAGTTTTTTGCTGCCTTAACTGCTGTTGGAAATATTTGAGCTAGAAAACGTACCCCACCATATGCGGGAGGGTTTGTGAGTGGACAAAAGAGTGGTGGAAGCAGGCATGAGTAGAGAGACTGTTGCCATTTAAGGAAGCAATATATTATAAAAGAGTGGCAACTCTGTAAGTTAAAGTCATGTAGCCCTGTCTTAACTGAAAATGATGGTCAATATTCCTGCCACTATTTGGTCTGTCTTTCTGTTAAAAAGGATGACCAACAGAATACATCTATTTGCTGCCTTCATTAGCCCACAAAAGACCAGTTTGACAGAAGCACCATTAAGGCAGGTTAATGAGTAAAAATGGTACAGGGTGCCCTACACTCAACACATGTGGATATATCATGCGAAGATGGGATGGATACAGCTTCAAAGTATTTTCTTTAATTCTCACACAAATAGAGCTGTTGGCTACTCGTTATCTAATTTTTACCTAGACCTCTGGGTCCAAGTCATCCCAGTGTCCTCTTCCCATTTAAGCTTGTGTAGGTATTTCAGCGGTTGTCTATACGTCAGCAACATGTGATAGAGCATTGAGATAATGCCCTTGAAATCTGATTTACACAAATAGAGAGCTTCGGCAGTGGAAGGGTGTGCCAGCATTTGAGATGTAATAATAGAGATCCATTTTCATTGGTTTTAGATGAGTACTAACAACATAAGGTCCAGCAGGGGCAGATTTTGATATTAAAGTGACCCTGGAAAAAATTCTGAAAGTGGCATCATGAAGCCGAGACCAACAATAGGCGGAGTTAGCACTCTGTTAGCCCTATCCACATCGATTTTTAGGCAAGGCAAATGCAATATGCAATGGTAGGCAGAGTTGGCAGAGCTATCACAAAGCATTGCACATATAGGCAGAGCAAACACAAGTAGGCAGAGTCAGCACACCAGTGGGTGGAGTACATGCATCAGTTAATCCAGTAGCAGGGAGTTCTCAGGGTTAGTAATAATTTAAGAGTAGTTGGGTCTCCCACCGGTTCAAAAACTCTCCCTACCTGTATAAATAAAAAAAATAAACTACACTGCTTGTGCATACTGTATGCAAAACTTTAGTGTGTCCCAACCATGGTGGTGTGTGCCTTAACCCCCAAAAAGAGGTTCTACCCTCTCAATGTCCTCTATTCCTCCCAATCTCCTCTTCTTGGGGTTAGTAGTATGATTTTAAAGATAAAAAACACATACTTTTAAATAAAACTCTGATTTGTCATGAATCACCCTGCGCGTTAAGTTTCACCTTTAGCAACCTCCTTTCCTGTTGAACCAGACATGTTTGATGGTACTTCGTTGTCCCCAGGACTTATTCTTGAGTAGTGATAACTTAACTCATGTAGGTGTGAACCACAAAGGAATTGGAGGTGGGATGCTGAGCAGAGATCTCTATGGCAACAGGGATGCAGGATGTACCTGGACCAGAATATACTGAGTTGCAATAGGATGTAGTACCAAGCTCCACCAGTTTAACAGTGTAGAGTAGAGAATGGAGCTGGGAAGCAACACAGTGCAAGGTATGGTGCCGGAGCAAGACTGAGCTGTCAATCTGAATGGTGAAACAACGCTGACACAAGTGCGTTCAATGGAGCAGATAGCAGGCAACATGGTCCTGCGGCTGGGTGGTGGTCAAACAGATGAAAGACAAAGCCAGACAAAAGACAAAGGTTCGGTCCAGGCAGCGATATACGTAGTCAGGGTCACAAGAAAAAGTTTTATCCAGCCAGCATGTAGTCAGGTCACATACAGAGGTCAAAACCTAGTATCAGACAGGAGCAAAATATTCTCAGGAACAGGAGCATAGAGAAGCAAGCGTGTGAACAGTATAACCAGCAAAGGCTCAGTGAAACTGACATGTATTTGAGGCAGTAGTAGCCAATCGGGTCAGGTGTCATATTGAGCTGCAGGTGAGTGGAGTTCATCTGATCAGGCTGACACCAACACTGCAGCAGCCAAAATGAATACAGCAGTTACCTGCTGTTCCTAAGATGATCACTTCTACACACTAGCATAAACAATTAAATAATTTTGTTGTTTTTCAATTTAAATTAAAATGCTCCCCTGGATGCACAATACAAATTGAATTGCAAGGTTTATACTGTTCTTGATGATAGTTTTGTATCCTAGTGACGCCTTACAAGACAGAGATCATTCCTGTGTCTGCCATACAATACAAAGAGCATTCTAGTGACCGCCATACAATACACAGAGCATCATAGGGGCCACCATACAATACAAAAGAGCATCATAGTGACTGCCATACAAGACAGAGATCATTCCTATGACCACCATACAATAGAAAGAGCATCCTAGTGATCGCCATACAATACAAAAAGCATCCTAGTGACAGCCATACAAGACAGAGATCATTTCTATGACCACCATACAATACAAAGAGCATCCTAGTGATCACCATACAATAAAAAGAGCATCCTAGTGATCGCCATACAAGACAGAGAGCATACCTATGACTGTCATACAATGCAAAGAGTATCCTAGTAAACCTCATACACCAGAAAGAGCATCCTAGTGACCATCATGCAATGCAAAGAGTATCCTACTGAACGCCATGCATTCAGAGGGCATTCTTATTTCAGCCATAAAATGCAGAGGGCATTCTTATGTCCGCAATACAGAAACCATCATAATGACCCCATATAATACAAAGAGCACCACATTGATCATGAGTTAGCCTCTCCTCAAAATCATTAACTCCAGTTTCTCCATAACAACCCTTCATCATCAACCAATTTATAATCATTAACTCCCTCATCCAGTTTATTGTTAATATCCACATCATCATTTAATTACATTCATATTCATTAACCCCAACATTATCTCTCTCAGTTTCATCAAAAGACTGTATATGTCTGTATATGTGTACCCAAACTGTATGTTCCTTTATACGTGTATACGTGTGGCCAGTGTGTCTGCCCTGTACGAGTTTACCCACAGACAACTTCTGGGGTTTGCAAATTTTTGGTCCTAGTTTATTGATTATGAAGAAATGGTGGCGGTGAGAGGAAGTTGCAAGTCAGCTAACAACTAATAGCAAAATCAAACAGTGTACGGCCACAGGCCCAACCACTGGTACCAGGACATAGTCCGTTACGAATGGCCAGTGCTAAATCGGGTGTCATTGTGACTGCTCCTTCACTGTCCTCACAATGACAAGCCCTCACAAAGCAGTTCAAGGGGTCCCTGCCCACAAAGGGAGCAAGAGCCAAGGTGCTTTGAAGGTATAAGTGACGTGCGGCCAACCAGCGATAGAACCGTGTGAATGAGTCACTGACTGCAAGAGCTCACCCGCCACGCTGAAGTCCTTTAAGGGATGCACAGCCCACCACCATGTGACCTAACTAAACCCTCTAACCGCCAGAAAATCTGATCCAAGAAAATTCAATTACCTTCATGAGAGAGGTTTACCCTGTCCGATCTATACAAGTGTACTTTGCCTACCATAATCAGAGGGTGTGAAATAACCAAACCACGCATTGACTTAACGACTTGGCTCGTTGACATGTTTGCCTTCTTGAGAAGGTTCTTCATAAAAGGTGAAGGTACCTGGGCCCTCCATAAAAGTGGATATAATGTCTGACCAACAAATGCAAAACCACGGCCATTGAGCCTGTATTGTGCACAAGTCTTCTTGAATAGCTATTAAGAGATTTAGGGCTAGATTTACTATCAGGCGTGTTTGTAAATCCGCCGACTTTCGGCGGATTTGGCGGCGGTTTAGCCATCGCCGGATTTACTAAGGCTAAACCCGCCGTCCAAACGGGCAAAAATGATGTTTCCAAACCCGCCTCTGTATACATCGCCATGACGGTTTCAACAATGTTCAACATACAAACAGCCGGATTTACTATTAGGGGGTTTATAAAGCCGCCGGAAAACCGCCATTCAAAAGACCAAAATGAAAGCGCTGCTTGTGAGCGGCGTGATGGTTCAAACAGTGTGCTGTTTCAGGTATTTTGCCAATCAGACCATAAGAGAAAGGCCTATTTCATGTCCAATGATTGCTCCATTAGGACTGTGTATAGAAAATGGCCAAAGTGTCATGAAATTTCAGGCTACTGTTTTTTTTTTTTTCCATTATTTTTTCACCCAGTATGATTGCATAGTAAAATCTCATTTCACCTTTCCTTTTCTAGTTGTTTTGTACTTTCCAAAAAACCACTAGAATACTGTTGCCTCAAAGAAACTAGGATGGGAATTGTTGCATTACATAGTTAACCCTTATTTTAATGCTAATGCAATCCACATGTGAAAAATGTTTTTTCTGCCTGAAGCAATCACAGACAATCACCGTCTATTGCCCAGCAGTTAATCATGATGCTTACAAAAAGGGCCCCTCATTATTTGGCAGGTGTGGGTTTGTTGGAGAATGGCTTTTGCAGGTAATGGGGTGCATTCTTGCCAGTGTATGTTTGCAGCTTTTTACCTGATGGAGGCAGAAAGGCGCCAGGAGGAGGAGGATGAACAGCAGTTGGCATCTGTTCCGCGGAGCCTGCAAAGACCCCGCACTCCACGTGCATTTTCAGTGCGTTTGAATCTGGAGTCTTTGGCTGATGTGGAGGTAGTACAAATGTTTCGCCTCAATCGTACTAACCTCATGGCACTGTATGAGCAAGTGAAGGATGATTTGGAGCCTACAACCAGCCGCTCTAATGCAGTGTCAGGACTACACAAACTACTGTGTGCAGTTCACTTTTTGGCAACAGGTTCCTTTCAATCTGTGTCCTCCAGAGTGATTGGCATAACGCAGCCGACATTTTCAAGGCATTTTGGACAGGTTTTAGGTGCCCTTAAAAGAGTGTGCCCTAGCTATATCAGCTTCCCCAGCCAGGAGTCACAGTGGCATGAGCTCAAGGGAGCTTTCTATAGGGTCGCAGGTATCCCTAATGTAATGGGTGCAATAGATTGCACTCATATTGCCCTGAGACCACCTCACCACAGGGCAGAGGTTTTTGTTAATCGCCATCATTACCACTCCCTGAATGTGCAGGTTGTCTGCGATGCTAACCAGCGTATATTGAGTGTTGTTGCAGGCTATCCTGGGTCATGTCATGATGCCTTTATCCTGAGACAGTCTACCCTTTATGCCAAATTTGAAAGTGGTGAAATGCCGGAGGGATGGCTTTTGGGTATGTACTTTGCATGTTTTATATATCCCTTATCCTTGCTCAAATGGACTCACATATGCTAACTGCTGTACAACATGCTCAAAGTAAATGGGAGCTAACATTTTACTTTTATTGCAGGAGATTCAGGATATGGGTGTCGCTCCTGGCTCATGACTCCTCTGCTGCATCCTCAGACTCCTGCACAGCACCAATACAATGAGGCACACATAACCACTAGAGGTATCATAGAACGTACGTTTGGACTCTTGAAAACCAGGTTCAGGTGCCTTGATAAATCTGGTGGGGTGCTTATGTATGCACCTGAAAAGGTATCTGAGATTGTCCTGGCTTGCTGTCTGCTGCATAACCTGGCTTTACATCAACTTACCCCACCGATTATTGCAGTAGACAGTGAAGAAGAAGGGGTACGTGTCACATCTGGTGATGTGCAGAGCACAGAGGGCGGAAGGGAGATTAGAGACCGTCTAATTACAAACTACTTTACGTGTAAGTACATAGTATGAAAAGCATTTTTTGCTCAAAAATGTGTTTTATGTGAGTGCAATTTTAGTATTTTATTGTAAATTTTTTGTACATTGGAACCTTTAAAAACAGGATAGTGTGTACTCCTCATGTGGTAAATATGAACATCCCTGGAATGTGACAGTCAGAGGTCAATGTTTACATGAAATTAGTGCATAGTTGTTAAAAAATCAGAATACTCTTGTTTAATGTGCAGAAAAGAAAGACTGACACAATAGAAATTTAACTGCATTTATTGCAGAACACAATAAATAAAAACGTATAATCGTTATAGAAACTTGACAAAACATTAATAAATAACAAACATTGTGCTAGCGATGTCTTTTTGCAGGCATATCGCTATGCTTGGTGCCACTCTCTCCCCTCCCTCGCCCACCCCTGGTGCGAGCACCTCTCCTTGGAGGAGTACTCTGTAGAGATGTGGTAGGCGTGCTAGCGGCACTGGTGGAGGCCGATGAAAAAGGGGCCGGCAAGCGGGCAATCAGTTCCTGCTGGAGTTGGCCTGCCAGCCGGATAACGTTGGCATTCCCCTCGCGAATGGAGGAATGCATGGCGTCCACAGACCCAGACATTTGGGCCAGCTGCACATTTGTCTGCTCCAAAGCGCTCGCCAGCCGGTTTATTGCAGCAGGGATTTGGCTCGTGGAGCGGTGTATTCGCCTCAACTGGGCCGCAATTTGTGACATGTGCCCAGTTTGCCTGTCCATGAATAATGTCTGTTGCTGCTGGAATGCGCCAATAGACAGCGCCATTTCTCTGGCTGGGTCCATAGGTGCAGGTGCAGGTTGCTGGTGTGATGGTTCAGCAGGGCCAGGTGAAACTTCCTGGAGGCCAGACACAGGGGCATCCACTGTTACCAGGGTGATGGTTGTTAGATCCTCTGGCTCAGGGGACATTTCCAGGGACTCCGCCTGAGGTGGCTGGTATGAAGAGGGCCCTGTGTATGAAAAATGACGGTAAGTATATAGTATATAATATGTTTGTATATTGCATTCTGAACACTGGATAGGAAAGAATAATCTTTAGCAACTACAGATTCTTTCACAATGTTTGCATTCCTGATTTCTAGTCCTATGCTACCTGCTTACGGATGCACTTATTATCCTTTTAATACCCATTATCATTAGGACTGTGTAGTACATGCTGGGTTATTTTGACTAAAGTGCATGCTATCAAAAGTGGAGATGTTGCCTATAGCAACCAATCAGATTTTAGCTGTCATTTTGTTGAATGCAATAAATAAAGTAAAGGTATATTCTGATGGGTTTCTATAGGCAACATATCAGTTGAGTAAAATGTAGCCCTAACTTCTCATTGCAAACAATAAAAAGAAAACAAAAAACAACATTGACAGCAACATTTGCACAGAAAATCAAGTAACTCCATTATTTCTCTCCTAAACAGAAATCACGCACCTGCTTGCTCGTCTGTGCCCGAATCTCTCGCTGAAGGTGGAGGTGTAGGTCTGGCACTGGGACTGAACTGCGGTCCTGGCGATTCTGGATATATTAGAAAAAGCATACAATGTATTTCCAGAAAAAAAAAATAATCAAAATATACTGTTTATTGCACAAATGTGTTTACAATTTTTTTTTTTTTCTATGAGAAAAAAAAACCTTTACAAACTATTAGAGGCAAATATACACTTTGAAAAAGAAAACAAAAAATAAAAAAAAAAACGTTTGCAAAGAGAAAAGCAGTTTTGCAAAGAGAAAAGCAGTTTTAAAAAGAGAAAAGCAGTTTTGCAAAGAGAAAAGCAGTTTTAAAAAGAGAAAAGCAGTTTTAAAAAGAGAAAAGCAGTTTTAAAAAGAGAAAAGCAGTTTTAAAAAGAGAAAAGCAGTTTTAAAAAGAGAAAAGCAGTTAAAATACTGTTAGGGTAAAAAAAACAAATAACTCACCAACTACTTGGCCAAAAGAGGGCGAGTCGGTGTCCTGGACATTTATGCCCTCTACAATTTCTGCCGGCATTATCTGGCGCAGCTCCTCCTCGTACGTGGTGTACTCCATACGAAGTGGGGGGCCACCACCCGTGCGCCTTGTGGACCTCCTTTCCTGGGCCATTTTTTCCTTCAACCTCCTCTTAATGTCCGAAAATCTCTTGCGGCAGTGCGCCACTGTCCTCTTTAGTGGGCCCACCGCGTTAACAGCGTCGCACACTCTCCCCCACAATTGGTGGCGCCGCCTTAGCGGAGTCCGGGCTGCCAGGTTCCCCAAGATCACCTCGTAGCAGGGAATGATATTGTGCACCAACACACAATTCTCATCATGTGAGAAGCGCACATTCCTCCCTGTCTTGGTCTTCCTGCCCTGTCCTGTCTCCTCAACCTCTCCCTCTCCCTCCTCTGACCCCTCAACCTCCATCTCCCTCTCCTCAGCCTCTGCTCCCCTCCTATCTCTGGACATTTTTACCCAGAAGACAGAAAAACACAAAACACTGAAGGACTTACAAACACAAAGAACAAACTACACTACCTACAGACACACTCTCCACACAGTCACACACAAGTAACACAGACAGAGGACAAGTCAAATACAAAAAATACAAGACAGAAAATAAATGAGAAAATAAATGTACAAAACAGGAAAAAACCACAGGACTACTCACACTTCAATCAGATATCGCTCCACCAATCCACCAAACACCAACTCTCAGCAAACCACTATCCTCCAAACTCCTCTCACAAAACTCCTCTAAACCCTATCAGAGAAAAAAGTGTCAGGCCAGTGGTTTATATAGGGCTTGTGATGTCAAATCTCCTGAGTTTGAAAATAGCCAATAGTAACAGGCCAGGAGACAGGTGTAATTTTCAAAAAAACCGCCTTTACACAAAAGCGCCGTCATTTAAAGCAAAAGCGCCATGTTCTATTCAAAGCCGCCGGCGGCTTTGAGCATTACATCCCGCCGTTACATCGCCGGCGGCTTCAAATTGAAGCTGAAATGCGCCCATTAGTAAATCCGGCTGTTTGCAATGCAAACACGCCGGAAAACCGCCGCGATGCATGGCGGTTTGAAGCCGCCATGCATCACGCCTGATAGTAAATCTAGCCCTTAGTGACTTCCCCTGAAGTGTATCATCAATATGACGGACATGCTATTTTGTACTTCTTTACCTCTAAGAAGGGGGGAGGAGAGAGGCTCACTTTAAGCCTTGACTCCCTAACCATTTTATGTTAACCATATGAGAAAATCAGGGCCATTGGCTCCAAGGTATTGTCTGGACACCCAGAACACATAACAAATGACCTACAAACCAGATTTGGATACTCCGACAAGTTGAACCTGTATCCACAATGGAGCCCTGCTTAGGAAAAAGATAACCCATATGAAGGTGAAGACCCATAAAACAGTAGAGGCTCACAACTAATCAGGCCTGTATCCGTGGAAAAATTGGACAAAATCCCTTCATGCCCCCTCTAATAGCGATGAGCAGCAAAGTCCTGGTTTACCACTAAGTAAGGTGATAATATTACAAAAAATATGCTTAGGGCCTGGGTGTGATATACACCTTATAGGCATCAGACTTCCATCCCACTAAGGGCTAAATGGTATAAATGGAAGAACCGTCCCAATCCTGAAAGAGTGGATACCGTAGAGGGCCGGGTCTAAACCCACATGCTCATTCACATGCTTGAGTAAGGCCTGAAACTGGAACTTAGTAAGAGGGGAACCATCTTTGTGAATTAACCAAGGTTCTGACCCTCGTGGATGGACTCTTTCTATTTGTGTACAGAAATGAACAGGACAGATGCTCTGATCCTCATTTGGCCTCTACCCAGCTGATCCATCTTCGACCTAATGATTTTGCTTGACAACATATTATTTATAGCAATTATGTGCCTAGGCATCAAGTACCACTTAGAAGGCGCAACTAATTCGCTAACTCTAAATGTTCCAAAGAAATAGAGGGCTGCCCTAAACAATATTGCTCTTAGGGATGCCCGGCAGCGCTTTTACTCACTGTCGCAAAACCCCAGAGTCAATTGATCTTCTAACATCTTTGCTAACTGGGTGCAGTTTTGCTCACCCCTTTAAAACTTCCGACCATGTAAGCGTGACATAAATGATATACCAACTAAGCAAGCTGCCATGGCCATCTTAATGACTCCCTGTTCGTATTTGCGCTAAATAGAGGCGAGCATGTTGACACTCTGACCTGATCATGCAGTCCTCGCATCCCCAAGAAACCGACCCACTGCTCCCATGCTGCTTGATATACTCTCCTGGTGGACAGGGCCAAAGGTGTTGCTGTGAGTAATTCTATGTTGGCTCAACAATCTGCCAAACAAAAGAAGGACACAGGGTGCCTATAATCATAGCGTGTGGGGTCAGATCTCTAAAACGCGACCATTGAAATCGCAATAAGGCATCCAAAATATCATTCTCAACTCCTGAAATGTGTTTGGCACGGAGTGCAATATCATGCTCTAAACAGCAAAACATTAAATGATGCAGCATTTCCGCTGCCAGAGCTGACAACACGCTGTGCTTGATTATTTGTTGAACTACCCCCAGGTTGTCACACCACAAAACCGTGTTCTGCCCACAGAAAAAAGACGATAGAACGATAGAAAAGCTTGTGCTTACTCTCCTCCTCTTGTCATAAGATTTCTTGGAACGAATGGTTGCGCTCTTTAAATTCCTCTTGGTTTGTTCCCAAATAGAAGACAAGTTACGAAACAATGAGTCCATCATTACTACAAGGAACTGACTGACACTGAGAGAAGAGGCCCAACGATACAGCTCCCAAACTCGTTAGGCCCTGTCGTTTCCCGGACGCTTGGGACAAGATCTTAGAAGATGGCCACCTTCTCCACAATACAGACACAACTTGTTCTGAAATCTCCTCTCCCTCTCCTCGGCCGACAGGCTGGTCCTGCCAAGTTACATAGGTTCTGCGGGAGGAAGAACAGGTGTTTGGAAGTTGGGGGCCAAGCGAATCATACTGCGCCGAGATTGTTCTTTCTCGGAACTACGCTCCTTGAAACACAAATCAACCTTGCCACAGAGGGAGATGATATCATCCAGAGACGTAGGGAGTTCCCGAGATACCAGCTCTTCTTTGATCCAGTCTGAAAGGCCTTGCCAGAACGTAGCCACTAGAGCCTCATCATTCCAGCGAAGTTTAGAGGCCATTGTTCTGAAGTGGACTGCATACTGTCCCACAGACTGGTTTCCTCGGCGAAGACGTAATAAGCCGGTAGCGGCATTAGATACCCTTCCTGGATCATTAAATATCTTCTTCAAAGTGGACAAAAAAGTGTTGAAGTTATACAGAATGGGATTATTCCTCTCCCATAAAGGGGAAGCCCATGCTAACCCTCGACCGGACAATAGTGAAATCACATAGGCCACTTTAGCTTTTTCGGAAGGGAAGTTCCCTGACAACAGCTCAAATTGTATGGAGCATTGATTTAAAAATCCTCTACGATATTTGGGGTCCCTATCGAACTTAGGTGGATTAGGTATCCGTAACTATGAGGAAGAAGCTGCCTCTACGGGCGGTGGTTCTGGGGCTGCAACCTCCGGTGCAGGTGGTCTGCTAGTCACCAAGGTGTTCTGGACAACATCCAACCGAGTAAATAAACAATTGAGGAATTTTAAAAGTTGCTCTTGGTTAGCCTCTTGCTTATCCATCCTTCCCACTAAATGCTCCAATAGATCTTTTGCCGCTGAATCCATGGTCAGAGCAAACTGTAACAGATACTGGATTACTATTACTAATCTTGATTAGTGCTGGCTTACCTGAGGTGCGGAGTCTAACGATCTCCCCGGTGTTCACCAAGAACCGCAGCAAGGCGGGGTGGGCTTCGCTGCCAGGAGTCGCAGGTCGCGATCCTCAGGTTCGCCCCAAGATGTAGTGCAGTGGAGTGGAGCGGAAGATGCGGAGTCAATCAAGCCGGGTCGGTACACAGGAATGGAGGCAGGCAGAATCAGGAGGCAACTCAGAGTCAATCAAGCCGGGGTCGGTACACGGGTCACAAGAGAAGAGGGATAGTCAGCAAGCTGGGTCGGTACACAGGGGTTGGTGAGCCAGGATAGTCTAACAAGCAGAGATCAGAACACAGGAAGACACAGGAGACTGGAAGACTCAGAAATCCACGAAGCACAGGAGCCAGGAACAGGTAAGAGGTAACTTGTTGCTCTGACAAGGCTGCAGTGTCCAGGTGAGCTTAATATAGTCTGTGATAGCAAAAGCCGCCTCCCAGCCACGATCATGTGACCACCCAAACCAGGAAGTGCTGCTGTACACAGAGACAGGAAAATCAGCAGCATGAGCTGACCCAGTAGGGCAGACTATTTCTATCCATATATCGATGTCTTTCAAACTGAAAGGGATGGAACTGTGGCCACTTACTTTGCGCCTGAAACGTTTGTTGCCCACAGAAAAAAGATGCCCAAAGTTCGACTGCTACCGCTTGTAACAAATACTGGATTACTATTACTAATCTTGATTAGCGCTGGCTTACCTGAGGTACGGAGTCTAACGATCTCCCCGATGTTCACCAAGAACAGCCGCAAGGCAGGGTGGGCTTCGCTGCCAGGAGTCGCAGGTCGCGGTCCTCAGGTTTCCCCCAAGATGTAGTGCAGCGGAGTGGAGCGGAAGATGCAGAGTCAATCAAGCTGGGTCGGTACACAGGAACGGAGGCAGGCAGAATCAGGAGGCAACTCGGAGTCAATCAAGCCGGGGTCGGTACACGGGTCACAAGAGAAGAGGGATAGTCAGCCAGCCGGGTCGGTACCCAGGGGTTGGAGAGCCAGGATAGTCTAACAAGCAGAGATCAGAACACAGGAAGACACAGGAGACTGGAAGACTCAGCAATCCACTAAGCACAGGAGCCAAGAACAGGTAAGAGGTAACTTGTTGCTCTGACAAGGCTGCAGTGTCCAGGTGAGCTTAATATAGTCTGTGATAGCAAAGGCCACCTCCCAGCCATGATCATGTGACCACCCAAACCAGGAAGTGCTGCTGTACACAGAGACAGGAAAATCAGCAGCATGAAAGCAAGTAAGTTTGTGACAGTACCCCCTCCCTTAAGGGTGGACTCCGGACACCTAACAGGGTTTTAGGGGAAAGTTTTTGTGGAACAGTTTGAGTAGATGGGGAGCGTGCAGATCAGTGGTTTTTACCCAGGAGCGATCCTCAGGGCCATAACCCTTCCAATCCACCAAGAACTGTATGGAACCTTGAACTTTGGGAGAATCCAGAATAGTCTTAATCTCATGTTCCACTTGATCCTGGTCCACAATCGGAGGAGAAACTCTTGATGGAGAGGAGAATTTGTTGGTTACCATTGGTTTTAACAAGGAGACATGAAAGACATTTGGAATGCGTAGGGAAGGAGGCAGACTCAATCTGAAAGCTACCGGATTGATGACCTCAGAAATAGCAAACGGGCCAATGAACTTGGGAGCAAATTTCTTGCTCGGAACCTTTAAACGAATGTTTTGAGTGGATAGCCATACCCTGTCACCGATAGAAAAGCTTGGGCTTACTCTCCTCCTCTTGTCATAAGATTTCTTGGAACGAATGGTTGCGCTCTTTAAATTCCTCTTGGTTTGTTCCCAAATAGAAGAGAAGTTACGAAACAATGAGTCCACTGCCAGAACTCCGGAAGGTGTAATTTGAGAGAAGGTGGGTAGTCTAGGATGGCAGCCATAAAGAACAAAAAAGGGGGAGTTAGAGATGGCCTCATGAAAATGATTGTTATGGGCGAACTCGGCCCAAGGGAGAAGATCCACCCAGTTATCTTGATTACTTGGGATAAATATTCTTAAGAATTTTTCTAATTCTTGGTTGGTTCTCTCCGTAGACCCATTGGACTGGGAATGACATGCGGAGGAAAAATCAAGCTTAATTCCGGACTTACTGCAGAAGGACCTCCAAAATTTTGATATGAACTGTGATCCACGATCGGAAACAATATGTTGAGGACAGCCATGGAGGCGAAATATTTCTTTAATAAAAACATCAGCTATGGAGGAGGAAGATGGAAGACCTTTAAGAGCACTAAAGTGGGCTGTTTTAGAAAAGCGATCCGTGACCACTAGCACCACAGTACAAGATTTGGAAGGTGGAAGGTCTGTGATAAAGTCCATCGAGATCTGTGACCACGGGTATTCAGGAATAGGTAATGGGAGCAAACATCCATAAGGTCTTTTCCTAGAGGTCTTGTGTTGAGCACATTTGGAACAAGCAGAAACAAATCTCTTCACATGTTCCAGCAAAGAAGGCCACCAGTAACTTCGGGACAACAAGTCCCAGGTTTTGTGGATGCCGGCGTGCCCAGCGAAGAGAGAGCAATGAGCCCAGCTGAGGAGTTGAGTGCGTAGACGTGGCAAGATGAATGCTTTGCCCGGAGGGCAACCCTTGTTAAGGTGTGTAGTTGCCAAAACTCGACAGGGGTCTACAATGAATTTATTTTCCTCCAAAGGTTCCATATCAGCTGGATCAAAAGAGCGAGATAAGGCGTCCGCCTTCATGTTCTTGGATCCAGAGTGAAAGGTGATGTTAAAATCAAAACGTGAGAAGACTAAGGACCACCTTGCTTTTCGAGGGTTTAGACAACGGGCAGTACGTAAGTATAGCAAATTCTTGTGATCGGTATATATGGTAATTGGAAATCGTGCCCCTTCTAGTAGATGTCTCCATTCGGAGAGAGCCAACTTGATGGCCAGGAGCTCCTTGTCGCCAATCCCATAATTCCTTTCCGCAGGTAACAAGCGATGGGAAAAGAATCCGCAAGTATGAAGTTTGCGAGAAGGGCTCCGTTGTGAAAGTACGGCTCCAGTACAAACGGAAGATGTATCTACCTCCAGGATAAAAGGACGTGAACAATCAGGCTGTTGCAGAATGGGTGCAGATGAGAAGAGAGACTTTAATGATATGAAGGCTTGGATAGCCTCAGTGGACCATACGCTAGCATCAGCAGATTTACAGGTCAATGCAGTGATGGGAGCCACCAGAGAAGAATAACCTTTGATGAACTGACGATAGTAATTGGAGAATCCTAGGAAGCGTTGGGTAGCCTTAAGACCTGAAGATTGACGCCAGTCAAGTATGGCTTTCAGTTTGGTGGGATCCATCTGCAGTCCGGTGCCAGAAATAATATATCCCAGGAAAGGAATTTGTTTCTGCTTGAAGGTGCATTTCTCTAATTTGCAGAATAGATTATTTTTTCGGATACGAGGGAGAACCTCTAATACATGACTGCGATGAGATACTAGATCTTGAGAAAAGATGAGCATGTCGTCCAAGTAGGTGACTATGGATTGATACAGGAGATCTTGAAAGAGCTCATTCATAAAGCCCGGAAAGATAGCCGGGGCATTACATAACCCGGAGGGCATGACGAGGTATTCAAAGTGGCCGTCTCGGGTGTTGAACGCTGTTTTCCATTTTTCAGTCTAGGGTGGGAGAATGGAGACAAACCCATGGAAGTCCTAGGAGGACTGGGTTGGTAGATTTCTGAATTACCAGAAAGGAAATCTTTTCCCGATGAAGCGCTTCGACCTGGAGAAGGAGGGGAATGGTGCGTACCAGGATGGACCCCTCAGGAATTCTTCTCCCATCAATGGCCAGCAGTGAGATGGGTTGTTCCAAGGCTTGTGTGGGAATGGAGAATTGTTTGACTACTGCGGCTGAGATAAATTTCCTGCGGCTTCGGAGTCAAGAAGTGCAGACTGCGGGAAAGTATTATGTCCTAACTGAAGGGAAATAGGAATAGTAAGGCAATCATTACTACAAGGAACTGACTGACACTGAGAGAAGAGGCCCAACGATACAGCTCCCAAACTCGTTAGGCCCTGTCGTTTCCCGGACGCTTGGGACAAGATCTTAGAAGATGGCCACCTTCTCCACAATACAGACACAACTTGTTCTGAAATCTCCTCTCCCTCTCCTCGGCCGACAGGCTGGTCCTGCCCAGTTGCATAGGTTCTGCGGGAGGAAGAACAGGTGTTTGGAAGTTGGGGGCCAAGCGAATCATACTGCGCCGAGATTGTTCTTTCTCGGAACTACGCTCCTTGAAACACAAATCAACCTTGCCACAGAGGGAGATGATATCATCCAGAGACGTAGGGAGTTCCCGAGATACCAGCTGTCACTCACCGGACCGTGAGTGCCTCTTCCCGGACATTTAGGAACCGTGGCCGTCCACCATCCTGAGGGTCTGCGCATGCGCAGCCCTTTTCTATACTTCAGTGTATACTCCTTTAACTTAATTGGCAGATCAGGCAACCTCCCTATATTAAGCACCTGTGGTCACCACCACGTTGCCTGATCTTGGAGTCTCATTCCTCATGAGTCTCTGAAGGTGTTCCTGTATTACTCGTGTATTCAGCGCTGCTGATTCCTGTGGTTTCCTAACCACTTCTACTTCTGTGGTTCCATACCACTTCTACCATCAACTGTATCATCATTACTGTTTGCTCATTGCTATCCGCTGCCTCCGTGCACTCCAGCTTTTACCTCACTCACCTGCTTCTCATCAAGTCTGTTTGCTGATTTCTATCCGCTGCCTCCGTGCACTACAGTCTCCTGCTTGCAACTTGCCTGTGTTCAACATCGTGACTGCCAGCTGACTACTATCCGCTGCCTCTGTGCTCTACAGTCTCCTGCTTGCAACTTGCCTGTGTTCAGCATCGTGACTGCCAGCTGACTACTATCCGCTGCCTCTGTGCACTACAGTCTCCGGCTTGCAACTCGCCTGTGTTCAACATCGTGACTGCCAGCTGACTACTATCCGCTGCCTCTGTGCACTACAGTCTCCTGCTTGCAACTCGCCTGTGTTCAACATCGTGACTGCCAGCTGATTACTACCCGCTGCCTCCGTGCACTACACTCTCATCTCATCTTTGCTGTGACTTCCTCGAGACTGCCGCTTTTCATTACCATCTGCTACACTTCGTGATCTACAGCTCCTGCCCTGCGCTGCACTCCTGTTTCCCATCGCTGTTGGTTCCTGTGGTTGCTACTGGTTACCTCCGTGTGCCGCTGAGTCCTACCGCTGTGGTCAGCGCTATCGTCCATCTCCTGCTGATCCACTCTCCACGCCTTCACGTGTTCCACTGGTCTCTACCCTCCTGTCAGCATTGGATTTGTATCTCTTCTACTACCCTCTGCTGGATCATCTCCATTCTCCTGGGTTTCCTATAAGTCCAGTTCCACCTGTTGCTGACTCCTGTGGATTCGTGTCCCTGTCGGTCTACTCACCTGTGCGCTGCACCTGCTAGACCGCTGCTTCACCTATCCAGGGACTTCCTATCCAGTCGGCCTCCAGCCGCTCAGGTACCGCTGCAATCCCATCTGACTGCTACTGCTGAACCACGGTATGCATACTTCTCATTGACTGTGCTGTGTATTGCATATCTTGCTGGACTGTGTTTGGTTCTCTCTGGAGTCTGCTATCCGCTGAGTCTATTGCCATCATTGACTGTGTTATCATTGTGCTGGACTACTTCAAGAGACTTTCTAGATTGCAGACCTGCTCAGTCATTTATATCCATATATATATCTATATTGTGCATATTACTGTGGATCGTGTATAAGGTGCCTGTGTATATCCTGTGTTGCAGTCTTCCCCTGTGCACCTCCTCACATATATATTCAGTGGTACAACTTGCTGATGACAGACCACTGATCCCTGTTTCCGGTATCACCTGTTCCATCATCCTCTCACATAGCAGTGGTACAACTTGCTACCGCAGACCACTGACTACCTGGATACCTCCACTTGGATTCCATTCCTTCACTCAGACAGCGGTACAACTTGCTACCCGCAGACCGCTGACTCTCATCACCTCCTTGTTTCTGTTGGACATTCCTCCTCACTATAGCAGTGGTACAACTTGCTATCGCAGACCACTGACTACCTTCACGTGTCCTTGTCCATACAGTTCCTTGTGTATCATTACCTCATTTCCAGTGTTGCTAGTCATAGACTTTCCTGAGCATCTCATCGGCCATCATTTTATGTTCCGTGATCACCCAGCTACCAGAGTACCCTATTACCATCTACATTGCTCTGGTAAGCCTACCATCTGGTGATTCCTGGGTAAAGACTCCTAGTGCCCGTGACAGTAAGATCAGGCCATGACAGACCCAGATGTGGAACCTACCGCCAAAGAGATGCTGCAACATCTGGTTAGCCGTGTGGAGCAACAGGATGCCCGCCAACAGCTGTTACTTCAGTGTTATCAGTCATTAACCTCCCAAGGAACATCTGGACAGACTGTGACAGCTACTACTGAAGCTCCTGTGCTTTCCTCCGTTTCCCCATTGCCATCCCAGGTGTCTATAGCTTCCACGCTTCACCTGCCTACTCCGTCAAAGTACGATGGAGACCCCAAAACTTGTAGGGGTTTCCTTAACCAATGTTCAGTCCATTTTGAGCTCCAACCTCAAAATTTTTCTACCCATCGTTCCAGAGTGGCCTATCTTATCTCTTTGTTTTCAGGACAAGCCCTGGCTTGGGCCTCCCCTCTGTGGGAGAGGAACGATCCAATATTACAAGATAGTGCCAAATTCATTTCTACATTCCGAAGTGTGTTCGATGAACCAGGTCGTGTGGCCTCCGCTGCTTCCAGTATCCTCCGTCTGCGACAAGGATCTCATACTGTAGGCCAGTACGTCATTCAATTTAGGATCCTAGCCTCTGAACTTCAGTGGAACACTGAAGCCCTGGTTGCCGCCTTCTGGCAGGGGCTTTCCGATAAAATTAAAGATGCACTGACTACCCAAGAGCTTCCTTCGTCACTTGAAGATTTGATCTCTCTATGCCATCGTGTTGATATGAGATTTCGTGAAAGAGAGGCTGAGAAAACGACTTCTGCTAAAACACCTTTTCGCTCTAACCCTCAATTTCGTCCAGTGTCACCCGCTGTGATTCCCATGGAGATAGGACGTTCCAAGTTATCTTCTGAGGAGAGGAAACGAAGAGTCAAGAATAGACTCTGTATCTATTGTGCTGATTCCACTCATGTCCTCAGCTCCTGCCCTAAGAGATCGGGAAATGCCAGGCCCTAACTAGTTCTGGAGAGGTGAAGTTAGGGTCCCTGGAGTCCTCTCCATCGTCTATGAAATCTAAAGTCTGCGCTTTTGATGTGACTATTTCCTTTGCTACCAAGACCTTTGAGTCACAGGCATTGATTGATTCCGGAGCAGCAGGAAATTTTATTTCCAAATCGTTAGTTAATCAATGGTCTCTACGAATGATTACCTTAAAAACTCCCATTACTGTGACGGCTATCGATGGATCACGTCTCATCAACGGTCTCATCACCCAGAGTACGTCTCCAGTAACCCTTCAGATTGGTGCTCTGCATCATGAAGAGATATCGTTTTTAATTCTTCCTGTTACGACAAGTCCGATTGTCCTAGGCCTTCCATGGCTTCAGTGTCACTCTCCCCAGATTGACTGGCGCACCCCTCAAGTCACGTCTTGGGGGCCTGAATGTCACCATCATTGCCTTTCCCAAGTCATTCCTCTCAAGGTACAGCAAGCTTCCATCTCAGCTATTTCATCGGGACTCCCTCCTCAATATGCTTCATTTACCGATGTTTTTGATAAAGCTCAGTCTGAACGTCTTCCTCCTCATCGTTCTTGGGATTGTCCGATTGATCTTCTTCCTGGCAAGACTCCTCCCAGGGGCCGGGTCTATCCACTCTCGTTACCTGAAACTCAAGCTACATCTGAATATATACGGGAGAACCTCCAGCGTGGGTTCATTCGACCTTCCACCTCGCCCGCTGGAGCTGGGTTCTTCTTTGTCAAAAAGAAGGATGGATCATTACGCCCTTGTATAGATTTTCGTGGACTTAATGCCATTACTATCAAGAATCGGTATCCCATTCCGTTGATCACTGAGCTATTTGACCGCATCAAGGGAGCCCGTATTTTTACTAAGTTGGATCTTCGTGGTGCCTACAATTTAATCAGAATTCGTTCCGGTGACGAATGGAAGACGGCGTTTAACACCAGAGACGGGCATTACGAATATCTGGTAATGCCTTTCGGGCTATGTAATGCCCCCGCTGTTTTTCAGGGCTTCATCAATGAGATTTTTCGGGACTTATTATATGTATGTGTCGTCGTCTATCTGGACGACATATTGATTTTTTCACAGGACCTGCCTTCTCACCACCAACATGTGGCAGAAGTCCTCTCCAGGCTACGGAAAAATTCATTGTTCTGTAAATTAGAAAAATGTTCATTCGAATTACCCCAGATTCCATTCTTGGGGTATATTGTTTCCGGAGTTGGTCTGAAGATGGATCCTGACAAAGTAAATGCTGTACTACATTGGCCCCAGCCAACTACTCTTCGTGCCATCCAGCGTTTTTTAGGTTTTGCCAATTACTATAGACGCTTCATTCAAGACTTTTCTTCCATTGCATCTCCTATTGTGGCCCTGACTCGAAAAGGGGCTAACCCTAAGCAATGGTCTACTGAGGCTATTCAAGCCTTTCAAACATTAAAAGAGTCCTTCTCTTCGGCTCCAATCCTTCGTCAGCCTGATGTGACACTCCCCTTCTTCCTGGAAGTAGATGCCTCTAATGTGGGCTTAGGAGCTATTCTCTCCCAACGCTCGGAACAGCAAAAATTCCACCCTTGTGCCTTCTATTCTCGGGGTCTCCTACCCGCAGAGAAGAATTATACCATCGGAGACAAGGAATTACTGGCTATCAAAGCCGCATTAGAGGAATGGAGATACTTGTTGGAGGGAGCTCGCCATCCGGTGACGATCTTCACGGATCATAAGAACTTGTCATATCTCCAGTCTGCCCAATGCTTGAACCCTCGTCAAGCAAGATGGTCTCTTTTCTTTTCCCGTTTTGAATTAATAATTACCTTCAAACCAGCTGCCAAAAACAAAAAAGCTGATGCCTTATCTAGAGCCTTTGTTACGTCCTCTGATATAGAGGAGGTTTCCAACCATACCATTCTAGACCCCAAATGTATCTCACTGGCTGCTTCATCCACCAAAACGCTACCATTTGGGAAAACCCTCGTGCCTCCTACTCTAAGGAGGAAAATCCTTTCGTGGTTCCATGCCTCTCGTTTTTCTGGACACGCCGGTGAACACAAGACTTTTGAGATCCTCTCTCGAAGTTACTGGTGGCCTTCAATGAGGAGAGACGTCAAAGAGTTCATTGCTTCCTGTGAATTATGTTCGCAATTCAAATCCTCCCGCAGAACCCCAGCAGGGTTGCTGCGACCACTACCCATTCCGTCCAAACCATGGACCCATATTAGTATGGATTTCGTTACTGACTTACCACCTAGTAAGAACCATAACACTATTTGGGTGGTAGTGGACAGATTTTCGAAGATGGCTCATTTCATCCCTCTGTCTGGTTTGCCTTCCTCGTCTGGTTTGCCTTCCTCGTCTATCCTGGCTGAACATTTCATTAAAGAGATCTTCCGTATCCATGGATGTCCATCTGAGATCGTGTCTGATAGAGGAGTACAATTCGTGTCCAGATTCTGGCGAGCCCTTTGTAAAACCTTGGGCATACGATTAGCACTCTCATCTTCTTACCATCCACAATCCAATGGACAAACCGAACGTGTCAATCAAGATCTTGAGACTTTTATAAGGATATTTTCATCAGCCAATCAAGACAACTGGGTAGAGTTACTCCCTTGGGCTGAGTTCGCCCATAACAACATGTACCATGAGTCATCATCCAAAACTCCATTCTTTGTGGTCTACGGTCACCATCCGTCTTTTCCGGAATTTCCTGCCCTCCCGCCCACCCAAGTTCCTGCGGTGGAAACGGTTTGTCAGACCTTTAAAAATATCTGGTCTCAGGTTAGAACCTGTTTAAAAAAGACATCTGTCAAATATAAATCTTTCGCAGATAAGAAGAGGCGGGCTATTCCACCACTAAAAATTGGAGATCGTGTCTGGTTATCCACAAAAAATATTCGTTTGAAGGTTCCATCCATGAAATTCGCCCCTCGTTTTATTGGTCCATATAGGATCATTCAAGTTATCAATCCAGTATGTGTGAAACTCCTTCTTCCTAAGAGTCTTCGGATTTCTAACGCCTTCCATGTATCTTTGCTCAAACCTCTTATTATCAACCGTTTTTCAACTCCTCCCTCAGCTCCGCAGCCAGTTCAAGTTCATCAGGAGGAGGATTTTGAGATTACCGAGGTACTAGATGCAAAAATTTCGCGAGGAGCCCTCCATTTCCTCGTTCATTGGAAGGGCTTTGGTCCTGAGGAGCGCTCTTGGATCAAAGCTGAAGATCTTAATGCTCCTGCCCTTTTGAAGAAGTTTTACTCCAAAAATCCGGACAAACCCGGTTCCAGGCGTTCTGTGCCCACCTTTAAAAGGGGGGGTACTGTCACTCACCGGACCGTGAGTGCCTCTTCCCGGACATTTAGGAACCGTGGCCGTCCACCATCCTGAGGGTCTGCGCATGCGCAGCCCTTTTCTATACTTCAGTGTATACTCCTTTAACTTAATTGGCAGATCAGGCAACCTCCCTATATTAAGCACCTGTGGTCACCACCACGTTGCCTGATCTTGGAGTCTCATTCCTCATGAGTCTCTGAAGGTGTTCCTGTATTACTCGTGTATTCAGCGCTGCTGATTCCTGTGGTTTCCTAACCACTTCTACTTCTGTGGTTCCATACCACTTCTACCATCAACTGTATCATCATTACTGTTTGCTCATTGCTATCCGCTGCCTCCGTGCACTCCAGCTTTTACCTCACTCACCTGCTTCTCATCAAGTCTGTTTGCTGATTTCTATCCGCTGCCTCCGTGCACTACAGTCTCCTGCTTGCAACTTGCCTGTGTTCAACATCGTGACTGCCAGCTGACTACTATCCGCTGCCTCTGTGCTCTACAGTCTCCTGCTTGCAACTTGCCTGTGTTCAGCATCGTGACTGCCAGCTGACTACTATCCGCTGCCTCTGTGCACTACAGTCTCCGGCTTGCAACTCGCCTGTGTTCAACATCGTGACTGCCAGCTGACTACTATCCGCTGCCTCTGTGCACTACAGTCTCCTGCTTGCAACTCGCCTGTGTTCAACATCGTGACTGCCAGCTGATTACTACCCGCTGCCTCCGTGCACTACACTCTCATCTCATCTTTGCTGTGACTTCCTCGAGACTGCCGCTTTTCATTACCATCTGCTACACTTCGTGATCTACAGCTCCTGCCCTGCGCTGCACTCCTGTTTCCCATCGCTGTTGGTTCCTGTGGTTGCTACTGGTTACCTCCGTGTGCCGCTGAGTCCTACCGATGTGGTCAGCGCTATCGTCCATCTCCTGCTGATCCACTCTCCACGCCTTCACGTGTTCCACTGGTCTCTACCCTCCTGTCAGCATTGGATTTGTATCTCTTCTACTACCCTCTGCTGGATCATCTCCATTCTCCTGGGTTTCCTATAAGTCCAGTTCCACCTGTTGCTGACTCCTGTGGATTCGTGTCCCTGTCGGTCTACTCACCTGTGCGCTGCACCTGCTAGACCGCTGCTTCACCTATCCAGGGACTTCCTATCCAGTCGGCCTCCAGCCGCTCAGGTACCGCTGCAATCCCATCTGACTGCTACTGCTGAACCACGGTATGCATACTTCTCATTGACTGTGCTGTGTATTGCATATCTTGCTGGACTGTGTTTGGTTCTCTCTGGAGTCTGCTATCCGCTGAGTCTATTGCCATCATTGACTGTGTTATCATTGTGCTGGACTACTTCAAGAGACTTTCTAGATTGCAGACCTGCTCAGTCATTTATATCCATATATATATCTATATTGTGCATATTACTGTGGATCGTGTATAAGGTGCCTGTGTATATCCTGTGTTGCAGTCTTCCCCTGTGCACCTCCTCACATATATATTCAGTGGTACAACTTGCTGATGACAGACCACTGATCCCTGTTTCCGGTATCACCTGTTCCATCATCCTCTCACATAGCAGTGGTACAACTTGCTACCGCAGACCACTGACTACCTGGATACCTCCACTTGGATTCCATTCCTTCACTCAGACAGCGGTACAACTTGCTACCCGCAGACCGCTGACTCTCATCACCTCCTTGTTTCTGTTGGACATTCCTCCTCACTATAGCAGTGGTACAACTTGCTATCGCAGACCACTGACTACCTTCACGTGTCCTTGTCCATACAGTTCCTTGTGTATCATTACCTCATTTCCAGTGTTGCTAGTCATAGACTTTCCTGAGCATCTCATCGGCCATCATTTTATGTTCCGTGATCACCCAGCTACCAGAGTACCCTATTACCATCTACATTGCTCTGGTAAGCCTACCATCTGGTGATTCCTGGGTAAAGACTCCTAGTGCCCGTGACACCAGCTCTTCTTTGATCCAGTCTGAAAGGCCCTGCCAGAACGTAGCCACTAGAGCCTCATCATTCCAGCGAAGTTTAGAGGCCATTGTTCTGAAGTGGACTGCATACTGTCCCACAGACTGGTTTCCTCGGCGAAGACGTAATAAGCCGGTAGCGGCATTAGATACCCTTCCTGGATCATTAAATATCTTCTTCAAAGTGGACAAAAAAGTGTTGAAGTTATACAGAATGGGATTATTCCTCTCCCATAAAGGGGAAGCCCATGCTAACCCTTGACCGGACAATAGTGAAATCACATAGGCCACTTTAGCTTTTTCGGAAGGGAAGTTCCCTGACAACAGCTCAAATTGTATGGAGCATTGATTTAAAAATCCTCTACAATATTTGGGATCCCTATCGAACTTAGGTGGATTAGGTATCCGTAACTATGAGGAAGAAGCTGCCTCTACGGGCGGTGGTTCTGGGGCTGCAACCTCCGGTGCAGGTGGTCCGCTAGTCACCAAGGTGTTCTGGACAACATCCAACCAAGTAAATAAACAATTGAGGAATTTTAAAAGTTGCTCTTGGTTAGCCTCTTGCTTATCCATCCTTCCCACTAAATGCTCCAATAGATCTTTTGCCGCTGAATCCATGGTCAGAGCAAACTGTAACAGATACTGGATTACTATTACTAATCTTGATTAGTGCTGGCTTACCTGAGGTGCGGAGTCTAACGATCTCCCCGGTGTTCACCAAGAACCGCAGCAAGGCGGGGTGGGCTTCGCTGCCAGGAGTCGCAGGTCGCGATCCTCAGGTTCGCCCCAAGATGTAGTGCAGTGGAGTGGAGCGGAAGATGCGGAGTCAATCAAGCCGGGTCGGTACACAGGAATGGAGGCAGGCAGAATCAGGAGGCAACTCAGAGTCAATCAAGCCGGGGTCGGTACACGGGTCACAAGAGAAGAGGGATAGTCAGCAAGCTGGGTCGGTACACAGGGGTTGGTGAGCCAGGATAGTCTAACAAGCAGAGATCAGAACACAGGAAGACACAGGAGACTGGAAGACTCAGAAATCCACGAAGCACAGGAGCCAGGAACAGGTAAGAGGTAACTTGTTGCTCTGACAAGACTGCAGTGTCCAGGTGAGCTTAATATAGTCTGTGATAGCAAAAGCCGCCTCCCAGTCACGATCATGTGACCACCCAAACCAGGAAGTGCTGCTGTACACAGAGACAGGAAAATCAGCAGCATGAAAGCAAGTAAGTTTGTGACACCGCTATAGGAAATAGCTCCAGAACTAGCAAGTTATGCACCTTTCCGCTCTGACGCCAGGACTCCAGCCACAAAGTGGTACACCACCGACCATTGAAATAGGCTCCAAAACCCATGGATCCCGAAGCATCTGTGTGCAGATTAAACTGTTTCTTAGAAATCTGCAGTGTGGGCCAGATAGGTATACCATTGAAATTTGAAAAGCAATGCAGCCAAACGCACAAATCCATCTTTATTCCAATTTATACCCTAGCATGGGGGTCGCAGCTCCTATAAACAGGAAATCGTCCAAGTCGACTGGGATGAGCTGACCCAGTAGGGCAGACTATTTCTATCCATATATCGATGTCTTTCAAACTGAAAGGGATGGAACTGTGGCCACTTACTTTGCGCCTGAAACGTTTGTTGTATTCGCGCCATATGCCATGACCATCATTGTCTTACATGTCCATTTATCAATTGTAAATATGCCAGACATCAATATTTGACTCCAGCCTGGATTCCATATATAAGGCCGTGAAAGCACAATACCCAGTAAGCCATTTTGAATGACTTATATGCATTTTTGACTATACTCCCTTTACCCATGGCGTTCGCTAGTTCATTCTGATCTGATTCCAAGATGGCAAACATGTCTACATAAAGGCTTTTTTTAATATCTTTTTTCACACTTGCACATATACCATTTGCTAAAGCCGTGTTTGAACATCTCACAATGCCCCTGTCATCCGACACTGCTCCTGCCTCCGTCAGTGCTACACTCTTGCTACTCTTACCACCTCCGAAAATGTTCTTTTAGTATCTTTAACAATTTACATGAGCCTGACTCCGTGTGCAAGGAATTATTGCTAGAAGAAGAAAGTGGTGGACTATGTGTAACAGGTCCAGATATTTCAATGCTTTCATACTCACCAGCTGCAGGAAACATCGGGATCTCTGAAGCACGTGCCTAAAGCATCTGCTGGAGGTTGTAGCCCATATGGGTAGACCATGTCCCTCCTTCTCCCTATCCACTAGTGACCTGTGAGACTGAGTGCATAGCAACATTAGTCACATTTTCTAAACAACCTGCAAACAGGCAATTTTGGGGGCAGGTTGCGTGGAGGGTTTGAATATCTGCTGTGGGATGCCGGACTAGAAGAGAAACCAACCTGACCCCTCTGTTTGATAGGGTGCAGTCTTACAGTTCATTGACAGTACTGTTAAAGTAGCTGCCTTAAGATCATTGGTAACTTGTTTTGTGGGGGCCCAAACAAACCAAGCGCTTCAGACACAAAAGTGGCACTCCTTGTCGCTGAAGTGCTTGGTTTGTTAAACTGTACATGTCCTTTTTAATATCCAACATAAGGGTGGGTGGGAGGGCCCAAGGACAATTCCATCTTGCACCACTTTTTTTTTCTGCCACTGCTGTGTGGCAATGTTTCCTAGATGTGATATAAACTGCTGTGTGTTTGTGCTGTTGCTCTGTCGCTTATTAACCAACCAGCTCGCTGCAGACTTACAGTTCATTGACAGCAATGTTAGCTTAGCTGCCTTAAGTCCATTGGTAACTTGTTTTGTGGTGGCCTAAACAAACCAAGCACTTCAGCCACAAAAGTGGCATTCTTTGTCACTGAAGTGCTTGGTTTGTTAAACTATACTTGCTACTCCTCCTGTTTCTGTGTGAGTTTATTAAACCTTTTTAACATATCAGTGGGTGGGAGATTCCCAAAGTCAATTCCATCTTGCCCCACTTTTCCTTTTCTGACACTGCAGTGAGGTAATGTTTCCTAAATGTGCTACGGACTCTCGTGTGTTTGTGCTGTTGCTCTGTCGCTTAGTATACAGCCAGCTCCATGCAGTCTTTGGCCGAAAATGGATGAAAATAATATGGTGACCTGTGAGGTTGTCAAAATTGCCTGGAAATGACTGCAAATTAGTGTAATTGAGGTTAATAATAACTTAGGAACAAAAAAAGAGCCACATTATGGGATTTTAGCATATTTTAGTAATTTTTCAAAACAAAATGAGATCCAAAACCAAAACCAAAATCAAAATCAAAACACATGAGGGCAGTTTTGCCCAAACCAAAACCAAACCACGAAGTTAATACAGATCCAAAACCAAAACCAAAATACAGGTGGCAGTGAGCATCTCTAATTTTTAGTAAGAGCATAAGATCTTCAAGATTGTAAATTTTAAAAGAAAAACAGATTGCAAAAAAGTTATTTCGGGGTTAATGAAATGTTTATCTGAAAAATCGTGCTGTCATTCAATACCACACATGCCTGTATCTTTTATGCTATTCTGAATGAGCCATATTAAGTTTCAAAACATTGTGTTGTACCATGGAAACATAAGAGGAAAATTATTACACTTTTATTCTTTTGTGGAGGTTAAAAATTGGAGAAAGTCGGCTAAATAAATTAATATTTGATTCCCATATGATTGTCATTAGTACGCCACGTCTAATGACGCAACCGCAAGGAAAAAAACACACACACACACACTTACATTTATACTTACTTTTGTACATAGTACACATTTAAAAAAGTTCCAACTCACAACAGTTTATTAGTAAGACTTTAAGGTTATTTATGCAAAGATAAATTTACATTAAAGGTATTTATGTTTCAGGTCCTAAGAAATATGTTTGGTTTTATATCATTCCTCATTTCACCAGTAGAAATCCAGTATCAACAACTAAGCGATCGTACGCTGTCATCGCTAGTTATGATTATTATAACATTGATACTCTATAATACTGTAGACAGCACATGTAAATGGGTTGGTTTAAACTGAATTCAGTCAGTTACCTCAGGCACTACATGTGCTCAGCTGTTGGAGTGAGCTGCCCCCACCTTTGGAGAGGAATTCTTTGAACTGACCTGTGATTTGCATTGTACTGGACTGACTTGACCCCTGTACTAATAAAAAAAGTTAGTTTATCTTTGCGTACATTGTGACATCATCACTGTTTTTTGTTAACTCAAACTGAACATAAGCAAGCCCCTGGCCGAGTTTTAGATCTCTTTTGAGTGCAGAACTATACGCGTATGCGTAATGTATTCGGTTATAATTTCCTGTATTTCATTATACCTTCATATACATCATCATGGTTTGTTGCAATTTTACAATATTTTGCTCTTACATTTTTTTGTGAGTTGGAACCACATTAATCGTATCGGACAATATTTATTGGTAGCGACAATACAAACATAAAAGAGGGGGACTCGAAACGGTATCACACATTCAAGGATTCGAAAAATCTATAGATTTCAGTTTACCAACAAAGGGTGGGAGATGCGTCATATAGAGGTAAGAACGCAAATAGTTCTATACCTTTTTATCATCCAGTGTTGCAAAATTGAATATCTGCTTTGTGTAATCTAAGAGGTGCTGGTGAGGAAAAAAAATTGTTTCTTTTTCATGTCATTTTGTGATTAATATGTGGCTTCTTTGCATAGCATACGCATATAGCTCCCTGTATCTTTGCCACATGTTTAAACAAATAGATTGATAGATATTGCTGTTGTATTTTATAGTGAAAGGAATCTTAAGAAGTTATTACCAACATTTGGAAAAATATTTTTCTGTACAGAAAACAAAGTGTTATTGTAAGTGTATGTATATGTGGGGTGTAACAAAGAGAGTTTGTATTGGCATGCTGCAAGAACGATTAGAGATACTGTCTCGTGTTTTGTGTTTGTATTGGTAAGCTACGCAGTCGGTTCTTGGAACTGTCCGGCCTAGTGATTTTCTATGTAAACCATCAAAAAGTCATCACTGGAAATAAGGCGCCAAGGCCATTGGGAAGAGTAAGGGATTGTTGCTTCAGTAACATTTAGCTCTGTGAATGCGCAATTGTGGGGGATGCCTGTATTGGATATACCATAGAAGATAACAACTGGGCTCCTATAAGTAGGACTCATTATTCTCTGACCTACCCTAAGAGCTCTGAAGGTTTCACCAGTCAGGCACAGACGACAAGGAGCCACATTAAGAGCAGAAATCACAGGGCCTGTTACAAAAATAGCAGAAGCCCAAGGGTTTGCAATGTATATTATGAGTAAGGAATGAGGCAAGAATGCCACGGTGTATTGTGAAAACTGGACAAATATGATTGCTGAAAGAGTAAAACAGTTTCCTAAAGTTGGTAGTTTTGATCCAGAGGTATTGAGTACGGTTAGAGATGAAAATGTTTGTGTAAATCACTAAAACTGAGAAGTAAACTCACTGTTTTAAACTGTGGCAACAGGAAGGGAGTATGTGGCACAAGAATACATGCGCAGTGGAAAGTAGTGTTGCGAAGCAAAGAGAAGCGATCGCAAGTGTGCCCCTGCCACCATGCAGACAGAACAGGAAAGTATAACCGATACAAAAAAAATCTTATAAAATTAATAAATGTAACTTATATTCTATATTGAGTATTATAAAAATTTAACTTTTCAGAGGAAGATGAGCAACCTATATATTTTTCTTTTGGTTGTTTTATTTCAGTCAAATCCCTGATTTAGATACACAGTAAGTGCCCCGTATGCAAGACAAGGGGCAGTGATTGAATCTAGTAAGACCAGTTTTAGAAATCAACAGTCTGGAGATAGGCTAGTTATCCATTCAATGGTAAGCCCAACATGTAAAATCATAATAAACAAAAGTGACATTCCCCACCTTAGGTGGATAATAGCTAAAGGGCAGCTAAACAAATTAGTATTAGTAAGCCATCTATTAATATTAGTGAAAGAAGTTTGTTGTAATCCTTGTAATGGCTTAGTTTCAGAAATAAAAAAAGGGAAATAAGGTCCCACATATATATACTACTAGTAGAAATATCCATTGTGTAGAGGCAATGGTTTTAGCTAATTGACCCTGGGTGCATAGAATGAGAAGAGTAAAACAGAGTAAATTGATGAGTAATTGACAAAAGTCTAGAGCTAAAGTAACATTTGCTGCCATTGAATGGATACATGTTTGAGGTCTTGTTGATCGATAAGGACCGAAAATGAAAGAAAAGGAATTGTGTTGTTTTGTTTTTCTGATACTAATTAAACTTTTTTTTCTTCTTTAGACAAGGATGGCCAGAGAGTTATATATTTATTAACTGTGGGGGTTACAGGAGAAGTGCACAATTTTCCCTTAAAACAGAGGTTAAAATTGGGTCATTCTAACATTCTTTCTTCTAGTTGCGGTGGCTCATGACAACTGATTTGGCTGAGATTTATGATTTAAATTGAAGTGTGTAATATACTGTGCATCTGATGGTGTTTTTTAGGTATTCCAGGAAGACACGCATGGAAGGTACAGAATATGCTTCACAAGGGTTAATTCTGCTCCTCACTATTATAATTACAAGTCCATCACAGGTTGTATAAATTTTGTTTTCATAGATATCAGGTTCCTTATGAAATAATGATGTACAAGACACTGGATTGGATGGGTAATGTAACTCCTTGTTAGACTTAAAAATAATTTGGGAGGGGCCATAGATTAGTTAAGATTTAAGGAGATTTGTCAGAATCACTAGGTGGATTTGACGATACCTGTCAGCAGTTGGGGCTACTGAGTACTGAGGCGCAGAGTCTAACACGCCCCTGGTTTTCACCAGGAACCCCCGCAAGGAGGTATGGACTTCGCTGCAAGGGACTTGCAGGTCGCGGCCCTCAGTATCAGTCAGCTGGTGAGGTAACAATTGAGGCAGCGGTGATAGCCCACCAGGATGCAGGATGGAAGAGTAGTCAGCAAGCCGGGTCAAAACCAGAGGAACGGATATAGCCAAATCAGAAGCAGGAGAATGGTCAGGAAGCTGGGTCAATACCAAATATCACTCTAAGCCAGAATCAGGAACCAAAGGAGAAGTCAGGAACAAGCCGGGGTCAGAATCCAAATAACAGCAACACAGGAACAAACGCTGGAGCAAGGCTGAAGACCAAATACTCTGGCACTAGACATGTGTCAGAGGCTGCCTTATATACACTAAGGTGCCTCCTGATAGGGTTAGGGAGATTTTGGCGGTAAGACATGCTGGCTGCAGACAGGTGAGCAGAGATAGCGTCCCGCTGCTAGGCAACAGGACATGGTTGCTTGGAAGGTGGAGGCGTCCGTCTCCTGCACCAAGTGTCAGTGCAGAGATGGCGCCTGACAGGATTATTGAAACAGTTGAGAGACAATTTCCCGTATGTGCCCAATCCAGCTGTCATCTTGCTGTCAATCTCACTTTCTGCTTTCCTGATTTTCTGCTTTTCTGCAGATCATTTCAGTATTATTATTCTTTGCCATTTTATTCTGCGTTCTTACACTTCTAACTGTCAGTACCTCATTCATTTCTTATAAAGAGGTACAAAATACGTAGACACTGTCCCAAAGTTTTAAGGCAACTTTGATATCTGGACACAAGTCTGGCATGACTATTTTCAATCTTTCCAACCAAATAATGTGTGCAGTAGGAAAATGTGGTATTGCTGTGTTCTGATTTGTTTATATGATCAGTAAATGCTTGTTCCTTCATTTCTCAGTAACAGAACATGAGGTTGAAAAAGGATAGATTACAGCCATGCCAGACAAAGGTCCAATACTTGAGATTCTGTCTCACCCAAGGGGCTAAGTCATTTTGACAATGGAAAGAATTAAGTGTATACACTACACTGACATGGCCGCAAGGGCAGCTGAAGATTTTTTCTTCCATACTTACTGAAGCTGCTGGGTTTTTTTTTTTTGCTACAGGAACCTGGAGGTAGTACTGGGACATGATTCAAATTTTTATACATTGCATGTGCCCTTCTGAGTCCTGCCTAAATTACATATGTCTCCTGAGCAAGGTGTACAAAATGTATCTCCAGATGCTCAAAGGGTGGAAGGAGAGCAGACTCTACCTGAGGTTGAATTTAGCAGGTATATGGATGTGCATGATTGTGTGGAATATTTGAATTAGACTTTTACTGAAGAGACCTGACCTAAGTGACATCCCATTAGAAAAATTATTATTTTTTGTATGTTTTATGTTCTTTATTAGATATGTCCCTCTAGCAAGATCACCCCCCTCTCCCCCGTATCTCTATACAATTGGCCGCATGCTGTCTGTTCCTGTATACAGATAGCATGAGACCACTCTCATTATACAGGGGGCGTGGCCTCTTCATGTGCACACTGCACAGGCTCGCCCCCTGACCTCTCTGCTCCTCGTCACATGATGCACGGTTCCTGCTGCCTGCACTGCACAGATTCCTCTGCCTTTCTGCTGTCAGCAGACTTCCAGCCCACCCCCTCACTCCCCACCATCTTTCTGTCTGCCTGTCTCTATCTATCACCCCCTGTCGCTTCTCCCCTCTTGTGTTTTCCTCTATGTCTGCTATTTTGGATGTGTGGCTCTGCTCCCCCCCCCCTTCTCTGTCTGTCTCTTTCTTACCCCCACTTTGTGACTGTCTTTATTTGTGTGCAACTTTGTGTCCCCCAGCCCTGTCTCTTCAACCCTGTTGTGTTTTTCTCTCTGCAATTTTGTATTTGTTGCTCCTCCCCCCCTATCCTTGTGTATCTGTGCATCTCTGTCTTGTCTGTGTCTGTCTGTCTCTTTCTTACCCCCAATTTGCGTCTTTCTTTAATTTTGTTGAACTCTGTGTGTCCCCTGCCCTGTCTCTTCTCCCCTCTTGTGTTTTACTCTATGTCTGCTATTTTGTATCTGTGGCTCCCCCCCCCCTTTCTGTGTCTGTGCATCTCTGTGTCTGTCTGTGTCTTTCTTACCTCCACTTTGTGTCTGTCTTTAATTTTGTGCAACTCTGTCTCCCTCTGTGTTTCTTTGCCCACCCTTTGTTTTATCTATCTCCCCATTTGATGTATGATGGTCTCAGTGCCTAGTTTATATACAGTTTGTGATACATAAAAAACAGTAATGATGTCATGGCATGTTTCCATTGGTTCAGGATTCAGGAGAGTCCAGTATAATGCAGGTCATAGGTCGGTTCAAACGATCAAATGACATCAATATTGTTTTTTATGTATCAAACTGTATATAAACCAGGCACTGAGACCATCATACAGTCTACTTTGACGACAGACTTCAGGATTGAATGATTTTATGCTGGATCCAGGGCGCTGCATATGTATCAGCTGTACTTTATTTAATTGAATTGTTATTTGTTGCATATTGCTATTAAATCTCTTTGTGCATTGGAACCACATTGATCGCAGCAGACAATTTTTATTGATAGCGACTAGACGAACAAAACAATATGGGTGCTCTTCAGCGGATATCATGCTACCGAAAAATTTGCAAAACCTACGGATTTCGGTTAATCAGAAAGGGTGAAAGACGCATCATAATCGGGTAAGAATACAAATTAATTGATGCCTGTTTATCATTCTGTGTTGTGAAACCGAATATCCTTTTTGTGTAATCCAAGGGGTGCTGGTTAAAACCTAGGGACAAGAAAGGAGAAAACGATTTATATTTATTGTCATTGTGCGATTTAATGTGATTTGTTTTTCATAGCGTATGCATACATTTCCCTGTATATTTGCCAGTTGCTGTTTGACGAAACAGGATATAGAGACACCCGGGGAAAGATATACAAAGAAGGTATACGGTGAAATGAAAACAAGGGTTTTTTCATCGCAATCCTAAAAGTAGTCGCAAAGGTTATTGATAGCTAGTATCTGTAAGCAGTGCAATCGGACTGCATGATTGTACATGCAGCTGTGATTGTGACTTGGGAGTTGCGGGAGGAAATACATTGGAAAGGCTGGTATTAGTAAATATTTAGTGCTCCCAGTGGTAGAATGATCAGCAGGTGTGCTGGAAAGGCAGGATATTGCAAAGTTGATATTTTTGTGCTCCCAGTTTCTGTGTGAGGGACCTTGCTGGGTACGGTGACAGTCGCGTCTAAAGTTCAGTGGTACACAGTGGAGAAGAAGTGTGTGGATGCAACTTGTGTAATTAGTCCACAGCCAATAAAAATCTTTAGCGAGAGTTTTGTGCTGCAAGGCTTTGGAAAATTCCGTTTTCACATGGGTGCTAAGCAAACGTTAGAGATGGTCACAGTTGGCCATATATTTTCCAGTTGTAGTGAACTGGAGCAAAATTTTTACTATCAAACAAAAGGATAGTGAAAATGCGTCAGAAAAGCTCCAAAAGCAATGAATCAGTACACAGAGATATCAGACATAAATGATGATGTGCATCACATGGAAGTAGCTGTTACAGTACTAATGGATGGTCTCAATGAGAATCTAAAGACTAGGGTGCAGACCTCTTTACCTAATTGGAAGAGAATCATGGTGGACGCTCTTAGGGAGTCTGCTGTGGAGTATGACAAAAATATAGGTAAGAAGAAAGAGGTGCAAAGTGATAGGCTAATAATGGTAAGTACTACAGACACAACCACCAACTTATAATACATACAAAAAGCGATATACGACAGTGAAGTGTTATAATTGCTGTAAAGAGGGACACATAAGAATATACTGTAGAGAGGGAAGCTATGGGCCACCTAAGAGGAAATCACATAGATACCAACAAGATAGGAGACATACACAATCAGAGATTTCTCAACAGTTGCCAGCACACATCATAGCATCAAATGCTTTGCGGGAGAATAATAGCCAACACAAGGGGCTAGGTCATACCTGTATCCTTCAACCAGTCAAGTTAACTGAGAATCTTAGAGAAGAACCTACAGTGACAGTTCATGTATCTGGTGTAGCACAAATTTTCCTTGTAGATACAGGGGCAGCCAGGTCAGTGATAACTGCTCCAGCTATAGGAGTAACGGGGAGAGTGCTACATTACCCTTTGACTAAACCTGCAGAGGTTACTATCGGGCCCTTGCATACCAAAAGATTCTTTTCTCTTGACTGCAGCAGCTCCTACTAACCCATTGAGCAGGGATTTATTGTGTAAAATGGGATGTGTCATTTACTGTACCACTGATGGTGTATTTCTAGACATACCAGGGAATGTTGCACATGAGGTACAGGACATATTGAACACCCCACAAAGGTTAATGCTACACTCTGCCGTTCTAGAACATAGTCCATCTCAGGTAGAGGAAATGTTATTGCAAATATCGGGTTCCCTATGGACCAAAGACGGACAGGATACTGGATTGATGGCAAATGTAGCAGCACGGTGGCTTAGTGGTTAGTACTTCTGTCTCACAGCGCTGGGGTCATGAGTTCAATTCCCGACCATGGCCCTCTCTGTGTGGAGTTTGTATGTTCTCCTCATGTTTGCGTGGGTTTCCTCTGGGTGCACCGGTTTCCTCCCACATTCCAAAAACATACTAGTAGGTTAATTGGCTGCTATCAAATGGACCCTAGTCTCTCTCTGTCTGTGTGTGTTGCGTGATAGGGAATTTAGACTGTAAGCTCCAATGGGGCAAGGACTGATGTAAGTGAATTCTCTGTACAGTGCTGCGGAATTAGTAGCGCTATATAAATAGCTGCTGTTGACAGGGTCAGATTGGGAAGTTAAAGTGGCCCTGGAAAAAATTCTTGAAGTGGCCTCATGTGGGTGGGTCCAAATCAACTGTGGGTGGGGCCAACACAAAAGTAGGCGGAATTTAGAACTACTGGAATTCGATTGTAGTAACAATTAGGAAAACCTAGATGTGATGACTTAAGACACAGTGGATCATTTCTAAACCAAAGCAGGGAAAAGGCTGCCATTCCTGTGCTATAAAAATACATGAATCCTTTTACATTATCTGTGACTAGTTTATCTGTGCTCAAACTTCTTTAGTTGCCTACTAACACATCCTTACAAAATTCCATTCATAGAAACATATCTGACTTTGTTTAATAAGTTTAACTATTAGGAAACATTTTGGCAGAAACCTATTTGATCAGTCTGCCGGAGCAGCATATGAGCACCTCACTGCACTGATGCATCTTTCCCTAACATCATGAGCTGTAAACTACCAGTCAAATCTCTCTCTTTCATATTTAAAAATGTGTACTGTGTGTTTCAAAAAATGCATTAAAAATAATCCTTATAATAAATGGCTATCTACCATGATCACAAGAAAGGTAAACTGCTTCAAGCATCTGCAAGAAAACACTTCTTTGGTAACACTTGTGTATGAGCCCTAAATGTGCCCAGTGATTGGTGGTGGTTTGATTTAATAACAGTGCACAGAGGGTTGGCAGACAATGGCATAAGTGAAGGGGAGAGCTATTCCAAGGGTTTGCTGGTGATATAGTAAGTTTAAAGTAGGCAGCATTAATTATATTGTCAGTACAATGGGGGCTGGCCATATGTTCAGCAAAGTGATCTGAGAATGGGACCAATGCAAGGTAGAAGGCAGGCAATGGAATCAAGGCGAGAACCACTAAAGTATCGCTAGAGGTGGAATAAGGCTCCGGGGGGCCCGGGGCACTTAAGACAGGGAGGTTACCATATATGACAAATAAACAGGCAAAACTGTGTGCACTACTGTTAGGTAGACGCAGCTATGCCTTCACAAGAAGTAGGGTGTGAAGTGGGACATACCTACCAACTGTCCTTTCAGTCAGACCAAATCCTAAGCAAGACAGTCACCCAAATTCTGGACTGTCCAACCAGATTCAGGACAGTTGGCAGACTGTCCTCCTCTCTCCTACCTATTCTTGTCACTGTCACCACCTGTGGCTGCTGGATCAGTTGCTGCTTGTCTGGATCCTGGAATGTTGGAGGCCCTATTTGGGAAAAAAAATGGGTACATGAAATTTAGAAAACTCCAACCATCCCTGGCATTTAATCAATAGCACCCACATTTAATAATTAGGCCTATTTCCCTTCCTCCAAACAGCCCCAGCAATAAATTAATAGCATTTAAATTTAATATAACCATTTTTCAAACAGATCACGGCATTAAATAAATAATATTCACATTTAATAAATAGCTCTCCTCCCCAAACTCAGCCCCACATTCAATTAATAGCCCGAAACCATCCCAGCATTAAATTAAAGGTCCCTTCACTCCATTTTAATTTAATAGGCCCCAGTATTAAATGAAATTGTTCCACCATCACCCCACAAATAGCACCCATTAAATAATTAGCCCAACCTAAACTCCACAATTAAATTAATACTCTACCTCCCACCTATGAACTATTAAGACAGCCCCCCTCCCTTCCCTCATATCACACACTATATTAAGACCCTCCCATTCCACCCTTTAGCAGCCCCCACTCCTATCCTACACACCCTTTAGCAGCCCCCACTCCTATCCTACACACCCTTTAGCAGGCCACCCTCCTATCCTACACACCCTTTAGTAGGCCCCAGTCCTATCCTACACACCCTTTAGTAGCCCCCAGCCTATCCTACACACCCTTTAGTAGCCCCCAGTCCTATCCTACACACCCTTTAGTAGCCCCCAGTCCTATCCTACACACCCTTTAGTAGCCCCCAGTCCTATCCTACATACCATTTAGTAGCCCCAGTCCTATCCTACATACCCTTTAGCAGCCCCCCTCCTATCCTACATACCCTTTAGCAGCCCCAGTCCTATCCGAAACACCCTTTAGTAGCCAGCAGTTCTATCCTACACACCCTTTAGTGGCCCCCCTCCTATCCTACACACCCTTTAGTAGCCCCCCTTTACACACACACACACACACACACACACACACACACACACACACACTTTAGCAGAGACACACACACATACACTTTAGCAGAGTGAGATTCACACACATACATCATTATCATCATCAACAACATTTATTTATATAGCGCCAGCAAATTCCATAGCGCTTTACAATTGGAAACAAACATTGATAAAACAATACTGGGTAATACATACAGGCAGAGAGGTAAGAGAACCCTGCTCGCAAGCTTGCAATCTACAGGACAATGGGAGTTAGAAACACAAGGGCATGTGCTACATCATATTGCACAATGGACCAGCTAGAACGCAAAGGTAAAAGTATTGAGTGGGGTGTGTGTGTGGCAGTGTTGGTCAGAGGGTTGTTGTCTTGCGTTAGCTGTGTAGAGGATGGTAATAGGGTAATATAGGGAAATAAAGATGGTGTCTGAGGAATATCATAACCTTGTCTGAAGAGGTGGGTTTTCAGTGAACGCTTGAAGGTTTGAAGACTAGAGGAAAGTCTTACTGTGTGAGGGAGGGAATTCCACAACGTGAGTGCAGCCCGGAAAAAATCCTGTAACCGAGAATAGGAGGATGTGATGAGAGTGGAGGAGAGACGTAGATCTTGTGCAGAACGGAGGTGTCGAATGGAGAGAAATTTCGAGACCAGTGAGGAAATGTATGTCGGTGCAATTTTGTTGATGGCCTTGTATGTTAGTAGAAGAATTTTATATTGGATTCGTTGAAATACAGGCAGCCAATGTAGAGACTGACATAGTGGCTCAGCAGAGGAAAAACGGTTAGTAAGGAAAATCAATCTAGCCTCTGTGTCACGGGCACTAGGAGTCTTTACCCAGGAATCACCAGATGGTAGGCTTACCAGAGCAATGTAGATGGTAATAGGGTACTCTGGTAGCTGGGTGATCACGGAACATGAAATGATGGCCGATGAGATGCTCAGGAAAGTCTATGACTAGCAACACTGGTAATAATGAGGTAATGATACACAAGGAACTGTATGGACAAGGACACGTGAAGGTAGTCAGTGGTCTGCGATAGCAAGTTGTACCACTGCTATAGTGAGGAGGAATGTCCAACAGAAACAAGGAGGTGATGAGAGTCAGCGGTCTGCGGGTAGCAAGTTGTACCGCTGTCTGAGTGAAGGAATGGAATCCAAGTGGAGGTATCCAGGTAGTCAGTGGTCTGCGGTAGCAAGTTGTACCACTGCTATGTGAGAGGATAATGGAACAGGTGATACCGGAAACAGGGATCAGTGGTCTGACATCAGCAAGTTGTACCACTGCATATATATGTGAGGAGGTGCACGGGGGAAGACTGCAACACAGGATATACACAGGCACCTTATACACGATCCACAGTAATATGCACAATATAGGTATATATATATGTAAATGACTGATCAGGTCTGCAATCTAGAAAGTCTCTTGAAGTAGTCCAGCACAATGATAACACAGTCAATGATGGCAATAGACTCAGCGGATAGCAGACTCCAGAGAGAACCAAACACAGTCCAGCAAGATATGCAATACACAGCACAGTCAGTGAGAAGTATGCATACCGTGGTTCAGCAGTAGCAGTCAGATGGGATTGCAGCGGTACCTGAGCGGCTGGAGGCCGACTGGATAGGAAGTCCCTGGATAGGAGAAGCAGCGGTCTAGCAGGTGCAGCGCACAGGTGAGTAGACCGACAGGGACACGAATCCACAGGAGTCAGCAACACGTGGAACTGGACTCATAGGAAACCCAGGAGAATGGAGATGATCCAGCAGAGGGTAGTAGAAGAGATACAAATCCAATGCTGACAGGAGGGTAGAGGCCAGTGGAACACGTGAAGGCGTGGAGAGTGGATCAGCAGGAGATGGACGATAGCGCTGACCACAGCGGCAGGACTCAGCGGCACACGGAGGTAACCAGTAGCAACCACAGGAACCAACAGCGATGGGAAACAGGAGTGCAGCGCAGGGCAGGAGCTGTAGATCACGAAGTGTAGCAGATGGTAATGAAAAGCGGCAGTCTCGAGGAAGTCACAGCAAAGATGAGATGAGAGTGTAGTGCACGGAGGCAGCGGATAGTAATCAGCTGGCAGTCACGATGTTGAACACAGGCGAGTTGCAAGCAGGAGACTGTAGTGCACAGAGGCAGCGGATAGTAGTCAGCTGGCAGTCACGATGTTGAACACAGGCGAGTTGCAAGCAGGAGACGGTAGTGCACAGAGGCAGCGGATAGTAGTCAGCTGGCAGTCACGATGTTGAACCCAGGCGAGTTGCAAGCAGGAGACTGTAGTGCACAGAGGCAGCGGATAGTAGTCAGCTGGCAGTCACGATGTTGAACACAGGCGAGTTGCAAGCAGGAGACTGTAGTGCACGGAGGCAGCGGATAGAAATCAGCAAACAGACTTGATGAGAAGCAGGTGAGTGAGGTAAAAGCTGGAGTGCACGGAGGCAGCGGATAGCAATGAGTAAACAGTCACATTGATATAAAATAACGTTGAAGTGGTGTAGAAGACTGTAGTGCACGGAGGCAGCGGATAGGAATCAGCAAACAGTCATGATGATACAGTTGATGGTAGAAGTGGTAGGGAACCACAGTAGTTGAAGTGGTTTGGAAACCACAGGAATCAGCAGCACTGAATACACAAGTAATACAGGAACACCTTCAGAGACTCATGAGGAATGAGACTCCAAGATCAGGCAACGTGGTGGTGACCACAGGTGCTTAATATAGGGAGGTTGCCTGATCTGCCAATTAAGTTAAAGGGGTATACACTGAAGTATAGAAAAGGGCTGCGCATGCGCAGACCCTCAGGATGGTGGACGGCCACGGTTCCTAAATGTCCGGGAAGAGGCACTCACGGTCCGGTGAGTGACAGTACCCCCCCTTTTAAAGGTGGGCACAGAACGCCTGGAACCGGGCTTGTCCGGATTTTTGGAGTAAAACTTCTTCAAAAGGGCAGGAGCATTAAGATCTTCAGCTTTGATCCAAGAGCGCTCCTCAGGACCAAAGCCCTTCCAATGAACGAGGAAGTGGAGGACTCCTCGCGAAATTTTTGCATCTAGTACCTCGGTAATCTCAAAATCCTCCTCCTGATGAACTTGAACTGGCTGCGGAGCTGAGGGAGGAGTTGAAAAACGGTTGATAATAAGAGGTTTGAGCAAAGATACATGGAAGGCATTAGAAATCCGAAGACTCTTAGGAAGAAGGAGTTTCACACATACTGGATTGATAACTTGAATGATCCTATATGGACCAATAAAACGAGGGGCGAATTTCATGGATGGAACCTTCAAACGAATATTTTTTGTGGATAACCAGACACGATCTCCAATTTTTAGTGGTGGAATAGCCCGCCTCTTCTTATCAGCGAAAGATTTATATTTGACAGATGTCTTCTTTAAACAGGTTCTGACCTGAGACCAGATATTTTTAAAGGTCTGACAAACAGTTTCCACCGCAGGAACTTGGGTGGGCGGGAGGGCAGGAAATTCCGGAAAAGACGGATGGTGACCGTAGACCACAAAGAATGGAGTTTTGGATGATGACTCATGGTACATGTTGTTATGGGCGAACTCAGCCCAAGGGAGCAACTCTACCCAGTTGTCTTGATTGGCTGATGAAAATATCCTTATAAAAGTCTCAAGATCTTGATTGACACGTTCGGTTTGTCCATTGGATTGTGGATGGTAAGAAGATGAGAGTGCTAATCGTATGCCCAAGGTTTTACAAAGGGCTCGCCAGAATCTGGACACGAATTGTACTCCTCTATCAGACACAATCTCAGATGGACATCCATGGATACGGAAGATCTCTTTAATGAAATGTTCAGCCAGGATAGACGAGGAAGGCAAACCAGACAGAGGGATGAAATGAGCCATCTTCGAAAATCTGTCCACTACCACCCAAATAGTGTTATGGTTCTTACTAGGTGGTAAGTCAGTAACGAAATCCATACTAATATGGGTCCATGGTTTGGACGGAATGGGTAGTGGTCGCAGCAACCCTGCTGGGGTTCTGCGGGAGGATTTGAATTGCGAACATAATTCACAGGAAGCAATGAACTCTTTGACGTCTCTCCTCATTGAAGGCCACCAGTAACTTCGAGAGAGGATCTCAAAAGTCTTGTGTTCACCGGCGTGTCCAGAAAAACGAGAGGCATGGAACCACGAAAGGATTTTCCTCCTTAGAGTAGAAGGCACGAGGGTCTTCCCAAATGGTAGCGTTTTGGTGGATGAAGCAGCCAGTGAGATACATTTGGGGTCTAGAATGGTATGGTTGGAAACCTCTTCTATATCAGAGGACGTAGCAAAGGCTCTAGATAAGGCATCAGCTTTTTTGTTCTTGGCAGCTGGTTTGAAGGTAATTATTAATTCAAAACGGGAAAAGAAAAGAGACCATCTTGCTTGACGAGGGTTCAAGCATTGGGCAGACTGGAGATATGACAAGTTCTTATGATCCGTGAAGATCGTCACCGGATGGCGAGCTCCCTCCAACAAGTATCTCCATTCCTCTAATGCGGCTTTGATAGCCAGTAATTCCTTGTCTCCGATGGTATAATTCTTCTCTGCGGGTAGGAGACCCCGAGAATAGAAGGCACAAGGGTGGAATTTTTGCTGTTCCGAGCGTTGGGAGAGAATAGCTCCTAAGCCCACATTAGAGGCATCTACTTCTAGAAAAAAAGGGAGTGTCACATCAGGCTGACGAAGGATTGGAGCCGAAGAGAAGGACTCTTTTAATATTTGAAAGGCTTGAATAGCCTCAGTAGACCATTGCTTAGGATTAGCCCCTTTACGAGTCAGGGCCACAATAGGAGATGCAATGGAAGAAAAGTCTTGAATGAAGCGTCTATAGTAATTGGCAAAACCTAAAAAACGCTGGATAGCACGAAGAGTAGTTGGCTGGGGCCAATGTAGTACAGCATTTACTTTGTCAGGATCCATCTTCAGACCAACTCCGGAAACAATATACCCCAAGAATGGAATCTGGGGTAATTCGAATGAACATTTTTCTAATTTACAGAACAATGAATTTTTCCGTAGCCTGGAGAGGACTTCTGCCACATGTTGGTGGTGAGAAGGCAGGTCCTGTGAAAAAATCAATATGTCGTCCAGGTAGACGACGACACATACATATAATAAGTCCCGAAAAATCTCATTAATGAAGCCCTGAAAAACAGCGGGGGCATTACATAGCCCGAAAGGCATTACCAGATATTCGTAATGCCCGTCTCTGGTGTTAAACGCCGTCTTCCATTCGTCACCGGAACGGATTCTGATTAAATTGTAAGCACCACGAAGATCCAACTTAGTAAAAATACGGGCTCCCTTGATGCGGTCAAATAGCTCAGTGATCAACGGAATGGGATACCGGTTCTTGATAGTAATGGCATTGAGTCCACGAAAATCTATACAAGGGCGTAATGATCCATCCTTCTTTTTGACAAAGAAGAACCCAGCTCCAGCGGGCGAGGTGGAAGGTCGAATGAACCCACGCTGGAGGTTCTCCCGTATATATTCAGATGTAGCTTGAGTTTCAGGTAACGAGAGTGGATAGACCCGGCCTCTGGGAGGAGTCTTGCCAGGAAGAAGATCAATCGGACAATCCCAAGAACGATGAGGAGGAAGACGTTCAGACTGAGCTTTATCAAAAACATCGGTAAATGAAGCATATTGAGGAGGGAGTCCCGGTGAAATAGCTGAAATGGAAGCTTGCTGTACCTTGAGAGGAATGACTTGGGAAAGGCAATGATGGTGACATTCAGGCCCCCAAGACGTGACTTGAGGGGTGCGCCAGTCAATCTGGGGAGAGTGACACTGAAGCCATGGAAGGCCTAGGACAATCGGACTTGTCGTAACAGGAAGAATTAAAAACGATATCTCTTCATGATGCAGAGCACCAATCTGAAGGGTTACTGGAGACGTACTCTGGGTGATGAGACCGTTGATGAGACGTGATCCATCGATAGCCGTCACAGTAATGGGAGTTTTTAAGGTAATCATTGGTAGAGACCATTGATTAACTAACGATTTGGAAATAAAATTTCCTGCTGCTCCGGAATCAATCAATGCCTGTGACTCAAAGGTCTTGGTAGCAAAGGAAATAGTCACATCAAAAGCGCAGACTTTAGATTTCATAGACGATGGAGAGGACTCCAGGGACCCTAACTTCACCTCTCCAGAACTAGTTAGGGCCTGGCATTTCCCGATCTCTTAGGGCAGGAGCTGAGGACATGAGTGGAATCAGCACAATAGATACAGAGTCTATTCTTGACTCTTCGTTTCCTCTCCTCAGAAGATAACTTGGAACGTCCAATCTCCATGGGAATCACAGCGGGTGACACTGGACGAAATTGAGGGTTAGAGCGAAAAGGTGCTTTAGCAGAAGTCGTTTTCTCAGCCTCTCTTTCACGAAATCTCATATCAACACGATGGCATAGAGAGATCAAATCTTCAAGTGACGAAGGAAGCTCTTGGGTAGTCAGTGCATCTTTAATTTTATCGGAAAGCCCCTGCCAGAAGGCGGCAACTAGGGCTTCAGTGTTCCACTGAAGTTCAGAGGCTAAGATCCTAAATTGAATGACGTACTGGCCTACAGTATGAGATCCTTGTCGCAGACGGAGGATGCTGGAAGCAGCGGAGGTCACACGACCTGGTTCATCGAACACACTTCGGAATGTAGAAATGAATTTGGCACTATCTTGTAATATTGGATCGTTCCTCTCCCACAGAGGGGAGGCCCAAGCCAGGGCTTGTCCTGAAAACAAAGAGATAAGATAGGCCACTCTGGAACGATGGGTAGAAAAATTTTGAGGTTGGAGCTCAAAATGGACTGAACATTGGTTAAGGAAACCCCTACAAGTTTTGGGGTCTCCATCGTACTTTGACGGAGTAGGCAGGTGAAGCGTGGAAGCTATAGACACCTGGGATGGCAATGGGGAAACGGAGGAAAGCACAGGAGCTTCAGTAGTAGCTGTCACAGTCTGTCCAGATGTTCCTTGGGAGGTTAATGACTGATAACACTGAAGTAACAGCTGTTGGCGGGCATCCTGTTGCTCCACACGGCTAACCAGATGTTGCAGCATCTCTTTGGCGGTAGGTTCCACATCTGGGTCTGTCATGGCCTGATCTTACTGTCACGGGCACTAGGAGTCTTTACCCAGGAATCACCAGATGGTAGGCTTACCAGAGCAATGTAGATGGTAATAGGGTACTCTGGTAGCTGGGTGATCACGGAACATGAAATGATGGCCGATGAGATGCTCAGGAAAGTCTATGACTAGCAACACTGGTAATAATGAGGTAATGATACACAAGGAACTGTATGGACAAGGACACGTGAAGGTAGTCAGTGGTCTGCGATAGCAAGTTGTACCACTGCTATAGTGAGGAGGAATGTCCAACAGAAACAAGGAGGTGATGAGAGTCAGCGGTCTGCGGGTAGCAAGTTGTACCGCTGTCTGAGTGAAGGAATGGAATCCAAGTGGAGGTATCCAGGTAGTCAGTGGTCTGCGGTAGCAAGTTGTACCACTGCTATGTGAGAGGATAATGGAACAGGTGATACCGGAAACAGGGATCAGTGGTCTGACATCAGCAAGTTGTACCACTGCATATATATGTGAGGAGGTGCACGGGGGAAGACTGCAACACAGGATATACACAGGCACCTTATACACGATCCACAGTAATATGCACAATATAGGTATATATATATGTAAATGACTGATCAGGTCTGCAATCTAGAAAGTCTCTTGAAGTAGTCCAGCACAATGATAACACAGTCAATGATGGCAATAGACTCAGCGGATAGCAGACTCCAGAGAGAACCAAACACAGTCCAGCAAGATATGCAATACACAGCACAGTCAGTGAGAAGTATGCATACCGTGGTTCAGCAGTAGCAGTCAGATGGGATTGCAGCGGTACCTGAGCGGCTGGAGGCCGACTGGATAGGAAGTCCCTGGATAGGAGAAGCAGCGGTCTAGCAGGTGCAGCGCACAGGTGAGTAGACCGACAGGGACACGAATCCACAGGAGTCAGCAACACGTGGAACTGGACTCATAGGAAACCCAGGAGAATGGAGATGATCCAGCAGAGGGTAGTAGAAGAGATACAAATCCAATGCTGACAGGAGGGTAGAGGCCAGTGGAACACGTGAAGGCGTGGAGAGTGGATCAGCAGGAGATGGACGATAGCGCTGACCACAGCGGCAGGACTCAGCGGCACACGGAGGTAACCAGTAGCAACCACAGGAACCAACAGCGATGGGAAACAGGAGTGCAGCGCAGGGCAGGAGCTGTAGATCACGAAGTGTAGCAGATGGTAATGAAAAGCGGCAGTCTCGAGGAAGTCACAGCAAAGATGAGATGAGAGTGTAGTGCACGGAGGCAGCGGATAGTAATCAGCTGGCAGTCACGATGTTGAACACAGGCGAGTTGCAAGCAGGAGACTGTAGTGCACAGAGGCAGCGGATAGTAGTCAGCTGGCAGTCACGATGTTGAACACAGGCGAGTTGCAAGCAGGAGACGGTAGTGCACAGAGGCAGCGGATAGTAGTCAGCTGGCAGTCACGATGTTGAACCCAGGCGAGTTGCAAGCAGGAGACTGTAGTGCACAGAGGCAGCGGATAGTAGTCAGCTGGCAGTCACGATGTTGAACACAGGCGAGTTGCAAGCAGGAGACTGTAGTGCACGGAGGCAGCGGATAGAAATCAGCAAACAGACTTGATGAGAAGCAGGTGAGTGAGGTAAAAGCTGGAGTGCACGGAGGCAGCGGATAGCAATGAGTAAACAGTCACATTGATATAAAATAACGTTGAAGTGGTGTAGAAGACTGTAGTGCACGGAGGCAGCGAATAGGAATCAGCAAACAGTCATGATGATACAGTTGATGGTAGAAGTGGTAGGGAACCACAGTAGTTGAAGTGGTTTGGAAACCACAGGAATCAGCAGCACTGAATACACAAGTAATACAGGAACACCTTCAGAGACTCATGAGGAATGAGACTCCAAGATCAGGCAACGTGGTGGTGACCACAGGTGCTTAATATAGGGAGGTTGCCTGATCTGCCAATTAAGTTAAAGGGGTATACACTGAAGTATAGAAAAGGGCTGCGCATGCGCAGACCCTCAGGATGGTGGACGGCCACGGTTCCTAAATGTCCGGGAAGAGGCACTCACGGTCCGGTGAGTGACACTCTGCATGCAAAATAGATTGTAGGGGTTCAAGTCTGACTTTGGGAACACCAGTAAGTGTTACGAGCCGCGGCGGTGCCCATCCGCCGCAACTCTCCTCCCTCCGTCCCGGCCGTCGCTATGATGACCGGGACGTCATTTCCGGGGCCCAGCCGACCGTTTCTGTAGCAACAGTCGGACGCTTGTTAGTTCAGCGCCGCGTCCCGGCATTACAGGGCAGCCGGGCGCGTGCGCAACAGGGTGCAAGCCTGCGGGCTAATTAATTCAATTAGGGGACAGCTTGGGTGCAATTTGAGAGCTGAGCTCTCATTGGTCCATTTCAGTATTTAAGGCAGGGAGGGCTTAGCCTCCCTGCCGTTTATAGCTTCCATATTCCTGTGTTGCTGCCTGCTGCTGTACTCCTGTACTCCTGGTGTTGAACCTTTGGATAGTTGCCTGCCGTGTATGACCCCTGCCTGTTTCCTGGATTTGTCTTTTGCCTGTGCCCTTGACCTTTTGGCCTGTACCTCCGTTTCTGCTGATTTACCCGTGACCTCGACCCTTGGCGTGTTTCCTTATGATTCTTCCTGGCAAGTGACCCCTGACCTCGGCCTGTTCTTTGGAATTGCTGTCTGCCATTACCCTCTGCTCCTGGGTTCCCCGCAGCTGGTGCACACCACACGACCCTCTGTTGTCTGCAGCCAAGTCTGTCCCCACCACTAGGGTATCCAGTGAATACATGACTATCAGAGTAAACTCCGGGTGGTGTTGTACTGGTTGGAGGGGTTTCTGACAGTAAGAAGGGAATTGCAATAGTCGATGCGGGAGATGATGATTGCATGAATTAATGTTTTTGCGGTGTCTTGTGTCAGATATGTGCGTATTCTGGAAATGTTCTTTAGGTGTATGTAACATGATTTAGATATAGAGTTGATGTGGGGGATAAATGACAGTTGTGAATCAAGGATTACACCTAGGCAACGAGCTTGCGGGGTGAGATTTATGGTCATGTTATCAACAGAAATTGAAATGTCAGGCAGGAAGCTTCTGCTTTTGGGTGGGAATATTATTAATTCAGTTTTTGAAAGACTGAGTTTGAGTTGGCAAGAAGACATCCAAGATGAAATGGCAGAAAGTCAGTCAGTAACGCGAGACAACACAGATGGTGAAAGATCAGGAGAGGATAGATAAATTTGTGTATCATCCGCATAGAGATACTGAAATCCAAAGGAGCTTATTAGTTTTCCAAGAGAAGTGGTGTAGATAGAGAATAGCAGAGGACCTAGGACTGAGCCTTGTGGTACTCCAACTGATAAAGGATGTGGAGCAGAGGTGGATCCAGAGAAATTAACACTGAAAGAGCGATTAGATTGGTAGGATGAGAACCAGGATAGGACAGTGCCTTGAAGATCTAGGGATTGTAGCGTTTGTATGAGGAGAGAGTGGTCAACAGTGTCAAATGCAGCAGAGAGATCCAGGAAAATTAGGAGAGAGTAATGGTTATTATTTTTTGCTGTGATCAAATCATTGACAACCTTGGTCAGTGCAGTCTCTGTGGAGTGTTGAGAGCGAAAGCCTGACTGAAGAGGATCCAACAGGTTGTTTGCTGTAAGAAAGTGTGTGAGGCGAGTGTAGGCAATTCTCTCGAGAAGCTTAGAGGGGCATTGGAGCTGGGAGATGGGGCGGTAATTTACGAGAGAGTTAGGGTCAGAATTTTGTTTTTTTAAAATGGGAGTAATCACTGCATGCTTGAATAGTGATGGAAAAATACCAGTAGAAAAAGAGAGATCACAGATTTTAGTTAAAGGGGGAATGAGAACAGGAGACAGGGACATACCAATTTGTGAGGGAATGGGATCAAGAGGACAGGAGGTAGAGTAGGAATATGAGAGGAGAGTAGAAACGTCATCTTCATTTGTGGGATCAAATGAAGAGGGAGTGTCAGAGGGTGCTACAAAGGAATTGAGCCTGAATTGATTGCCTGTCAAGGGAGATGATACCATTTCAAGCCTGATCTTATCAATTTTGTCCTTGAAATAGGAAGCAATAGCCTGTGCACTGATGTTAGTTGGAGGATTTGGGGCAGGAGGATTCAGAAGAGAGTTAAATGTGTTAAAGAGGCATTTGGGGTTAGAAGCCTGAGCATAGATGAGAGATCGGAAGTATGCTTGTTTAGCAGTGTCCAGAGCATTTCTATAGGAGTGGTAGATATCAGTATATGTGATGAAATCATTAGAGGCACAAGATTTACGCCAGTGACGTTCTGCTTTACGAGAAAGTTTTTGTAGAGTTCGTGTTACTGTAGTGTGCGACGGTTGGCAACGAATTCTACGCAAAGTATGTAGTGTCGCTGGAGCCACTTGATCCAGGGCAGTTGCTAGGGTTTGATGAAAATGGGGTACTGCCCGATCAGGGGAGGAAAATGTAGAAATTGGGGAGAGAAGGTGTTGGAGAGAGGTGGAAAACTGTTGAAAATCAAGAGTTGAAATTCCTGCGGTTGTGAGGAGGCTTGGAAGAGTTTGACACTAGGGAGAATAAAGAACTAGGGGTGAGCGAGTAGCTAATAAGGTGATGATCCGAGAGGGGGAAAGTAGTGTTTAGGAAATGAGAAACTGAGCATAGTCTAGAGAAAACAAGATCAAGACAGTGGCCATCCTGATGAGTAGCGGATTCAATCCACTGGGAGAGGTCAAGTGAGGAGGTTAGAGAGAGTAGTTTGGAAGCAGCATTGGAACGTGGTTTAGAAATAGGGATGTTGAAATCACCCATGATGATGGTGGGGATATCAGTAGATAAGAAGTGAGGGAGCCATGCAGAGAACTGTTCAAGAAATTGTTGGTGTGGACCAGGGGGGCGATAGATGACAGCAACACGCATAGAGAATGGGTTAAAAATAATAACAGCATGTACTTCAAAAGATGTGAATGTGAGTGATGGGACACTTGGTAGAACTGTGAATGTGCACTGTGGGGAGAGCAGTAGTCCAGCCCCCCCTCCTTGTCTGCCTCCCGGTCTGGGGGTGTGGGTTAAATGGAGACCACCATGTGAGAGGGCTGCAGGTGAGGCAGTGTCTGATTGCGTGAGCCATGTTTCTGTTATTGCTAGAAGGTTAAGGTTGTTTGAGAGGAAGAGATCATGAATGGAGGTAAGTTTGTTACAAACAGAACTTGCATTCCAAAGGGCACATTTAAAGGACTTTGGAAGAGAGGGGAGACAGGAGATGCGTTTAAGGTTTGCTGGATTTCTGTAGTGTTCAGATATATGCTTGTGGGAGAATTGAGGGGGACCTGGATAAGGTGATATATCACCAGCTAATAGAAGCAGGGATGAAGAAAGGTAGGTAAGATGATTGTAAGATGTGTGTTTTTTTAGTTTCTGGTGGCATGGTGCGGCTGTTAAAGTGCACACACATACACATACAGAGAGACACATACACTTTAGCAGAGAGACACACATATATACACTTTAGCAGAGAGACACACACTTATACACTTTAGCGGAGAGACACACACATATACACTTTAGCAGAGACACACACACACACACACACACATACACTTTAGCAGAGACACACACACACATACACTTTAGCAGAGACACACACACACTTTATAGCAGAGAGACATACACTTTAGCAGAGAGACATACACATACACTTTATAGCAGAGAGACATACTCTTTAGCAGAGAGACACACACATACACTTTATAGCAGAGAGACATACACTTTAGCAGAGAGACACACACATACACTTTATAGCAGAGAGACATACACTTTAGCAGAGAGACACACACATACACTTTATAGCAGAGAGACATACACTTTAGCAGAGAGACACACGCACACACACACATACACTTTTTACGCAGAGAGACATACACTTTAGCAATTCGTACATCCAGCACAGCAAATAGTCCAGTTTTCCCTGTGAAGAAGAGTGCAGTGAGGGGCTACAGATTAGTCCAAAACCTAAGGGGAATTAATGAACTTGTTAAGTATCAATTCCCCGTATTGCCCAATCCATCTGTCATACTTATGCAGATCCAACCATCTGCCAGTCATTTCACTGTCATTGATCTTTGTTCTGCCTTCTTCTCTGTCCCTCTTCATCCTGACTGTCAATATCTCTTTGCATTCTCCTACTGGGAGGTGCAATATACATGGACAAGGTTACCCCAGGGGTTCATTGAGAGTCCTAGTTTCTTCTCCCAGGCATTAGATGACTGTTTGCAGTCCTTCCAACCAAGCAATGGGTCTGTTCTAATTCAATATGTAGACGATTTGTTGCTGTGTCCTGATTCGTTTATGTCATCTGCGGAGAATACTAAACTGTTGTTGCTCCATCTCTCACAAGGTTGCCAAGGATAAATTACAGCCATGTCAGACCAAGGTTAAATACTTGGGAGACTGTCCCACCCAGGGGGGCTAAGACACTTGACAACAGACAGAATTCAAGCAATGCAAAACATGACCCTGCTGCAGAATCCACAGAAGATCCGTACCTTCTTGGGAATGTGTGGATATTGTAGATCATGGATTCCAGGTTTTTCTATTTTGGCATTACCATTGCAGGAATTAATCCATCCTCAAAGCCTGAGCGTGTTACACACACAGAGGAGTCAGTGCAGACAATCTTTAACCTGAAAGAGAGTCTGACTAAAACACCTGCTTTGGGAATACCTGATTATGAAAATCTTTTTTGAGTTATATTGTATGGAAGCTGATGGTTGTGCAGCAGGTGTCTTGACGCAGAAACATGGTGACGCTAGCAGACCGGTAGAATACTGCAGTGCACAATTGGACACTGTGGCAAGATCACTCCCAACCTATTTAAGAAGTGTTGCAGCAACTGCTCTTCTGGTAAGTAAGAGTGAGGACGCAGTATTAGGACATGATTCAACTGTCTATACTCCACATGCAGTATCTGCTCTGTTAAATTCAGCTCAAACCAGACTTGTCTCTTCAGCAAGGTTCATAAAGTGGAAACTAGCTCTGATGGCACCTGCAAACATCACCGTCAAACAGTGCAATACTTTAAATCCAGCTACATGCCTACCATATGTGCCTCAAGATGCACAAAGGGTGGAAAGTGACGAGACTCTGGCTGAAGGTGAATTTTGCAGGTATACTGATACACATGATTGTATGGAATATCTGAATCAGACTTTTACTGCGAGACCTGCCATATGTGACATGACACATCCTTAGAAATTGTAGATTTTATGTTTTACACAGATAGGAGTTGTCATAGAAAGACAGACACAGGAGAACTATGTACCGGTTACGGTGTTGTAGATGATGAGAATGTTATAGAAGCTGAACCCCTTGGCCAACCTTACTCAGCCCAAGTGGCCGAACTCATGGCACTAAGGAGAGCGTGTGAGTTGGCAGAGGGTAAATCAGCTAATATATACACTGACACTAGGTACGTCTTCGGGGTAGTACATTATTTCAAGGCCCTTTGGCATCTTAGAAACTTTATGACAGCAGCAGTAGCACATTCACAGCACATAAAAGGACTCTTGACAGTGATACAATTACCTAAGGCAGCAGCTGTCATCAAATGCAAAGCCCACACATACGAAGAAGACCCAGTGTCAGTGGGCAATAGCAGGGCAGATGAAGCTGTCAAGTGGGCAGCAGGGTTATCTCTAAATGTATCATCTGACAAAATGTGTTTTTCCAGACGACAAACACACAGAGATTAATTGAAATGCAAAATTTGTCTTCCCTACAGGAAAAGGCGGTCTGGAAGATGATGGTATGTGGTCAAGAGTGCCCTGGACTCTGGAGAGATGGACAAGGTAGGCCCGTGGCTCCCAGAGCATATTTCCCAAGCCTTGCTGATGCAGCACATGGTCAGACTCATCTAGGTAAAAAAGGTATGTGTAAGCTGGTTAGGACATACTAGTGTGCACCAGGCTTTTCTTCTCAAGCCAGTAAAAAGGCAATGTCTTGTCTTACCTCTAACTGTCGGGAACACAATACCAACTGAAACATCCCATATCCCTCCAACAGACAGACCTTTTCAGGTACTACAAATTGACTCCATCCAATTACCACCTTGCAGGAATCCCAAATACGTATTAGTTTGTACTGATGTATTTTCTAACTGGGTAGAGGCATTTCCAGCTGCCACTAATACTGCTGTTTTTACTGCTAAACAAATTGTTCAGCAATTTGTATGCAGATATGGTATCTCTAGAATTATAGAAAGAGATAGGGTTACGCATTTTACTGGGGATATCTTTCAGAACATATGTAAACTTATGGGAATTGATAGCAGACTTCATACTCCTTACCGAACACAAGTGGTAAGGACAAGGTATAGTGGAAAGGGTAAACGGTACCATTAAGAACAGACTGAGTAAGGTAATGGCTGAAAATGGATTGGCGTGGCCAGAAGCTTTGCCACTAATCCTCCATAGCATCAGAACCACTCCCAGACATCCTCTTAATCTGTCCCCCTTTGAGAAACTTTTTGGCAGACAACCTCATTTGATAATAGGTCCACAGGATGATTTAAAGTGCAATAATGAAGTGACTGTTCAATATGTCATAAATATTAGCAAACAGCTAAGACAATGGCAGCAGAAACTCAAAATGCTGTCACCTGGTATGCCAGAAACAAACTGTCATGATGTTGAACCTGGGGAATATGTCTTGATCCGGAAATGTCTTACGCTCAGGTTGTTTAACAGACCGTTGAGAAGGCCCGTACCAAGTATTGATGACCAGCACCACATCTCAGAAGGTAGCAGAAAGAGACACTTGGGTCCATTCTACTCACTCCAGGAAAGTCAACAATCCGGAGACGGTACAAGACAAAGCCAATACTGACACCACAGATCTGTCACTCATGAACCTGTTCTGGGAGACCTAAAGACTACAGCTACATCTGAGCCAAGTACATTATACAGACTATTATCCCATCAATGGAGTGGCGGTTCTTATACTCTTGTTGTTCCAGGATTTTTCTCATTTTTATTCTTTTTAGGACATTCTACTCTTGTGATGGTGGACAGATAATGGAGGGAGGGTCCAGTAGTGATACCGATGAAGTGGAGTTGGAGGTGAAGTTGTTAGAACAATCAGTACAGCCTGTTGCCAAACTCAGTTCAGGGGTAATGAAAAGGTCTGCTAACTCTGGAACTCGGAGACAGTGTGAGGGGCTATTGTCTGAGGAATATTGTATCTGTAAGTACTGTGACTCCCTAGTTGAAGAGAAATGCATCCAGCGATGCCAGTCCAATAGTAATCTGGATTTAGGCGGGCATCCCCTAGATGATTATCACTCCCAAGTGGGTAAGGGCTTAAACCAAACCGAGTGCTGGGTGTGCTCTCATGTGCCGCAGGGACAACATAATGTAGGACTAGTACCATTCCCATTAAACATCTGTAACGCCCCCTGCGGGGAAGGACAGGGACAGACGCAACACAAAAGAACTCACCTTATAAACGATGGTCACCTCCAGTCCGCTTCCGATTTCCCAGCTGCGATCCAATCCCAGCAGATCCGCAGCCGCAGTCACCTCCAATCACGTCCCTCTAAGATAGAGACAGAGATTACGGCCGTGCCTACCAGGTAAGGGCTGTCCGAGACTACGGCAAAGAACAAGGACACGGTCAGTCCAAGCTCACTTGCCGCCTCCTCACTTTGTTCTTGCCAAGACGCGGGGGACTACAGGCACTGAAGGCCAAGACCAGTCCGAGGACTAATCCCGCCTCAAGTACCTCACACACCTGCCGGTGAGGGCCTAACCGAAAGGGGAAATCGAGCTTAATACTCACCGGGACACTCCCACTTCCAATCCGGTTCTCCTGCACCTCCCCGATACCTGCGGATGACAAGGACACACAGCCTCCCTCTGCACTCTCCGTGAGACTAAGATGGCACCCACCAAACTGGACTGACTGCAACAGCGACCCGACCCTAACAACGTTCTAATGGTCGGCAACGCAACTAAGTCAAAACACTAGGACTAACTAGGTGTGGTGCACTAGCAGAACTGCTCACTTACACGCTACGGGGAACACCAGCCGGTGTTCACAGCCTAAACCGGAGGGCGGTTCCTAACCCCCTCACCCAGGTCGTACCAAGAAGCTGCCTTCTTGCTATGGGGTCACCCACGGACCCTAAGGACCGGTTCTTTAAGCCCGGCTGAGGCTCAGTAGAACAGCACACTAACCCGCGGGCCGACGGCCGCACGGAACAGCCGATCGAACTGAACCGCCCGACTGCCTGTACTCGGGTATCTCACACGTGTCCCTACGTCCGGAACCACAGGTCCACCTGCACGGAACCGGCCTTGAGGACCCTTGATCAGAACCACGGCCGCCCCTGGAACTGCCTCAAGGCGTGTTGCACTGCCACCGACTCACTCAGCCACCCCCTCTGGGTACCAGTGTGACCCCGGGGACCTAAGGGACAGGGAAACTACGTGTGTTCTCCCCTGACTATGTGTATGCTGGTAACTACACTTGTCCCCACAACACGGATTAGCACAGGAAAACCACAGGAACAAGAGCCTACCTTTAATGGGGGCCTGACGTCTTGCCCCTGGACACAGTTATGTAGACCACCCCAAAATACCGTAATGTAAACTATACTCGCCGCACAGACAGAATAAATACAGTATACAGTACTTTGCACGCTACTTACCCGAGCACACCGCTGCTAGCCAACCAGCAGGTTGCTACAGCACCACAGGAGCCTACGCTCTACTGTACCTCCTAACCACGTGTGCTCACCTCACACAGGACCGCGCCTACACTCACGAGGCTCCCACGCCTCTACCACACACCACCAGGGCCTTATGCCCTACACACCATGGGTCTCTGCCCAGCTACACACAGAGCCTTGTGCTCTGATTAACGGGCCTCAGCCCCCTCTCTACCTCAGGGCTCTGAGCCCACTAACTAGGGCCTTGTGCCCTACTACCTAGGGGTCCTAGCCCCTGCCTGAGGCCTGTGGCCTCCCTAACTGACTGAGGGCCTTGTGCCCTTAATAGCATACAGGCTACTAGCCCCTAACCAGGCCCTCTGGCCTTCCTATGGCCTCTAGGCCACTAACTACCTAAGGGCCTTGTGCCTGGGCTCTCACGCCCCTGTCTAACTAATAGGGGCTTGTCCCCTTTATCATATTTACTAATGGCCTACTGGCTCACTAACTTCGTTGGGGCCTAGTGCCCAGGTCCCTGGGCCTTGTGCCCTTACTTCAGTGCCAACGGGCCTTGTGCCCGACTGTGCCCACGGGCCTAGTGCCCGAATTAAAGCTGAGTCACTTACCTGCTCTGCGCAGGAATCTCAGCTTGCCACGCCGTCTTCTGCTTCCTTCTCCGGGTCTTCCAGACCCTCCAGCCGGCGGCGCCTCTTCCCCTCTTCGGCGCTGTTGAGGGCTGCTTGGCGGGGGCGCTCTCAGCCCTTACAAGGGCTCCCCGCCGACGATCTCCGCTTGATTGGAGTCTTCGGGCGGCAGGGTAGCTCACGGCCCTTACAAGGGCCCCCTGCCGCCGCTGCCACTGGTCCTGTTGCTGGACATCTTGCAGAGACGTCCTCCTTCTTCTCCGCCGACGGACTTCTGGCAAAATGGCGCCACCCGGCGACTTATATAGTCGCCGGCGTGACGTCATTAGCCGGCGCGAGCGCTGATTGGCTCGCGTCGGCCCCAATCTTTTGAACGGCCGGGCGCGAGCCGCGATTGGCTCGCGCATCCGGCCGCTGATTGGCCAGCGGGGAAAGATGAGCCCTGATTGGCTCGTCCTTCCCCCGCGCACAGGACCTGCAAGAAAGAAGCCACGATACTCACCGCTGGATCGCTGGACGGGTGAGTACTTCTTCTCTTCTTTCTTCCTGCTGGGCACCATCGGGGACCTCTTCAGCCCCTCCAGGGGCACAGCGCAGCCGGACATCTTCGCCCTCTTCAAGGGCACCGGCTCCAGCATCTTCTGTCCCTCCAGGGACACATCGCTGGCGGGGGTCTTCACCAGAGACACCCCCACATTTCCGCCGCCTTTTTCCATTGTGGTCCCCACAATCGACGTCCTCTCCTCTACGTCCACCTCCAAGGGTCACTTACCGGCATCCCTGACTTGCGTCCACCGGGTCCTTCGCGGTAAAGCCCTCTCGCGCAGGATCCACACCATCCTGGCAACTTCCTCGCCCGAAGTCGGTATCCAGGGAGTCTCTTCCTCGGCGCCTGCCGGAACCTCCCATCCGTCCGATACCTCCTCGGTTGTGCGGGAAGCTTCTTCAGAAGGTGACCACATCCACCACTCTCCAGCTGCGCTCTCTAAAGTACAGTCTTCTTCAGGCAGTACTTCTTCAGAAGCTCTCTCTTCCGGGGTACTGATGGCTTCCATCCTCTCAGGTACCACCGGGAAGACATCTTCACATGTCTCCGGACACAACGTTGCCCCGTGGAAGGTCTGCTCAGTTCTCTCTTCGTCCTCAGGGACCAACTCTTCCACAGCCACGGACAAGTCGTCTGACGTATCCGACGTCTCCAATACCCCGGCTCCAGCATCCGGCTAAAGCGGGTATTCCTGTCGTGAATCTTGCTTGGACGAGACGATCTCCTGCGATCCAACAGTCAGCAGGCTCTGCCGATCCTTCCCTCCAGACTCCGACTTCTCTTGAGACCATTGATGGAAGGCTTCCTCGTCCTTCCACTCGAAGACTTCTACGTCTTCCCATTCATCGGAGACTTCTTCGTCCTCCCATTCACCAAAGAGCTCCTCGGCAACTGGGCAGTGGTATGCGAAGTGTCCAGGCAACCCACACTTCCAGCACAGCATTTCTTCCACCGGTTGCCGTTTAGTACCTCTGTTCTTCTTCTTCCTTGTCTCACAACGTTCCAGGATTTGCTTCGTGAACGCTGCCACTTCGTCACGAGAGATGACACAGCTGTATCCCTCGTACAGCGGAATGATCCCCCGATGAGCCATCGTTGATCCTGCCGACTACGCCAAAATGTAACGCCCCCTGCGGGGAAGGACAGGGACAGACGCAACACAAAATAACTCACCTTATAAACGATGGTCACCTCCAGTCCGCTTCCGATTTCCCAGCTGCGATCCAATCCCAGCAGATCCGCAGCCGCAGTCACCTCCAATCACGTCCCTCTAAGATAGAGACAGAGATTACGGCCGTGCCTACCAGGTAAGGGCTGTCCGAGACTACGGCAAAGAACAAGGACACGGTCAGTCCAAGCTCACTTGCCGCCTCCTCACTTTGTTCTTGCCAAGACGCGGGGGACTACAGGCACTGAAGGCCAAGACCAGTCCGAGGACTAATCCCGCCTCAAGTACCTCACACACCTGCCGGTGAGGGCCTAACCGAAAGGGGAAATCGAGCTTAATACTCACCGGGACACTCCCACTTCCGATCCGTTTCTCCTGCACCTCCCCGATACCTGCGGATGACAAGGACACACAGCCTCCCTCTGCACTCTCCGTGAGACTAAGATGGCACCCACCAAACTGGACTGACTGCAACAGCGACCCGACCCTAACAACGTTCTAATGGTCGGCAACGCAACTAAGTCAAAACACTAGAACTAACTAGGTGTGGTGCACTAGCAGAACTGCTCACTTACACGCTACGGGGAACACCAGCCGGTGTTCACAGCCTAAACCGGAGGGCGGTTCCTAACCCCCTCACCCAGGTCGTACCAAGAAGCTGCCTTCTTGCTATGGGGTCACCCACGGACCCTAAGGACCGGTTCTTTAAGCCCGGCTGAGGCTCAGTAGAACAGCACACTAACCCGCGGGCCGACTGCCGCACGGAACAGCCGATCGAACTGAACCGCCCGACTGCCTGTACTCGGGTATCTCACACGTGTCCCTACGTCCGGAACCACAGGTCCACCTGCACGGAACCGGCCTTGAGGACCCTTGATCAGAACCACGGCCGCCCCTGGAACTGCCTCAAGGCGTGTTGCACTGCCACCGACTCACTCAGCCACCCCCTCTGGGTACCAGTGTGACCCCGGGGACCTAAGGGACAGGGAAACTACGTGTGTTCTCCCCTGACTATGTGTATGCTGGTAACTACACTTGTCCCCACAACACGGGTTAGCACAGGAAAACCACAGGAACAAGAGCCTACCTTTAATGGGGGCCTGACGTCTTGCCCCTGGACACAGTTATGTAGCACACCCCAAAATACCGTAATGTAAACTATACTCGCCGCACAGACAGAATAAATACAGTATACAGTACTTTGCACGCTACTTACCCGAGCACACCGCTGCTAGCCAACCAGCAGGTTGCTACAGCACCACAGGAGCCTACGCTCTACTGTACCTCCTAACCACGTGTGCTCACCTCACACAGGACCGCGCCTACACTCACGAGGCTCCCACGCCTCTACCACACACCACCAGGGCCTTATGCCCTACACACCATGGGTCTCTGCCCAGCTACACACAGAGCCTTGTGCTCTGATTAACGGGCCTCAGCCCCCTCTCTATCTCAGGGCTCTGAGCCCACTAACTAGGGCCTTGTGCCCTACTACCTAGGGGTCCTAGCCCCTGCCTGAGGCCTGTGGCCTCCCTAGCTGACTGAGGGCCTTGTGCCCTTAATAGCATACGGGCTACTAGCCCCTAACCAGGCCCTCTGGCCTTCCTATGGCCTCTAGGCCACTAACTACCTAAGGGCCTTGTGCCCTTGTACCTGGGCTCTCACGCCCCTGTCTAACTACTAGGGGCTTGTCCCCTTTATCATATTTACTAATGGCCTACTGGCCCACTAACTTCGTTGGGGCCTAGTGCCCAGGTCCCTGGGCCTTGTGCCCCTACTTCAGTGCCAACGGGCCTTGTGCCCGACTGTGCCCACGGGCCTAGTGCCCGAATTAAAGCTGAGTCACTTACCTGCTCTGCGCAGGAATCTCAGCTTGCCACGCCGTCTTCTGCTTCCTTCTCCGGGTCTTCCAGACCCTCCAGCCGGCGGCGCCTCTTCCCCTCTTCGGCGCTGTTGAGGGCTGCTTGGCGGGGGCGCTCTCAGCCCTTACAAGGGCTCCCCGCCGACGATCTCCGCTTGATTGGAGTCTTCGGGCGGCAGGGTAGCTCACGGCCCTTACAAGGGCCCCCTGCCGCCGCTGCCACTGGTCCTGTTGCTGGACGTCTTGCAGAGACGTCCTTCTTCTTCTCCGCCGACGGACTTCTGGCAAAATGGCGCCACCCGGCGACTTATATAGTCGCCGGCGTGACGTCATTAGCCGGCGCGAGCGCTGTTTGTCTCGCGCTGGCGCCAATCTTTTGAACGGCCGGGCGCGAGCCGCGATTGGCTCGCGCATCCGGCCGCTGATTGGCCAGCGGGGAAAGATGAGCCCTGATTGGCTCGTCCTTCCCCCGCGCACAGGACCTGCAAGAAAGAAGCCACGATACTCACCGCTGGATCGCTGGACGGGTGAGTACTTCTTCTCTTCTTTCTTCCTGCTGGGCACCATCGGGGACCTCTTCAGCCCCTCCAGGGGCACAGCGCAGCCGGACATCTTCGCCCTCTTCACGGGCACCGGCTCCAGCATCTTCTGTCCCTCCAGGGACACATCGCTGGCGGGGGTCTTCACCAGAGACACCCCCACACATCTCTGAGGTCCTCTTATAACGGGGAGGGAGGTCCATAGAAGGGAGATATAACATCACTAGGTCCCCTAGTCTAAAACTTTTCCAATACTTCTTAGATCGGTCGTTGCTATGTCTGAATTTTTCACATGTAAAAAACTGGAGAATTGGGAATCTGACCTATCTGATCAGACAATAGCTCGTCACAATAGTACTGATGGGAGACTTTCAAGAATACCAATAACCAGGAATAGCGATGGACATCATAGACGAGGGCATATTAACAAACATAAGTAAGTATTAGTTGGGAAAGTTGCTCTAGGTTATTGTGAGAATTTTATCCATGCTGAAACGTGTCTTAAACATATGGAGACACTAGGCATGGGAAGTTTTGTCAAAACTTTATGTAATATTATCAATGATCGTACTGTACCTTATGTCCTCCCAGATGATGTGTATTATGTTTCTGGAAGAAAGGCTTACTCCTGGTTAACTCTGAGTTCCAAAGCGTTTATGTTTTCTAGGTAAATTGGTTCCTGAGGTTATGACCATTACACATGATGAAATAATTGATATCCATAAAACTACATCACCTCCATACATACAAACACAGTATAAACTTCGTGGCAAAAGAAATATGATTCCTGGTGAAGAACCTGTAGCTACAAAGTTAATTCGTGAAACTACAGGATTTCAAATTATGGTCACGTTAGACCCCACCAGGATTGCTCGTGAAACCCTAAATTTTAAGTATCTACAAGACCTGGCTAAATTGATATCACCGAGATGTATGATAACACTTTCAGGTATACGGGTAAGGAGCAACAGGCTTATAAAAAAGAGTTAGTGCAACATAGGCTTGTGTTAAATTATCTCACATCTATTACTGATGAATACTATGTGACGTTAGCCACCCAATTTGGTGTCAAATGTTCGACATACTTCACCAATAATACAGTCGACCCCAAAGAATTTATTGACCGGAAAATGGATGAAATCTTATAATTAAAATGGGAATTTCAGAAGAATCATAATTCTTTACTGTACGAAATAGGAGAAAAGTTATCAGAATGGTTTTTATGGTCAAATCCTGCAAAATGGTTCTCAGCTCTAGGAGAATGGGTACAAGAAATGGTTGCTAGTATAGGTAAGCTCCTTATTCTTTTATTTGGTGTCATTATAGTAATTGGCTTATGTGTCAAATGTGTTCCTACTGTTTTGAAGTGTGGAAAGCGTTCTACTGAGGTAAATACTGAAAATGAGACTGTAACGGTGATGAGAAGTACAAGTATCATGGTTAACGAAGATCAACATTATAATCCTGTTTTAGAAAGCATAATTTGGTGATAGTTTTGTGCAACATCAAAGGGCGGCCCGTGGAAGTCAAATAATTGGATGAAGTTGTTTCAATTTAGTAATCATCAATTTAATTGGCTTTATCAGAAAATATTTGAATAGCACACTATGGCGTGTAAGAGCATATTTAGCAACAACATGTGCAAACACTTCTGCATACATTTACACTCACACATTTATTTTGTAAATAATTCACCTTAATAAAGTTCCAAAACACAGTCTTTTATAATACAATGTAATAGAATTAATAGTTTAATATAATAATGTTAAAACCACTTTATTGACATCTTTTGAGATTTGATACTCAACATAGGTATTGTACTGAGCAGAGTAAATCTACACATGAAGTCATCACCACACGTATCCATGTTGACTTTGGGTGTATGCAGAGGAAAGTTACTTGCAATTTAAGACAAACGCATGCTCTGTTCAGTATGAGTGCCTTAATAGCTCAGCCTTATTTGTTTGTACTGCATCTCTGTCTTTAAATAGCAATGTTTTATCAAATAATTATGTTGTTTAACTCATATCTATTTATCTTGTATTTTGACAGTACCTTTATTTGGTTTTAAATAGATGCACTGATAGCATCTCTGCACTCTACACAGTAGATAAGGCATTTTACTTATTGTGAGTATTGATTCTACAAACAGCTTCTGCAGGTATAGTGGGTTCTGCTTGGCCAAGTAAAAGGGAATGTCATGTCACTATCATTTTATAAACAAGGTGTGAACAGCGCAGAGAAATTGCCATGCATGCATCATATACCTTGGAAATAGATAAGGATCTTGAGCTTCAATTAGAGTTAAACACACAAATATGCAGGTTGAACCTACATATAAAAATGTTGTGTTTTTACATGTGTATTTCCAATCACACTTGCAATATCTTTACTATGATTAAAAAATAAATAAAGTGTAATTCCTACTCCATGAATGTATAACCAGCACCAGCGCTATAGTCTGGGGAATGTTCGCATTATGCACAAGTGTTGGTCCCCTAGTTAAAAGAGTAACCTACCCACTATAACAGGGAAACCTTCATCCTGGAGTTCCCCTTTCCTGGGCGGAGTATGTCAAGGTAACAGTAATAGTAAAAATAAGGGACCACTAGAGTGGCAGGTATAACGTTCCAGCAAGCCCTAGCAGCCATTGGCTAATTATGCATGCTGGTAACTGTAGGACTACAAGCACCAGCCTGCTCATGGTTGCCAGTATCTAATTTGGAGCATGTATTTCCAGAATAGCTTTTAATTGAAAAAAATAAACTAGCACATTAGAGTTAAATACATTTTATTGCATTAAATACACCATGCATTCACTCTTTCACCACTTTATTAAACGTCCAAATTTTCTTTCCTGAAGTAGTTCAAAGTGATGCTTTATCATAAATGTAGTCCAAACAGAAAAAAAAATGCAACCCATATTACACAGATGCAACTGTTCCACACAGAATCCCACTGCTAAATGTAATTAGAATTAATTGACCAAGAGGGTCAATACCTTCACAGACAATCACAAGTGGCAATGGAGGGATAACCACTGGCGGCTGACTGAGCTGTGAAGGCTTTTTTTGTCTCATTTAAATGTTGTGGGTTTTTATGGATGAAGATTACCTGTTCTCTATTTGCTTTGTGATCCCTTCAGATTTATTCTGTTATTCTTTTCTTAATAACCCATGTGTACAACTCAGTCAACAATATAGCACAGTTCAACTTTTTAAAATGGTTAGCGGTGGAGGCTCTTATCTAACATAACCTCTATTAAAAGGGAAGAAAAAGAAGGGGGGCGGGCCGGAGTCACAAGCAAAGGTAAAACCATAAAACTTTGTAGTGTCAGTCAGGGCCACATTTAAAGAAAAAATTGGGCAAATCCCTTTGCGCCCTGCCCCCAAAAGCAACAAACAACCAAATCCTTGTGTCACCACAAAAGAGCGATAGCAAAGAGCAAGGAAAGCGTATCAGGAAAGAAGAAAAGGCCACACATAATGCCTGTAAGCATTAAATTTCCTCATGCTTAAATCCTTAATGCACTGGACAAAAGCTCCATCTACTGCTGCAGACGTGGCAGCCCCAATCTGATGGAAATGGGTGCAAAACTGAGCACCATCCAAACCCAGCTCACAAAGTGTGGGCCTAAAACCCCCAGAGAAATAGTACCTGGTGAGGGGAGACCCATCATCATGCACCAGCCACTGCACCGCATTCTCAGGCCATAGGCAGGCAAATTCCTAGAATATTGTCACCAGGCAAACTGGCAAACCAACCACGGGAACCAACATGGTCCAAAGTCCTCTACCAAGCTGATCCGATTTGGAACTGCTCCTACCTTTTGGACTTTATTATTTGTATTTGTTCTTTTTAGGTGTTTGCAGCAGTACCTCTGATGTCCAGAGGTGCTGCTATTGTGCATTTCTTGTGCTTTAGGAGTTAAACTTTCAGTTCACTAATTATACCTTGCACTTGGGTGTGGTCTGATTTTCCTTATTTATAGCTGTCACTCCCAGCACACATTGCTGGTTATTGATGTCATATCCTGTTGTTGCACCCTGTGGATTCTTCCTCCTGCCTTGCTCCTCTGGTTACATGCTGCATGGAATCTGTTCATACCTCCTGCTTCCCTGCATTAGCTGTGTACCTGCTGGTTTCTGAACATTCATATTACTTCCTGCATCAGCTTGCACCTGGTATCTATGACTACTCTTGATTACCTGTTATTTATACTTTTCTGCAAATAAACAGAGTGTTTTCACCATACGTGGCTCCTAGCTGTACTCCTGTATGTAACCGTGACACCGAGCAACACAGAATCGCTAATAGGCCATGATCATAAAGAACCAGACTCTCATGTGTCCAGCGTGGCAACACTCTGGAAATGAGGAAACTTTTGGTTAAACCTGCCTGTCCACGGAGCATTGGCAAAGAAGGAGTTGCCAGCCAGAGATTCCAACATTATTGACTTGAATTTACCAGTCATGTAGCCGGTCCACACGAAAGCAAGTATGCATTTAGTCCCACCTTCATCAACAACAGTTTCAGAGCCCTGGAACATGACCCACTCCTGCCAGGCCAACCGGTATTTCCTCAGAGTGGCAAGGGCAAGTGACAACTTCGCCAAACCTTCGGCTTGACAATCTGCTAGACATAAACAGAACAAGGAGAACCCATGACGGTTGCAGCTGGTGCCAAAACTCTGAACCTATCCCAATGGCCCCACGACTAAGCATCAGTTCCTGGCAAAATAGGCATCAAACTCTATCAGGGCACAGGCCACAAGCATATACCATTAAAATATTGCAGATAAACATCCCATTCCGCAAAACCTCCCAGATCTCAGCAGACAGGTAGATCTGACAAATGGGGCAGAGTAAAGCACGCTGTCACCAGCTCCAGTTTGCGTCAAAACACACTACCCATGGGTAGAGAAAGAAAAATTGAACAGCCAAAGCATGGACTGGGCCCATTTCAACGTCACCCTCGGAAAGCCTAACACCTCAGAAATCATCATGTGCAAGTTCCTAACTATATATACTGGCACCAACCCGAGACTGAGTTGATCTTAATACCTAAATTAGACAGACAGGTTGTGGGACTCTACATCTTATCGTGAGCCACGGGAATGACTTGGGAATAGAAAAGTGCAACTATAGAAAACAAAGTCTCAGCGCAGGCCAGGGACTCACCTGGTCCAACCACCAGGAAATCGTCCAGATAATGCGCAATAACACACAATCAATACTATCAGCGCTACATAAATATATAAACCAATTCTTCAGATTGAGAAGAAACTGTAGCAAATAAGAAGACTTTGAAATTCAATCAGCAAATATGTATCAGGAATTTGTTAAGAAGGGTTATCCCAGTATTCTGTTAGAAGAAGCAAAAGAGGAAGCATCTAAGCTAGATAGAAATACACTTTTACAATGCCATTTAATCCCCAAAAAAACCTTCAACTGATCTTCTTACACAAAGATGGTCCTTTGTTTATAGTTAAGTTTATTAACAAATCTATCCAAATTAGAAAGATTATTAATGAGAACTATTCTATTTTAAAACAAGATAATATCTTGGGATCCCAATTGGGAGATAAACCCAAAATAGTTTTTTGTAAGAACAGAAATCTAAAGAACATACTGGCACCCAGTTTTTTCAAATGCTATAAAGACCCAAAGGTTGATTCTGTCAGTTGGTTACCATCTAGACCATCGGGCTGCTATTGCTGCAATAGAAAAACATGTATTAGCTGTATATTTATGGTTAATAGAACAAAGATGATTACTTCAACTACTTCTGAACAACAGTTTACTATCAAGCAATTTATTAATTGTGAATCTCAATATGTTGTCTACATGCTGCAATGCCCTTGTGGGCAAAATAACCCGAAGCCTTAAGACCAGGTTTAGGGAACATAAATGAAACATTGAGGTGGATTTACACACTCATAGTGTTTCTAAGCACTTTTTACAAGTTCATAATCGAATTACTACAGGTTTGCAACTTTATGGGATTGAACAGATTGAGAACACATTGAGAGGAGGAGATAGGTTCCGCCGATTGTGTAATGCCAAAACTTTCTGGAAATTCCAATTGAGGACTTTATATCCAGAGGGACTTAATTAATCTTTAGAATTTCAGGAATCCTAACTCCCATTGTACATGTGCTCTTCCCTCTGTATTGTTGCATTAGACCCAAACATGTATTATCAGGGTCTATGTATATATCGCTTGATGCTATTTGTGATATATAATATCTATTCACACTTATATATGCTCATCTATACCCCAAAACTTTTTGGCTGCTTCAGATTAGTTTTGCAATTCTAATAGTGTTATTTCATATGACCAATAGATTTTCTACTGGTCTTTATAGCCCTGTTAGTGCTATTTAAATGTATTCATTAATATTCTACCGCGTAGCATTAGGATTGTTTTTAGTGTCTATATTATTTTTTATGTCTATTATATTTTTTATATATTTTTTTATTTTTTACTTTGTTTTTTGTATTATGTTCTAGGATATATATATATATATATATATATATATATATATATATATATATATATATATATATATATTGTGGAGCCCGCTACTGCTGAAGCACACGCGAACAACTTCTTCTTTTTATGCTGCTTTATTGTCAGGATGGTTAAAATGTATTTGACACCGTATGAATTTCACAGCAATTATGGAGACCCTAAACGCTGCCTAGACATAGACCAGCTCTCTCAAGACCAGCCAGCTTCCCCAGCGTTGGTCTCACTGAACAAATGATACAAACAAGCTTTTATACATGATTCTCCTCCCCCAGCCTTAGCTTGATGGGCAGGAGACACACCCACCTTCCCTTTAAGAGAGAACTCCCAGCAGTGCTTCTGTTTGCACTAACAGACACACCCTGCATGTTGGCTGTGAGGAGGAACCTTTCAAACCATGTAAGTTAACCAAACTTTAAACTACACATAAGTCTTTACCTGGTTTATCCTCGATCTAGGTGCATAACTGCACCAATGTTTTACTCTGCTTGTATGCTTTCTCTGCATCTTGTCAGATAAATGCCTCCCTTTGTTACATATCCCTCCCCCTAGCGTCTCCAAGTAGGGGGACGTGGACTTCGCGAGGAGCGCATATTTTCGTGACAATGCATCTGCATTCTTGTGCAGAATCCCAGGTCTATGTTCTACTGAGAACTTGAAAGGTTGTAGTGCCAAGAACCAGCGGGTTACCTTGGCATTTACCTCCAGGTTATTCTGTATCCATCTCAATGGTGCATGATCTGTTATTAAGGTGAACTCTCTGCTTAGGAGATAATAGCGCAGAGCTTCTGTAGCCCATTTATGGCGAGACATTCTATCTCCACAGTGTCATATTTTTGTTCCCTTGGAAGCAACTTATGACTTAGGTACAGGACAGGATTTTCTACTCCATTCTTCTCCTGTGACAAGACTGCACCTAAGCCAACACCAGAAGCATCAGTTTGGAGGAAGAACCTCCAGATAAAATCCGTTGCTTGTAGAACTGGAGAGGAATAAAGAGCTAACCGAAGATCAGACCAGGCGGTTTCTGCAGGTTAATCTATCTGGACAACTTTTTTTTAACATGTCCGTTAGTGGAGCAGCTCTAGTGGCGAAGTGGCTTACAAACCGCCTGTAGTATCCTACTAAGCCTAGAAAGGTTCTTAACTGCGACTTTTTTTCTGCTCTTGCCCAATTTTTGACTCCCTCCACTTTGTCTAGCTGGGGTTTTACACGCCTTCGACCAACAATGTACCCAAAATATTTGGCTTCTCTCATGGCTATGGCACATTTCTCTGGGTTAGCTGTTAATCCTGCTGACCTTAATGAAGCTAAGACCACCTCAACTTCGGCTAAATGTGATCCCCAGTCTTGGGTATAAATCACTATATCGTCCAAGTAAGCGGCTGCATAAGCTGTGTGAGGTCGTAGCAATTTATTCATGGCCCTTTGGAAGGTGGCAGGTGCCCCATGCAACCCAAAAGGTCGGTCTTTATATTGATAGAGACCATCAGGGGTGGAAAATGTAGTCTTTGGATTGGCCGTGGAAGTCAGGGGTACTTGCCAATAACCCTTTGTTAGATCAAGAGTTGTCAAATAGTTGCTACCAGCAAGATTTTCTACCAGTTCATCCACACGTGGCATCGGATAGGCATCAAACTGCGTCATATTGTTTAGGCGCCTAAAGTCATTGCAGAACCTAATTGTCCCATTGGGTTTTGGGACAAGCACAATAGGACTATTCCATTCACTCATGGACTCTTCAATTACATCTAACTGGAGCATCTTCTCGACCTCCTTTCTCACGTCCACCCGTCTGGCTTCTGGAATATGATACGGCTTCTGCTTTACAATGACTCCTGGCGCAGTGACAATGTCGTGTTCGATTAAGGTAGTGCGCCCAGGAACGGAAGAGAAGACATCCCTGTTCCGGCGAATCATTTCTTCAGTCTGTTGTCTCTGCTGAATGGACAAGGCTGGCTCTATGGGCACTTCAGACTTTTCAATGGCAGTACTCACTACCTGAGGAGAGGTTTCCTCATCATGCCAGGGTTTAAGGAGGTTCACATGATATATTTGCTCCTCCCTTCTCCTACCTAACTGGCGGACTCTGTAATTGACAGGACCGACAGCCTCTAGAAATTCATATGGACCCTGCCAATGGGCGCAAAGTTTGTTTTCCTGGGTAGGAACCAGAACTAGGACCTTGTCCCCAGGCTTGAAAGATCGAACAACAGCACTTTTGTCATAACTTTTCTTCTGTCGTTCCTGAGCCTCGTTTACATGTTGCTGCACAATGAGCCCTATCTTTCCTAGCCTCTCATACATTTGGGACACAAATTGTTCCAGATTTGGCTCCCTGGGACCTTGCTGCTCCCAGCCTTCTTTTAACATATCTAAGATACCCCTGAGCTGTCTCCCAAACAATAACTCAAAGGGACTAAACCCTGTTGAAGCTTGAGGTACCTCAGGGATGGCAAACATCAAATAGGGAATAAGAGTGTCCCAATCTTTTTTCTCTTGAGCCACTGCTTTCCTGAGCATGTGCTTTAATGTGCGGTTAAAGCGTTCCACCAAGCCATCTGTTTGTGGATGGTATACAGAGGTGTGAAGTGCCGTAAACCCCTAGCAACTGGCACATGTCCTTCATCAGTTTAGACATGAATGGACTACCCTGGTCTGTGAGAATTTCTTTGGGTATTCCCAAGCATGTAAACATCAATACAAGTTCTTTAGCTATGGTGCTGGACTTTATGTTTCGCAGGGGAATTGCCTCTGGATACCTGGTTGCATAGTCAAGCATCACTAGTATATATTGGTGCCCACGTGCTGATTTTTCCACTGGCCCCACAAGGTCCATAGCTATCCGTTCAAAGGGAACTTGTACTATTGGAATTGGAATGAGAGGTGCCCTGTACATGGGTTTGGAACAGGTTCTCTGACAAATGGGACAGGACCGGCAATACTTTTTCACTGCCATGTGTACACCGGGCCAGTAAAACCTAAGCAGAACTCGTTCCCGTGTTTTATCCTCCCCTAGGTGTCCCCCACAGACATGTGTATTTGCTGCTTTTAACACTAGGGGTACATGGACCTGAGGAACCATTAATTGTTTACAAGAAATTATTTTTAACAATAAAATATGGTATACCTTCTGCAGGCTGGCTTTCGCTACCCCATTTACCTCAGTCACATTTTTAAAGGCATGTTCCAAAGTGGCATCATTAAGTTGGTCTCGAGCAAAGTCCTGCAGAGGAAACAAAATTGGTATGGCGGACCAGTCCGTATCCTTACTGACAGGCGGGGTGGACTCATCTGCGACATCACCGACCAATGCTAGTTTGGACTGTCCATGTTTCCCCACAGGTGGATACTTTTGTGGAACTCCTGCGGTGACTCCCAGGATGGCATTCCGGTTTGGTGGTTCTAAAAGATCAATGTCCAGATGCTGTGGATTCTTAGGCGGTTCCTTTAAGACCGGGCTTCCGACCGTTGCATCAGTTGCCGGCATGTCCGGCCGTCCCCGCTCACCGAGGACATCATTAAACAGTGGGAAGTCTCGCCCCAAAATGAGTGAATATGGGAGTTTAGGTGTTATGGCAGCTACCACCATAACAGTTTTGTCTTTGAGTGTAACTGATAGTATTGTTCTTTCATACTCCTCTGTTGTGCCATGTACACAAAGAACCTTCACTTTGGGCAACCGAGAAGTTATGGTTTCGGGTAAGGCAGAGCTAGAAACCAATGAGAGTTCACTCCCTGAGTCAACCAAGGCCAGAACAAGGTTTTGGTTGATTAGCACATTCACCCGGAACAAACAAGGACTTCCTGATGTGGGACTCATGGTAAAACAGCTTGAAAATGCAGGCCCAATATGTGCCACAGAACAGTCCATGGGTTCCTGTAGTTTAGGACACTCTGCCTTAAAGTGGCCTGGCTCACCACATTCAAAACACTTCAGATTAGACAGCTTTGCACCTGGCCCTCTATCCGTGGCAGTTTTGCCATTGGGCCCTGTGGCAAGGATTGTCAAACCTGGCTTTTGTCGTGGCAGCGGCTTTGACACAAATGCAGGTTCTTTAGTCATTTGCTGTAGCGCACAAAACCTTTCTACCACGGTGGCAAGCTCTTTATAAGTTTGTGGGTCTGATTGTAGAACCCACCTTTGCAAATCGCGGTTCAGCCCCCGGATGCAGTGATCTATCGCCAGAACTTCAATAATCCGAGATGGCGAATTCTCCTCAGGCTGCAGCCATTTCTTTAAAATTTTAGAAAGCTCAGCCACTTGCGCTCTGACCGGTTTTTCTTTATCATCGCGCCATTGGTGATAGCGCTGGGCTCGGCCTGGCCCGGAAACTCCAATGCGAACCAATATCTCAGACTTTAGACACGAATAATCAGAGGCCCGTTCCTCATCTAGATCCATATAAGCTCGCTGAGCTTCACCAGTCAAATATGGCGCCAGTCTCTCAGCCCAATCTTTAGGAGGCCATTTTGCCCTTTTTGCAAGTCTCTCAAAGGACACCAGATTTGCTTCTATGTCATCACCTGGTGTCACGGGCACTAGGAGTCTTGCCCAGGAATTCACCAGATGACTGGGCTTACCAGAGTAGTGAAGTTCACACAACGGTCCTCTGGTAGCAGGGTGACTAGCGGAACATATATCACAGCAGATGGAGAGAGAATGCCAATAAATAATAGGAAAGTCAGTGACTTGCAGCAATCTTGGTCAATGAGTCAGCGACTAGCTGATATTGTGGAAAGGCAGATTTGAACACGGAGATCAGGATGGACGTGAGTAGATGCGGGAGGTAGTAGGGAAGTCAGTGGTCTGCGTACAGCAAGTTGTACCACTGCTATGGTGAGAAGACTTGTCCAGGTGCAGGTAGGTAGCGGGGAAGTCAGTGGTCTGCGTACAGCAAGTTGTACCACTGCTTATGGTGAGAAGACTTGTCCAGGTGCAGGTAGGTAGCGGGGAAGTCAGTGGTCTGCGTACTGCAAGTTGTACCACTGCTTATGGTGAGAAGACTTGTCCAGGTGCAGGTAGGTAGCGGGGAAGTCAGTGATCTGCATACAGCAAGTTGTACCACTGCTTAATAGGTGAGGAGGTGTGGAAGCATACAAAGGATAATAGGATGCAGACACTGAGAGCACAGAGGAACTTGATCCCAATAGATATGCAGCGTATCAGCAAAGTCTATAACGGTATGAGGCGCTGCTTGGTAGAGACTTGCTCAGCACAGATATGCAGGCCAATAAAGGATAGTTAATCACAATTATGCATATAACAACTGAGTAGTACGGTTAATTCCAAACAGATATTCAGCGTAACACTAACAGTCTATAGCGGGTATGGATACCGCTGCTGAGAGTGGAAAGTTGTCCTAGCGGATATGCAGAGTGAACGTAGAAAGTCAATAACAGATAGGCATACCGCTATTCAGTAGAACAGTCTGTCCACAGGAAGATGCAAGGACTGCAGAGACCCTGAACGGCAGAGACGAGTGTAGGAACCACAGGTGAGTAGATCCGGTAATCAGAGTCCAGCTGAGGACACAGGCAGGAAACAGGAGACTGTAGCTGGTATGGAAACCAGCGATGAGTAGCACAGGGAATCCACCGGAACTGAAGACACTAGTAGTACACAGGAGACAGTAGCGGGTATGGAAACCAGCGATGAGTAGAACAGGAATCAGAAGGAAACTGAAGACACTAGTAGAACACAGGAGACACCTTCAGAGACTCACAGGGAATCAGACTCAAGATCAGGCAATGAGGTAATGAGCACAGGTGCCTTAAATAGGGAGAGTTGCCTGATCAACCAATTAGATTAAAAGCAACAGTCACAAGAGTTCTTGGGTGCTGCGCATGCGCAGTCCATCAGGATGGCGGATGGCCGTGGTTCAAGATAGGTGCCGGCAGGAAGGCTAGGGAGCCACGCACCAGCGTAGAGGCACTCACGGTCCGGTGAGTGACACCTGGCGACATTTTCAGGAGAACAGGACCAGGTGGTTCATTTCTGTCATGTCTCACCTGGCTTAACTCTTCTCTTAAGAACCTTGTGTTTTCCACCTGTGCCTCGGCGACTTGTAGCATCTGAGCTTGCTGCTGTTGCTGCGCAGCGGCCACATTCACGAGGGTTCTCAGTACTTCCTCCATGTTGACGTCTGCGCGGGTTGGGTAGCGGAAACTTGCTTCACGGAGCATCCCACTCCTGACACCACTATTGGCAAGAGCCCGCTACTGGTGAAGCACACGCGTACAACTTCTTCCTTTTTATGGTTCTTTATTGTCAGGATGGTAATAATTGTTTGACACCGTATACTTGCACAGCAATTATGGAGACCCTAAACGCTTACTATATATAGTCCAGCTCTCTGTCCAGATCAGCCAGCTAGCCCAGCGTTGATCTCCCTGAACAATAAAACAAGCAGGGTTTTATACCTGACACTCCTCCCACAGGCCTAGCTTGATGGACAGGTGACACACCCATCTTCTCTTTAAAAAGGACACGCCCATCCCTGGCTCTGTTTAGACTTTCAGATACACCCTGTCTGTTTGCTGACAGGAAGCAGCTTTTTAAATCTTGTAAGTAAACCAACTTTTACTACACATATGTTTTTACCTGGTTTAATCTCCACCTAGTTACATAACTGTGCCAATGTTTTACTCTACTTCCCTGCTTTCTCTGCATATTGCCAGCTAAATGCCTCCTTTTGTTACAATATATATATATATATATATATATATATATATATATATATATATATTTATATATATAGATATATATATATTTACAAGGTGTCCTTGTTCTTTAAGTTGTGAGTTGCTCTCCATGGGCTGACCACACCCCCTTGACTGGCCGCACCCACTCTTACAGTTGTCCACACCCCAATGCAGTGGGCACCTATCACTACATTTCCCCGGTGGGCCCTTCATGCCCCAGTCTGACACTGGAATACAAAGAGTGGCCTGCCTGTGACAAATGTTACGTAGTGGTGTACATGCTGCTGCTGTTCCTGCTGGTGAAGGTGAATGACCAAACCAGTGGGCTGTCACAGTCATATAGTCTTTGTTTTGGCCACTTCCACTTGTCCACATATATGTGGTTAAGTGGACAGTGGGCAGAATGGCATTTTTCAGCGCAATCTTTACATTTTTACACACTTTTTGGTATAGTTGTGGAATTGCTTTACGGGAGAAATGGTGTCGCGATGGAATTCTGTAACGCGGACACAAAACCTCAATTAACTATGAAAAACCAGCTGCGTTTATTGTGGAGATTGGACGCAGATCTAACACTAACATGGCAGCCATGGCGTCTGTGATTCGCTTGGCGACTGGGTGACTGCTGTCATATTTGCTTCCCCTAGCAAATGATTGTTTCACAGTTAATTGCTGAAATGTAGGACTGCTCATTTTCTTGACCTGCCTCTGGGCTGACGATTCACCCCCAGCAGCAGCAACAGCAGCAGCAGCGGGACTAACGCTTTCTTCAGAGGAATCAATAATAGTGCAGTCATCCAACCTTAATAAGTGGGATGCCGGGCTAACTCCGAGTGCTACTGAGGATATTGATGAGGATGGTGTGGTAGGTGTATTTTGTAGCCGTCGGGATGTCGGTGAGCGGAGGGTCTTAGCTGATGATGGAGTGCTTGTAATTTTTTTGAAAGAACTTTCAGCTTTTCCCAACACTTTGCCATGAACTCTCGTTAAATGGCGTAACATAAACGAGGTTTCAAGATGGTTAAGGTCCCTCCCTCGACTGACTGTGGCTTGACATACACTACAAATAGCTATACAATTGTTGTCTGGATTTGGGTAGAAATAATTCCACACATAAGAAGTGGATTTTTTTGTTTTATGCCCAGGCATGACAATGGCCTTTTTCTTGTCACGTGCCAGAACTGCTGCCACTGGTGCAGGACTTACACAAACAACCTCATCCTCATCAACATCCTCATTAGCACCCTCGTCGCCTACACAAATCTCCCCCTCATCCTCTTCTAATTCCAAAGTGGCATCCTCAATTTGTGTATCACCGGCTACACTCGGCCTATTAAGGCACACATCAGCAGAATGCTCACGATTAGACATCCCACTGTTGGATGGACTCTCCACAGGGATTGGTGTCAATTCTGAATCAGAGCAAACATTATCCTCTAATGCCTTACTGTTATCTTGCAGCTCGGCTTTGACGCGTAACAGTAGTCGTGCACCAATTGTAAGCTCGGTAACTTTTTGGGATCTGCCACTAATAGATAAAGGTGAAGGCCTCATTCTCTCTTTGCCACTGCGTGTGTAGAATGGCATGTTGCCAATTTTATCGGCACTTAATTTTTGCTCATTAACACTTCTTTTTCGCTTCAACACAGTAAATTTTTTTGGGGTTTTTGTTTTATGGACTGATTTTGAAACACTGTGTAGTTTGACATCGCCTTGCCCAGATGACTTACTGGGAACACTAACATCTCAGGACTGGTGACAGAACCTGGTTGCTCATTCTGATCATATGTGGACTGCTTTGAATCCATTATGAGCGCAAAGCACTTGTAGTGGTAAAAATTATTTGGTAGATACTGCTGACAGATATGACTTTTGACAGCCAGAAATATTTATGCACAATTATGGGGGACACCCCAAAAGCACTGGGGAGTGCTAAAAATTATTTGGTAAGATACTGCTGACAGATATGACTTTTGACAGCCAGAAATATTTATGCACAATTATGGGGGACACCCCAAAAGCACTAAGGAGTGCTAAAAATTAGTTGGTAGATACTGCTGACAGATATGACTTTTGACATCCAGAAATATTTATGCACAATTATGGGGGACACCCCAAAAGCACTGGGGAGTGCTAAATATTATTTAGCAAGATACTGCTCACAGATATGACTTTTGACAGCCAGAAATATTTATGCACAATTATGGGGGACACCCCAAAAGCACTGGGGAGTGCTAAAAATTAGTTGGTATATACTGCTGACAAATATGACTTTTGACAGCCAGAAATCTGTATGCACAATTATGAGGGACACCCCAAAATCACTGGGGAGTGCTAAAAATTATTTGGTAAGATACTGCTGACAGATATGACTTTTGACAGCCAGAAATATTTATGCACAATTATGGGGGACACCTGAAAAGCACTGAGGAGTGCTAAAAATTATTTGGTAGATACTGCTGACAGATATGACTTTTGACAGCCAGAAATATTTATGCACAATTATGGGGGACACCCCAAAAGCACTGGGGAGTGCCAAATATTAAAAAAAAATAATAAACCTCTATCCTCCTCTCTTGTCTAGCGATTTTTGTTTGAGCAATTGCAAGAAGAATATTGGATTCTCTGTCCCTGCTCTAATCAGCCTGTGACTACACCCCGCTCTCTCCCTCTGTCAAATGGCGATGGATTGCTGTGGAGGCGTGTATTTATAAACTTGAAGTATTGCGAGAACTGAGCCACGAGATCCAACGATGTCACAATGACGTTTGGCCTCCATTTGGATTCGGAGCGGGCGGGAGAGTACCGAGCTACTCAGCTCGGTACTCGGATAGGCAAAGTTCGGGTGGGTTCGGTTCTCGGGGCACTCGGCCTATTAAGGCACACATCAGCAGAATGCTCACGATTAGACATCCCACTGTTGGATGGACTCTCCACAGGGATTGGTGTCATTTCTGAATCAGAGCAAACATTATCCTCTAATGCCTTACTGTTATCTTGCAGCTCGGCTTTGACGTGTAACAGTAGTCGTGCACCAATTGTAGGCTCGGTAACTTTTTGGGATCTGCCACTAATAGATAAAGGTGAAGGCCTCATTCTCTCTTTGCCACTGCGTGTGTAGAATGGCATGTTGCCAATTTTATCGGCACTTAACTCTTGCTCAGTAACACTTCTTTTTCGCTTCAACACTGTTTTTTGGACTGATTTCGAAACAATGTGTAGTTTGACATTGCCTTGCCCAGATGACGTGCTGGGAACACTAACATCAGGACTGGTGACAGAACCTGGTTGCTCATTTATGGGGGACACCCCAAAAGCACTGGGGAGTGCTAAAAATTAGTTGGTAGATACTGCTGACAGATAGTAATTTTGACAGGCAGAAATATTTATGCACAATTATGGGGGACACCCCAAAAGCACTGGGGAGTGCTAAAAATGATTTGGTAGATACTGCTGACAGATAGTAATTTTGACAGCCAGAAATATTTATGCACAATTATGGGGGACACCCCAAAAGCACTGGGAAGTGCCAAATATTGAAAAAAGAAAAAAAACCTCTATCCTCCTCTCTTCTCTCGCGATTTTTGTTACAACAATTGGAATCAGAATATTGGATTCTCTGTCCCTGCTCTAATCAGCCTGTGACTACACCCTGCTCTCTCCCTCTGTCAAATGGCGATGGATTGCTGTGGAGGCAGGTATTTATAATCTTGAAGTATCGCAATAACCGAGCCCCGAGATCCGACGACGTCACGATGATGTTCGGCCTCGATTTGGATTCGGAGCAGACGGGAGAGTAATCGGATACCCAAAGTTCGGGTGGGTTCGGTTCTCAGGGAACCGGACCCGCCCATCTCTATCTAGAAGTAACCAGTGGAGGTGAAAAGGGGTGAAAAAGTTAGGTAAGAATTAAAAGGCAGTGGCAAGCTTTGGGGGTAAGGATTGGGGAGGCAAAACAGGGGTTAGGCAACTAAATATGGCAAAGGGGGGTGAAAGGGGGCAAAAAACACAAAGGCACAAAACAAAATATAAAGGGGGGGGATGAAAAGAGGCAGTTTAGGTTAAATGAAAAAGTAGAGAACAGGGGGGCCCGCAGTCCAGAGAAAAATGCAATAAAAATATACACTAAGGACAGGCAGGAGAAGGCACTGAGTACTTATCCCAACAATGTCCTGGATCCTACAGGCTGATTCCTACTCCACCAAGCACTTTTGGCTATCCACCAGAGATACACCAATGGGTGTACCCCCAACCCTTTATAGATCTTTAACCATTTAGAGAGACTTTGGCTAATGAACACAAGCTCAACTTTTCATTCCCCTTGTGCTTAATTTCAGCCCTCAGTGCTTAACATTTGAGGTTGATAGTTGCAGTAATAAACCAAATAATTCAGTCAAAAGGTAGTATATACTTAAATATATGTTTTGGGAATATACTCTATCCCTCTGCTGCTATTTAGACAGGAATACAATATGAAAGTTTCATATTTGGCCTCTCACTATATGGCACACCACATTGTGACATCACGGAAACAGCTTCCAATCATAACATGTGAACCGATTGAGTGTCAGAATGGGCGGTCCTGGAGGCGGCTGCAGTGACTGGCACAGTATTGCACCCAGTGTGCAATTTCTAAAGGAATTCTCTCTGTGGTCAGGCAAGCCTATAAGAGTGCACACTTTTTAACTGAAAAGTGCAGTAAATAAATAATTAATGGTTCCAGCTATTGTTGTGCTGTTAGAAATAATTCACTGGAATGGTTCTCATCTCTCAACATCTCCAAATGCAACTTTGGTAGTCCAGTAAATTATTATAAGGTTTTTTGTGAAAAAAGGCAGGAAAAAAAAGTTTGTAGGCAACCTCCAGGCCATCATGGGGTCCACCGTCCTGCCAGAAAAATTCATGTTAAGATCTAGAGCCAATCAGCCAATGATTCAACATTTTAGTAAATAAAGCGCTGCAGAGTATGTTGGTGCTATATAAATAATTGCTAATAATGTAATAATATTTTCGACAATCACATAAATGCACTCAGCGCTACAGAATGCATGATGGAACATTTATTTATGGTGTGTGTAAAGGATGTTAAACCTTCTTGATATGTGCAGAGGATATATAGATCACATTAGGATTTTAAGCTTTGTTTTTATTTTTTATAATACTACATTCAACAAAATAGTTGTGCCAAATTGAAAATGGCATGCTTAGCCTCACTGTAAGAAGGGTTAGCTGACATCTGAAAATAATTCATTAGCAAACAGCTCAGTTATGAAAATGGTTGAGGTTTCTGAAATGGCAAGTATTTCATTTAAGAGATACTCAAATATTTGACTTGTTACTTCCTTAATGGCAACAATACATTGCAAGCTATTTCAAAGAGAAGCTAAAGTCAATAATATACCTACAATAATCCACGTTCAAAGCTCTTAAGTTGGCAATATTATATTATAAGGAAATCCTTGTGTCTGTTAGTGTGCGTGTGTGTATTGCAGGATACAGTATGTTCAGCAACGTGACAAAGCCTTTAGTTTACTTGTGTGCTAGGCATGTAAACTTTTACAATTATTTTAATTATGCTGTGCATTTAATGTACACATTCCAGGTTGTCTTTGCTAAAGCCATTGTAGAAAGCAACGTGTTTATTTGCTGTTACCTACATGAATGGAAAATAAGATAATCGCTGGTTTATTACTTGCTGATCATACTACTGAGGCCTATGAATATAGCCGTCACAACTGATCAATACTATCCAAAGTAATAACAATTATTTTTGCTCTAGTGGCACCCTGTTCTTCTCTACTGAGCATGTACAGTGACACTGTGCGTATATTGAACTGGAAGCCCGATTTGAACTTCCAGTAACACTGATATCTAAAAAAAAAAAAAAAAGTTATAAAAACATTAAGAAAAAGCTTGTATACATAAAAATATAGAGGTAGATATAATATATATCTACCATTCCACCCATAAAATAAATATTTTATAGCCCTTTTAATTTCATTATTTTTCCAATGAGATGATGCTGACAAAACAGACACAAGCCAGCTCAAGCTTGCGCACAGCTACAGAAAATGGCCCTGAAAAGCAGTAAGTTATCTTACTGCTCTGGGCTAGTATAGCGAAATGTTCTTAGAAATTGCTCCAATAAATTGTTTTTTTTAAAAAAACCTTTCTTTTAAGTCACAAATGGGTTCTTAATAGCAAATAGGTCCCACAATGTTGTGATGTTTCCAGTAAACCGATTTCAAAGGATAATTTAATATGGTAGTTAATATTAAAATAGGTGTGTAAGATCTACAGAAATAGCTTTCATTTACTTCAGCACAAACTAGCAAAATAAAACAATATTACTGCTATTTCACACACCATTATACATACACCATTAACACCACTCTTTATTGCAGTATAATGAGCTAAAAGAATCACTGATTGTAGAAAACATGCAGACCTGTGGGAATAATATTTTACAATAAACCATGCAGTACTAGTACCAGCTGTTTTGCTACATTTTTAAAGTTCCAAAGGTGTACATGGAGGAAGTGTGTTTAAAATCTGAGGTAGTAAAGAGGTCTACAATCCATTTAAAACTAAACCCAACTCATGGCCTTCTATCTTGAAACTGTGATATTCAAACTGAATACTGCCCAATATTACAGAGCAAAAAATAGACAATTTGGTCATCCCCTCTGCTTGGCCTAGGTCAGGTCCATGTTTACTAAGATACTAAGACCATAATCCAAAAGAGGTAAGCTTTTCACCTTTGGAGTATGAAAATCAAGAATGATGTGTGAAAATAGGGACTGTTAGGTGACATGAGACAATTAATGGAAAAATAGGCACCAAGGGCCTGATTTATCAAGTCACGTATTCTGAGTGCAACCCGCATATTTGGGCTTTGCATACTCCTGAATACATAAAGGCATGGACTGATGAATTCAGGTTTAGGTCTGCACAAGACGCTGCAAGATACTTCCAATACCCATGTGGATTATAAATTTGCAAAAGAATGCACAGGAAAATAAAAAAAATATTGAATTGACATCTGTTAAAAATAAAGGCATTAATGATATAACAGTTATAAAAAAGTGGTTTGCTTTTATTTAAAAAAGTATCCCCACGAAATACATTTATTCGAATGTTGTTAATATCTACTAAACATAAAATACATTTTTATAGTTGCTCATATATATATTGAAACATATGTTATAGCATGCATCTGAGACTGGCATCACTACTGATGAGGACTTAAACTAGCCCCTTAGCTGGAGCAAGAGATATGTCAGAAAAACTAGTAACTTTGTAACGCTCAGAGCTCGATTCGGACATGGCTGCATGTGCTTGAGTTTTATACACCCCTACTGTAAATTCACTACGGCAAAATGCCCCTTCCACACCCAGTTCACTCCCCGAAATTGTAGGCTGTAGTAAGTGTCCTTTGCATGCGAACACACAGCAGACAGAGCTGCGTTCACGGAAGTATCTGCCGGTTCTGGGCATGCGCAGAGTGATTTTGCGGATGATATGCTCAAAATCTGCAGATCAGTGCCTTGATGAATCAGGCCCTAAATGTTTAGTGTCACGGTGTGATAACAAATGATATTGGTAAAAGTGCATACATGGAATATTTAAAAGTCTTAAAAAATAATGATGCTCATTTATTAACAGTACGTATTTAAAAATAATAAAACATTTCTTCTCCACCTTTTTTATTAGATACTACAGGTTGTGTGATTCTATAACTATAAGTAACTGGTCGTTGTAAAGTAAAATAGACCATCAGTTCACTTCCAAATGTGTGGCTAGCTATTCATTGAAACTTCTGTGCATTCAGCTTGGTTACTTGTCAAATGTCATGTAGTGAAAAGCCAAGTGTTACAACTTATCCAAAGAAAATATTTTTAAAATTAAAACATATTACATTTCTTAATATACTGTATTAATCATTGATAATTATCTATCACAACCTTCTCTTTAGCTATAAGTATAACCATTATTATAATGATTAATATTAATCTTTTTGCTAGTTTCTCAAGCTTATTTAAAAACTCAAATCTAGATAACACATATATACATTGCAAAAAACAAGTAAGTATTCCCTGCGTAATTTAAACACCAGGGGGTAAATGTATCAACCAACGCATTGAATACATTTACCCCAATAAGTTCCAAACAAAGAATCTTAAATGCAACCTAATTTTTACTGTTAATTTTTACTGTGTCTGATTGTTTACAAGATTATATTTCTTTGATATTGTTTGGTATGAATGCACTGTTAATAGTTGTTATATAGTCTGTTATAGTGAGCACTCGGCAAGGAGCCAGGATTAAACAGGGAACATCTATTTGCCCCTCAAATCAAGTAGGATCCCAGTAACAACACCAGACACAGACACTGATGAATTAGTAATGAGTTTGTGACTGGAGACCGATAGGTAAGTAGAATAATAATACACGTACATCAAGTACCGTTTTTATTAGGTAGAATAAAGTAAATTGCACTAACCTCAGCCAAGTAGTAAAACAGGCAATGACGTTACAGCCACAATCATAATAGAGCATGAACCAGGTTAACCAGGGTCTGTATTCCTGCTTTATATTTCGGGAACATGCCCCTTTCCGACAGGCAATCAGGAACACATGTCCTATATGCTAATGTATCTTGTTTAAATAGATAAAACTTGACCTGCGCAAAGTAGCAATAAAAATATGCATATTAAAAAATATAAAAGAGTATACTTTATATATACAATTATACATTTCAAAAAAGCACAAAAGTTATACAAATCTATAAAATAATCATCCAATATTATAAAAATCATATTAACACAATTTGATAAAAATATGCATTCTAAATATTTTGAAAACATAAAACATATTGTGCCTGATTCATCAAGGCACATATTCTGAGTGAGTTCAGTATTATACGCACGTATTTAGGCTTTGCATTTCCTGAAATCATCAAGGCACATATCTCTAGACACGTGTGCTTTTGAAACCCGGAGCAGGTCTGCTGTGCTCTACTACACAAGGCGCTGCAGGATTCGTCCAATACCTATGTGGATTATAAATTTGCAAAAGAGCGTAAAGGAAAATAAAAAAAATTATTGAGTTAATGTCACCTGTTAATAATATAAGCATTAATGATAAAAACATGTTTTTTCCCCCTGAAATACATTTATTAGAATGTTGTTAATGTCTACTAAATTTAAAATACATTTGCTCGTAATTGCAAACATATGTTAAAGCATGCATACAAGACTGTAAACATTACTGATCAGGACTTAGACTAGCCCCTTAGCTGGACTGAGAGATACGGCAGAATAAAAAGTAACACTGAAAAACCCAAAGCTGGATTCCGACATGGCTGCGTGCACTTGAGTTTCGCACACCCCTACTGTACTTTGACTACGACAAAATGCCTCTTCCCTGCCCAGTTCACTCCCTAAATCATTGACTGCATTAAGTGTCCTTTGCATACGAAAATGCAATGGACAGGGCTGCATTCACAGACATATCTCCTAGTTCTGGGCATGTGCAGAGTGTTTTTGCGGACAATTAGCTCAAAATCGGCAGATACGTGTCTTGATGAATCAGGCCAATTGTCTTAAAAAAAAAAGTTGAAATTAAAGGAGCAATTAAAATCACATGGAACAAACATGTTCAAAGCATAAATCCAGAAATTGCCCCTGAAACTTCCCTTTACAATGCAGCGCCGCTTTAAATTTAATCGCCGAAGATGTTGAACACGCCAGAGTTGAAGAATCCGGACATTAATACATTTACCCCATGGTGTCATTATGATTTCTATGTAACAGAGTATTTGATTTGAACTTCCAATAAATTCAATTGTTCTTGTGACCAGGCCGTGCATCAAGGTATAAAAGTTTAAAGTGCTCTAAAGTAAGGGAGTCAAGGCCAAATTTAACAACAAGGTCCAAAAAAACAACATGATCACAACTTCCAGTATGTTTGAAAACAAGGTTAAAACTAGTATTGGTCGAATAACCAATGAATGCTTCCAAACCCATGAATTCACACAGGTAAAGCAGCTCATCCATATATAAATTCCAATCATTTATAATATCACAAAAGTGCTTATTAGATTAGAAAGATTAAATTAGATTAGATTAAATAGTGTTCAAACTAGCCCATTAAAATTAAAAAGCAAATGTGTATGGACCACAAGCTTAAATGGAGTTGAAATAACGGGGTTTTTAAGGAACTATGTATAAAAATAAAAAAAGGGGTTATGATCAGAAGTAGATAAATAGATAAGTAACAGATACATTGGAAATATCTATTGTTCCTGGGGTATTAGTTTGAAGATCACCATCAGCATGAACAGTTCTGTGTGTAATAAAAAACTAAAAATGCCCGCTGGGACCCAGGGCCGGATTTACCGCTAGGCAACCTAGGCAACTGCCTAGGGCCCAGCGGTACCCTGAGGGCCCTGCCAGAGCTGACGGTGAGCGCTCCCCTCTGCCTGCCATCCCCCTCTGGCCGCCAGCATAACGCTAATAAAGGATTTAAGAAAAAAAAAAAAGAAGAAAAAAAAAGGCAGCTGACCCTCGGGACCCGGCAGTCTCTTTTCCTTCTCTGCCACTGAAAATGACGTCGGGTGTGATGACGTCATCACACCGACATCATTTTCAGTGGCAGAGAAGGAGAGGAGCACTGCCGGAGCCAAGAGGAGGAGCAGTGGCAGCGCGCCATAGAAAAAAAGAAGTAAACGAGAAGAGAACAAAACAGAGAAAAGGAAAAGGAAATTAAAAGGTAAGTTAACTAACGGAGGGCCCATGAAAGAGGAATTTGGAACAGGCATTAAGGGGGGGGCATGATGACAGAAATCTGGGGCATGAGGGGCATAATAATAGAATATGGAGCAGAGGGGCATGAGGGGCATAATAATAAAATATGGAGCAGAGGGGCATGAGGGGCATAATAATAGAAATATGGAGCAGAGGGGCATAATAATAGAAATATGAAGCAGAGGGGCATGAGGGGCATAATGATAGAATCTGAAGCTGAGGGGCATGAGGGGCATGATGGCAATAATTAGTAGATGAGGGGCATGATGCCAATAATATATATCAGAGGGGCATGAGGGGCATAATGGAAAAAATATGTAGCAGAGGGGCATGATGACAGAAATGTGGAACAGGCAGTGTGAGGTGAAATAAACAAGGGGAGAAAAAATATGGAAGGCACAGTGTGATGGTGAAGGGTGCACAGTGTGATGGTGAAGGGTGCACAGTGTGATGATAAAGGGGCAAAAGCATGATGGAGGGCACAGTGTGATGATGAAGGGAGTACAGTGTACTAAAGGGGAAACAGTGTGAAGGAGGAGCAAAAGTGATGTGTTGGGGATATGTTTTTCTCTTCTGTACTTCAACTTATTTGGCAAAATACATTTTTTGTAGGAGGGAACTGTGAGAGCTTACACAGGCCCAGTGTGCTTGGACTGGGCGTGCAGGGACTGAAGGAGGATTGAGGTAGACTGTGCAGAGTTGGGCCAATAATACCAACCGTCAGGGAGTGAAATAACCTTTCTTTTTATCAGCAAACATGAGTAATGAAAAGTAATCATGGTAACAGGTTATTGAAAAAACTCCTATTATTTAAATGTAATTAATTAAAGCTATGTATATGTATAGCTATGTATATATATGTGCTCTGTTTTATGTAAGGATTTAATTAAAAGTTAATATTTATTGCTATATCATTGTCTGCACTATCTTCTCTAGTAGGTATTAACAGTTAATATAATCTATGCTTTAAAAAAAAATAAAAAAAAATGCATTGCTATGGATTGTTTCACTGGGGGGGTGGTGCTGTTTTATTTTGTAATTCTGTGGTTTGCAGGGATGTCACTTACTCTGGTTAAACAGCTGCAATTGATTAATAAAGGGTGATGATAAATTAATAACAAAATCCAATTTTAATTAAATTCATATTAGCACTTGTTGTTATTATTTATTCTTTAGAGGGGTAGTTAGGACACCTTTTTCCATACTGATGAGGAGGAAACTTTGCCTTTAAAGGAGGGTGAGCTTAAAGAGAGCCAGAGTCAGAGGCACTTTGGAGCCTTGGACGGATAGGACGATCTATAGCATGCAGTGGTTGCAAGAGAATTCCACTGAAAATGGATATTGTGGTTGTGAAGGGTTTTTGCTATTGAGATTGTCTCTTTACACCTCTTAGGAGCACTGTGAGTGAAGTCTGCGAATATTTAAATGTTTGTTCCTTTAAGTATTTCATATGGAAGACTTAATGAAAAACTTCCTTTCAAGCATTTTTTATTGAAGACTTGAATTTGTCTTTTGCTTTATATTAGTCGAATCTCAAAATTAAGTCTTGAGGTGGCTAAATCTCTGCAACTCTAGGAGCTAGGAGTAAGTGGTGAGCTCTATCCAACATAAGCTTCTCCGTAGCTCTGGAATTTATTTTAAATTGTCATTATGACAGAGTGATTTTCCAGATCTTGTAATTTATCTTTAATCCAGCTAATATCTGTATTCATGGCGGGCACCGCTTGGTCTATGGAATCGTAAAAATGTCAGATTTTGTCTACCTTTGCTCATCCAGGCACCAGATTTAAATCTTTAACAGCTGTAGTGACATTTTAAGAATTTGTACTAAATTGGTAAAGAAGAACTTCATGGTAGGAGTGAAATCTTCATCCTCCTGGGTGTTGGACTTGGTGGGTAACTGGGCCATTGACTCGAAAGATTAGCTTGATCTCTATTCTTTAAAAAAAATTAGAATCTGCACAGGTTTTTTTGTTCATGGAAGTTATTGTGTAAGAATGCCTTGGTTGTAGGAAGAAAGTAGAAGGGGATGCAGTAAGTTGGAGGAGAAGTTGGTCTGGAAAAGAGGGTCTATCAAATTCCAACAGAAATCCAACTTACATAGTGGGTTATGAGGTCCCAACCTAAATAGCCAGACAAAATGAAAGAAAGAAGTTAAATAAAATACTTTCCTGAATATATGGATAGCATCTTGGATAAAGTTGATTGTGCGATAGTACACGTTTGCAAAGCAAACACCAGTTGAAATCAACAACAACTGCACTAGCCTAAGGACTGTGAGGCTATACTAGAGGACTGGGAAAATGTTAAACTAAGCTGTCCACTTAGAAAATGAGACGTTGACATAAAACATATTATTATTTTAAAAGTGATAGGATAGATTTTATACAACACAGTCCTGTTTGTGAGCTGGAAAAGAACAGAATAAAATTAGTCCAGTGCAGTATAGCACAAAAAGTAAGATATAATAACATTTACATTCAGCTATTGACCCCACTAGCTCAATACTATATAGTTTGGGACCTCATAACCCACTATGTAAGTTGGATTTCTGTTCCTTGGAATTTGATAGGCCCTCATTTCCAGACCAACTTCTTCTCCCACTCATCTTCCTTCCACTTTCTCCCTACAACCAAGGCATTCTTACACAATGATTCAGAGGTAAATTGCGTATCCCTTGTGATAGCACATATTAATGATTCAGGACAGTTTCACCTGCAAAGTGATATTGCTGAGATGGATCTTCAGAGATAAGAGTGCCAGTGGAGATTGAGATAGCTGGTGATATGTGGAGTGCTGTGCCTTCTCAGGAGTTTGGAAGGCTGGTCTCTGTAAAGTGAGTAATGCAGTATGATACAGGTTTCAAATGGCTGGAGTAGGGAAGGCACAGAGTCCAGCAATCAGCCTTTAATCGGAGGGCAGGAGGGAATAAGATAAAGGGAATGTGGGGCCACAGATTTTACTTTTTAGTAGGAGAGCCTAAGGGAGATTTGCCTAATTAGGCCATCAGAGAGCTCTGGGACGGCATAGTACAAGTCCAAATAGAGGAGTTACAGCCAAGTGAGATGGCCATCCAATTTGAATTCAATAAAAGTCGACAGGGTTTGTGAGGGAGAATGAGTCAGACTGTGGATCCTGAAGACAAGTCCAATGTAGTCAGATTGTGGGTACAAACTGCTTACTGTTCCAGTCAGTCAATGCTGATGTTTTGGCTGCTCTCCAGCCTACCAGGACCAGAATCTCACCAGTTGTTAGAACTTGGGGGGGAGATGTAATGAAAATGTATGGTCCTGTGCTGCTGATGTGTTATACCTGGTGTGTTCCATTGTCCACTTATACACAATGAGGAATGTGCTCTGTGCCACAGCCTTTTAGCGGGCAGTGTGACCAGGATCGTCTATAGACTTTTTTTTAAATTATCTTTACGGCTGTAATATTTTATTTATATTAAATTGTCTTAATATAGTTTATATCATATTTTAGGATTATTTGATAGATTTGGATAGCTTTTCCATGTGGTTTTGTAATGTATAATTGTATGTATAATATATACTCTTTTATATATTATTTTTACTTACTGCCTAATTTAATCCATTGCTACTTTGCATAAATCAGGTTTGAAAATTTTAAGATAGGATATTCAGGGTTGCCTGTCTTAAGGAGTAGATTTCTGAAATGCACAGCAGGAATACAGACCTGTGTTAACTTCGTTCCTGCAGAATTTAGTTTTTTCTACTTAGTAAAAAACTGCACTTGATCTATGTGATAAACCTGAATCCCACTATTCATGTGTTGGATATTACTGTAAAGAGTTGAACAGGATTTTACCACTCAATCTTGCCCTCGCCATTCGCATAGGCTACAGATCAAGCTGCAACACACCTCAAAGCAAGTCTCTTAAATCCATACACACCTAACTACTGTCAACATATGTTGTATTAGGGCAATAAAAAATACTATCACAAAAAAGTACATGCTGGCACACAATCTGCTCCTTGTTAACAAATGTGGATTAACAATTCAAATAGTATCAAGGACAAACTCATTATATGTTAGATGTTATTAGAGATGGGCGGGCTTAGTTCCACGAGATCCACATCCATCCGAATTTTGCCTATCCGAGTACCGAGCCGAGCAGGCTCGGTACTCTCCCGCCCGTTCGGAATCGAAATCGAGGCAAAACGTCACCATGACGTATTCGTATTTCTGAGCTCGGTTCTCGTGAGATTTGAAAAGCATAAATACCCGCCTCCACAGCAATCCATCGCCATTTGACAGAGGGAGAGAGCAGTGTTAGGTCACAGGCTATATTAGCGCAGGGACAGAGCAATAATTGCACACATTATTGTTTAAATTCTATTCTATACAATTCTATTATTATTAATACCAATTCTATTAGCAATTGTTAGAGCAGGAAGAGAGGATAGAGGAGGCTTTTTTTTCCAATCATTTGCACTACAAGTGCTTTGGGGTCTCCCATATTCCCCAGTGTTTTAGACTAATTTTTCTGGCTTTAAAAAGTGATATTTGTCAGCAGTATTTCTAAAAAAAATTTGCACTACAAGTGCTTTGGGGTGTCCCATATCCTCCAGTTTGAAACACTAATTTTTCTGGCTGTCAAAACTGATATTTATCTGCAGTATCTATACAATTTTTTGCACTACAAATGCTTTGGGGTGTCCCATATTCCCCAGTGTAAAACATTAATTTTTCAGGCTGTCAAAAGTGATAATTGTCAGCAATATTTCTAAAAAATTTTGGCACTACAAGTGCTTAGGGGTGTGCCATATTCCCCAGTGGGAATCATTAATTTTTCTGGCTGTCAAAAGTGATATTTGCCAGCAGTATTTCTAAAATTTCTTGGCACTACAAGTGCTTTGGGGTGTCCCATATTCCCCAGTGTGGCTGGAGTAGGGAAATCACGCAGTCCAGCAATCAGCCTTTAATCGGAGGGCAGGAGGGAATAGTGTGACCTGGCCCATAACTCCATCCATTATGAGTATTAACATGCAAAGGATGGTGGAGGATTATTTTCAAGAGGTAATTGATATGGAAATGTCAGACAGTCCCTTTCCTTACTGGGAAGAAAAGCAGGCCATTTGGAAACCCATGTACAAACTTGCTTTGCAATACCTAAGCTGCCCACCCTCCAGTGTGTACTCTGAACGAGTGTTCAGCACAGCCGGGAACTTAGTCAGTGATCGCCGTAGAAGGTTACATTCCCAAAAATGTGGAGAAAATGATGTTTATAAAAATGAACTACATCTTCCACGAGAAAGGCCTTCACCATCAAAGACATCCAAGCACTGACTGTTCTCTAATGGCGGATTCAAGCGGCGATGAATTGATAGTCTGTGATGATGACGTACACACTGATGAGGGTGAGGATGAAGCTGAAGATGATGATGATAACATCTTTTTAAAACTTTAAGTGTAGGGTGCAATCTACCCCCAAAGAGAAAAGGGAACTTGGGGCATTTCTATATCACGTACCGTCTTTAAAAGGCTACTGTTTGGGCAATTTCTCATTAAGAGTAGGGTGTCATACAAAGACTGACCCCAAACTGGCTTTGTCCATTTTAATTAATATTGTACAGTCTATAACGGCTGAATATTTGAGTATTTTCTACAAGTGGAGGGGGGCCTAGAGAGACAGAAAACAAACTGGCTTTGTCCATTTCTATTAATATTGTACAGTCCATAATGGCTGAATTTTTTGGTATTTTCTACAAGTGGAGGGGGGCCTATAGAGACAGAAACCAAACTGCTTTTGTCCATTTCTATTAATATTGTACAGTCTATAACGGCTGAATTTTTGAGTATTTTCTAGAAGTGGAGGGGGGCCTAGAGAGACAGAAACCAAACTGTCTTTGTCCATTTCAATTAATATTGTACAGTATATAACTGCTGAATTTTTGAGTATTTTCTACAAGTGGAGGGGGGCCTAGAGAGACAGAAACCAAACTGCCTTTGTCCATTTCTTTACATATTTAACTATAAGTGTAGGGTGTAATATACATCCAAAGACGATGGGTGCATTGCCAATATGCATAGATGGAGCCGAAGACAATCTGGTTTGTGTGTAGAATTAATGAAGGCCTACCAGGAATTTAACAGTTTTTTTGATAATTTATTAGCTTTAGAATTACATTACTTATCCAAGAAACAGGTGGAGCACTAAATTTGGTTATTTTATGCCCAAAAACATTGATTTTTAAACAAAATAGCAAAACAAAACCAAAACCAAAACACGCAATGGCGGTTTGGCAAAACCAAAACCAAAACACGACGGTAATGCAGATCCAAAACCAAAACCAAAACCAAAACACGGGGGTCAGTGAGCATCTCTAGATGTTATACCAAAATGTACAAAACATTAGATATAAATAATAAAAAAACAAATAGTAAATACTGTCCATACTGTCTGCATGCCTGGGACAAGGCAGTATAACATTGACAGCTTCTCAATTTAATTGAGTCTCATAAAAAACTACAATTTTACTTAACAAGCTGGTGGCATATGAACAAGTTCTTCTGGGAGGTCCCTCTGAAGGTCAGTGAATATGCTAATATGTGGAGGGGATTCGCCCTGGGTGTGAATAATAACTTGTTCAGAAAATAGTCCAAAATCTTTATCCTTACAGATATTTCCTCCGGCATATCACATATCACAGTGACATAATTCTCCATTCAATGGACAAGTAGTAACCTCCTACACAATTGCATATGTCATTTTCATAGCGCAAAATCCTGTAAATGCTCCTTTTGTAACTTTAGAAACCACTGATCTTGTCTAGCAACTACTACCAAATAACTAGCACCTGTAATGTTACCATACACCTCATTTTACCACAATTAGTTTTTCTCCAAACTTACAAATATGAAAAAAAAGGTTTTTTTATATTGATCTTGAAGATGTTCCACTAAGGATGTAACTTGTTTTGCGCCATCACTCTCTCTGTGACTAATATCACACATTTGTTCCATTATAACTAAATAAACATAGAAGCCTTGAGTCGGCAATGGCCTTGATTCCATATATACCCCTGGGGTATGCTGCATCTGTTTCCTCAATTTTTGTGCAGCCAAGTATTACTAATATCAAAACAAATGCTTTCAGTAATCTAGTATTTTCTACTTCTGGGTGTAACAAATGAATATGAATCCTTAATAATTTACTGTACATCTTATTCCAAAACAGCTGCAACTTTAGTTACAACTAGTTTTATTACATTGTCTAAACCATATATGTTTTGTACAAACTGTCTGACAAAAGGATTACATATTCATTATTCCATTACACTATATTCAGTTCTGCCAAAACCAATGTATATATACAGTATATATGTATATATATATATATATATATATATATATATATATATATATATATATATATATATATATTGCAACAGAAGAACAAGCAGGGCGCCTCTCAGTGATATATCAAATATACAACGTGGAATAGAGCAATAACATGCGTACCGTGAGGTAAACAACGATGGGACTTTAGGAGATAGTGGAGTAGTCTTTGCTGTACTTGTAGTCCTCCAGATCTCCACCGATCAGTACAAAAATGCTGAAAAAGCAAACATAGTATAACTCGGTAGTATTCTTAATGAGCGCAATATCACCAAAAACCTGACAATCCTATGGGGTGTGTGGGGTTGGTATCCCAAGATTACCAATTAAATGACACCCATATAAGTGCAAAAAAAACAAAAAACGTCTAAATCTGCGTACCAGATATCATGAAGTGTCCCACTTCTGGAGAATATTAAAACATGTGCAACACCACTGACTTCACAGTCACAACTTGTTGGTTGGACGTGGATGTTCTATAGTAAACGTTTAGGGTCCAGTGTGTTGGTGGGCAGTGGATTCCAGTTGTAAAGTTGACCTGTTCAATCCAGAAGTTGGACGCACTGCACCTGCCAGGGTTTGTGTGTATGCGGACGTGTGTGTACAGCCAGCTGCCTGGGAAGCGCTGAATGTGCAGCCTCAGGGAGAGTGCTCCTAGATGCCTAAGGAGGGCAGGTTACATTACCGCACGCACACACGCCTGGGAGGTAGGGAGAGGACAGCAGTGAAGGAGGATCATAGATGGTCTGGCTGTACACACACGTCCGCATACACACAGACCCTGGCAGGTGCAGTGTGTCCAACTTCTGGATTGCACAGGTCAACTTTACAACTGGAATCCACTGCCCACCAACACACTGGACCCTAAACATTTACTATAGAACATCCACGTCCAACCAACAAGTTGTGACTGTGAAGTCATTGGTGTTGCACATGTTTTAATATTCTCCAGAAGTGGGACACTTCATGATATCTGGTACGCAGATTTAGACGTATTTTTTTTTTTTGCACTTATATGGGTGTCATTTAATTGGTAATCTTGGGATACCAATCCCACACACCCCATAGGATTGTGGGGTTTTTGGTGATATTGCCCTCATTAAGAATACTACAGAGTTATACTATGTTTGCTTTTTCCGCATTTTTGTACTGATCGGTGGAGATCTGGAGAACTACAAGTACAGCAAAGACTACTCCACTATCTCCTAAAAGACCCATCGTTGTTTACCTCACGGTACGCATGTTATTGCTCTATTCCACGTTGTATATTTGATATATCACTGAGAGGCGCCCTGCTTGTTCTTCTGTTGCAGTAATCCATTCCGTCCGGATTAACCATCTGGCGTCAGGCTATCGAGGCTGCCACTCTTACAAGAGTCAAGTGATTTTTTATGTACTGTGGATACGGGACTGATATTATTTGCTATACATTGTATATATATACATACTCCATCTTACTATTTTGAAGTGGTCACGCTGTGGTGATCAGCTCCAGATATATCTTTTAATTGCTTATAATATATATATATATATATATATATATGAATATATATATATATATATATATATATATATATATATATATATATATATATATATATATATATTAGAGATGCTCAGGCTCCGCTCCTCGAGAACTGAACACACCCGAACTTAGGGGATCTTGGTACTTTTCGCCCTTTTTCGGAATAGAAAATGAGGCAAAACGTCATCGTTACGTCGTCAGATCTCGCAAGTTTTTAAATCTATAAATACCGCCCTCCATGGCGATCTAGCGCCATTTCAAAGAGAGACACAGAAGGGGTAGCACGCTGTGTAGAGCAGTTGGTCAGTCAAATAGATAGAATTGAAAGAAGAGGGGGTAGCAGTGTTCAAGAAAGTCTACAGTGACATTCAGGAGAGCTCCATTGCTAATTCTCTTTACAGAAAAATACAAATACTAATTATGTCAGGGTTGGTGTAATTGTTCAGTAAAATTCTACTGTGTTATATAGGTAACACACAAAAAGCAGAGCACCCTTGCTAATTCTCATTACAGAAAAATACAAATACTAGTGCTGTCAGGGTTGGTGTAGTTCTGCAGTCAAATTCTACTGTGTTATATAGGTAACACACAAAAAAAAGAGCTCCGTTGCTAATTCTCATTGCAGAAAAATACAAATACTAGTGCTGTCAGGGTTGGTGTAATTCTGCAGTCAAATTCTACTGTGTTATATAGGTAACACATAAAGGAAAGCTGTGTTGCTAATTGTCATTGCTGAAATACAAATATTAGTCCTTGCAGGCTTTTCTTCTGAATTTGCAGTGAAAGTGTACGGTGTTATATACATGCAAAGAGAAGAGCTCCATTGCTCCATTGCTAATTGTCATTGCTGAAATACAAATATTAGTCCTTGCAGGCTTTTCTTCTGAATTTGCAGTGAAAGTGTATGGTGTTAAATACATGCAAAGAGAAGAGCTACTTTGCTCCATTGCTAATTGTCATTGCTGAAATACAAATACTAGGCCTTGCAGGCTTTTTTTCTGAATTTGCAGTCAAAGTGTTTGGTGTTAAATACACCCAAAGAGAAGAGCTCCATTGCTCCATTGCTGAAATACATATACTAGTCCTTGCAGGCTTTTCTTCTGAATTTGCACCAAAAAGTGTACGGTGTTATATACACCCAAAGATAAGAGATAAATTGCTCCATTGCTAATTGTCATTGCTGAAATACAAATACTAGGCCTTGCAGGGTTTTCTTCTGAATTTGCAGTCAAAGTGTACGGTGTTAAATACAACCAAAGAGAAGAGTTCCATTGCTCCATTGCTAATTGTCCTTGCTGAAATACAAATACTAGGCCTTGCAGGCCTTTCTTCTGAGTTTGCAGTCAAAATGTACGGTGTTATCAAAATGGATTCACAGCAGTACACAAAAGACCAGGAGCACCAAGCAGCTGCTGCCACCAGTCATGATGATAGTAATCCCTGTATGCCATCTGGTAATGCCTATGTAAAAGTACATAGTGTTTTTTAGTCAGGGAAACAAAAAAGTAAAAAAAAAACATTTTACCTTGGTCAAGAAAAAAAAGAAATAATGAGGCCTTCGTCTTTCTCAATAAGAGCGGGTTTTGCAACTGTTACTGAAGCATCTTCTTGTAAGGTCAGTCGTGACCAAGCAAGACCTTGTCATTCGGACTCCAAAAGTGGTGCACAAATACTTTTACATGCAAAAGCCGAGCTGGAAGAAAACAATAAGGCATTAGAGGAAAATATATGTTTAGATTCAGAAATGACACAAATCCCTGAGGAGAGTCCATCCACGAGTGCTATGTGTAATTGTGACCATTCTGATAGTGTACCCATAAAGAAGGCCCCTTTCAGCCTTTCTGCAGATGTGTGACTGAACAGCGTAGCCAGTGATGCACCAACTGAGGATGCCACTTTGGAATTGCAACAGGATGAGGGGGATATTTGTGTAGCCGACAAGGGAGCTAATGAGGATGTTGATGAGGATGATGTTGTTTGTGTAAGTCTTGCACCAGTGGAAGCAGTTCTTGCATGTGATAAGAAGAAGACCATTGTCATGCCTGGGCATAAGTTCAAAAAATCCACTTCTTATGTGTGGAATTATTTTTACCAATATCCTGACAACAGTTGTCTAGCCATTTGAAGCGTTTGTAAAGCCACAGTCAGTAGAGGTAAGGACCTTAACCATCTAGGAACTTCATCCATGTTACGCCATTTAAAGAGAGTCCATGGGAAGTTTTTGGGAAAATCAGAAACTTATGCTAAAATAATAATAACAAGCAGTACAGCATCAACTAGCTCCCTTCTCTCACCTAGATCCCAGCACCTGCAATCTACACCCACACAACCTTCCTCATCAACAGCCTCACTAATGACGAGTTAGTTCTGCATCTAAGTTGCTAAGGCTATATGACTCCCCTATCCAGTATTCCCCTGAAGAATTCTTGAGCGTTAGTCCACCTGCTGCTGGTACTGGGGGTAGATCTTCATCCCAGAAGCAGACCAAAAAGAAGACTACTAGCAGTATGCAACAATTAACTGTTAAACAATTCATTGCAAGAGGAAGCAAGTATGAAAGCTTTCACCCAGTCGCAAAGAAGATCACATACGCCATGGCGACTATGCTAGTATTGGATATGCGTCCTATATCCACTATTAATGCAGCTGGTGTTAGACAGTTAATTGAGGTCTTGTGTCCCCGTTACCAAATTCTATCACAACACCATTATACTGGAAAAGCTATTCCTCACCTCTACCAGAAGGTTCATAAAAATGTAGTTATTGGGCTACAAAATGCCATTCTACCTAAGGTGGAATTCCACCCTATATATGCTTCTGAGGATGGAGGAACAGAAAAAAGCCATCCACGCTTACTCCACAAGTCATGATGTTAAGAAAGGGAGGGGGAATGTATTTTAGTCCAGCGCAGTGGAGAATACTATCCGTGTTGAGCAAGGTACTCAATCCATTCAAAGTAGTAACCTGTGAAGTGAGTTCAGACACTGCTAGCTTGAGCCAATTGATTTCCCTAATAAAAGCAACTTGAGAAACTAAATGAGGAGATTAAACAAAGCAATTACGCTAAGTATGTCAGACTTGTATATTAAGTACTTTATTCACTTCGCCAGGATCCAAGAGTTATCAAAATCTTGAAATCGGATCACTACATTTTGGTGACTGTGCTTGATACTAGTTTTAATGTCTTCTCTATGTTTCCATCTGACCCAGTGCTCAAGAGATACAAGAAGCCCCTGGTGAGCAAGTTGATTTCTCAAGTGGTACATGACACAACGGTGTCTCCTCCTTCAGATTCTCAGGCAATTCCTGGTAGGAAAAAACAAAGCTTTTAAAAGAGACCCAGGGATGATGCAGATTACTCAGCTCAACATTTTGACATCTGGTCTGGTCTAAAAGAATTGACCAAAAACCGTGACACCACTGCCGTAACTCCTTCTGATTCTACTATCAACATTCAAAGGATGGTGGAAGATTATTTTAAAAACACCATACAAATAGACACCTCAGACAGTCCCTTTACATACTGGGAGAAAAAAAAATGCAATTTTGAGACCTATGTACCACCTCGCTTTGCAATACCTAAGCTGCCCATCATCCAGTGTGTACTCGGAAAGAGTTTTCAGCACAGCAGGGAACCTTGTCAGCTATCAGCATAGGAGACTACTTCCTAAAAATGTGGAAAAAATGATGTTCATCAAAATGAACTACAAATTCTACAAGGAAGGCCTTTACCGACATTTACATCAACGTACATACACTTCTTTAATGGTGGATTCCAGTGGGGATGAATTAACATTGTGTGAGGATAATATATAGATGATCAGGGTGAAGATGAGGCTGAGGATCATGACAACATTATCTTGCCACTGTAGAGTTCATTAACAGTACTGTTAGCTTCGGTGCTTTAAGCCCTTTGGTAGCTAGTTTTGTGGGGGCCCAAACAAACCAAGCACTTCAGCCACAAAAGTGGCACTCCTTGTCGCTGAAGTGCTGGGTTTGTTAAAGTGTGCATGTCCTTTTTAAGATCCAACATAAGGGTGGGTGGGAAGGCCCAAGACAATTCCATCTTGTCTTTTCTGCCACTGTTCTGGCATTGTTTTCCTAGATAAACCGCTGTGTGTTGGTGCCGTTGCTCTGTCGATTAGATTGCAGCAGCTCCAAGAACAATTTAATTTGCCCTGCCACCAACTGAAGCAAGAGGTGGTAACAAGGTGAATTGCACCCTTTATATGCTTCAGAGGATGGAGGAAAAGTAAAAAGCCATCAGTCTTAGAGTTCATTGGTTTGTTAAACTGTACCTACTACCCCTCCTGTTTCTGTGTGAGTTTGTTAAACCTTTTTAACATATTTCCCAAGGGCAATTCCATCTTGCTTTGTTTTGACATTTTGGGCTTGGTCTATTAGCATGTTTAACAGTTGCCAATTCAGGTTTCAACAGTATTTGCCAATTCACATGGTGGACAGTATGATAAGGTAGACTATTCAAATGTGGACAGTATTATTATAGGGCTAAGGATATGGTTAATGACAAGTCTAGGGACAGGGAAAAGAACAGGTCTAGGGATAGGGACAGGTATAGGGATAGGTATAGGGACAAGTTTAGGGATAAGGATAGGAACATGGTGAGGGACAGGTCTAGGGATAGCGATAGGGGTAGAGTTATGGATAATACTGTCAACATTTGAATTGTCAACCTAATAAATACTGTCTACATTGCAATTGATGCCATAAGAATAATGTCAATGTCATTATATTGTCAAATTTATAACCTCGTCTTCTCTGCTGCCCATCAATCATATTAGGTCAATCTAACATAAGGATGGGTGGGAGTTCTGAAGGACAATTCCATTTTGCAACACTTTTCTTTTCTGTCACTGCTGTGTGGCAATGTTTCCTAAATGTGCTACAAACTGTTGTGTGCTTGAGCCGTTACGACAGAGAACCCAGGCAGCTCATTGCAGTCTTACAGTTCATTGACAGCACTGTTAGCTTACCTACCTTAAGCCCATTGTTAACTTGTTTTGTGGGGGCCCAAACAAACCAAGCACTTCAGCCAGAAAAGTGGCACTCCTTGTCGATGAAGTGCTTGGTTTGCTAAAGTGTGCATGTCCTTTTTAAGATCCAACAAAAGGTTGGGTTGGAGAATTCCATCTTGCACCACTTATTCCTTTCAGCTACCGCTGTGTGCCAATGTCACCTAGATGTGCTATAAACTGTTGTGTACTTTACAAAACTTAGCTTTCCCAAGACACCCATTGGTGATGCAGATGAGTCAGCTCAACATTTTGACATTTGTTCTGGTCTAAAAGAATTGACCAAAATTTGTGACACCTCTGCCATAACTCCACCTGATCCTACTATCAACATTCAATGAATGGTAAAGGATTATTTTAATGACAGTGTACAAATAGACATGTCAGACAGTCCCTTTACAAACTGGGAGGAAAAAAAGGCAATTTGGAGACCCATGTACCAACTCACTTTGCAATACCTAAGCTGCCCATCCTCCAGTGGGTATTCAGAAAGAGGTTTCAGCACAGCAGGGAACCTTGTTAGCTATCGGCGTAGAGGCTACTTCCTAAAATGTGTAAGAGATGATGTTCATCAAAATGAACTACAAATTCCATGAGGAAGGCCTTTACCACCAATTACATCAAAGTACAGAGACTTCTGTAATGGTGGATTCCAGCGGGAATGAATTAATATTGTGTGAGAATGATGTACACACTGATGAGTGTGAGAATGATAACGACAACATCTTGCCACTGTAGAGTTCATTACCAACACTGTTGGGCTTAATGCAGCTAAGCTATTATTAGTAGCTTGTTTTATAGGGGCCCAAACAAACCAAGCACTTCAGCCACAAAAGTAGCACTCCTTGTTGCTGAAGTGCCTGTTTTGTGCATGTCCTTTTTAAGATCCAACATAAGGGTGGATGGGAGGGCCCAAGGACAATTCCATCTTGCAGCACTTTTCTTTTCTGCCACTGCTGTGTGGCAATGTTTGCTACATCTGCTGTGTGTTTGTGACGTTTCTCAGGCAATTAATAACCAGCCAGCTAGCTGCAGTTTACAATTCATTGACAGCACTGTGAGCTTAGCTCCCTTAAGCCCATTGTTAGCTTGATTTGTGATGGCACAAACAAACCAAGCACTTCAGCCACAAAAAAGGCATTCCTTGTCACAGAAGTGCTTGATTTGTTAAACTGTACCTGCTACCACTCCTGTTTCTGTGAGTTTGCTAAATCTTTTTAACATATGGATGGGAGGGCCCAAGGACAAATCCATCTTGCACCAATTTTCTTTTCTGTCACTGCTGTGTGGCAATGTTTCCTAGATGTGCTGTGAACTGCCATGTGATTGTGCCATTTCTCTGTCGCTTAGTACCCAGACAGCTCGCTGCAGTCTTTGGCCGAAAGTGAATGAAAATAATATTATGACCTGTGAGGTGTTCAAAATTGATTCGAAATGACAGAAAATTAGTGATACTGATGTTAATAATAATGTAGAGACATAAAAGATCAACATTATGTGATTTTAGCATATTTTAGCAGTTTTTAATAAAAATACAGTTTCAAAACCAAAACACTCGAGGGCGGTTTTGCCAAACCCAAAACCAAAACGCAAAGTTACTACAGATCCAAAACCAAAACATGGGGGTAAGCGAACATCTCTATTGTTGCTACAGGAGGATTTGCACACTGTGACTGTTGTACCTTACAGCAAGTTATTGAAAGACCCATAAAGCTGTAAACAGGACACATGGGGCCTGATTCATTAAAGAAAGTAAAGCAAAAAATTTAGTAACTTTGCATCTTGGCAAAACCATGTTACAATTTGAGGGGTGTAACTTAGTTTATTATTTAGCACATAAGGAGAATACAGACTGTTTTTTCATGTAGGACACAAATACTTGATAGCATTATTTTTACACTGACATTTGAAGTTGATCTAGGACATGCCTTACGCCAATTATAAATATCTCCACACATTTTAAATTTACCTCCCCCTCCAATGTAACATGGTTTTGCCAAGATGAAAAGTTACTATTTTTTTTTGCTTTACTTTCTGTAATGAATCAGGCCCAATGTGTTCTACCAGGTAAAACTAGAAATATTAATGATTATTCATTTGTAACTGTTGATGCGCTGTATCCATGGAGTCCATTTATGTTCTGGAAAATTATTAGTGCTATTTCCATATGCCTCCCCCTTATTTTCTCTTGTCCTCTTTATGGGGCACATTTATCAATGTTCACATAAAGTGAAAAATAGTTTTTAATCCTTATCGCATTAATAAGAATTGAACTATTTCTCAAATTTATGTAGAACCCAACACAGAAACAGCAGTTCCGATAAACTGCTGTTTCTGTGATAAAAAAAAAACATACTTACCTCACCTCTTTGGAATGCGCTGTTTCCAGATTTCATCCTAGTCCTCTTCGCTTCTTTTCTTACTGCAATTGCACATGTGCAATTTGAAGAACTGGACATGCACACAAACATCTCCGCTCTATCTTTGCAACTATAGTTGCAGAGCGAGAGCGGTGAGTGACAGGAAGGGATCATTGTGACCCCTCCACACATGCGCTGTCCAGCTCTGCTCTTCAGAGCAGAGCTGACAGCACTGACATTTTTCAATTATGACAATACAAGATAGAAAATGTTAATGGGCATCCGAAACAAGACGCTAGCACACCCGGGCTGCCGCCGTCTCGATGGATAGTTCCTCAAGTCAAACTCCTACAGGTGAGCCTGCTTCACACCAATGTGTTTCAACTCTGAGCAGTCGTTTTCAAGGTGGTGCAGGTGTTTAGTTAATCAGTCCTTTTATACTCCATAGGGTAAAGTTCATATGGACCATGACAACATATATAAAAATAACTTCAGAATAATATATTCTATTCATAATACCCTTCATCCAAACCAAATGTAATAATCAACGGTATTTTCTATAAATAAACTATCACATAGTTATTATTCTAAATTGGATGATTTACACAAATGAAAAAGCTTTTGCATTTGCTAGCGTCTTGCTTCGGATGCCCATTACCATTTTCTATCTGGTATGAGTTGACTCCTACAGTGTGTAGATTTATACTTGTTTTTATCTGTTTGATATTTTATAATAAATGTGAGTTTCTACTTTTTACTCACGAGCCATTGATTCTATTTATACGGAATTACACTATGCGTGTCTATTTCTCCTGTCTCTCCCTATATGATCATCGGTCTGACTACATATGAGAGCTTCCCATATACTTGGTCTAGAGGAGAAGACAAACTGGAGAATTTTCCATATTTCCACAAATCCTATACATAAAGGTGGCAAGCTGGAAAGTCACACTTAATTATATATTGGTTCGAAGAGGAAACAAAAGTGACGGTTGAACCGGTCGTTTAGACATTGTTTGATACAGGAGTACAATTGGAAGTGAATTCTGATATATGCACTATATAAGTCATTTTCCATTTTTACACACTATATTATCTGGTGTATTCGTTAATCACACATTATATTTATGTCTGTGGAAAGGAAGCGCTTGATTATTCCTCTATCTTTTGATATTATTAGTTTGTCTGAAATGTACCTGTCTCCTCGTCATAGCCAACTACCAGCTTCATAGCGTCTACTATGTGCAGAAAGTTCGATGGGGCGGAAAAGTCTTTCATCCTCTCCAAAGGGGTAGCTCTTCTGGCCTGTAGCAGGAACCTTCCCCTTTTCTCTAAGCTTCTGACGGATGTACTTGGCCTGCCAACATTTGATCCAACCCGATTGAACAGATGCTGTCCCATCTGCATGATGCATCGATCATTTTTGACTGCGAGTAAGACTTTATCCTGGGTCATGTCACTTAAGAGCTTCCAAAAGTCATCACTGATGTCAGGTGGAACAGGCTGAGCAAAGGTGTACAGTGACTGGACTCTGTTTTTGCCAAGTGTGAGCTTGTTGCCCCTTCGCTTTAGCTTACATCTCTTCATGTGTTACCACAGGTATTTCCTTGCAAACAAGCCCTGGCAGGCTACACATTGCATGAAGCCTTCAGCATCCATCTCTTTGTCTGGAAGTTTGCACGGGACCAGAACGCCATGGCCTGCCCTCATTGCCTCAGCATTGTGTGCAAAGTTGCCCCTATTGTGAAGATGTGCCATTTGCATGCACCTTTCTTTCGCGTGCTTGGGGAATTTCAGGGCCCAGGCTACTTCAGTCTCATTGCGTTGAACATGCTCCATGTACCGGGCAATTTTTAAGAGGGGCTTCTCACAGAACAGGCAGTACTGCTTTTGGTTATACGCCCTGGAGCCATCACTGTTTCTGGATAGCGTTTGGACAGACACTGCGTATTCTCTCCAATACACAGCTAGCAGAAGGTCGAGAATGGACATACATAGAACTCATATCTGGGTACCTGCACTCTGCTGTGCTGGTGGACAACGGGAAATCACCGCTGGTGTCTGAACCGAAGTGTCAGGGGCATACTCATCTCCACTGCTCTCTGGGCTATAGTCGAGATACTGGTGGTCTCTGTCATGCTTCACTGTCCCTGTCTTGTCTTGTTGAATCTGTCTTCAGCAGCAGACAGATTCAACTGTGTCTTTACCCGCTTGGTGTACAAAGCGCCGGCAACATGCAGTTATTTCCTTTTCCTGCTCCTGCTATATACTTGGACGGAATACTGGCTTCTAGCGGTGGGATGCACACACACTTTCTCCCCTCCACATTGGACACACGCACACTTATGTTCCGACACATGTGACTCGCGGGGACATACCAGATTTTTATGTTGAGAATATCAGCAAGGTCCCCTGCATTGATTAGCCTTGAGAACCCTTTGTGGGGACCTCAATTTTTGTCTCCACTACGACTCAGGTCCCCACAGTGTTGGTGTGTAAACAGGTCAATGTCCCCACAAGCATATGAATGCAAGTACACACACACACACACACACACACATGTATTAATTGGTCAGCATGCAATTAACCTACCATTATGTTTTGTGGGAGGTAACTGGAGCACCTGGAAGAAACCCATGCAAACACGGGGAGAACATATAAACTAATAATATACAGATATAGCCCTGGGACTGGAATTGAACTCATGACACCAGTGCTGTGAAACAGAATTGCTAACCACTGAGCCACCATGCTGCCCATATGCAATTTTTAAGTATAATTTATTATATGTGAGATAGAGGTCTGAATTGCATAAGGTTGTTTACTGTGTTTCATGATGATGCATGTGTCCGGCTCTGCCATTAGCTAGAAATCATCCATAAACATTGGCAGTTAAGCCAAATAAGGGACCGTTGGGACATATGTATTTATCCTATTATTCACACTCAATTTCAGCAGCCATTTTAGTACCATTGCAAGACCATTGCCTCTTCTCTTGGAAGGTCTCAATCTTAATATTGGAGCCATCTGGGCATTCAAGGAGAGTAGACAACTACTGTATGTGTAATATGTCCACAAACAGCAAACCTGCATTATCACTTCTACTGTTCAGAAAACTCATTCTCAAAAATGTATGTTTTAAATAAATTATAAATTTGTTGCATGTGACTGATCTCTTATTTAATTACTGCATTTTATTTCTTTTGGATTCACAAGCTGATGTGGCGAATCTCATTTTACAGTAGCATTAGATTGCTATTGCTATTGCCCAAACCCCACATTAGATTCAATCTAGGTAGCTAGCAATTAACCCCCGTCACTCTATACTATATTAGGGACCATGACAAGTAGCAGGCATCACTGCTAGGATAATTGTAATAGGGGTACTAGCACCACAACCTCAATGCAACATTGATTCTAGCAATAGCAGAGAAAAAAATAAGCTTGTGCTCGGTATATTCAATATTATAAATGGTACCAGCTGCATGGCAATATAAATGCCTATATATGCATACAAAACAAAAATATAGTTGTTTTCATTGTTTATCCTTAACACTACATAGTTATATGTATCTAGCAAAGCATGAGGTATTAGTTCATATTATGATCAAAACATTTAAGCTTGCATCCCAGCGTCAAGGACACCTCATTTTATGCAGGTCCTACACTGACCTATATGCTTTAAAACACCATTAAAATGCAGTTAAAATCAGATGCACTCACCTCCCAGGTATAGTGGCTTACATCTAGCAAGGGCTGGCTTGTAAGCCACACCCAAATGTGCCTTAAATAGGCTTAATGGACAGATGCTATGACAACATAAGGCAATATTTTGAGACAAAATCAGAGAAAAAATAAGCCCATGCTCGGTATATCCCATATTATATATGGTACCAGTTTCGTGGCAGTAAGCCTGCGCTCGGTATATCCAATATTATATATGGTGCCAGCTGCATGGAAATATAAATACCCATATATGTATACAAAAAAAAAGACAGTTGTCAGCGCTTATCCTTAACACTGCATATTTGTATGTATCTAGCAAAATGAAAACATGAGGTATTAGTTCATGTTTTGATCAAAACATTTAAGCCTGCATCCCGGCGTCAAGGGCTATTTTATTTTCCATTTGGACCATGATAGACCAAGAAAACTGTTTTTTTATTGTTACATTTAATAAAGTGGTAAGGATTTTGCGGAAAATATTTAAAATAAACTTTTTTTGAAAATTGTGTAGGTATCTTTTTTTCATGAGTTATTTATTTTAACAAGTGCACTGTTTAATAAAACATTTTGTCTCATTAAAAATAGAGGCCGACACCCGAGCCTCGCCAGTCCTTTTGGGAAGATGAAATGGCTGTTAATTGCAAGAAACACCCCTGAAAGAGTTTGAAAAAAGTTGTCTAACATACTTTCTTTACACTAGTTTCTTTAAGGCCCCAATTATATTGCTTTGTCTTATCTGTTTTTTCTATATTACCTGGATCTGACTTACATTCATCATCTTAACTTTGCATCATCATGTCTCATTTTATTGCATTTATAATACCTGGACCTGACGTCTAGTACATATAGATTTGGGTGTAGAAAGACTGGAATGACAAATCTCAGGAGAGAACATAACATGTTTACTCAGCATGACATTCATAACTAGAATGTAGAACAGAGAACAGGACCCACACAGCATTCCTAGCCAATTACCTCACTTCCTGCCAGACTCTGGCAGGTCATACATTTACATCATTCACTTCAAAATACAGATAATGGGTTAGGCCTTAAGTGTCAGAGGGGTTGGATAGGGCGGCAAGCTAATGGGAGAAAAGGCCATGTAAGAATCAGGATTAAGTTACATATTCCCGGGTTAGGCTGGGACACCTGACCAGACCTCGTGGTGATAAGAAGCATCACTGGTTGATGATTTCCCAAAAGTCCACCTGAGCATTCAGGGAGGTCAAATGATAGTCTTGAGTCTGAAGGTATGGTCATGGGCCCATCAGATTTTAATTCCTGTGAAGTATGAATGAGTTCTGGGTCAACTGTAGTTGGATTGGTTGCTGCAGGTGGTGATGCTTATGTTCATATGTTGCACTCTCAGCTTGTACCACGTAAGTATTGAGACAAGCAGATTCTCGAAGGTTGGTAGCATGGGAGCGCACAACCCATCTCCTATTATGAGTGGAGGAGGAGGGGTCCAGCAAGTTGTTCTACTGGGGCTTCAAATTCCTTTTGGCACATTTAGCATGCAGGGTGCTGAAGTTTTTTGCCTCAGGCTTGTCAGCAATAACTTGTTTGACCGTTCTAAATGGGTGTCGATGCCTTATCAGTGCTTTGTTTAGGTGCAGGGGGTATATGAATAGTCTGACTGGCCTGTCTTTTTCACTGCAGCTAAAATGACTGAGACCCACGAAAGTTTACCATATATTATGGGCCAGAGTCATTAACGAAAGTAAGGCAAACAAAGGAGTAACTTTGCACCTTGGCAAAGCCATGTTGTACTGGAGGGGGAGGCAAATTTAAAATGTAAGACAGATTTATAGTTGGGGTATGGCATGTCCTAGATCAACTTTACATTTCAGTGTAAAAATAAATCTATCAAGTATTTGTGTGCTCCATGAACAAACAACCAGTATTCTCCTTGCATGCAAAATAATAAACTAATTTGCACCCCTTGCATTGTAACATGGTTTGTCCCGGAGAACACTCCTTTTTTTTACCTTACTTTCTTTAATAACTCAGGCCCTATGTGTGTAGGCAACTATGTTTAATGGTATTGTGTGCTGCATGTCTTTTTTTGTGCTAATAAATTTAGATTTATTTTGATTATATTTTTTGCTTTCCTAACTCTAAACTATATTTTTGTATTTTGTGGTTTTGCCAACAACTAATCCTGTTTTAGAAATAGGTGATATATTTTCATTAGGTCATGTCATTTATTTACATTGCATTTGGCTGTGCACTGTTTTGCTATTATTGCATTGCACCAACTAAATTTTTGTGTTCCTAAGAAAATTAATGATGCAGTTATATGAAAATACTGACTGAATTGTTGATGATTGTCAACTACAGTAGTGTGTCAAAAGCCCTTAGGGACTGTCCTCTTCTAACACTTAAGATCAGTAAGTACTGCTGATACTGGTTTGTATCCAGGGGAAAAAGCCATTCCCTCTTGGTATTATTCATTTTATGTTTTAGATAATCATGTTTATTAAGGATACACCAAATGCAGATTAATATTAAGCAGTAGAGGCCAAAATTAAAAAGCTAAAATGTAGAGAGTCTTGAGACAGCTGTCATAGGCACAAGGTTTATGGAGACAGCACAGTATAGATTTCTTTAGAAAAATAAATTATTTTTTTGTACTGCTAAAGTGTAAATCTTATAAGAAGATCATTAATTTGAGAAAGGGATGAGAATGGCACTATTTTAACTCCCGCCCTAGGCAGACTAAATTGACACATCTTTGATTATATGCTCTCGGCAAATCAGAGTTGGACAGACATGTATTCAGCCAAACCTGAATTTTTCTAAAAACAGAATTTGGCAATTCAAAACCTTGATTTTTTCTTAGAGACGTGTGCTGACCCTCGTGTTTCTGTTTCGAAACCAGTCTCTGTTCTAAACTGCGTTCGTGTTTCGACTTCTCTACCGGTTTTGCAAAAAAAAAAAAATGCAAAATGTTTTGGTTTTGGATTTAATTAACAATTATGAAACATAGGTTAAATAATGTCATTTTGAGATGTTTTGCTCCAGTATTACTATTTATAGCATTAACATTCATTTCCAGTCGTAGAAATTATCCCGTCCCAATTGTCCCAATTTCTATCAATTTTCGCCAAAGTCTGCAGCAAGCTGTCTTAATGAACAATTTTATAACTGCCATTATTGCATTTGCTCTCTCCGATTCAATTAAAAAAATAATAAACTGCATAGTGTTGATATCTCTTTCTTTCATTGCAACCAAACCCCCTTCGCAAGTTCAGACTTACTGTTACTGTAATTGAATAAATAAATAGCCAACTTTGACACAAATGTAAATTTGGCAAAAGGTCACAGTTTGTAGCTAATCAAAAATGGTGGCGGAAAGAGCAATGTGAGTCAGCTGACAACTAATAGCAAAACCAAACAGTGGATGGTCAAATTTTCATTACACCATTGGTCCCAGGATATAATCCTTTATGATGTTATGGTTTCCTAATAACTGTCATAAGCTTTTAGAACTAACAGTAGAGGTCTTCACCTATAGCAGCCGCTTTTCCCATAGAGTTGAATGCAGTCACAGGTACTCGGGTGCCCCCAGGACTTAACTCAAAGTAGTTAAAGCTTATGACCAGGAAACAGTAGCATGGAGATGGGGCCAAGAGCACGCCCCTCATGTCCACTCATGAGGCAGCAATAATTTAATTGCAACTGTGCACCCCGGCTACCTGTTGCTTGCTGGGATGCAGCAGCAGTGTGAGGTATCCCAGTTGCCCTGAGTGAGTACACCCCTTCTTCGGGATGCCTCTGCTGCAAGTCTTAGGCAGTCGCCTTTACCCAAGGGTTCAACGCACTTCACCCTGGAGGAATCATTTTATAGCCCTCCCTCCTCATAAATATTTACAAGTCCCTGTATTGATTCAGAAGGGCAGCATTATGGCACAGAGAATATAAGTATAACAAAATTTGAAAGTCCTTCTCTTGGCTAGCGATGAATGCACTGGCAATGTATTATGTGGCTAATCTTTGAATTTTTGTTGTATGGATGCAGGCCACCTTCATCTATTTACTTTACAAAATATCTAACTCTATTCATTCATACCACTGTCCATCCAATGACTCCATCACATAAATCATCAGCCATCATATTTCCATCTGTACATGTATTTTTTGGCAGGGCCAAAATCTGTCTTCTTAATTTCTCAGAATGTGGACATTCAATTGCATTGTCAAAACATATTTTGGGCAACCAAATGTGCATCAATGTGAATATTATACATACTAACATCATCATCAACATTTATTCATATAGCGCCAGCAGATTCCGTAGCACTTTACATGTGTGGGAAGGGCAACTATTAGCCTATCTGAACCTTCTCTTTTATACATTTCTTACACTTAACTAATATAGCATATAAATATTATTTATATACATTCCATATGTATATACATGGGTGTTGGGGACCATTTCCGCTGCAAGTCTCGGTCAGTCCCCTTTACCACAGATCTGGATGAATTTTCCCCTGGGGAATGATTTTTCAGCCCTCCCTCTCCATAAATATATGAGTACCATGGTTTGATTTAGAAGGGCAGCATTACGGCATAGAACATATAAGTAAAAGAAGGTAAGGAAAGCCCTGCTCTTGGCTACTGGTAAATACTCTGGCAATGTATTCGGCTGTGTGCATTGTCTTTGAAGACTTTTAGTATGGCTGCAGGCCACTTTCATCTCTCAACATCTACAATTATTTATATAGCGGCAAGGTAAGGAAAGCCCTGCTTGTCACACACCGGCCCCGCGGACGGGCACCGGCGTTGTTACCATCCTCCTGTAAGCGGTGATGCCGGTATCCTGATGACACCCTTGGATACATTGATCATCTACTCTTCGCATGTAAACGCCTACTCCCCTCTCTTATGACCTTCTACTGGTTCCCCACTGGTCCTGGCATTTTGAAGCACTATTTAAACCTCCCATTTCCTACTGTCTGATTCCTGTTCTTCAAGTTCATTCACTCTCTGTAAGGACCCGGCTCCTTTTGGCTAACTCTACTGTTGTAGCTCCACTGTGGACGTCGCCACTCTTGATATCACCAGCTGTACTCTGAGCTTCCATCTATGGATCAGCTAAGTTCTACTCCGCTACTGCCTCTGTCAAACTACCGCTGTACAAGTGACTCACCAGCCGTGCTCTGAGTTGCCATCTACGGATCAGCTAAGTTCTGCTCCGTTACTGCCTTTGTTGAACTTCCACTGTACCAGTGACTCACCTGCTGTTGCTCTGAGTTGCCATCATCAGACCAGCTAAGTTCTACTCCGCTACTGCCTCTGTTGAACTGCCGCTGTACCAGTGACTCACCTACTGTTGGTTAGTTACCGTCTTCGGATCAGCTATAGTTCCACTCCACTTCTACTTTTATTGAACTGCCGCTGTACCAGTGATTCTCTGCTGTTGCTCTGAGTTACCACCATCGAATCAGCTAAAGTTCTATTCCGCTACCGCTCTCTGAACTGCCGCTGTACCAGTAACTCTCCTGCTGTTGCTCTGAATTCATCTTCATCGCATCAGCCATCATTCTGTACCTCTATTGACTCCATTGACCTGCTGCTGTCCCAGAGACTCTCCTGCTGCTGCTCTTTGCTACTATATCAGATCAGCTGTAGTGCTACTCCTCCATTACTCCTCTGAGCTGCCGTCATCTTTCTTCTATGTCTGGCTCCGCCCACTACTCTGCCCAATACTCATCCAGGTGACCACGACCTGCGGGATAGGGGCAGCGAAGTCCATACCCCTTTGCGGGGGACCCTGGTGAACATCACCTACCTGTTAGATTCCGCACCCCTGAACAAGCAATATCACCTGGCAGTAACAAAGGATCCACTAAATATCCACTGGATTCATGACACTGCTCTTGGCTACTGATGAATGTTCTGGCAATGTATTGTGTGTGTAATCTTTGAGTTTTTGTAGTATGGGTGCAGGACACCTGTGTCTCAGCATCTTCATTTATTTAAATAGTGACAGCAAATTAGGTAGCCCTTTACAATTGGATATCTTCTTGTCTATCTAATGACATCTGATTGTTACTACCTCTTCACTCTCCATGATGCATGCTGTGTAATGTTTCAAAATTAGCACATGTGTAGCGCTTCACCATTTTTTATCTCTTGCACCTTACACTAATTTTTTTGCTGTTTAATTAATTTAAAGGGCTTGCTTCAGTTGGTGGAATGGCAAATAACATATTTTTTTGCAGTCACTGCAATGTTCTACATATGGTCGCTGAATGTCGACAATGCCCAAGAAAAACCCTCACACATAAACACCCGTTTTTAAATATAGATTTCACCGAATGGCCATTTCAAATTGGACAAGTGTGGAAAAATAGAAACGATTAGAATATATAGTATTTTTGGGGGGTTTACAGCTGCGTGCTGACCCTCATGTACAAACACCCTTTTTTAAATATAGATTTCACTGAATGGCCCTTTCAAAAAGGACATGTATGGAAAAATAGAAAGATTAGAATATATACCTGTTTTTGAGGTGCACAGCTACATGCTGACCCTCACACTCTTTTTTAATAATACAGTAGATCTCACTGAATGACCTTTCAAAATGGAAAAGTACTGAAAAATAAAAAAGATTAGAATATAACATATATTTTCTTTGGGGCGGGGTGCAGCCGCGTGCTAACCTTCACAAATACCCTCTTTTAAATATAAATTTCACTGAATGACACTTTCAAAATGGACAACAATAGAAAAGATTATAATATATAGTGTTTTCTTGTAGTGTGTAGTTGCTGCTGACCCTCACACGCAATATAGATGTCCAGTGCTTTTTTTGTCATAGAACTCACCGGAACTGAGTTCCAGCACCTTTTTTCGACAGATTTTCCAAGTTTTAAAAGTAACTTTTGAAACATTTGATGTTTGGACCACGTGGACCTGTCGAGCATAGCAATTTGGCGGCAAAATCATTAAAACGGTGCATGTGAGCTGCTTGTGTGTCGAGTTCGATGCATACGTACTTCGTCCGCGCTGGTTGTGATGGCACTTGTTAACTTGTGGTGCTGCTCAGCTTGTGATTGGTTGTGTGTTCACGCGCTGACTGCTTACTGCGGGTGGTGACCGTTATGTTTCGACATGTGTGGGTGTGTGTACAGTGATTGACTACGTGATGTGAGTTCCGGCAATTTTTTTTTTACAGAAAAAGCTCTATGGATGTCACTGAATGAGCCTTTCAAAATTGACAAGTTTTACAAAATACTTAAAAAGATTAGAAAATAATAATACATATAGTCATCTTTGGGGTGTGCCACGGCTGATGTCTGGCACTATATATATACATATATATATATATGTGTGTGTATATATATATATATATATATATATGTATGTATATATATATATATATATATATATATATATATATATATATATATATATGTATATATATATATGTATGTATATATATATATATATATATATATATATATATATATACATATATATATATATATATATATATGTATATATATATAAATATATGTATATATATATAAATATATATATATATATACATATATATATATATATATATATATATATATATATATATATATATATACATTAACAACAACCGGTAGCCACTAGTCTGTGTAAAGTGTATTTACGATTGAAATTAAAAGCAATTGATCAGCCAACTTTACTAGCTGACTAATCTCTACTGAAACTGAACTCCTTTACAATAATGGCAGGATTCTATTACTTTCCTATGTCACTTGTTCACCCTACAGGGTATTTTCCAAGCAGCAACTTTTCGCGTCGTTTTGAGATCCAAATTTGGCGGGAGAAACCAAGTCACAACTCATTTTCATTCGGATCCCCAACGGCGGATTTCGCCGGATTCCACATAATCTGAACAGCTCATCTCTATTTTTTTGTATCCCTAATATTTATCCCTAATGGATTACAACCTGGGCACAAATGTATTAGCAACTAACGAACTAGGCATACTGCTGTCCAAGGTGTACTGCAAATGTGGCTTTTCATCTAAATGGTTGGTCATGTATAGTCATTTCTAATTTAGCTCTATATTTTGGTGACGTAAATTGTAAAGAATTCAAATAAATATGCAAACATGTCATTTTAGAAAAGTAATGAAGTGTAATATATACTGTGAGAATAAACATTTGAAGTAACAACAATTACAAACTACAATCAAAAAATGTAAGGCATGTAAAATAATACCCACTAACATTACAATATGCTATTTAAAATCTAGATTCACAAATCAATACACTCTTGGTGATCTATCCAGGACATTTTTGATATGCAAAGTTATTGGTCCTTCATTACTCTTTCATATGGATGTCAAACCAAGACATTTCAGGTCCAGATTTTGAGACTCATAAATACATTTCCATAAATTGTAATATCTTCAGAATACTTCAGATTATTCCCAAACCATCAGTACTTTACTGAAAGGGACAAACACGCCAGATCCTGGATCACTGTAACATATGAAAAAAGAAGGAACAGATGGTAAGAACTCATTATATGTTAGCAACGTATTACAACATTTATGTAATCAATGTGATGTGTACATGACTTGAAATCATTAATTTTTTTATTCAACACATATACATATTTATTTTTCATATATTTTCCCATTTTAGTGGAGCTTTGAAACCCTGCTTTTCACATTATGGTTTGTTTTAGCCACATTACTGCTCATACACTAGAGGATGTTGCATATCCTTTATAATTTATGCGGTCAGGCTTATCTGCTGCTTTAAAAACAGACAGTGTCCTAGAGATCATCGATTCCTAAACTCATTGTTCCTTTCCAGTTGACACTATGGTGCACACTAAAGAGAATCACGCTGGTAATACTTCATGGCTTTTTCACACAAGGATTCATCTATCATCCACTTTACAAGTGTATTCAGAATGTGCCACTTGTAAAGCACACACTGACATACGGATCGTTATTCCTGTAATCACTGTGCCGCCCCCATACACACTGTAGTGCATGCTAAATAGAACTGTGCTTGTAATGCTTACCTGCACAATGGTCCTAATGGTGCTTTCTAATGTGAATTAGCATGTTGTGCTTGCCTAGAGATGTATGAACCCTGCTAATAATGCCCTTTACAGAGGCAGAATGATGGTCAGCATGTCCTGACCACTCTTTTTGTAAAGCGGATGCTGAATCCTAGAGTGAGCGAGCCATAAATATCAGCTAGTTCATAGTAAATTGATAGGCTATATGCTTGAATCAAAATGGCTGCCTCAACTATATGTAGGCAAAGGGTGCATCTTAAATAACTGTGGAAAAAGTGTTTATTATCATGGGAGCAAATATTATACAAAGCACTTCATATGAGTAACAGCAGTACCATTTGTTAAAGTATGTGAGCGCAATAGTCCCCTATCTTATGTATGACACCCATACATAAGATACAGTGCTATATGTAACATATTTTTCTTGCACCTCATATCAAATCTACATGGTTCTGTGCCTCAATGTACATCTATGTGAAACCATACTGCATAGTTGGCTACTTTTTGTATCTTCCCTCCATGAGATTCCGGAGGTGAGATCCAATGGACAAGTGCGTGAGCATAACAATGCTATTTTCATTATTACAGCTCCACCCCCCACATGATTAATGTCATTGACACAATTCACACTGAATCACTTTTTCAAGGCAACACTCACTTAAAAAAAAAAGTGGTGCAGGACCCAGGAGGGTGGTCTTGAACTCCCTGATATTCGTGTGTGTCCTGGACATTCCAGAAGAGGAGGCAAGTATGCCATACAGTATATGAGGCCTAGGTGCAAATATCATTCTAGGCTACTTACCACTCTAGCGCAGTGACTAACATGAGCTAAGTAGGAGCAAGAAAGGGAGAATAAATCCTCTCCCTCTCCTGTCCCTATTTGTCTCATGTCAGTGACCACAATACAGTGATAATAGGAAGAAATGCAGGAGGGTCATCGGTTAACGGAATGATGAGGGAGGTGGGGAGAGGCAAGTTGGGGCCCTAGAAGCCAGATGAGGACATTGGGCCTGATTCATTAAGGAAAGTTAAGCAAAAAATTGAGTAAGTTTTCTTAATCAAGTTTTCTGGACAAAACTATGTTGCAATGCAAGTGGTGCAAATTAGTTTATTATTTTACACATAAGGAAATACTGTCTGTTATTTCATGTAGCACACAAATACTTGATAGCTTATTTGTACAGTGAAATTTAAAGTTGATCAAGGAAGTTCCCTACCCCAGCTATAAATCTGCAATGACATTTTAAATTTACCTCCCTCTCCAATGGAACATGGTTTTGCCTTACTTTTGCTTAACTTTCCTTAATGAATCAGGCTCATTGTCTTTGGCATCTGAGAATAGGTTGTCTCCTTTAATATTTACCATAAACCACTAGCAGGGGTGGAACAGTGAACCGCCAGCCCCATATCAAAACCTGTGTAGGGGTCCAGTGATGCCACGCTAGCCTCCCAGGCTCTAGTGTATTTGTATACAAGCAGCTCCATCACCAGGTCATTTGTCCTTTTCTTACTTCTGTAAAATGTGACCAGGACTTCAGCTCTCCTATGGAATGCATTAGTGCCATGTGAATAATATAATTACAATAAATAGAATTCTAAGAAAAACAAATGCGTGATTAAGCATTCAAGGAATGTGCCTAATCACGCTATAATGTAAGGGCTTTCATGTATGTGAATTATGCCTGTATTTCACAAAGGAAGAAAGTCCAGAAGCACTCCAAATATGTCAAGGCACCAATATAGGTTGGTATATTCCTCTTCTGAGATTCACTCAGCTCAGAGTAAGCAAAGAGTGAAAAGAACATTTAATCACATTACTTAAAAATCTTTATTGAAACACTGGGGATAATAAAGTGTTTTGCTTGTTACAATTCCATCCTGTCCAGGTAGTACTTTAAAGCAGCACTGCTATTTTCACATTTGGGACCACCTGTTGCTATTGGTCATGTAATTTAGCTTAATAGAAACTTACTAATGTCATCCACAAAATACCCCCAAAATACATAATCCTCCAGGGACACCAATAATTGCTGGAACCAATAATATTACCATGAATCTTTATGCCTTTATAAATAATTATTTACAGCCCATAAGGACTATGAATGAAAGTTTCAGCAATAGAGCAAATAAAACAAACACTATGAGGAGGTGACCGATTCACAATGCTGTGTAGAAGAAAACTCTTCTGGATATTCTCATTAAGATCCCTTTTTCCATAGGATCTTAATGAGTCTATCGAACTTAAGCAATTTAGGTTCTTTTTTGTAGATCTTATGTAATTTTAACTTCTATGGTTGGAATACAATTTGCACAACACTGCAGAATTATTGGCGCTATATAAATAGCTGTTGATGATGATGATGACTCATAGCTCATATGATTGGGTTTCTGTAGTTGTGATTGGATACCATGAGTTTGAACCCCTATTGAGGTATGTAAAGAATTGTCTTAAGGATTTTGTAAAGTCAATGTTGAGGAGTCTAGCTATGAGTACTCATTATATCTTTTTGTATATACGTTTTATATTCAATATGAAACAGGTTTATTTGATTACCACCTGAATATGATTGATGTTGAGTCCTTACTGGATCATTTATTTTTAAAAATGGAGCTTTCAACAAATACTCCATATCTCTGAGGAAACCACAGAAGAACCAGGGTGAAGAAACGAGTAAGAGGAGTTTCATGAATTTTTTTTATAAACCAAGTAATCTGTGGAAATGAGAGCTGGAGTATATGAAAATACAAAGCAACTGGCTCCAGAGCCAGGTTTGGGTATTAAGGACTGATATTGAGCTGCCAATCTGTGTGGAAGGTAACGTGAACTGTGATAATTATTTTATCCACCATTGCGGAAGAGATTGACATGGAATGCTGTGGGATGCAGCCTAAAATTGCCGGCACAAGATGAGATCTGCAAGACTCTGGATGTCAGTGACCCTGCTATTGCGGTTAATAGAGATCTAATAGACATATCTGAAATGAAGGATACACTACTAGTCCCCTCAATATTGATGGGGATGGATAATCTATACTACCGCCTTTTTGTTTTATTTTCCTTTATGTGGTAGCTCTATATTTTATAAGAGTTTGTAATAGCAAAACTGATTTCTGATGTGTGCACCATTGGTTCTCTATTTAAGTCATTCAGCTGAATTAATTTGATAATTGTGGATGTTATAGGGTGGAATGTTTTATATATCATCATCATCATCATCATCATTTATTTATATAGCGCCACTAATTCCGCAGCGCTGTACAGAGAACTCATTCACATCAGTCCCTGCCCCATTGGAGCTTACAGTCTAAATTCCCTACTATAGACACACACTCACACACAGACAGACAGAAAGACAGACAGAGAGGGAGAGACTAGGGTCAATTTTTTTTTTTTTTTTTTTTTTTTTTTTTTTAATTGCAGCCAATTAACCTACCAGTATGTTTTTGGAGTGTGGGAGGAAACCGGAGCACCCGGAGGAAACCCACGCAAACACAGGGAGAACATACAAACTCCACACAGATAAGGCCATGGTTGGGAATCGAACTCATGACCCCAGTGCTGTGAGGCAGATGTGCTAACCACTACGCCACTGTGCTGCCCTAATATATATATGATTCTTTGAATAATATACCTGTTTTAATAAATATGCTTTACTTTAGATTGATCTATTTATTTGGATGGCTGCTATATGCTTTTTATGGAGAATGTAGGCCTTTTTTGCTATGCTATGCTTTGCATTTAATCACCTTGGATCTTGCTTGCAGGTACTTCCAGCGTAGGACTGGCCCAGCAGGCTACCGGTAAAATCACCGGTAGGCCCAGCTACCTTACGGTCACACCCCCTTTTAAAAGTGGGCGGAGCTTCCCTGGGGCACCCGTTGTCCGCACTAGGCAGCCGCTGTCCTTCCCGGATTCACCGCTGTTTCAAATGCGATCCCTGCTGCGATCGCATTTGAAAGATCTAAGGAATTAAGGTCTTCCACTCACATTATGCATACCTATCAGAGACCACTTCCGGTCCCGAACTTCCGGATTCACTTGTGCGTTCCAGGTTGGAACGCACGCCGCTACTACCCACCTCAATCACCAGCATTTCCCCGCGGACCTCCGCTGTCTTTACTGTGCGGGAGAGCTTTATCTATTGTCACTGGAGATGCACTGGAAGGTAATACACAGCAGGATACGTACAAGGGTTAGCTGGCAATGACCCTATGACCGACACAGCATGTAGGTAACGTCTATGTTCCTGTGTAAAACTGTATGGTGCATTTATTTATTGCTGTCTTTCTTCACTCTGCTTTTTAAAATAGAGTTCTTTCATGGTTAAGAGGCGATACATAATGTATATTGAAGTGGGGTATGGGCAGTGGCTCAGTCTTTTTTTCTTTTTTTTATTACTTGAATAGACAGTTTCAAATATCACAACAGGAACATCGTGGCTATCAGATGCACTGAACTTTCTTTCATCATTGGATCTACCTAGGTGTTCACCTCCTCTGGAATCTTCCAAGCGCAAGTATATAGACTCTGATCCTCATACCTATGAACTGAGCCACCGAGTTTTGTCGCTGGATGCGACTTACACATTGGACACTTGCATTAGTTACCCTGCATTAGCTAGTAGATATTGATTGGAATTGGATCCCACCTTAGTCCTATCGTTATTTTACTGCTGTATCACGTTTTTTTTATTATTTTTTTATTGCTATTCCTATGATTATTTTCTGCATGTTTGATATAAAAGCTTGATACTCATCTTCTCAAATATCCATATATTAATTTATTAACCAATCGCATATACATGGGTTTAAGCGCAGAATTCTATTTTATTATTTGTCCTTCGTGGACTGACCACTCCCTCTCTAGTTTCTGGTCCCACCTCTATGATGGTTGACCACACCCCCTCTGGTGGGCCCCTAGTGTTGCAGTCCCCGGTGGGCCCTTCATGCCCCAGTCCGACACTGGATACTTCAATAATATTATCTGCATAAAAGGAAATATCCATACACAGTGTTACAGAAAACCAACTGATGTGAATATATAGTGGTTGAGTGGACTGGTATATATGGTGGTATGCAATACTGCCACTTCTACTGTCTTCATTTATAAACTATCAAATTCCTTTCACTTACACTTTCCATACCACCACTTCTAAATTTTCATACCGCTATTTCTAAATTTCCACTTTGAATAAATGTGAATACATGTATACAAGCCAACAGTGAACATCATATGAGTTGGCTGAATACCATTCCATTTAGCCAATTTAAAAAGGTTAAAATGCAATTATATGGAAAATTATATGCTGATAAAACTTTAAGAGAACGAGTTATGAGACCAAATGCATAGAATCAGCAAAATTAGAGACTCACAAAGTAGGCAAAACCTATTGGAAAGAAAAAAAAGGATAAGGGAGGAATCAATAATAAGAATAAATTCTAGTGGGCATTTGTCATAAGATTTATTGAGAGGTTTTCCCCACGCAAAAAAATCATGCATGATATACATACTGTGCTCTTCATGGTAATGAAACAAATAAAAAAAATATCATCATTCCATTTGTATGAAAGGAGCCAATACACTAACATTTTATTGATATGACACATTTGCATTCCTATGACAACAAAGTAAATAAAGAGAAGTCTAATGTCCTGTTCATATAAAGAAAAAGGGTACATCATCATCCGATCAGCATGGCAATGCAACGTAACACAGGAGTGGGTTATCGTGGGCAAAGCCGTCTGGGATATAGTAACCATGATGAACACTCATGCATATGATTGGAAATACAATATATTAACTGGACTGAAAAAACTGTTGGACTTTGATACTCAATAAATTCAGAATACCGATGGGAAATGTATATATTTATAATCACATATATTGCTTTGTATTATATTTGTAATATGCCATTATCCATTTGGCATGGCAAAGAGATGTAATACACTAGTGCATCTCTGTTGATAATGCCTTCTGGGATATAGTAACCATGACAACCACTCGTACACAGGATTGATAATGATATATTTACCAGACCGACTTTGACATTTAATGAATTAAAATTGTAAATGAAATATGAATGTATTGTAATCTTTTATTTTTGGGGAATGAATATTATTGACTAGGTTTTTATTGCTTGAACTGAACATGGCCAGTTTAAATAAGTCAGGACTGTAAAATTGGTTAGTTTTAGTTTAAACATGGAAGAATTACTGTGGCTATAGAAATTCATCACACCCTGTCAAAATCATTACCATTTGCACATTACACCATGGAAAATAAATTAAATAAAAGTTTTAACAACTTATTTACACATTTCGCCTTACAACGTTCGACTTACGAAAAAAAAGGCAATATTTCTGATAATTAGTAAAGAATGAAAAACTAGAATAACAGGGTTGGAAAAGTGGTCAGTCCCCCAATTTCATACTTTGTAGAGACACCTTTTGCTTATTTACAGCAATCAGTCTGTTTGAATATGTCTCTACCAGCTTTGCACACCTAGATTGGGGAATATTTGTCCAGTCTTCCTTGTAGAATTGTTCAAGTTCAGTCAAATATGGTGGTGCACGACGATAGACTGCTCTCTTCAAGTCCATCCACAGATTTTCTCGAACTTAGGCCAGGGCTCTGAATTGGCCAGTGAAGGACATTCACCTTCCTACTCTTAAGCCACTGCATTGTTTTCATGGTGGCATGTTTAGGGTCATTGTCGTGCCGAAAGGCAAACCACCTGCCCATCTTCAGCTGTCTAGCAGAGGGCTGCAGGTTTTCCATAAGAATTTGGGTATACTTGGCAGCATCCATCTTCCCTTTAATCCTGACCAATCGCCCAGTCTCTGCTAAAGAGAAACAACCTACATCATAATGTTGCCACCACCATGCTTCATAAGAGGTATGGTGTGTTTTGAGTGGTGTGCTTTGTTTGGTTTACACCAAACATAGCACTTGGAGCTCAGTCCAAAAAGTTCTATCTTGATCTCATCTGACCATACAATCTTTTGCCATGTGGTATCAGAATCTTCAAAGTGGTTTTTTTTTTGCAAATTGCAAATGAGACTGAGGGTGGCACTTTATCAGACGAGTTATCTTTCTTGCCACCTTTCAAAACAGGGCAGCTTTGTGTAAAGCTTGTGAGAGAGTTGTCACATGTACAGACTGACCAACCTCAGCCATAAAGCCTTGTAAGTGTTAGGAACCCCTCTAGCTGGTACAGCAAGTCTGGTGTTCACTGGAGCCCCTAGTGGTGGGGACAGACTTGGCCGCAGACTAACAGAGGGTCGTGAAATGCGTACCGGCTGGGGAGAACCCAGGAAAGTGGAGTGAAGTCCAGGCAAGGGTCGAGGGCCGGCAGCAGACAGCGAATCCAATAAACAAGCCAAGGTCAAGGGTTACGAGCAAACAGGAAAGTCGGTAAACAGGGGTCGAAGTCACAAGAAACAACAGGCAGGGTCCAAATCCAGGCAAGGGGTCATACACAGGCAATCCAACAGAATATCCACGTGACAGGAACAAGGAGCAGAGCAGGTCAGCAGAACTGGTAACAGAAAGCTATAACCGGCAGTGAGGCTGCAGACCTCACTGCCTTAAATACTAGTGGCCACCTAGCTCTGAATCACTCACAGCCCCCTGCATAATTAATTGAAACACCACATAAATTAGCCCACAGGCTAGTGCAAGGCTTGTTTAATCAAGCCACAGGTTTTACCCTGCTGTGTGTGCGCGCACGGCTTCCTCCACTGCCGGGACGCAGTGCAGGACAAGGCAACGGTCTTGGGAACGGTCGGCCAGGATCCGGAAATGACGTCAAGGTGACGGCCGGGACGCCAGAGGGCACAGTAAGCGAGCCGCAGCGTCTGTGAGTACCGCAGTGGCTCGTGACAGTAAGATGCTTCAAAGATGCCACTGGCCTCTTGGTAGCTTCCCTAATCAATTTTCTCCAGACTCTGTCATCCAGTTTGTAGAGACAACCCAAACTAGGCAAGGTGTTGGTGGGGCCATACACTGTACACTCCATAATGATGCTTTGAACTGTACTTGGAGGGAGAGTAAATGGCTTTGAAATCGTTTTGTAACCTTCTCCTAACTTGTACCTTTCCACAACTTTTTCCTGGAGCCCTTTTAAAAGCACCTTTCCAACCATGGTGAATTATTTGCCTTACCATGCACTAGTAGTAGTGGAATCCTCAAGGAACAGCCAGTTTTAGAGATCTGAAGAAATCAAAACCATTACAATTGATGTCAGGCATGGCCAATTAGCCTGTTGTGTGATGCAGAAGGTCATAAGCAAGTTTATAATGGTTACTCTCAGAGTATGATTATTCATTCAAACCTGGTATTTTACTAATTAAATTATATTAATTGTTAAGAATTTTTGTACATTTTTGTAAATGTTATTTTCACTTTGATGTTGAGGGTTATGATGTGTAAATATAGCTGGCAAAAGTTTGATTTAATTTATTTAATTTCCCATGATGTAATGCGACAAAGGATAATGATTTGACAGGGTTTGATCATTTTTTTATAGACACTGTAGATACTACCCCACCTGCCTTAATAAAAACCAGACTGAAATACGTTGTGTATACAGTATCCTGCCATTGTGTGTTACATCTATTGAAACCATTACACAGTGGTTACAGCATTGTGGGAGCCCATTTCTTGAACATTATACCGTTGTGATAATTGAGCTCTCATTACATTTTATATCAAAGGTAATATGCCAGATTCTTCAGTTTATTTTCTCTATTTATGTCTATATATGTATTTGGTGATGGAGCTCATAGGAGGGATTGGAATTTAAAGAGTGAATAATGCTGATATGCCTTATTGAGTTTCAGAAAACATATTATTAAAGTGTGGAGAGTGAGTGCATCACCAAATGGAAGATAATTGCTGTGGAGTTATACTACTTCTTTTCAGGAAAATGTTTGCGGATTATTCACACAAAAACTTGTTTCACTTTCTTTCAATATGTGCACATTTTAAGGTGTTTAAATACCAATAGTTCTGATAATATTACACTTTCTTTCTATTGTATTCTCCTTTTTATATGTGGAGACATCTTTATTAACTTACTGGGAGGATGAGTTAATTGTAAAAGGACTCAACACCACAAGTCACAACATTTGAAAAAGTATCATGTTTTAGTATTTTGTTGTCTATGACAGCACTGAAATCTCCTTTGAGTTTTAAATATATGTGTGTTTTGAAATGTGGTGATATTTCATAAGGATAGTTTTAGCTGCTGTGATTGCTTTGGATAGTTTACATTTTATTTGTATCCGCTTTTGACCTAGTTTGGGATGTAAGGATAGCAAGAATAGCAATACACCTAGAATATTTATAGCAATTATATTATTATTAAACAGTTTGGCAGGACCATAGAATGTTTGTTCTGCTCATGTGCATGAAAAATGCATATCCTTGCATACATCCATAGTACACATTCCTGTCTTGCATGCAGGGGCAGGCTGGCCCGGGGGGCAGGGGGCCATCGGCCGCTCGGTCAGGCCACTATTAGGGCCGGGGGGTAGGCCGGCCGCCGCCCCCCGGCTGCAAAATACTATGCTTTCCCCCGCGGCCGCATTTGATGACATCAGATGCAGCCGTGTCAGCGCACAGGCGGCCGCATCACATGACAGGGGATGCGGCCGCGTCATCAATGACGCGGCCGCATCCCTTTTCATGTGATGCGGCCATCTGTGTGCCCCCCGGCCACGCCTCTCCCAGCCCGCGCCTGCTTGCATGTCCATACTTCTTGAGAGACTGAACAGGAAAGGGCAGGGGCATGTAATCGTATGCACAGTACACTAAGGCATGTTTACGTAATTGCTCTCTAGTTAGAGTTAGAAACAGCTGCAGATATGCCTGTCAGAAGACATATCTGTAGTGAGTACTCTACGCCTGTAGCAAAGATCTGTGTTGATGATGATGATCTTTGCGGCTTTTAAATACATTTTCAAAAATGGTGTTTTGTTCCCCCCCCCCCCCCCCCCCCCAAAAAATAAAAAATAATAATCTAAGCACCTACACTCACTGGTCTGTTGCAGTAATTATGGGGGATGAGCGGCGTGGATCCCCTGCAAAAGCCACAGCCAGCATTAGGCTATGTCAGGCTAGGCTGGTGACACTGTAGCTGTGAAAACCGCATTGTGTGGTTCCTCCTTTCATTATATTCACACAGTACCAGCCTGTACTAATAGAGAGTGGTTTTGCTCTGATTGGTCATAATGTGAGAAAGCCGCTCTGATTGATTAGTAGTGGTCAGAGGCCATTGATACAACGTAGTTCATTGATACATCTTTAAAATACATCAATTTATTCTTTATAATTACTTGTAATATATCCAGACCAAAAATTCATTTCCAGCCCTAATAGAACATTATTTCCCTGCTATGTTGTCTATAGTACTAATTTAGAATATCATGTATCTTTTCTTTTTATTAATTCTCACTAGCTATTTTATGTAAATGATATTTTCTGATACAGGATGTACTGAACACTTCTAACTTTATTTATACGCCAATCGCTACTGTAAAGTAGAAGCCACATAATCTCAAAGCAAGAGTAGCAGCCTAAAAAGGAATATCAGAATAGCAACACATAGGGAAAGATTCAATTTAATATGATTTGCCACTGGACATCACCACAATGTACAGATGCACATGCCTCTTATGGTAAGGAATCTCTGCTTATTTTTCTACACACCTCTGCCTGGACATTGCCTAGATGTGTCTCCACTTACTGCTCTGAAGGCAAATTGCGTTGATTTGAATAGATAGACATCACAGAGCATGTAATTATAATGACTTAATATTTATTTAGACAGACCATACATCTTAAAGAACCTTATTTACCCGTCATGTTGTTCATATCACAAATGCATAACATCTTATTATATAAATATTCTATTTTCTTCTCTTTACAACCATTCTGTAGATGTGACTAGCTCTAACCACCTAACTTGCACTGGAATATTTAAAGCTTACTAGTGTTTGCAATGGAGCAAAAATATTAATGATGAACATTAGAAAAGAAAATATGACCATCATTTACACAACACTGAAAAGAGACACTAATTGTGAAACATAAAAAAGCAAGTTTATAATGCCTGAGAGACAAATGTAGCATGTTGTCAGGATAATCCCCACCAGTACATAGATCGTTTAAACACTCTCTGAAAATCCACCGTTTTACTGGAGGCTACCCTACTCCCACCTATACTACTCCCACTGGTACACCCTTGCTGTCTCAATCTCCAGTGAGTCACACTCGCTCCTCTTGTTTCAGATATGCCTTTTTCCCCTCTAGGTTTTCAGGAGCAAGACCCTTTGTTTGTATGTCTGCACTTGCCTTGTCTACCTTGTAAATTCCTGTTTTAGAAATGCTCTGTTTTCCCAATGGTCTGGCACCAAGAAACACTGCAACACCTTACAAATCAACAAAAAAAAAATAGTATTATTATTTTTATTATTATTATTATTATTATTATTATTATTATTAAGTTACAGCTCCAAAGCACCAGCTGTGGCAGTGAATTTGGACAGGTAAAATGTATAATAAAATCAAGCTCTACTACAGCTACATGTTGTTATTTATTCTTTAATTTTGTCACCTGGTTAGACTTAATGAAAGATGTTATTAATGAATGGCCAGTCTTTTTATGCAATCACTGAATCCTTGGACCTATAAGCAATTTGTGAAACACATGTGCCCACATTACACAGGGTTGGACATTCGGGCACCTTGCTATGCAACCGGACCATATGTAGCATGTGGTTGCTCTTTGTGTTTGTTGATAACTTATATCATAACTTAAATCATCATCAGTTATTTATATAGCGTCACTAATTCCGCAGTGCTGTACAGAGAACTCATTCACATCAGTCCCTGCCCCATTGGAGCTTACACTCTAAATTTCCTAACATATACACACACACACACACACACACACACAGAGATTAAGGTCAATTTTGGTAGCATCCAATTAACCTACCAGTATGTTTTTGGAGTGTGGGAGGAAACCGGAGCACCCGAAGGTAAGCCACACAAACACAGGGAGAACATACAAACTCCACGCAGATAAGACCATGGTCGGGAATCGAACTCATGACCGAAGTGCTGTAAGATAGAGGTGATAACCATTACGACACTGTGCTGCTACTATATACCCACCAGTAGTCTCGACTTAGGAAGGTGCTGATTTTTGTGGCTGAAAAGGGTCAGAACTTCGCAATTTAAGGGCAGAGCCCCATCATTTAGGGCATAGTCTGGGGCAGATTGGACATGGCCTTAAGTGTCCTAGTTTGGCAATGGGGAATGTTAGGATGTATTGTATAGAGATATTACAGATTTCCTGGGTTTCATATTCAGGGGGGAATGTAAATTTTTAGCATTTGATTGTATGGTCCAGTACAAAGTTATTATATTATTTTGTATGAAAAAAGAGGACACAATGTGTCACACACTATGCCCTTTTCAATGCATGACCCAAGAAATCTGAAAATAGTGTGATATAAATGTAAATAGCTATGATTTTAAAAAGCATCTTACACTGAGCAGTGCTAAATAAATGATATCCGTTCACACCCATTTATTGTTATCACTAGCGCCTGTCATATTACACCAAAATGTGCAGCCAGCAGTACCCAACACTAACTAGAAATATTTTCTGTATAGGAGATGAGAAGAAGATGGTGGAAGTTATAAACTTTGTTTCATATAGTGTTGCATTTGATATGACAAACTTTCTGCATCAGATTGACAGGAGCCTCACTCTGAACTGTTAGGGAACCTTGCTCCAATTATCTAACTCTCAGTCTTCGACTTTCTTGCTTCAGACCCCTCCTCACATCATAACTCTGACATGCTGCTCTGTTCTCATTACCACAATAACAAAAGTGTTCAGGTCACTACCTCCCACAAGATACACTATTCTATTGAAATAATCTGTGCTGCTATGAAAACCCAATGATCTGATTGGCCACAAGTTGTTCTATACCTGCTCCAGCTCCGCCCACAAAAGAAATTCCTGGTGGACACATTCCTTACAAAGCTGTTATATGTCCTGTAAAAACTGCATCTGGTCACTGCAAATCAATTCATGGATAATATTCTGAAATAATGAAAAAGAAAATGACAGACTAGAACAATAGGAGGAACAAAAATGAAACTGAAATGAGGACACAAAGTAAGGGAAGTGAGTATTCTGGGAGAACAATAAGTGAGAGCATTTAATAATCAGTCACATAGGGCCTGAATCATTAAGGAGAGCAAAGCAAAAAAAAGGAGTAACTTTGCACCTTGGCAAAACCATGTTGCATTGGAGGGGGAGTAAATTTAAAATGTGGAGACAGGTTTACAGTTGGGGAATGGCATGTCCTAGATCAACTTTACATTTCAGTGTAAAAATAAAGCTATCAAGTATCTGTGTCCTCCATGAAAAAACAGCCAGTGTTTTCCTTATATGCAAAATAATAAACTAATTTACACCCCTTGCATTGTAACATGGTTTGTTGGGAGAAAATTTACTGCCTTACTCTTTTTAATGACGATTTTTGGTGATTGTATTCAAATGATTATGGGTGTGATAAAGTCTCTTTAAATATCAATAGAGCAAGATAAGATTCATAATTTTATCCAAAACATAAATGTGGTAAACTCTTCTGTTATCTCTGAGCACATAAATGTATATTGTTCACCTTTAAAATTATATGACCGACTTCCATAGTGAACTTTACATAAAATGATTGCTAATACATTGACAGTAATTTTTATTTTTTATTAAATATGTTTTTTATTTTACTTCAGTGTATTATACAACACAAAAAATATGTCCACTCTAAATTCAGTGTTACATAGAAAATGTCAATGAAGAAACATGAAGCTTTCTAATACACTGACCCAGTTTACATATCTGACCTAGATTACATGCTGACTTTGGCCTGTGGAGAAAGAGAAGTTAACATTTAAATAGTGATGACTCATTTTAAACATCCCCAAAATGCCCCTATATCTTTTCTCTGCAAGAAATTGCTGTGTATGTACTTTCTTTTAAATTAATAATTCTGCTTTATCATCAATCAAATATTAACCAGACAGATGGATTTGTTTAATAACAAACTACATAGTCCTCATTTTCCTAGTTTCTGTTAGGAGTAGTACCATTATTATAGAGACTCATTGAAAATACATGTAACCCCCGCTGCCTATTGAATACCATCAGCAATGGAGTTACGAACAACCACCTCCCTTGTCAGCTCAGATGGTTCTGAGGATTTTACCAGTTATTGATTGCTGGGAAAATTGAATCTTAAAAAAAGCCCTGAGTGGCAGGGTATTTTGGGTACAAGTGGGATAATGAGAGCCACCACTTAGCTCTTTTCTGGCAGGAGCAGGAAGAGTGTAAGCCTGCTGTGCCTGAGAATAGCCTGGGCAAGCTGCAGCTGACTATACTAGCACCATCCAGAACTAGTTTTTGATTGAAGAAATATTTTTTATTTTCATATACAAAAAACAAGTACAATACTATACATACAAGTATACTGTGTTGCATCACAGCCAAACCACTATACTTGATAAAACATTATTCAAATATACTCTATAGCCCAGTTCAGGAACTATAACATGCACCACACATCATGTACTGTACCCTGGGGCGCACACAGAATTGTCCCCCGAGCCCCAAAAAAAAAAACACGAGAGAGAGCTGCTGCGCATGCACCCGCGCATGCGCAGCAGCTCCATTTCGGCAGCACTTTCCTATACAGCAGCTGCGGACGCTTTTTTGACAGCGCCGCGACTGCTGTATAGGACAGTGCCGATATGGTGGGCACTGAGTTAGCACAGGGGGGGGTGTTTCTGGAGACTCAGAAACCCCCCTTTGTGCGCCACTGTGTACCTACAAATTGTACCAAGCCTGTCTGCAAGGAAGATAACAAATCCCTGATCCTATTGAAACAGCCCACATCTAGGGGTAAATGTATCAAGCTGAGAGTTTTCCGGCGGGTTTGAAAAACCAATCAGATTCTAGCTATCATTTATTTAGTACATTCTACAAAATGAAAGTTACAATCTGATTGGTTGCAATAGGCAACATCTCCACTTTTCAAACCCGCCGGAAAACTCTCAGCTTGATACATGTACCCCCTAGTGTCTAGTGAGCCTGGGTTCAAGGAGGGCTGCCATCAAGCATTAGAATAATCAGAGATTAAAGAAAAAAGAAGAGAAAGATCCGCTCAAGGGATAGGGCACCTCACATAAAATGTCTTAAAAATGAGTGTATAGTGTGACGTGAGGGGGTGCTCATCCAAATATTTAGTGAATACATAATTACATACACTTGTGGCGAACCACAAAAAAGAGTTGGTTTCTTGAGCCCTCCAGTCCAACTATCATTTTAAAACCATATTTATTAATTTCACCTCCGGCCGTTTAAATTATCAGCGCCGCAGTGAGCCAATCAGCATTCGCGGCGGCGCTGAGTGATTACGCACGCTGGCGGTTATTTAAGCCGCAGGGTGCCGTCATCTTCAGTTCATCGGCGGAGCCAAAGAGAGAGGACGTCGTGGGACGTCCACGGTCCAGAAGAAAGAAGACGCCTGTGGAAGTGGCAGGGTGCCCTTGTCAGGACAAGGAGCTACCCTGCCACAAGAAGAGAGCACCAGAGATGCCGGCGGGAAGCCCTTGTAAAGGCTAAAAGTGTCCCCGCCCAGAAAACAACCGCGACGAACGGGAGAAGAGGCGTCGTTGGCTGGAGGGTCTGGAAGACCCGGAAAAAAGGCGTCAGGAAGAAGTTGAGTATCCTGAGTGGAGCAGGTAAGTATACCCTGTGCAGTTAGGTCGAGCATAAGTCCCGGGGGCATTGTCGGGCACTAGGCCCATGGCCACTGATAGAGGGCACAAGGCCATAGTCAATTGGGCATAAAGCTCAAAGGTAGGGAAGTATAAGGGCACAAGTCCCTAGTTAGACGGGCTCAGAGCCCATAGTCAGAAGGGCACAAACCCCTAGTTAGTTGGGTTTAAAGCCCATAGTTAGAGGGCACAAGGCCCTGTAGTTAAAGAGAGGCATAAGGCCCCAGTTGAGAGACAGGGCACTAGGTCCCTGGAGTTAGAGGGGGCGTAAGAGCCCTGAGTTTGATTAGGGCGCAAGTCCCAAAGAGTAGTGTGGCAGGAGAGAGTGAGTCTCAGGCTGTAGACCTGAGAAAACAGTTGAGCAGAAGTCTCCTGTGGTTGTTCTACTTAACCGACTGGTTAGGTAGAGGTAAGCGTCTTCCATTGTCAGCCTTCCCTAATTAGTAGCGACTTGTTATTGCACATGTGTGGTGAAATACAGTATCGTGTATTGTGTTTGGTTGTGCTGTGTATGTTTCCTTCCAGGTGCAAGGTGTCAGTCCCCCATTAAAGGAAGGCTCTTGTTCCTGACTGTAATCCTGTGATACTCTGTGTCTGTGGGGACAAGGGGAAGATAGAGCACACACGTAGTGAGGGTTAGGACACACACGGAAGTCTGCCCGTCCTGTAGGTCCCTGGGGTTACAAAGGAATTCCTGAGGCAGTGATTGGGCCCCTCACTGGCAGTGCAACACAGCCCTTTTGAGTTCCAGGGGCGCGTCCCGTGGTGTCAATTGGGTGTCCCAGTCTGAGTTCTGGCAGTTTCCCTGGCAGTTCCAGATTGGGTCGGTGTTCCACAAGGGTGAACGCGACCGTCTCAAGTTCCGGCAGTGGCCACTGACAGTTCCGAGCAGAATCTGCTACCCTGGATGCCACTGAACCATGCCAACTGACCCCTGCTGCAGGGGCCGGCCGCTGAGGGGAATGGGCACATGCATGCAGTTAATTTACAGTAAGGGAGTGCCAAGCATAGGGTATATGATTTTGAGTCGTATCACTTGCACCAGCTACAGGTCTACATATGTCTTAGACGTATATTTTTTGTTGAGCAGAGTGAACCTAGACCCATATTCATCAACAGATGTATCTTCAGATCTGCTCCATGTTGAAGTCGGATGTGCGAATACCCAATATATGTGAATTGTAACAAAAAAATGTACCATACGTTCCTTTTGCATTCCTAAATTAATCAGAATCTGATTCTCAATCTCAAAGAAAACATCAGCTCTTTATGTAAGGATTAAGGGAAAAATTACTGATGAATGCAGTGATTTGTCTAAAACATCAAAATAGCTAACATTCCATACACCACTAGCAGTATCAAGAAAAGACTCATGGCCACGTATTGCTAGTAGTGGTCCTGCTACTGTTCTTATAGGCCTTACAATGCCCATTGCAAAAGCAAGTGCCCAACACGGTCATGTATCTTCTGAAATTTTCTATGCATCACCTTCTCGATCTGAGTGTAGGTTTCTCACTTCCAAAGCAGCCAGATCAGTACAGGAAAACAACATTGTTGCTGAAGAACAAATTGGACCTTCACAGAACCCATGAGGGTGTCCATGATTGCTATATGTAAGTCTGACATTTCAGATTCTGACACTGTAATTATAGAGCAGCCTCCATCCAAACTGTATCAACCATTTGGAAATGTGAGGATGAGTGTTATGCCTTCAGCAGTTACGTATTTACATATATATGTATTCTGTGTAAACTCCATCTAGTGGTCAGCCTGGTATTAACTTAAATTGAACTCTCAGAGCCTCTGTAGTTTAGTTACCAATGCACCATGGGTAGCTACAGGTCTCCATTTTAGATATTACATGCTAAGAAGCAAGAGGTGCAGTATATCTCTCCCCTTAGCACAGCATCAGTGGTAAGATTGCTCCCTAGTTATGCACTTTTGCCATGTGTTTTCATGTTTGCATTACAATACATTTGTTCATGTTGTAAATGTATTTCCTTATTTCTGTATTACAGTTTTACCACTTGAATTATAACTTTCTTAACTACTTGAATAGACAACATTTAACTAGGAGTGGTTATGCTGTCTGTCTGATTATATTCAGGCTAAAGAGAAGATTATAGTGAAGACAGAACAGTAAAACATTGGCTGTCAGCAAGTGGAACACATATATTCTGATTAACAGACCTGCTACACTGCCAACTCAGTTATCTGCATATGACAACTCAGCAGTTTCTACACAGTCTACAACACAGTGGCCACTCAGTAATAGGAGTACAGCCATTTGACTTCACAGAAACCTACAAATTGTCAGTGCAGCCATCCTGATTCAGTAATAAAGCACTTCCTGCATAGTCAAGCACCTCTTTAAAGGAGCCAATACTCTGACTTCTCAGAAACTGGCACTCAGTATACGCAGTTACCTGTATACTGCAATATAGTGATCTCTATACAGTCAAACACCTACCTCTCAACATCATGTCACAGAAAACGACATCTTCATACAAAACAAGGTCTCAAACCTGTGGTTCCTCAAAATCTTCATCTGCAGCCATCATTGCCCGCACAAAAGCTGTAGCCGCGAAAGTACGTGCCAACTTTGCTGAGTGAGAAATGCAATTGAAAATAGAGAAATCACGTCAGGAGGCAGAAATGACAAAAGAGAAATCACGTTTGGAGGCAGAGAAATCACGTCAGGAGGCAGAAATGACAGTAGAGAAATTACGCTTAGAGGCAATTATGGGAAAGCTTGCTGCAGAAAAAGAAGCTGCAGCTGCCATTGCTGAAGCAGACTTCTTGGAGACTGCAGATCGCCTTGATATAAAAGGCACCATCAATGTACTTGACTCAGAGCTCGGATCCCAAGATCCACTGCAACGCACATCAGAATATGTCCATCAAGCCTCCAAAATGAGCAGCAACCCTCCAGAAGCACAAGGTATGCAAACAGACTTTATCAGTGAAAAAAGTCTAACATGCTGTGCAGTGCAACCACATGTAAACAACAAACCGCAAATTTACAAGCAAGAGAATTCTGCACAAGGTGAAACCACGAGGGACATCCCTCCCCCACACCAAGAGTTTGAGTCTGTAAACTACAACAAAGGCAGCGCCTCCTACAGACAAAAGTGGTATGACACAAGCCGGCTGGAAACAGACAATCCTAGCAGGTATGACCACACACCACTTGCTCACTATGTTCATACACCGACAGCACATCCTAGAGCCAACCAGGACACACTAGACTTTGCCAAGTTTCTTGCACGACGAGAGCTTGTAACACAAGGACTTTCAAAGTCCAGAGCTTGGCGATCCTCCTTCCTAAATGCAATCAGAGGCTTAGGGCTAGATTTACTAACAGGCGTGATGCATGGCGGCTTGAAGCCGCCAATGCATCGCGGCAGTTTTCCGGCGGGTTTGCAATGCAAACAGCTGGATTTACTAATGGGCGCATATCAGCTTCAATTTGAAGCCGCCGGCGATGTCACGGCGGGATGTAATGCTCAAAGCCGCCGGCGGCTTTGAATAGAACATGGCGCTTTTGCTTTAAATGACGGCGCTTTTGTGTAAAGGCGGTTTTTTTGAAAATTACACCTGTCTCCTGGCCTGTTACTATTGGCTATTTTCAAAGTCAGGAGATTTGACATTACAAGCCCTATATAAACCACTGGCCTGACACTTTTTCTTTGATAGGGGTTTGAGGAGTTTTGTGAGAGGAGTTTGGAGGATAGTGGTTTGCTGTGAGTTGGTGAGAGTTGGAGTTTGGTGGATTGGTGGAGCGATATTTGATTGAAGTGTGAGTAGTCCTGTGGTATTTTTCTGTTTTGTACATTTATTTTCTCTTTTATTTTCTGTATTGTTTTTTTGGTATTTGACTTGTCCTTTGTCTGTGTTACTTGTGTGTGACTGTGTTGAGAGTGTGTCTGTACTTAGTGTAGTTTGTCTTTTGTGTTTGTAAGTCTTTCTGTGTTTTGTGTGTTTGACATTTATTTGTCATTATGTCCAGAGATAGGAGGGGAGAACAGGCTGAGGAGAGGGAGATGGAGGTTGAGGGGTCAGAGGAGGGAGAGGGAGAGGTTGAGGAGACAGGTCAGGGCAGGAAGACCAAGACAGGGAGGAATGTGCGCTTCTCACATGATGAGAATTGTGTGTTGGTGCACAATATTGTTCCCTGTTATGAGATCATACTAGGCAACCTGGCAGCCCGGACTCCTCTAAGGCAGCGTCACCAATTGTGGGGGCATGTCTGTGATGCCGTGAACGCAGTGGGCCCACTAAAGAGGACAGTGGCGCACTGCCGCAAGCGGTTTTCAGATATAAAAAGGAGGCTGAAAGAGAAGATGGCCCAGGAAAAGAGGGCAACTAGGTGCACGGGTGGTGGCCCTCCTCTTCGTATTGAGTACACAACGTACGAGGAGGAGCTGCGACAGATAATGCCGGCAGAGATTGTCGAGGGGATAAAAATCCAAGACACGGATTCGCCCTCTTTTGGACAAGTAGTTGGTGAGTTTTTTGCATATTTTACTCTAACAGTATTTTAAAAAAAAATTATTTTTAAAAATGCTTTTTTATTTTTAAAACTGCTTTTCTCTTTGCAAAACTGCTTTTCTCTTTGCAAAACTGCTTTTCTCTTTGCAAACGTTTTTTCTTTTTTTTTTTTTTCAAAGTGTATTTTTGTCTCTAATAGTTTGTAAAGGTTTTTTTTTCTCATAGAAAAAAAAAATACAAAAATTGCAAACACTTTTGTGCAATAAACAGTATATTTGGAAATTGTTTTTTTCTGGAAATACATTGTATGCTTTTTCTAATACATCCAGAATCGCCAGGACCGCAGTTCAGTCCCAGTGCCAGACCTACACCTCCACCTTCAGCGAGAGATTCGGGCACAGACGAGCAAGCAGGTGCGTGATTTCTGTTTAGGAGAGAAATAATGGAGTTACTTGATTTTCTGTGCAAATGTTGCTGTCAATGTTTTGTTTTTTTTCTTTTTATTGTTTGCAATGAGAAGTTAGGGCTACATTTTACTAAACTGATATGTTGCCTATAGAAACCCATCAGAATATACCTTTACTTTATTTATTGCATTCAACAAAATGACAGCTAAAATCTGATTGGTTGCTATAGGCAACATCTCCACTTTTTATAGCATGCAGTTTAGTCAAAATAACCCAGCATGTACTACACAGTCCAAATGATAATGGGTATTAAAAGGATAATAAGTGCATCCGTAGGCAGGTAGCATAGGACTAGAAATCAGGAATGCAAACATTGTGAAAGAATCTGTAGTTGCTAAAGAATATTCTTTCCTATCCAGTGTTCAGAATGCAATATACAAACATATTATATACTATATACTTACCGTCATTTTTCATACACAGGGCCCTCTTCATACCAGCCACCTCAGGCGGAGTCCCTGGAAATGTCCCCTGAGCCAGAGGATCAAACGACCATCACCCTGGTAACAGTGGATGCCCCTGTGTCTGGCCTCCAGGAAGTTTCACCTGGCCCTGCTGAACCATAACACCACCAACCTGCACCTGAAACTATGGACCCAGCCAGAGAAATTGCGCTGTCTATTGGCGCATTCCAGCAGCAACAGACAAACTCGCCACATGTCACAAATTGTGGCCCAGTTGAGGTGAATACACCGCTCCACTAGCCAAATCCCTGCTGCAATAAACCGGCTGGCAAGCGCTTTGGAGCAAACGAATGTGCAGCTGGCCAAAATGTCTGGGTCTGTGGACGCCATGCATTCCTCCGTTCGCGAGGGGAATGCCAATGTTATCCGGCTGGCAGGCCAGCAGGAACTCATTGCCCGCATGCCGGCACCTTTTTTATCGGCCTCCACCAGTACTGCTAGTACGCTGACCAGATCAACATATAGCACTCCTCCAAGGAGAGGTGCTCGCACCAGGGGTGGGCGAGGGAGGGTAGAGAGTGGGGCTAAGCACAGTGATATGCCAGCGAAAAGACGGCGCTAGGGCAAAAAATGTATTATTGGGGAATGTTGTGTGTAAGCGTTATACTTTTTCTTTTATTATGTTGTAATGCAATAAATGCAGTTATATTTCATTCATATCATTCTTTCTTTTCTTCCCATTAAACAAGAGTATACTGTTTTCTTTAAAACGATGCACTAATTTCACGTACACATTGACCTCTAACTGTCACTTTCCAGGGATTTTAACAATTACAACATTCACAGTACACACTATCCTCTGTTTAAAGGGTCCAATTTTATTAAAATACTCCATAAATAAAACCATTGCACTGACATAAAATCAAAAACCAATATATGTTTTTTATTGTATGCACTTACATTTAAAGTAGTTTGTAATGAGACGGTCTCAAAACTGCCTCCCCCTGTGTGCTCTGCACATCACCAAATGGGACACGGGCGCCTACTTGTTCACTGTGTACTGCAATAATCGGTGGGGTAAGTTGATGTAAAGCTAGATTATGTATCAGACAGCAAGCCAGGATAATATCAGACACCTTAACAGGTGCATACATAAGCACCCCACCAAATATATCTAGGAACCTGGTTTACATGAGTACAAACATTGGTACTACGTCCACATCAGGCAAAGATTCCAGATTCATACGCACTTTAAATGCACGTGGAGTGGCCGGTAAACCTTTACATCAGTAAATAGGATTCAATAATACAGAATGGGGAAAAAAAAAAAACCTCACATTACATGCCAGTTTGCCCATTTCCCATATACAATCCTAAAGGAGGAAACTTTGCACAAAATGGCTCTTTCTCTTATGTTAGAAACGGCTAAATAGTTCAAACAGCACACTGTTTGAACAATCTCGCTGCTCACAAGCAGCGCTTTCATTTTGGTCTATTGAATGGCGGTTTTCCGGCGGCTTTATAAACCCCCTAATAGTAAATCCGGCTGTTTGTATGTAGAACATTGTTGAAACCGTCATGGCGCTTTATACAGAGGCGGGTTTGGAAACATCATTTTTGGCTGTTTGGACGACGGGTTTAGCCTTAGTAAATCCGGCGATGGCTAAACCGCCGGCAAACCCGCCGAAAGTCGGCGGGTTTACAAACACGCCTGATAGTAAATCTAGCCCTTAGAACTTTCATATAGCGAGGAGATAGACTTCTTAATTAAATGGCTTGGAAATGAATCTGTTGAACATGCTAAAAGGATCAGAGCAATTAATATAAACTACCCAGAGTCTGGCCTTAAAATGATCTGGGATAGTCTTGATGAATGTTATGGCTCACCAGAAGCAATAGAAGCTGCACTATTCAAAAGAGTTGATGATTTCCCTAGATTACTTAACAAGGGCTACCAGAGACTTAGAGAACTGAGTGACTTATTAATGGAGCTTCAAGTGGCCAAGTCTGAAGGAGACTTACCGGGACTTGCCTACCTTGACACAGCCAGAGGCATTAACCCCATAGTTCAAAAGCTACCTTACAATCTGCAGAAACAGTGGGTCACCTATGGCTCCAAATACAAACAGCAGAACAATGTGCCATTTCCCCCATTCTCTGTTTTCATAGACTTTGTACACCAGCTTGCTAAGGTCCGGAATGATCCTAGTTTTGCCTTTACCCTATCAGGTGCTACCCCAATACTACCTAGCCCACGCAAAACATCAGTTGCCGTTCACAAGACTAATGTGTATCCTCCAGATTCCTTCCACAGGTCTTCCAGATATACCAGTCAAGAGACTAAAGACAAGGATCCTAGCAAACAGTGTCCTCTACATCGGAGACCACATCCTCTCCTGAAATGCAGAACCTTCAGAGAGAAATCCCTGGAGAACCGCAAAGCCGTCCTTCGAGAAAACGACATCTGCTACAAGTGCTGCTCTTCAACATTTCGCCAAGGACTGTAAGGTCAGTGTCAACTGCACAGAGTGCAACAGCACAGATCACAACACAGCTCTACACCTTGGGCCTTCCCCATGGACTTTATTACACAGTCAAAGTGACCCCGAGCATGGCTGGGAGCACAGTGGAGAGGGAAGGAACACTACTACAGTCACACCAGAGATAACTTCACAATGTACTGAAGTCTGTAAAGAAGCCATAAGCGGCAGATCTTGTTCCAAAATCTGTTTAGTAAGAGTCTACCCAAAGGGCCAGCCAGACAAAGCTGTCAAACGCAATGCAATCCTAGACGATCAAAGTAATAAGTCTCTAGCCAGATCAACCTTCTTTGAAATCTTTAGTATCAAAGGCCCCAACACTCCTTACTCCTTAAAGACTTGTGCAGGGAGTTTTGAGACAACAGGGAGAAGAGCTACTGGCTATAAAGTCGAGTCCATGGATGGAAAGACTTGTCTTCCTTTACCAACTATCACTGAGTGCAACCAGATCCTAGATAACAGGTCTGAAATTCCTACACCAGATGCAGCTATTCATCATGCACACTTGAAACGTATAGCACACCTGTTACCAGAACTGGACCCTCAAGCCCAGATAATACTACTCATAGGGAGAGAGATCTTAGGGGTCCACAAAGTCAGAATCCAGATCAACGGTCCATACAATGCACCTTATGCTCAACAACTAGGGGGTAAATGTAAGAAGCTACGGGGTCTTCAACTCCCGCGAGTTCGGCGTCTTCAGCGCTTAAATTTAAAGTGCCACTGCATTGTAAAGGGAGGTTTCCCTTTACAAGGCAGCACTGCTTTAAATTTAAGCGCTGAAGACGCCGAACTTGCGGGTGTTGAAGAACCCGGAGCTTCATACATTTACCCCTAGATCTGGGATGGGTCATAATAGAAGATGTATGTATGGGAAACGTACACAGACCTTCTTCTGTTAACAGCATGCTTACCCATACCTTGGAAAATGGATGTCCTTCTATTTTCCAACCGTGTCGCAACTGCTTTCTCATAAAAGAATTGCCACACTGTTCTGTCATAGACTCCTCTAGTGACAATCACATCTGTGACAACTACCAATATCATCTAGGGTGCACAGTCTTCCAAAGAACACAGAAGGATTATCAGGTGGAAATGTCAATTGAGGACAAACAATTCTTAAAAATAATGCAGAATGACTAGTCAAAGATGAGGCAAACAGCTGGGTTGCACCTCTACCCTTTAGAACCCACAGACCTCGCCTACCTCACAACAGAGAACAAGTACTTAAACGCTTCTCTTCACTTTAACGTAAATTTCACAGGAAACCAGAGATGAGAGATCACTTCTTCTCTTTCATTGACAAAATATTTGAGAATGGCCATGCTGAGATATTTCCCATCCTCAAATATACAGAGGTAAAGAACCAGAGACTGTGTGTATTATCTGATGCTTTAGTTAAAGCAATAGCAGCTGCTACATATCTTAAAACTGTGGACATAAAAGGACAATGTCATATTGGGTTTGTTATGGGCAAAGCAAAGTTAGCACCACAACCAGAGCACACCGTACCCAGACTGGAACTTTGTGCTGAAGTACTAGCTGGGTTAGCTGAACTCATCGTATCTGAGTTGCCTATTGAGCTTGCAGAAGCAGAATTCTACACAGACAGTAAAGTAGTATTAGCGATGAGACCAGACGATTTCATGTTTATGTCAGCAATCGAGTGCTACGGATTAGGAGACCTACCAATCCAAAACAGTGGCACTATGTATCTACTGTTCACAATGCTGCAGACCACGCTACAAAAGCTGTCACAGCCAATCTCCTTAAAGACACTTCTTGGTTTACAGGACCTGAATTCTTGTACAAAGCAGATTGGAACAATCCAGAAAGCCACACATTTGAGTTAGTAGACGCATACTCAGATGTTGAAATCCATACACAAGTGACTACAATCTATACCACAATTTCAGATTGTGAGCCTCACAGACTTCAAAGGTTCTCAACTTTTAAATCAATTGTCAGAGCTTTTACTTGCCTAACCCACATAGCTTGGTGATTTAAAAACGCCACACCTGTAAATGCAAATGAATGTAAGGTTTGGCATCACTGTCAAAATACTTACATAGTAACAGAGACACAACAATCCAAGAACCTCATTATCTGTGTTGTGCAACGTCAAGCCTATACTAGAGAGATTGACTGTATTACCAGTGGAAAACCTATTCTTAGAGACAGCATCCTGAAGAAGTTAGACCCATTCCTCGACAAGCATAATTTGCTGAGAGTAGGAGGTCGCCTTGAAGAAGCAAACTTAGGATTCAATGAGAAACATCCATTAATCATTCCTGGAAGTCACCACGTTACTTCTTTAATTGTGCAACACTATCACAATGAAGTCAAACATCAGGGACGATTATTTACCGAAGGGGCTCTACGATCAGCTAGGTTCTGGATTATTGAAGCAAAACGACGTGTAAGTAACATAATCTTCAAATGTATCACTTGTCGCAGACTTCGTGGTACTTCTCAAACTCAGAAAATGGCCAATCTTCCAGCAGACAGGCTTAGTGCAGAACCTCCCTTTTCTAACGTTGGTCTTGATGTATTTGGTCCCTGGACTGTCATCACCCGACATACAAAAGGGGCGAATGCAAGCAGTAAGCGCTGGGCAGTTGTATTCACCTGTATGGCTATCAGAGCTGTTCATTTTGAAGTCATAGAATCAATGGACACTTCAAGCTTTATTAATGCTCTTAGACGTTTCATAGACGTGTCCTATAAAACACATCCGCTCCGACAGAGGCACTAACTTTGTTGGAGCAGCCAAAGAACTACAAATTTGCTTGAAAATCGACATGAAAGGTGTGCAGAGATACCTTAGTGAACAGGGTTGTGCATGGGCCTTCAACCCACCTCATTCTTCTCATATGGGAGGGATCTGGGAGAGAATGATCGGCATAATTCGCAGAATCCTTGATTCCATCTTCCTAAAAGTAGGAACTGCAAGACTCACTCACGAGTGTTTAACAACCTTCATGGCTGAAGTCTCAGCTATTGTCAATGCTAGACCTCTGACTTCAGTTTCTAATGACCCAGAAGACCCATTCCTGCTTACTCCACTTTTCTTACCCAGAAAACTGGGACTATCCATGCTCCTCCTGGAGAGTTCAACACCAAAGACTTATATAAACGTCAATGGAGGCAAGTACAAAGTCTTGCAAACACCTTCTGGGACAGGTGGAAGAGACAGTACATCTCTACGCTGCAATCAAGGAACAAGTGGCAAGTTGCCAAACCTAACTTAAAACCTGGTAACGTTGTGCTCACCAGAGATTGTTAATCACAGTGCAATGAGTGGCCTTTAAGTCTTGTCACTAAAACATTCCCAAGCAAAGATGGGAAGGTCCGTAAGGTCGAGGTCAAGATTTGCAAGCACGGAGAGACTAAGTTATTTCTTAGAGCAGTATCTGAGCTGATCTTGTTGTTACCTTCGGAGGACTTAAGTGGTGGCATCAATTGATACCAGGTGGGGAGTGTTATGCCTTCAGCAGTTATGTATTTACATATGTATGTTTTCTGTGTAAACTCCATCTAGTGGTCAGCCTGGTATTAACTTAAATTGAACTCTCAGAGCCTCTGTAGTTTAGTTACCAATGCACCATGGGTAGCTACAGGTCTCCATTTTAGATATTACATGCTAAGATGTAAGAGGTGCAGTATATCTCTCCTCTTAGCACAGCATCAATGGTAAGATTGCTCCCTAGTTATGCACTTTTGCCATGTGTTTTCATGTTTGCATTACAATACATTTGTTCATGTTGTAAATGTATTTCCTTTTTTCTGTATTACAGTTTTACCACTTGAATTATAACTTTCTTAACTACTTGAATAAACAACATTGAAGTAGGAGTGGTTATGCTGTCTGTCTGATTATATATTTAGGCTAAAGAGAAGATTATAGTGAAGACAGAACAATGAGTATTAATGATGATCATTTAGACATAGAAATTGTGGATACTACTTATGAAGTTGCTAATGTGCAACAGGATGAGGGGGGTAATTGTGGATTTGACAATAATGAATGTATTGTACTTGAACAAGATAATTGAGGTTGATATTGATTGTGTCCAAGTAAGGCAGCCATCAATGGTACCGCCTCCTGCCATGATAAATGCATTGTCATGCCTGGGTTAAAGACTGAAAAATCCAACTCTTGCACATGGAAATAATTATATCCCAACCTAGACAACATTTGGCAAGGTATCTGTAGCCTTTTTTGATGCCACAATAAGTAGAGTTAGGGATGTTGACCATCTAGGCACCTCCTCACTATTACATCATTTGCAGTGAGTTCATTTAAGTAGTTAATCAACATCAGCAGAATTATGAATAGTAACAAAAAGTCCAGCATCAGATAGTATCAAAATGGATAAACACTTCATGCAATGTTCACCGTAGGCACCTTCATCATCAACCTCCTCTTTATTAGTACATAGTCCAGTATTCAAATTTCAAATGTAAACTTTCTCTTCTAATGAAATCTATAATTTCCAAGAAGAATCTTTGCATGCTACAGCTGCTGCTGGGTGAATCTTTTATACAGAAGGGGACCAAGAAGAGTAAGCATAATTTAAAAAAACAATTGCCTGTGAAACAAACGTTTGCAAGACAAAACAAATATGACAGCCATCATCCTGTTGCACAGTGAATTGATAAAGCTATGACCGCTATGGCAGAAATGGATTTGTGTCCAATTTCTGCCATCAATGCATCAGGTTTTAGCAGATTAGTTGAGGTCATAACCAGTGAATGCAGCATCGTCCAATACACCTTCCAATGCAAAAGACCCTTATGAGAGCCTACAATTTTATGGTGGGGTGGCAGAATGAGAAGGGGAAAGGACATATGCACTATGAACGCAGTCAATGTCCAGAATGGGCGTGCCAAGCTTGGGCGCACGTAGCAGTGTCCGATTCAAGCTGTGGGCATTCCGAAGGTAGATGTTTACGTATTTCTTAACACTTGCACCAGCTGCAAGTCTTTTGTAAGTGCTGAGTGCTAGTGATGATGGTCGTGTATGCAAACTAGAACATGTGTTCTACATCATAATAAATGTATTTTATGGAGAGACAAAAAGTAAAAAAAACAGTTTTGTCATTAATGACTACAAGTGACAATCATTGAATGTTGTTTTTTCTGTGTGTTCTTTTGTGACTCTATTCCACATATGTATTGGAATTATCCTTCAGTGTATTGCCTGTTAGAGCAGAGTGGATCTAGACCCATGTTCATCAAAAGAAGTATCTTTACATCCACTCCTTGTTGAATACAGACATGTGTATGCCTGATGTCTGTGAGTTTTTCTTTTTTTTAAAAAAAAAAAATAATAATAAATGAGACCCATTATGTGCATTACGACTGGGTGAATTTCAACACATACCATGCTTTCCACACACAATAAACTTGGTAGTTCAAAAATTTTTAAACCATGAGAGATCAGTGCAGGAGTTGCAGTCTGTGGCCTGTAAAATTTCTAGCCATTTTTGGCATTCAGTGACTGCATGAAGAACATTGCAGCAGCTGCAAAAAAAAAAGATAATCTGCCATGCCACCAACCGAAGTAAGAGGTAGATTTGAGGTGGAATTACACACTTTATATGCTTAAGCAACTGGAGGAACAGCTAGAAGCCATCAAGAGCTACACATGAGATAGAGGGTGGGAGACATGTTACCTTACTCCAGCACACAGAAGAATCCTTTGGGTTTTAAGCAAGCTACTCAAACCGTTTGAAATTGCAACACATTAAGTGAGTTCAGACACTGCCAGCTTGAGTCAAGTCTTACACTTTTGTCACACATCGGAGTCTTAGCCGCACTTACCACATCCACCATCATCCACTGTCATGTCACGGTTACCCAGGTCCCTCCTGCTCGCCTGCAGCATTTCTGTCCATCACGTCTACATTTGTAAACAAACCCATACTGTTTGTTCTGCTTCATGGGCGTGGCCATCTTGGATGCAGTCAGGTGATCATTCCAGACCAGCCAGATTCAGCAGCTGTAATCACATGAACTGTGCAGCCAATAGTTGTTTGGAACACTCTATTTAAACCTGCTGCTTAGATCTGTTCATTGCCATAACGACACACTTTTCTCCCGAGGATTGGTCTTGGCCCCAGTTGTTCCTGATTACCCTATGTTTACAAAGTGAACATCCCGCATTATCAACTGAACATCACATTTACAAGTCCACATCTCTTTACAATTACCTGCAATTCTAAAGTGCATATCTTCCTTCAAGTATCCTGCAATACTGAGTTCATCTTTCTGCAAGTACTCTGCACTTCCAAGCTGCTTATCTTCCTGCAATATTCTGCATTCAGCAAGAGTGCTTACTTCAGTAAGAACTTTGCACCATCCAGTATCTATTCTGCAGTACAAGTGGCTTTACCAGTATCACCAGTTCTGTTGCGGCTGTTTCTGAGTCTCTAGGGCTTGTTTCCAGTTCTGTGTATTTGTCTGTGGATTCCATGTCTGTAGCTGCCACGCAGTCCTGAGTTTGCCATTCCGTGTCACGGTTCTGTGGTCCGAGTCCCTGTCTCCAGTTTGTTTTGATCTGAGTTTCTATGTATTTTCTATCTGAGTTCTTATTAGTGGGTTCCAAACCCATGTGCCTGGTTACAGGTGCCTGAATTGAGTTCCCACAAAACAGTTCCAGTCTGTTATTACGCCGGAATCAAGTTCAGTACTCAGGCATAGATTCTGATCCTAAGACTCAGATACTGCTTGTGTTACTCTGAGTACTCTAGGTGAGCAGAGAGATCATCAAGGCCTCCTGGTTCCGTTTCAGTCCTGCTTCAGCTAGACCCAAGGGTCCCGAATCAGATCAAGAAATACAGAGGACTGTGACACCCTTATCAAACTACTGGAAAAGCAGCTAAATAAGCTAAAAGAGGATATATAAGTCTTTCTTAAAAGTATGTTGAACTTGTAGATAAAGTTCTCTATTTGCTTTACCAGGACCCAGAGTTTGCAGCATCTTGAACTTAGATCACTACATTTTCAACCATATTTGCCCTTAGGTTTAAGTCTTATATAATGTCTTTCTTACCAACTGACAAAAATGTTCACAAAAGCAAACAGCTTCTTTTGAGCAAGCTGTCGGCTCAAGTCGCACATTACATGTTCTCTGCTTCAGCTTCTTCTAACAATGCTACTTACAGAAAAAAACCTCACCTTTTCTAAGAGTCACACTGATGAGTCAACACAGCGCACCAATGTTAAAGATTATTATGTCATTTGGTCAAGCTTAAAAGAAATGCCCAAACATATTGGCACGTCAATAAGTCTTAATCTGATACACCTTACATTGATAGAATTGTGGAGGATTACTTTAATGATAACGTATAAATTAGCATCTCAGACAGTTCCTTTGAATTGTGGTAGGAAAAAAAGGCAATTTAGAGCCCCTTGCACAAACTAGCTATTGTGTACTTAAGCTGCCCACCCTCCAGTGTGTACACTGAATGAGTGTTTAGCACAGCCAGAGTCGGTACCATCAGTCTTAGACATCATTGGCATGCCTCCAACACTAAGTAGTCCACCGATTGCTGGCCTTCCCAATTAGAATCCTTAACAGAACCCAGCTGGGCCCAGCCTCAGGCTAGAGATGACATAACACCTCTGTCAGGAATCTCTAGTACTGATGACATGGGTGGAGAATCACCAATCAACCAGCCACTATGAGAACCTGCTAGGTGTACTCCTTAGTGCCTGAGTATCAATTGTGTCCAACATACTCCCACTCCAGGACCATTTCCATCTGCAGTGTCCTCATACCAGCTAAGTACTCTGTTGCTTTTAAGGAGGGAAAAAACTACACTGGGCTGTGAGTCCTCATTGAGCGAAGTCCATATCCTCTTGCTGGGATCCCTGGTGAAGTATGAGGGGTCTTATACTCCACGTCAGTGCATTTGGTTGTGTCAATCCTGCATGCTAGTTATTGTCATCTGAGTGTGTGTACTCCACTACACTTGTGGGTATATATATATATATCAAACTGTGATTTTTTTTCAGCAAAACTGAAACTCACCGGAGATTGAACAGAAAAAAAAGCATGCTGTTTGGGCTATCTGACCGATGTTAACATAACAGTAGACACAATACAAGTTTTAAATATGAGAGTAATCATGATTTCATGTTTAGAAGGGCAAAAATTATTATTAATTATCCTACAGGGGTCAAATTATTTTCTGAATAAATTAGTGGGCCAAATATCATTAATGATTATATGTATGGGAATTTTTATTTTATTATATTATAGTGGCTTACTATTTTATTACCAGTGGGGCCCTAATTATATTTTTATGATGTTGCAACACCAAATTTGTCCAGATGGGGACACTATTTAAAGTACATAGTTGTGGCGCTACAAGTGACAGCATGCACTTGTGCTTACTTTCATACATCGGTGAGTTTAAACTCGCCTGAGAAAATAGCTGAAAATTGCAACTTGATAGAATTACCCCTTGATGTCTTTCTCTGTTTTACAGGGTCTCTCCGATATACTCCCTTGCATCCATTTATTTACTGCCTTAAGAGTGCCTACATGTACCTTATTGCACGATACGTGCTGTTCAAACAGTGCCAACATGTTCATGTACCTCATTACAAAAGAGGGATTTGTAGATTCTTTAATTAAAAAAAATCAAATATTTGGTTGTATATTATTTACTTATTTATACTATATAATGCAATTTCAGATGTTCTGATTTTTTTTTTTACTATTCTGATACCCACAAGTCAGCAGCACCGGGGTGTTGTGTGTGTGTGTGTGTGTGTGTGCGTGTGTGTGCGTGCGTGTATTTCATTAATCCGGAATGGTAAGTATCCAAATTCTACTTTTACAAGAATGTCTTAAAAACTGAGATTTACTTTGAAATTACAGATTGACTTAACGTGGGAATGTTTACCTGTCATAACAAACGTTTTATAACATGCTTATGTGAAAGGACTCTGACGATACTGGAAACCTTGCTTACATATTTGAAAGGAGGAGCATTACCTTATGTGAATTCAATAGAAATATAGCACAATGGTGAGTGAGATGATGAAATTTATATCCATGTTTATTGATATATAACATCATTTATGAGTGCAAAGTCTTTGTTATCACCAAATTTACTGCAAAATTATTCGTTTCGAGTAACTTGTAATATTATGTACAGGTAACAGTACAAAGTGCATATTTACAGGGTTCCCTCCTTGGATGCCGTGTAAATAGAGAAGCATTCAGTAGTAATTTAAAGTGCACATGTCAATGTAAGTTTGAAAAATCTAAAGTCTGGTTAAAGCCAAATTGAAATGTCCATTCACCAACACAATTTTCTCAGGAAAATCTACAGCAAATGTGCTATTCTCCTTCTGTTTTGTACCTTCTGCTATTTTGGTTTAGGCATAATGCAAATGATCTGTTTGTGGGGCAGGTCCTGTGATCGTTTTAATCTCATGTGATCAATGAAAAGTTTTTAGGAGTTTGTATGTTAAGCTTTGTGTTTATACTATAACACTTCTTACAGTTTGATGTCACAGAAAAATTCTCAAGAATGCGATGAAAATATGGCTGCTAGCACATGGGATTTTTGAATTCTAAATTATATATCACAACTGGAGAAAAGATGAATCACTCATGGGATTTAAAGCTAAAAAAAATAATATTCACCTTTCCCCCACCAGTATTTATGGTGATGGAGGCAGGATGAAGAGTCATCGAATGATGACATCATCATAACTAAGTAACAAAAACCGTCTGATGCTTTAAGGAATAAATTGTGCAGACTAGATAGGATGTGGATCTTATCTGCCATTAAATTCTATTTCAATGTTTCAAATACCACACATCCCATATTTGGTTGTATGCTTACAGACTTACAGTTACTATTGTTGAGATTAAAATAAATGAGATAGATCTGGAAAATGGAAAATAAATGAGATAGATCTTTAGATGCATCTTCCAACTACACTCTTCAGCACTGTTCCCTTAGTTCCATAAGCATTAGTTTATCTTGGCATAAGAGCTGACATTCTACATAGTGAAACTTCACTTTTTCTCTCATACTTCCCTGCCTTTACACAGTTGTGTTCACTTCAGTTTATTTACAAACTTATGGATACCAGAAGTACATTTAACTCTTTTCTGGGCCAACCCTGTGATTCTAATAAGTGCAGTTCTTAGTGCAAGTACCCACGCATACAATGCTCAGCTCATAAAAAGTCATGCAGTCCAGAAGTACACCTTGACTTGCACTCAGCCATAACATATTAGTCTAGGCAGCATATCAGTAGCCACACTTGAGCGCATACAAAAGTTAGGGTCACTCAGCATAACTCAAAAGTTACACTTAACTGAAACAACTCAAAATCATAAACTTACATATAATATTATTTAATATATGGATAATAATAATAATTTTATTGTAGGATATTTGTGTTTCAAGTCTTCTTTTGTAAAACAATACAATTTTGACGTTTGAAATAGAACATACTCCTCTATATATTCTTTATTTCTGTCAATATTAAACTTGTGGTAAGGATTATTTATCAAGTGCACTTTGATTTTGGAAGTCATTTCTTGAAACAAGGCACCATTATACCCTGTTCTTTCTGTCAAGAACCTAAAAATAGTATTTAAAAAAAAACAAAAACACTTTATAAAACAGCGCCCTCCTCAGCAATTTTTAAAACTCTTCCAGACCAACGTATAAAATACATATATAATAAACAAGAATGGCTGGTGAAATTAGCACGACCCTTAACATAACATCCAGTTGCTGTGGACTGACAGAAGCAGAAGAGGTAGGAAATGCATCAAGCCTGACAAAAGTGAAGCAACTCCGGTGGTGGTAGAGACAGAACATTTGAGCAGGAGTATGGAAAAGCAGAAAACATTTGGCTAAGGGACCATTTGACATCTAGCATATTGTACAATTGGTGGACAGTTGCATTATACATCTCCGCACCCAGCCCTCTGCAATTCTACAACACACTACACTGGTCCATTTTGTAATGCAACAAAAAACTGCTTTTATTGTTTACTGCTGAAATCAAGCGGATAGGTCAACCTTGACAGTCATGGACAAAATGTGGAATAAGGAAAAATGACTAAATCTTCACCGTTAAAAACATGAGCAAGTCCTTCATTTAACATATCCTTGGTTTACTGAAGAGGATGACAGACTTTCAGCATAGGAACCCAAAGATACACATGGCTGAACGGATTCATTAAGAGCACGTCACTGATCACCAAGCTTTGTGGGGCAGTGTTTGGCACACACAACCTCATTAGATGATTGCTTGCTTTTGCTAGGGACTCTGCTGCTGGTGCTACCATCAACTCTGCAGTTGCCACCAAGGGACAACCTTTCCCAGGTCCATGCTGTGTGTCCATTGTTGTTATTGGAGAGCAGAAGTTGTCACATGCCCTGATGTTTTGGCCCTTTTACACAATAGTACTGCATAAATTACAGATGGTCATCATCGAGGCCTTCACGAGCCTTCTCTTAGCAGTGTAAAAAATTGCCAAGCCAGAGACAACCATGGACAGGAATCTCTACAGACAGTGGCAGAGATGCAGACAGTGGAGCCTTAACATCAATGCTCGCCTGGGATGCTCCAGCACCTAATTAATCCTGGGACGGCAACACAGGCATCTGTCTGTAGCTGAAAACTACCGCTAATGTTCAGTGATGTAATAGAATTGGAAATGATTGAAGTAAGTGGCTGTGGCGGATCACATAGAAATAACTTATTAGAGGCGCAGTGCGCTGCTGTATAATATTACAAATGTACTCATTTTATTTATATTGTGTTGCATTGCTGTATTAGAAGTGTATTGAGTTATAATGCAGTAGCCATTTGTGGGAGGAAATTTGTTTTGTAACTTCTGAAGGAAGCCTCATGTTAGTTAGACATTTTCCTCGGTGACTGACCAAAACTTTTTTAGCCTTAATATATATATATACAGCAGGGAGCTGTTACCTTTCATGCTGTGTCTAGGAGAGATAGGAAACATGTCTGAATATGGGAACAGCAAGTTATTTAGAAAATCACATATCAATGTAAATTTTGTTAAACTTTAAAAGTGCGTTAACTCCAAGTCTAGAGGCTTTTACATCCTGACTTCTGATGTAATATCTCAGGCGCTGTGGTACCACTAGCAGCAATGTAAAAAGGTGTTAACCCCTCGTGGCTGATTTATGTTTAGGCTGCATGAAGCAGCCTGGATTGGTTAAAGGGACAGGAGGCTAGATTACTTCCTGTCAGGGTATGTGTGTAAAACTGTATAGAAAGAGCTATGTTTTACCATGTAGTATCATTCCATCTGTAACTTCTAGTTGATCACCAGTACCACTAACTGGTGTGTAAAAGTCCTTGTCAGTGCTCTTGAGCAATAAAACATCACTGTTTGAAGATTCTGCCTGAGCCTATTACCCGTTGTATCTTGTGACCAACAGTTAAAAGTTTACACTCTAATCCATTTTTTGGCTGTCCTGTTTTGAACTTAGAATCTCTGTGTCAATGCTCTACCTGCTACCCAGCAGTCCTGACCTATAGTAAGTGGTCAGGAGTTACCAGCCAGCCCACAGCAAAGAGGCATTGCAGCAGCCATACCAGCTATCCCAGAAGTAAGCGGTTCTAGGCGCCACAAAGGAGCCTAGTGGTGGCAGAAAGCTTCTTCTACACCTATGGTGCAGTTAGCATTCGCAGTCGGCGAGTGTCTGGTAGCAAGGTGACACCAGTAGGAGTGGTCAGTAACAGTCAGTTCCTGATGGTGAGAAGGAAACCCAGATAAACTGTGCAGGAAGAACATCTATATATTCCTTCTTCCTCCCCTTACAGACCGGGTGGCGAAGTACGCCCAACTGGTCACAGGAGGTCAATCAGGTTAGCTCTGCCAGAGCTGTATTTGATACTGCAGAATATGTGGGAAATACATTGTAGCATTCACGTCTGTCATAGTCTCTAGGGAGAGTGGTTGGGATGTCTTCCAGGTCTGGAAAGCCAACATTGCTCAGCACAACCTGAGCCCCTACAACAACCCGCAACAACACTTCTGGTGGTGGAGTCAACATTTGTGATTCCAAAGTAAAAGACAAATGACAAAAATTCAAAACACCCTTTAAGCAGTGGATTCATATTGAAGAACATGCAGTGGGGGTCTCCACAACTATATTTCCCTGGTTGCCCAAACTTGCACACACTTCACATTCCATAATTGGGCCCACTCTTCAATGCTGGGCCAGACTTCGAACTTTAAAATTTATATCATCCCCACTATCGCCTCTTACTCCCCTTACTGCCAATCCTGACTTTGCACCCGGACTCACACCACGGACTTTTGGAACTTGGTACACAGACAAGACACTTCAGAGTGGCCAGCTGGTGATTAATGGACAAGTACATACCTTCTCTCTCTTACAGGACAGACTTGGCCTATCTGCTTCAGAGTTTTGGTCATACCTGCAAATTAGACACTATTTACAATCGAGAGATGTTATGGAGGGCGCAAGTAGGGTTCTGACCGGCTTTGAGGTGTTGTGCTGCGTCTCCACCGAACCCAAACATACCATCTCAAAGATATACCAAATACTCATTGTTAACTTATACTCCAAATTACCTGTTTATGCCAGTACTTGGGACAGAGAATTAAGGAGAGAAACCTCTGAACAATTTTGGACCAAAGCTTTCCAATACACGATGGCGAGCTCCTCTAGCCTCTCTGTGGTGGAGACGCGATACAAGGTCCTCTCCCGTTTGTACAGATACCCTTCTCAACTTAGCAAAATGCACCCGGATGTCTCAGGGTTGTGTTGGAGATATCGTTCTGGACCAGGAACCACCTTCCACATATGTTGGTCCTGCCCATTTTGGAGTAAAGTGAAAAATGTTCCAGAGAAGATTTTAGGCACATCAGCCCCAGATGGACCAGACTTCTGGTTATTTAGTATCTCAAATATACCAATTTCTCAATACAAAACATCCTTACTTCAGCATCTATGTAATGTCACCTTACAAGTTGTACCAGTCCACTGGTGGTTTCCTGTGCCCCCTGCCATATGGGAGTGCTTTAGACGGATTGACCTTTATTGGCTTATGAAGGACATATACTTCTCCAGCCAAAAGAAGGTCACTGAATATGCGGCAATATGGCTACGATGACTTGAATTTAAAGAATCCACGTCTTATCGCTCTCTTATCGACTCGGGTTAACTATTCTCAGTTGAGATCTGAATGTTGATAGATGCGTATGCGAGAGGTCACGTTACATGTAAACCCTGTGGACAATATCTCTTTTATCTGGGCTTTATACACTTCGAGGAGTTAACCTCCTCCCCTATTCACTCTTACCTCCCTTCTCTTTAACTTTTCTTTTTCTTCTTTTATGTCTATGTCATTACATCTTTATATAATTGTTCTCTATTTTATAGTCGCAAAAAACGAAGTAATTTTACTGTGGCTTAGATTATGAATCTTATCTGTGACTATAAGTTTGAAACATGCCTTACTTGTTACATATACTTCATATTTGTACTAATTTTGAAGATTTAATAAAAAACAAGTTACACAAAAAAATAATTTCAGGGGGCTTTATAGGACCCTACCAACCAGTCAAAAAATTGTTACATTACCTATGATCAGTACTGCTAGGAGACAGAAAATCATCCACAACCCCCTTTTTTTTTATTATTTCTATATGTTTACTTGTGTATACACAGAGAAACACTTTATATATACACACATACCATGCACATATATTCCTGTTTGGAAACTGGATATTCTGCAATCCAGGATGCTTGCATAAATTCAGTACTGCTTTGTACTAGTACCTGACCACAGCTGACGTAAGTAGTTGAGGAAAAAAAGGAAGCAGACATAGGTACAGCCTTCAGACTTGTAATCTGTTTACACAATTTCCATAGTAACAACGTCAACACAAATTATAATGGGAATTAAAAAAGTTTACTGATTACGTAATACTTTTGCTGGAATGTGGGTTCTTCCTTTTATGGATTGTTAAATACAAAACCACATTAAACAGCAGCTAATTAAAACGGGAATCACACTAATAAAAAGGCCATTTAAATAATTCTGTAGTTTTAATTTAATTTATATTGTCATTCATTTGTACATTTTGCTTTCTGCTTTCCAGTGTTTGGAATATAGCTGCTTACAGAAATTATTTTGATCACTTTTAACATATAAGAAACAAAAGTAGAATTGCACATTACAGCTTTGTCTGGAGTACAACTATAGTAAAACTAGAAGTCCCAGAATGTCCAGCCAGTTTCCAGCTGAAGAATTACAGATTAACTAAGCCTATTTACCACCTACTAACCTAATGCAAATTTATTTTTCCCCTCCGCTAACAAATTTTACACTTTTGTGAGATACCCTGTCTGTAGTGACTGTAGACATTAATAGTGCATACTGGCAGGAATAGAATAGTTATGATTGACCCTGAAAGCGGTAGAACACTGACAGTCCATACTTGGAGTAATATTGTTGTCAGGGCCTGGCTGGATGGCAGGGGGGCATCTACCTCCTGAGCTGGCCCATAGTGGGCTACCTTAGGCTGGGTCACTGAGCTACCTGCATTTTTTTCCCTTTAAATATTATAAATAGGCTGCTGAGCCAAGTCTTGCCCCCTGGGCTAAAATTTGCCAGCCAGCCCCTGAACATAGTGGTGGTTAATGATTGGAGTGTAGTGCAGTTAGAGTGCATGGTTGGGACTGGTAATATAATAATAGTGTATGTAGCTATATTGTCCCATTTGGGGCCTGTGTAGTTATTCAGTCTTTTTTTTAATTTGGATATTATGAAATTATAATATAATTTATATATGAATGTCTATTGTTTTTTTGGAAGTTATATGTTGTGAAGATACCAGGTTTTCTACCCACTTCACTCTGGCTGACTACCCACGGGTGCCGTCCTAAGCCAGGTAAGCCTACCCAGTGTCTTCTAAGGTTCTTATTAGTCACTCAAATTCACTTAAAAAAAGTAAAACTGTACATTTATTGTAATAAAAACAACACTAGAATATTATGTACACACAGTAATAACTTAAAGACCCATGGAGTTCTTCTCTTATCTGCAGCTGTAGTCTACTGGTAGAGAACAAAAATTCAAAATCAGCTACACTGCACCTTTCATGAATCAATCCTCAGAATGAATATCTCCTCCACCCCTGGAGTGGATCCTTATATCTAGGGTCAAATTTCCACAGAGCTTCCCCTCCCAGGGCATACCCCTGGCTCTCTATCTCTTTAAACATTGGTGGGTCCTGGATCAGGGGGTTGCAGGTTGGAGTGGAGATGAGCTGTGTTTCCACAGAAGTCCCCTGCTGGGATGCAGACAATTATGTCTGGACTAGTCCTATGGAGAACAATGGATATAAATTGGCCTCCCCCACTTCCAAAAATAGGGTAGCAGTCAGCCTCTCCTAAAATTAACCACTTACACTACTTTGTGATGTCACAGGTCCCCAGCTGTTCCTTGCTTCCTGTAGAGAAAGTAGGGGGATAATAAATGCAGCTCCAGCCCCCTCACCTGTATCCTGGACACCACCTGATTTTTACCCATAACCCACCTAGCTTCAATTTGAGAACAATGCATAACAGTATCACTGAATTAACAATCAAAACATTTTTACAATGGGGGAATGAAGAAGTCTCTTATATAGGCATGGCTACAATGTTGACTTATCCACATGTAACTAGACACTGCAGCTGTACTCTGTTCAGCTGGGGAACAAAAGCAAGGGCTATAAAAATTACATGCTATAATTCACATTTTGTGAGAAATGAGGGACAGGCTGGCTAGGGTGATATTAATTACTCGTTTCACCACATATGTGAATATGGTACCAGGGCTAGTAATACTTACCCCCTCCACTCATTGCCCTCAAACAAGTCATGTTTTATGTATTTCCCTGAGTTGCTGGCTCAATATTAAACCTAAGCAGTCATTGAGACATTTCCTGTGACCACAAATAGGGTACAACTACTAACTATATATAAGAAGCACCCCAAGACATATGTAATTGTGAAATACCAGTGTTGTGAAACCTTATAAGACTGGGGTTGTTGGCGGAGATTCCTAGAAAATAGTAGGGGAAAAGCAAGGAACTTATAATAATGGACACCCCCCCCCCTGCTGACGCCGAAAGCTGTCAAAGCCACGAACGCTTTTTCGGGCATTATTGTACAGGCCCTGTGCCTGCTTTGAATTTATTTGGGCATAGATTCGGGTACTAGGCCCATGGCACTATACTCAGACAAAAGGCCCGGAGCACATTAGGTAAGTAGTAGACTCGTACCTTTAGTTTATTCAGGCATAGAACCTGTGGTACTGTAGTTTCAGGCTTAGAAAGTATGTATGCACAGAAGAGTCAGGCTGTAAACCTGTTACCATAGATACATCAGGCACTATGCCTGTGAGCACATAGAGATTTGATATCTGTTCTTCTAGAGCCATACTTAGTCCATTGTCCCATTATTTTCCCACTAAAATCATTGGCCACCATTGAGATTGAGCGATTACTTTTAAAATACAAAGGTGTCTCTGAGGAAGTTTTTAATATATTGATTCCAGCAATAAAGAATGATTTTACCATTTATTACAGAACCTGGAAAGGTTAATTTTGTGGTCGAAAGACAGGACACAAGATTCTATGTCTGACAGAAATCCAATGATTTTGGAAAACTTTGGTGAAGGTTCTTGGAGATGTGGAAGGCAGAATGGAAGGCAGGTGAACTGGAAGTGAAAACCTAGAATAAAGAATCTTAGAAATCGATGGTGCTGGATTGGAATATGGATGTGGAAATATGTGTCCTGCAGATCTATTCAGGTTAAAAAAAATCTCCTTTACCTATTGCATTGAGAATGGAGTTGACTGACACCAGTTGGAAAAGCCTTGCTTGCACAAAATGATTGAGATTTTGTAAGTCCAAAATGCTTCTGAAACCTCCTTTTGAACTAGGTATAGTTTAGAAAAAAAAAGCCTCTGCTTTCCTGATTTGCAGGAACAGGAACAATAACTTTCCCTTTCAACAGGTTTTGAAGGCTGTCTTCTAAAGCTTGTTGCTCAAGGGGGCAGGATGGATTTTGGGACATAACAAAATTGTTCTCTTGAGCCAGAATGAGAAACTCAATACTGTAGCCCTTGCAATGATCATGAGTGGTGAGTTTCCAAACCTCTGCAAAGCATGCAATTCTGCCAGCTACAGAAACAAACAGAGGTTGGACTTGAAGAAAGTCATTGTGTTCTTTGTTGTCCTTGCTTGCATCTTTTCACTATAAAGGGCCAAAAGGACTGTCCAGGCAGTGTTATCAAACTGCCTGGTATACTGTTTCCCAGGTTTGTAAGTATGAGCTTTCTTAAATTGCTGTCTAGAATAAAAATATGGAAAACATCTCCCTCTTCTATCTTGAGGTAGAGTATTAGATCTATTTACACCAAATTTTTGCAGCATAGTATTAAGTTATTCACCAAAAAGAAATGTACCCTCTAAAGCAGTGGTCAGGGAACAGGGGTAAAATACCCTAAATGGGGTAAAAATAAAATTCCTGGGGGTAATGCTGCCGATTCACATGCTGTCAGTTGGATTGTAGACCCCTTTAAATGTGAAATTGCTGTTGTACCAGAAGAGCCTCAAGGGTTGGCAGAGGCACTTCTTGAGTTTCGATGTAATAATGAAGCACGTATTGCATTTGAAAGCAAAGCAGATCTGTCATACTTTTGAATGTCAACATCTGCAAAGGCATTCAAAATTGCACATGAGAAGGCAGTCAAAAAGTTGCTGCCTTTTGCAACAACCTACCTTTGCGAACAAGGATTTTCCACTCTAACGAACATAAAAACAAAGCAGAGAAATCGATTGGATGCTGAGACTGTATCCAAAATGCCCCAATATTGATGCTCTCGTATCAAAAATGAAGCAACATTATTTCTCCCAAACCTCAAGTTTTGAAGTTGAAGCTTTTAAAGAAATTTTGAATAGATTCAATAAAATTTTAAATTCCAATAATTAATAATATAAAATCAAGGGAGGGGGTAATGTCGGCGTATCCAAATATATTTGGGAGTAAAAGGTAAAAAAGTTCCCTGACCCCTGCTCTAAAGGAATCGTAGGCAGATGTTTTTTTGTTATTGCAGGTCTGCCGCCCACAGGTGTAGCTAAAGAGCTCTTTTTGCTACTACTGATGAGGTCATGTTTCTAGAAGAAAAAGTAATTGTTATGCTGGTGGCCTCGTCATAAACTTACAGAACTAGCGTTAGAGGTCTTCTCCTATAGCAGCCGCCTTTCCCGTAGAGCTAGACGTGATCACAGGTACTTGGATGCCACCATATCTTAACTCTGTGTAGTGTAATTTTATGAGCAACACCACAGCGCATATGCAGAAGGAGCTAATCCAGATGCTAGGAGTCAGTAGACAAGCCAGGGTCAAGGGTCAATAGCAGACAGGATAGTCAGGGACAGGCAAATGGGTCAGGGCTGGCGGCAAACAGGAATGTCTAGGAAACAAGTCCAAAAGGTCAGAGCAACAGGCAATCCAGCAGAGTCCAAATCCAAGCCAAGGGTCACAACAAGTAATCAATTCAAACAGCAACAGAGGGCTCAGGAACAGAGAGCAGGTCAGCAGCTAGGGGTCCAGAAACTATATCCGGCAGGGAGGCTAAGCACTTAAATACAGAAGGACACCAATCAGGGAGCGGGGGTCGTGGTATAATAATTAGCCACCATGGGCCACCTAATTAATTAGCTCAGCTCTCCTCCTTAGGCCTGAGGAGGCTGAGCACTAATTGCTAGTAATTGCGCATGTGTCCGGCAGTGTGTTTGCCGGTGCGCTGCGCTTGTACTGAGAACATAATTTCTGCATATTTCAGAAGATATTGCCTACTGATCTTTTCTTCAATATCTGTGTGGAAATGTGCCCAGGTGTCGAGGTGCCCATGCAGAGGGCAAAGAAGATGTGCCCTGAGAAAGTGCCTGTGAAGAGGGTGAAGATGGAAGAGAAGGAAAACTACTCACCAGTCCTGCATTCCAGCAGTGAGTACTCTTCGGTATGCCGCTGGGCACCGCAATTTTTAGAGTAGTCAGATGGCAGAGTGAAGAGGACGTTGTGGGATGTCCAGAAGAGAAGAAGACGATGGCAGCAGCGGAAGTGGCAAGGAGCCCTTGTAACGGCTAGGAGCCACCCTGCAACGAGAAAACTGAAGACACCAAGATCAAGCCGAAGAAGAGATCATCGTCGGGGAGTCCTGTAAGGGCTAGGAGTCCTACCACCAAGAAGACCGCGAAGAACAACGCGCCGAACAGTAAAAGAGGCACCGCCGGCTGGAGGGTCTGGAAGACCCGAAGATGCCAGGTCAAGTTGAGTATCCTGCGTGGAGCAGGTAAGTATAAATATACTCCTGTAGGTCGGGCACTAAACCCATTGGCAAGTTAGCCCAGTCATGGGGAATTGGGCGTTAGCCCATATATAGTTAGTTGAGCTTTAGCCCATAGGTAGGTTTGGTGGCACAAGGCCCCTTTTTTAGGTGGGCCCAAGGCCCAGTAGTGTAGTGAGGGCAGAAGGCCTCATTAGGTAGATTCGGGCACAAGGCCCATTAGGTAGACTTGGGCACAAAGCCCATTGGTTAGGTGGGCTAGAGGCCCTTTAGTTAGAAGGGCAGGAGTCCCTTAATAAGTGGGTGCAAGGCCCTAAATGTTTAGTGAGGCACAAGGCCCATAGTTAGTTGCAGGGTGCAAGGCCCTTAGAGGTAGATAGGGCACGAAAACCTTTGATTTTAGGCAGGTTGTAAGGCCCTGTAGCGCCAGTGGGGCGTAAGGTCCTGAGGACACTAGGTCCTGATAGTGCAGGCAGGCATTCGCTCCTCGCAGAAGTGGGTCATTGGATCCCTATTGAGTAGTGTAGTTGTAGGTGGAGAGTGGCAAGGAAGGCCTCTCTAGCGGCCCAGAAAAACACCTAAAGTCCTGAGCCTCAAGACAAGGTGGGTTTAATAGCTGGGGTTCAGGCAGTGGGCGGAGGCCTGCTGAGCGGCTAAGTCTCAGCAGATACAGGTGGCCTAGGAAGGGTGAGCAGCAGGAGTCCACTGAAGGAGTATAAGTAGTGACCATTGGATAAGGTGGTCACTGGTAGGTAACAAACTGACCCGTTAGTGTTGTTTGCATGTAATTGTCTCTCTTTTCAGTATCTTCCCTAGGAACCAATGGCCAGGCTACAGCAACAGCAAACCCGCTAGGGCGATCAGACTCAAAGTGTGATGCCTGAGTTGCTGTTGAGAAAGGCACGGTGTATCTTGTAGTGGTCCCTTAATATTGGGTTAATACCTGCGGTGTCGGGAAGGGGATTGCGGTTTGTCTGACTTTGCCTCTCCTAGCACCCGTTACATTTGTATGAAAAGTAAAAGCCCACAGTCTAAGAGCTCTAGAGACTGAGGCTACTGCTATACCAGATTTGAGCGCAATGCATGAAGAAATATGTAACTTTTTGAAACAGCCCTCCATCTTTTTCTCCATAGGGTCTTTCAGGGGACCTCCATATTTTAATGAAATTGTGGTTCTTGATGACAGACTTGCTATAGCTGAATCAATTTTAGGTACTAGACTACATTTGGATGCATCCTCATCCTGAAAGGGATACATACAGTTTTTTCTTTTCATAGTAAGTTGATATTTATCCAAAGCTAGACTCTCTTTATAAACTAGAGCCTTCAAAACTTTGAGTATGAAACATTCTGGCATTCACCTAATTCAAAATCTAACTATATCAGAGAGCTAACTGATCCAGTAGATGTGCTGGGTGTCCCGTGCTCCATATCCTCATCAATTTGGGTTTTATCCCATTTTGACCTCTTGCTCCTGAATCAAAGATTCCTGCATTGATTTCATCATCCAGGAGAAAAACTGTTTCAATTGCTCTGGAAATTGTGAATCTTCCATTTTTTTAGGACACATGCCATACACAAAACTCCTACATCCTTTGGAATGTATTGTCATGGGCTCCACATAAACAATTTTTAACTTTGCTGCATTTTTTTCCTTGCACAGGCTCCACATAGGTACTGTTTTTAAAAAGAAAAAGAAAGGAAAATATACTAAGTGAAAATCCTATAATAAAATTTATAAAACACCCCTACTAGGGACTTACCTAGGGGTGTCTTTCGGCTTTTTTAGGGGTGGGCTCCTTGTCCATCTGTGCAGGTAAACGAGCAGCAGTAGCAACATCAAGTTTTAGGCTGATGCCTTGTAGCCTAAAACCACGTAGTTGTGATTTGAGCTTCCTCTAGTTCTCCTGCAGCTTTACACACTACTTTGGCAGCGACATCATCTCTGTGCAACTCTCTTGGTTGCACACCACACACGCACTTGTTCCGATGCGCACCGATCAATGTGCTCTTTTGGGTGCGCGACATGCATTTGCCAGTTCGGTAGAGATGTGCACAGCATGATATCTTCCACAACGGGAAGAAGACTTACCAGAACCCGAGCAGGAACTCCATGAAGCAATATGGCAAGACGCCAGCTCCTGCACGGGCATCGCTGCTGCTACTCAGTTGTAGAAAGGTAGTATCCCAGGAGAAAGCCATACCTGCATGAAAGGTAAGCCCATCACACACAAAATAACAAGCAGCATCACTACTTCTAACTCAGCTGAGACAGGAAAAAGGACACTAGTATGGAACAGGAGTCACCTTATATACACTCCTGGGAGTAAATGTATCAAGGTCCGAATTTTTCAGCGTGTTAAAATCGCGGCAAATTTTAGTCCAAAAGATCTCAAATGTATTAAAATGCAATTTTTATCCTGATCCACAAAACAAAATGGCGTCTAATTATATTGTTCTACTTATATCGCCGTTTACTACCCTACACCCACCACCCAGGGGTGTAGGAATAGCCCTAGTGCTTTCAGCACTGGGCTGATTGTCCCTAGAGGGGGCGCCCGCTCATTTTTTTCGGCGGACCCCACTTTCTAGGGAATCCAGCCCAGCGCTGAACAGGGGTCGGTTGTCATTATGGCAGGCGGACCCCTGCCGCGTGTCCCCCTGCTATAGTGCAACCCACCCGGCTGGTTTGTCTAGTGCTGGTTGTGTGAAAATCGGGGGGAACCCACACAAAATTTTTCCCTGATTTTCACGTAACCTGCAGTAGGCTGGCCGCACTAGGGTTAAAAACTTTTAGTTATTTTTCAGCTATTTGTCAGTTTTGACAGCTGCCGCGACCTCCGGCTCTATAGTCCGACAGTGTAACAGTGATGTGTTTCCTGAACACGCTGCTAGGATGCAGTGTGTTGTATCTGGCATGTTTTAAAGCAAACTCAAGAGAGTTTGCTAAATCACAGCTTTATACAATTGCAAATTGTATAGCTGGAGTGGCAAACAGTCAGGAGTTTGATCTCTATTGATTTTGGAAATAGCGATTTTGACAGAAACACAACTCTGGCAATTTTACATGAAATGTCAGGTTCATATATCTGCGAGTTTCAACTCTCCCGAGAAAATCGCTGGATTTGCAAAATCGCACCTTGATACATTTACCCCCTGGTGTGTTTAATTTTTCCTGTATACACTCAGCTGAGTATGGAGTTAACCCATTTTAAAGGCTGCCATGGCATAGGAAAGGGAAATGGTTCTTCTACCCAAAGTGCTTGAAGTTCTGATGATCTACATGATGATATAATCAGGGCCTTCAGAATTAGTTATACATTTCCTCCTGGTAGTGGATGTCGTATCAATAGGTAAGGCCATCTGGATAAAATAACAAACTAGCTGCCTGACTCTCTTGAGAAAGAGAGGAAAGAAGACACCTGAAGGAAGGAGAAGTGGCCTTATATGCCATCCAGGTGTGTCTTCCTTCCTGCCCTTACTCAGTTGCCATGGAGTAGGAGAAGGAAATTATATTCAAGTTGTAGATATGAGGAAAAAGGTTTTCAATTGAAACTTTTTATACCATTTTGCCATCACTAAGAAAAAGTACAGATCAGTAACATATGACTATTAAATTAATTTACTACCAATATGGTTTGGGTTTGAATAGAGTAAAGAACCCTTTAAATTCAATCCTTAGTTGTATAATTAGACAGAACGAGCAAAGTAAAAACCCATAAAAGCTTACGACCAATCTGCAAAAACAGGGTTAGAAATCCTGCCTCTAAACCAGACATAAAATAATGTTGAAAATATGAAAAACGTCTGATTTGTAGACATTTAAATTTAAAGTGCTGCTGTCCTTACATACAGAGGATCATGGGTTATTTGGAACATATAGAATGGCAGCTGTGTAATAATACCATACTCGAATGTAGCTCACTTTCATTGCAGTTTGTGACCAACTTGTTGATCCCTCCTCAGCTTCTGTAGCATGCAATATCTAGTTTGTTATGTGAACTTTTAGGGCTCCCTTAGTTTAATGTACTATGTTTATAGAGGCATTGTGTATGCCAGTGGTTGCTGTATTATGGATGCTTGACAACAAGGCAATGATGTAAAGCAGATAAAATAAAAGTCATACGGTGCTTCAAGGTGAGCTGCAGTCTGGTTAGTATTCTCAAAACAATACAAGTTGCAGACCTTACAATGTTGTCAAAGGTTGCCAATAAAATGATTATGTAGAGTCGCAACTAAATGTTAATAAAATGTGGCAATTAGCTGATATTTATGTCACAGAGCTATCTCTGTTTATGATATAATAACTAGGAAAAAGAAAGTGTAGCAGATAATGTATAAGACAAGGAGATATTGACCATCTCACCTTTAAAAGAGTTAACATTCAGGGCTGTAAATATGCATATATATATATGCATTTGTACAAAGGCCCAAAACAGATTGGAATACTGGATCTTGATGAGTAATGGAGAAGGAAATCAAAGAGGATAAAGAGAAAATAATGACAAATGCAAGAAAAGGATATTTGTATTAATGAATATTTTTTTTTTTATTAAGACACTTCTTGTGGCAGATGTTATTAATACAGAGTTCTGGTCATACCAAAGCTGGATGGGTGCAAGCCATTTAGTGGCCAGGAAAAGTATGATTTCTACATTAGTCTTACATGTGCCCCGAACCGGACTAAGAGGCAATGAGGGTACTGAGGGGACTGAAAAAGTATATAGTGATCAAGGGCCGAGGACTACTTATTAAATTCCACTTGGCTGCACAAGATGTATGGGTAGCGCCATTAATATGTATTTATGTTATATGTATCAGTGGTCAAAGTGAAAATTTAGAAGTGATGGTATAAACAATATAATGAAAATGTAAGTGAATCGTTTTAAAGTGAAGGCAGTAAGAGAAATGGCGGTATGGAATACCACTATATACACTTCCACTTTGACCACTGATCTGTATGTCTGTTTTTAATTCTTCTGGTTTTATGGCTTTATTACATTGTCATTGCAGCATTATACTATTGTCACACTACACTATGTTATTATTACTATGTTTTATCCAGAAAAGATTGGAAGAAATATACCCTATCACTAATCACAATAAAAAAAATTAAGCATTGTGTTATATTAAATATAATTGAAATATGCTATTTATTTCATTAGACAAAAATGTACATAGTTTTATTCACACTTCAGTGTTTAACTTTAACAGTTTTTTTGCTTAGTGTTTTGCAATCTGTATAGAGCTTTTATGGTGATACACAAAATCTCTTAATGAATCCATTAGCAACAGTGACATCTGCAGGTTATACAAACCAGACTATCGCACTAAAGAACATTATAACAATACAATAAAAAAATAACCAAAACAAATAATATAATAACTTTTATAAATATTACTTAACCTACTCAAATATTACCCTGTAGTGCCAATGGTGCATGTTTTCCAGATCTTACTTCAGAATTAATTACAAAATAACTATTTGCACATAAATTACATATCTCAAAATTGTCCCAATTTTGGCAGGACAGTGTAGGGGTGTCTCAGGTGAAGACCCCCACCAGCGCTGTGTCCCTGGAGGGACGGAAGATGCTGGAGCCGGTGCCCGTGAAGAGGGCGAAGATGTCCGCCAGCACTGTGCCCCTGGAGGGGCTGAAGAGGTCCCCGATGGTGCCCAGCAGGAAGAAAGAAGAGGAGAAGTACTCACCCGTCCAGCGATCCAGCGGTGAGTATCGTGGCTTCTTTCCTGCAGGTCCTGTGCGCGGGGGAAGGATGAGCCAATCAGGGCTCATCTTTTCCCGCTGGCCAATCAACGGCCAGATGCGCGAGCCAATCGCGGCTCGTGCCCGGGCATTCAAAAGATTGGCGCCGACGCGAGCCAATCAGCGCTCGCGCCGGCTAATGACGTCACGCCGGCGACTATATAAGTCACCGGGTGGCGCCATTTTGGGAGAAGAGAGTCGGCGTCGGAGGGAGAAGGACGTCGTGGGACGTCCGGAGCAGAAGAAGGCCAGAAGCGGCGGAGATCGTCGGCGGGGAGCCCTTGTAAGGGCTGAGAGCGCCCCCGCCAAGCAGCCCTTAACAGCGCCGAACCGGAGAAGAGGCGCCGCCGGCTGGAGGGTCTGGAAGATCCGGAGAAAGAGGAAGAAAACGGCGTGGCAAGCTGAGATTCCTGCGCAGAGCAGGTAAGTGACTCAGCGTTAATTCGGGCACTAGGCCCGGGGCCACATTCGGGCACAAAGCCCGTTGGCACTAACTTAGGGGCACAAGGCCCAGGGACCTGGGCACTAGGCCCCAATAAAGTTAGTGGGCCAGTAGGCCTTATTACTGTGATAAAGGGGACAAGCCCCTGTTAGTTAGACAGGGGGCGCGGAGCCCCAGGTGTACAAGGGCACAAGGCCCTTAGGTAGTTAGTGGCCTAGAGGTCATAGGAAGGCCACAGGGCCTGGTTAGGGGCTGGTAGCCCGTAGGCTATTAAGGGCACAAGGCCCTAGTAGATAGCTAGGGAGGCCACAGGCCTCAGGCAGGGGCTAGGACCCCTAGGTAGCAGGGCACAAGGCCCTAGTTAGTGGGCTCAGAGCCCTGAGGTAGAGAGGGGACTGAGGCCCATTAATCAGAGCACAAGGCTCTGTTTGTAGCTGGGCAGAGGCCCATGGTGTGAAGGGCAGAAGGCCCTGGTGGTGATGAGGTAGAGGCGTGGGAGCCTCGTGAGTGTAGGCGCGGTCCTGTGTGAGGTGAGCACACGTGGTTAGGAGGTACAGTAGAGCGGAGGCTCCTGTGGTGCTGTAGCAACCTGCTGGTTGGCTAACAGCGGTGTGCTCTGGTAAGTAGCTTACAAAGTACTGTATATTGTATTCTGTCTGTGAGGCGGGTATTGTTGAATTACAGTATTTTGGGTGTGCTATGTAATTGTGTCCAGGGGCAAGACGTCAGGCCCCCATTAAAGGTAGGCTCTTGTTCCTGTGGTTTCCTGTGCTAACCCGTGCTGTGGGGACAAGTGTAGTTACCAGCATACACATAGTCAGGGAAGAACACACGTAGTTTTCCTGTCCCTTAGGTCCCCGGGGTCACACTGGTACCCAGAGGGGGTGGCTGAGTGAGTTGGTGGCAGTGCAGCACACCTTGAGGCAGTTCCAGGGGCGGCCGTGGTTCTGATCAAGGGTCCTCAAGGCCGGTTCCGTGTAGGTGGACCTGTGGTTCCGGACGTAGGGACACGTGTGAGATACCCGAGTACAGGCAGTCGGGCGGTTCAGTTCGATCGGCTGTACCGTGCGGCAGTCGGCCCGCGGGTTAGTGTGCTGTTCTACTGAGCCTCAGCCGGGCTTAAAGAACCGGTCTTTAGGGTCCGTGGGTGACCCCATAGCAGGAAGGCAGCTTCTTGGTACGACCTGGGTGAGGGGGTTAGGAACCGCCCTCCGGTTTAGTCTGTGAACACCGGCTGGTGTTTCCCGTAGCGTGTAAGTGAGCAGTTCCGTTAGTGCACCACACCTAGTTAGTCATAGTGGTTTGACTTAGTTGCGTTGCCGACCATTAGAACGTTGTTAGGGTCGGGTCTCTGTTGTAGTCAGTCCAGTTTTGTGGGTGCCATCTTAGTCTCACGGAGAGCGTAGAGGGAGGCTGTGTGTTCTTGTCATCCGCAGGAGTCGGGAAGGTGCAGGAGAACCGGATCGGAAGTGGGAGTATCCCGGTGAGTATCACGCTCGATTCCCCCTTTCGGTTAGGCCCTCACCGGCAGGTGTGTGAGGTACTTGAGGCGGGATTAGTCCTCGGACTAGTCTTGGCCTTCAGTGCCTGTAGTCCCCCGCGTCTTGGCAAGAACAAAGTGAGGAGGCGGCAAGGAGCTTGGACTGACTGTGCCCTTGTTCTTTGCCGTAGTCTCGGACAGCCCTTACCTGGTAGGCACGGCCGTAATCTCTGTCTCTATCTTAGAGGGACGTGATTGGAGGTGACTGCGGCTGCGGATCTGCTGGGATTGGATCGCAGCTGGGAAATCGGAAGCGGACTGGAGGTGACCATCGTTTTCAAGGTAAGTTCTTTTGTGTTGCGTCTGTCCCTGTCTTTCCCCGCAGGGGGCGTTTCATTTTGGCGTAGTCGGCAGGATCAACGATGGCTCATCGGGGGATCATTCCGCTGTACGAGGGATACAGCTGTGTCATCTCTCGTGACGAAGTGGCAGCGTTCACGAAGCAAATCCTGGAACGTTGTGAGACAAGGAAGAAGAAGAACAGAGGTACTAAACGGCAACCGGTGGAGGAAATGCTGTGCTGGAAGTGCGGGTTGCCTGGACACTTCGCATACCACTGCCCAGTTGCCGAGGAGCTCTTTGGTGAATGGGAGGACGACAAAGTCTCCGACGAATGGGAAGACGAAGAAGTCTTCGAGTGGAAGGACGAGGAAGCCTTCCATCAATGGTCTCAAAAGAAGTCGGAGTCTGGAGGGAAGGATCGGCAGAGCCTGCTGACTGTTGGATCGCAGGTGATCGTCCCGTCCAAGCAAGATTCGCGACAGGAATACCCACGACAGCCGGATGCTGGAGCTGGGGTATTGGAGACGTCGGATACGTCAGACGACTTGTTCGTGGCTGTGGAAGAGTTGGTCCCTGAAGACGAAGGGAGAACTGAGCAGACCCTCCACGGGGAAGCGTTGTATCCGGAGACATGTGAAGATGTCTGCCCGGTGGTACCTGAGAGGATGGAAGCCATCAGTACCCCGGAGGAGATAGCTGCTGAAGAAGTACTGCCTGAAGAAGACTGTACTTTAGAGAGCGCAGCTGGAGAGTGGTGGATGTTGTCACCTTCTGAAGAAGCTCCCCGCACAACCAAGGAGGTATCGGACGGATGGGAGGTTCCGGCAGGTGCCGAGGAAGAGACTCCCTGGATACCGACTTCGGGCGAGGAGGTTGCCAGGATGGTGTGGATCCGGCGCGAGAGGACTTTACCGCAGAGGATCCGATGGACGCGAGTCAGGGATGCCGGTAAGTGACCCTTGGAGGTGGGCGTAGAGGAGAAGACGTCGATTGTGGGGACCACAATGGAAAAAGGCGGCGGAAATGTAGGGGTGTCTCAGGTGAAGACCCCCACCAGCGCTGTGTCCCTGGAGGGACGGAAGATGCTGGAGCCGGTGCCCGTGAAGAGGGCGAAGATGTCCGCCAGCGCTGTGCCCCTGGAGGGGCTGAAGAGGTCCCCGATGGTGCCCAGCAGGAAGAAAGAAGAGGAGAAGTACTCACCCGTCCAGCGATCCAGCGGTGAGTATCGTGGCTTCTTTCCTGCAGGTCCTGTGTGCGGGGGAAGGATGAGCCAATCAGGGCTCATCTTTTCCCGCTGGCCAATCAGCGGCCGGATGCGCGAGCCAATCGCGGCTCGCGCCCGGGCATTCAAAAGATTGGCGCCGACGCGAGCCAATCAGCGCTCGCGCCGGCTAATGACGTCACGCCGGCGACTATATAAGTCGCCGGGTGGCGCCATTTTGGGAGAAGAGAGTCGGCGTCGGAGGGAGAAGGACGTCGTGGGACGTCCGGAGCAGAAGAAGGCCAGAAGCGGCGGAGATCGTCGGCGGGGAGCCCTTGTAAGGGCTGAGAGCGCCCCCGCCAAGCAGCCCTCAACAGCGCCGAACCGGAGAAGAGGCGCCGGCGGCTGGAGGGTCTGGAAGATCCGGAGAAAGAGGAAGAAAACGGCGTGGCAAGCTGAGATTCCTGCGCAGAGCAGGTAAGTGACTCAGCGTTAATTCGGGCACTAGGCCCGGGGCCACATTCGGGCACAAGGCCCGTTGGCACTAACTTAGGGGCACAAGGCCCAGGGACCTGGGCACTAGGCCCCAATAAAGTTAGTGGGCCAGTAGGCCTTATTACTGTGATAAAGGGGACAAGCCCCTGTTAGTTAGACAGGGGGCGCGGAGCCCCAGGTGTACAAGGGCACAAGGCCCTTAGGTAGTTAGTGGCCTAGAGGTCATAGGAAGGCCACAGGGCCTGGTTAGGGGCTGGTAGCCCGTAGGCTATTAAGGGCACAAGGCCCTAGTAGATAGCTAGGGAGGCCTCAGGCAGGGGATAGGACCCCTAGGTAGCGGGGCACAAGGCCCTAGTTAGTGGGCTCAGAGCCCTGAGGTAGAGAGGGGACTGAGGCCATTAATCAGAGCACAAGGCTCTGTTTGTAGCTGGGCAGAGGCCCCATGGTGTGAAGGGCAGAAGGCCCTGGTGGTGATGAGGTAGAGGCGTGGGAGCCTCGTGAGTGTAGGCGCGGTCCTGTGTGAGGTGAGCACACGTGGTTAGGAGGTACAGTAGAGCGGAGGCTCCTGTGGTGCTGTAGCAACCTGCTGGTTGGCTAACAGCGGTGTGCTCTGGTAAGTAGCTTACAAAGTACTGTATATTGTATTCTGTCTGTGAGGCGGGTATTGTTGAATTACAGTATTTTGGGTGTGCTATGTAATTGTGTCCAGGGGCAAGACGTCAGGCCCCCATTAAAGGTAGGCTCTTGTTCCTGTGGTTTCCTGTGCTAACCCGTGCTGTGGGGGACAAGTGTAGTTACCAGCATACACATAGTCAGGGAAGAACACACGTAGTTTTCCTGTCCCTTAGGTCCCCGGGGTCACACTGGTACCCAGAGGGGGTGGCTGAGTGAGTTGGTGGCAGTGCAGCACACCTTGAGGCAGTTCCAGGGGCGGCCATGGTTCTGATCAAGGGTCCTCAAGGCCGGTTCCGTGCAGGTGGACCTGTGGTTCCGGACGTAGGGACACGTGTGAGATACCCGAGTACAGGCAGTCGGGCGGTTCAGTTCGATCGGCTGTTCCGTGCGGCAGTCGGCCCGCGGGTTAGTGTGCTGTTCTACTGAGCCTCAGCCGGGCTTAAAGAACCGGTCTTTAGGGTCCGTGGGTGACCCCATAGCAGGAAGGCAGCTTCTTGGTACGACCTGGGTGAGGGGGTTAGGAACCGCCCTCCGGTTTAGTCTGTGAACACCGGCTGGTGTTTCCCGTAGCGTGTAAGTGAGCAGTTCCGTTAGTGCACCACACCTAGTTAGTCATAGTGGTTTGACTTAGTTGCGTTGCCGACCATTAGAACGTTGTTAGGGTCGGGTCTCTGTTGTAGTCAGTCCAGTTTTGTGGGTGCCATCTTAGTCTCACGGAGAGCGTAGAGGGAGGCTGTGTGTTCTTGTCATCCGCAGGAGTCGGGAAGGTGCAGGAGAACCGGATCGGAAGTGGGAGTGTCCCGGTGAGTATCACGCTCGATTCCCCCTTTCGGTTAGGCCCTCACCGGCAGGTGTGTGAGGTACTTGAGGCGGGATTAGTCCTCGGACTAGTCTTGGCCTTCAGTGCCTGTAGTCCCCCGCGTCTTGGCAAGAACAAAGTGAGGAGGCGGCAAGGAGCTTGGACTGACTGTGCCCTTGTTCTTTGCCGTAGTCTCGGACAGCCCTTACCTGGTAGGCACGGCCGTAATCTCTGTCTCTATCTTAGAGGGACGTGATTGGAGGTGACTGCGGCTGCGGATCTGCTGGGATTGGATCGCAGCTGGGAAATCGAAAGCGGACTGGAGGTGACCATCGTTTTCAAGGTAAGTTCTTTTGTGTTGCGTCTGTCCCTGTCTTTCCCCGCAGGGGGCGTTACAACAGTTCCGTTTCAGACCTTGAAAAGGGTGGGGCTTTTCTTAATATGGTCAGTGTTGTGTCAAAGTGGGTATTTCTGGACAAATTGGGTGGGGATTGGGCAGTTCAGGGGTGGGGTTTATTTTGTCTCAATTTTGCATGTCAAAATGTTGGGATGTATGGTACGGTATCGTTTAGAAATCTTATTTTTTCATTTAGTGTTGGCTTATTTTTTTTCTGCCTTACATACCAGTTTTACAAGCATATACAGATATATTAATCCAAAGGAGCAACAACAGTAATATCCAGGTCAATAATAGGGAAGGATTTACCTGTGGAAGTTGTATTGCCCTTTAAACACTCCAACTTGTTGCCAGCACTCTGGAGGCTCCAGGTCCACACCCACTTGAAATTCCACTTTTCCAGGCAACTTTCCCACTTTGCACACTGCTCCAATGCCAATTCTACCAGAGGGTAAAATAACTTTTACTCTGTTCCCAATTTTCAGGTCAAGTGGACAGCGAGGGGCAAAAACACGGAAACACTTCTGGGTCTTCCAGCCATTGGTACTGCAATACAAGTTACATGTGGTTCACAGTAGAGGTGGACGGGTAGATCACTTTGTTAGTAATGGTGAAATATCATTGTATTTCAAAAAATACATATATTTTGTATAGAAAGGCAGGGTTGCATATAAAATATATGCTTTCAACGAGATCAAAGTTTTACAAGGCAACCTAATAATCTAACTGCTCTCTCTAGTGGTCATTATAACAATTTGTAATAGACCATGCACCTGCAGCATGATGTCCAAATGTTAGTCTCTTCTACAACCAGCCTACTTGGCTAATAATGAAAAACTTCATAAACAAAGCTTTTGCCATAAATTTCAATGTGCCTGTCCATCTCAATGAAGATTTACATTCAGAGCATGCAATGAAATGAATGAACATATTTACTGAATGGTAGATTAACCAACATTTTTAGACATCGCTTGTAAATTCACCTTTTCTAATTCAACATATGTTGCTAAAAGAATTGAGACCATGAATTCCTGTTTATTTCTCTGTGATGCCTAGTGATTTTGAAACTTTTTAGAAAAATAGGAAAAGCAAGCTTTGATATATCCTCCCATCTTAGTATTTTCCTAATATGATACTAGGAGGATAGATTTATCAAACTTTCTAAAAAAAAAAAAAGAAAAGTGGAGGTGTTGCCCTTAGCAACCAATCAGACTCTAGCTATAATTTTCTAGAATGTACAAGACAAATTATAGTCAAAATATGATTGGTTGCTATGGACAACACCTCCAATTTTCCATTTTAGAATGTTTGATAAACCTACTACAGCATGTAAGTGAAAAAATAACAAGCAAATGCGCTTTCCTCTATAACAAAAATTTGAGGGGTATTTGGGAAACAATTTATTTTAAACCTTTATAAGAAAAAATGGTAACCAATGTATTTTATACCTTTGCGTAAAAAAGACTGGGAAATACAGTGTATGTAAACTCTTGTCTGTGTATTTTGCATTCTTGGAAAGTCACCTGGTGCAAGTGAAACAGTTTAAGCTTTTAATTAGGGATGTGCACCGGCGACTTTTGAGGTCTCGTGTTTTGTGTTTTGGATCCGGATTTTCGTTATTTTTGAGGTTCGGATTTGTCTCGCAAAACACTTGACGAAAGGTCTCGGTTCGGATTTAAGGTATTGGATTCGGATTTTTTTTGAAAAAAACATAAAAAGTTTAAAAATCAAGTTTTTGGGCTTATTTTCACTCCTAGGCTATTATTAACCTCAATAACATTCAATAACAAGCATTTCCACTAATTTACAGTGTATTCTGAACACCTCACAATATAGTTATTAGTCCAAAACGTTGCAACAAGGTATCTTTCTGGACTGCGTAGAGGAGTGGGTCACCACAATATATATTAAAAACCCTGAACTTTTATGAATCGCACCAATAAATGTACCTGGACTGCGTAGAGGAGTGGGTCACCACAATATCTTAAAAACCCTGAACTTTTATGATTCGCACCAATAAATGTACCTGGACTGCGTAGAGGAGTGGGTCACCACAATATCTTAAAAACCCTGAACTTTTCTGATTCGCACCAATAATTGTACCTGGACTGCGTAGAGGAGTGGGTCACCACAATATCTTAAAAACCCTGAACTTTTCTGATTCGCACCAATAATTGTACCTGGACTGCGTAGAGGAGTGGGTCACCACAATATCTTAAAAACCCTGAACTTTTAGGATTCGCACCAATAATTGTACCTGGACTGCGTAGAGGAGTGGGTCACCACAATATCTTAAAAACCCTGAACTTTTATGATTCGCACCAATATTTGTACCTGGACTGCGTAGAGGAGTGGGTCACCACAATATCTTAAAAACCCTGAACTTTTATGATTCGCACCAATAATTGTACCTGGACTGCGTAGAGGAGTGGGTCACCACAATATATTAAAAACCCTGAACTTTTATGATTCGCACCAATAATTGTACCTGGACTGCGTAGAGGAGTGGGTCACCACAATATCTTAAAAACCCTGAACTTTTCTGATTCGCACCAATAATTGTACCTGGACTGCGTAGAGGAGTGGGTCACCACAATATCTTAAAAACCCTGAACTTTTAGGATTCGCACCAATAATTGTACCTGGACTGCGTAGAGAAGTGGGTCACCACAATATCTTAAAAACCCTGAACTTTTATGATTCGCACCAATAATTGTACCTGGACTGCGTAGAGGAGTGGGTCACCACAATATCTTAAAAACCCTGAACTTTTCTGATTCGCACCAATAATTGTACCTGGACTGCGTAGAGGAGTGGGTCACCACAATATCTTAAAAACCCTGAACTTTTAGGATTCGCACCAATAATTGTACCTGGACTGCGTAGAGGAGTGGGTCACCACAATATCTATTAAAAACCCTGAACTTTTATGAATCGCACCAATAAATGTACCTGGACTGCGTAGAGGAGTGGGTCACCACAATATCTATTAAAAACCCTGAACTTTTATGAATCGCACCAATAAATGTACCTGGACTGCGTAGAGGAGTGGGTCACCACAAGATATATTAAAAACCCTGAACTTTTATGATTCGCACCAATAAATGTATCTGGACTGCGTAGAGGAGTGGGCACTGGGCACCACAATAAAATATATAAAAAACCTTCAACAGATCTGCATTACACTACACATACGGCTGCTCCTCCATCCTCTCCATCATATACATGTTGGAGTTTTAGCGTGTGACAACCTCTTGTTTTTGATAATGTCAGTGCATTTGGAATATTTTTCAATTTGCCCCACACCACTGAATGTACTTTATCTATGATACGCAATACGCATCTATCTATCTTGACTGCGTAGTGTGGTGGCCCCGGTACACAATTTGGTACCGAGGCCACAATATAATTAAAAAACCCTCCACGTGTCGGAATTCCACCAAACAAGTATCTGGACTGCATAGTGGGGTGGCCCCGGTACCCAATTTGATACCGGGGCCACAATACCTCCTCCAAACATGCTACAGACAATTCGTCATTGAGAGACCCCAGACAGACAGGGTCGAAGTGTTATTGTTTGACTTTGTAAACCCAAAAAAATGTCCCTGTTGCACATAGTCGTGCAATGAAGACTGACTTTTTCATTTAAAGGCACGATCTTTAAAGTGTAGTGTTTGTAAGTCTAAGTCATATTATACTTTTGGTAAAATTGGTTTATTTTGTTCCTCTTTATGGTAATTAATTAGTAATAGAATTAAAGTAGGAAATAGAATTAAATAGAATTAAAGTAGGAAATAGAGTGGTATAGAGTTGTAGTGGTATAGATAGAGTGGTCTACACAATATAATAATAAAACCCTCAACTGGTCTGAATTCCACCAAACAAGTATCTTGACTGCGTAGTGTGGTGGCCCCGGTACTCAATTTGGTACCGAGGCCACAATATAATTAAAAAATTGGGCATCAACTGTCACCGTTGTTTAATATCTGATACACCTAAATATGGACTGCACAGTGGAGTGGCCCCGGTAGTAAATTTGGTGCCGGGGCCACAATACCTCCTCCAACTTCCAAGTGTAGTGTTTATAAAGACACACAGCGTCGAAGTGTTATTATTAGTTGACTTTCTTAACCCTAAAATTGTCCCTGTTGCAAATATTCGTGCAATGGACAGTTACTTTTCTATTGAAAGACTCAAGCTTTCAAGTGTAGTGTTTATAAAATATAAACAACAATACAGTAGTTTTAGAGCACGTCAATACCTCTTGTTTTAAATTATGACACGGCATTTTACTTTTGGTTTAATTTCTTGAATTTTTTTACATTTGGTTTTACTTTTTGAACATGGCAAACGACTGTTGCTTGGTCATATAATGCAAAAAAAAAAGTTCCAAGATGGAATTGTCCTTGGGCCCTCACACCCACCCTTATGTTGTTGAAATAGGACATGCACACTTTAACAAACCAATCATTTCAGCGACAGGGCCTACCAAACAACTTTGGCTGAAATGATTGGTTTGTTTGGGCCCCCACACCAAAAAAGCTATTCATCTCTCCCTGTACAGACTAAACAGGCTCTACTGAGGCAAGATGTCGTCCTCATCCTCAACCTCTGATTCCTCTCCCCCTACAGTGTGTACTTAATCCTCATCACACATTATCAATTCGTCCCCGCTGGACTCCACAACCACAGGTCCCTCTGTAGTATCTGGAGGGCAGTGCTGTACTTCATTGAGGAATTGATTATTCATTTTTATAAACATCATTTTTTCAACGTTGTGAGGAAGCAACCTCCTTCGCCGCTCACTGACCAGGTTCCCCGCTGCACTAAAAACTCTTTCCGAGTACACACTGGAGGGGGGACAACTCAGGTAAAATAGAGCCAGTTTGTACAGGGGCTTCCAAACTGCCTTTTTTTCCTGCCAGTAACAATATGGACTGTCTGACATGTCTACTTGGATGGTGTCAGCAAAGTAATCATCCACAATTTTTTCTATTGTGACAGCATCCAATGCAGCGAGAGTAGACATGTCTGCAATGGTTGGCAGGTCCTTCAGTCCAGACCAGATGTTATCAGCATCCCCGCCAGTGCCTCTTTTGGGAAAACTGAGCTTTTTCCTCGCAGCCATAGATGTGGAAGAAAATGAGGGTGGAGCTGTTGGCATGTCACGGTCCTCTTCAGAGGACAATCTCCTGACCAGCAGGTCTTTGCACCGCTGTAGACTTGTGTCCGCCGGAAACAGAGACACAACATACGCTTTAAACCGAGGATCGAGCACGGTGGCCAGAATGTATTCCTCTGACTTTAAAAGAGTGACCACCCTCGGATCCTGGCAAAGCGTACGAAGGGCTACATCCACAAGAGCTACATGCTTGCTGTAATCGCAATGGCTTACCAGCTCCTCCCTCACTTTCTCCAGCTGCTTCTGCAACAGCCTGATCAGGGGAATGACCTGACTCAAGCTGGCAGTGTCGGAACTGACTTCTCGTGTGGCAAGTTCAAATGGCTGCAGAACCTTGCACAACACGGAAATCAGTCTCCACTGCGCTTGACTCAGGCGCATCCCCACTCCTTTGCCTATGTCGTAGGTGGCTGTGTAGGCCTGAATGGCCTTTTGCTGCTCCTCCATCCTCTGCAGCATATAGAGGGTGGAGTTCCAGCGCGTCATAACCTCTTGTTTGAGGTGATGGCAGGGCAGGTTCAAGCTTTTTTGATGTGCCTCTAGTCTGCGGTAGGCACTGGCTGAATGCCGAAAGTGTCCAGCAATTTTGCGGGCCACCGCAAGCATCTCCTGCACACCCCTGTCACTCTTGAGGTAATGCTGCACCACCAAATTAATGGTGTGGGCAAAACATGGGACGTGCTGGAAATTGCCCATATTTAATGCCCGCACAATGTTACTGGCATTGTCTGACACCACAAATCCCCATGAGAGTCTAAGTGGGGTAAGCCACTGGGAGATAATTTCCCTCATTTTCTCTAATATGTTGTCAGCGTTGTGCCTCTTATTAAAGCCTGTAATGCACAATGTTGCCTGCCTTTGCATGAGCAGCCATTTTGTAGATGCTGCTACTGATGCAGCTGTTGCTGTTGCTGCGGAAGGGGATGCATCTACCCAGTGGGCTGTCACAGTCATATAGTCCTTCGTTTGCCCAGAACCACTTGTCCACATGTCCGTGGTTAAGTGGACAGTGGGTACAACCGCATTTTTAAGAGCACTGAGGACACTTGATCGTACTTCTCTGTACATTTTTGGTATCGCCTGCCTAGTGAAGTGGAATCTCGAGGGGATTTGGTACCGGGGACACAATACCTCCATCAACCCTCTAAATCCCACTCCACTGATGGCAGACACCGGGCGCACGTCTAACACCAACATTGCAGTTACAGCCGCAGTTATACGCTTTGCAATAGGGTGACTACTATCGTATTTGGTGGTCATGGCAAACGACTGTTGGACGGTCAATTGTTTGGTGAAAGACTTAGCGGTCTTACGACTTCCCCTCTGGGAAGATGACCGACTAACAGCAGCAACAGCAGCAGTGGCAGTAGTAGGCGTACCGCTGCAGGATTCCTCGGATGAATCCCGTATTGAGGAGGACTCAGTCTGGCTGCTGACTTGGGCTGCAGGACTGAATCTGATGGAGATTGTGGAGGAAGTTGACGAGGAGGGTGTTGCTGGTGTGTATCCAACTGGACCACGGGATTTAGGTGTCCCTGTACCGATGAGGGTCCTAGCCCCAGTTCCTGAACTAACCACTGAACTATGAAGGTTATTCAGGTGACGTATAAGGGAGGATGTTCCTAGGTGGGCAAGATCCTTACCCCTGCTTATTTGAGCTTTACATAAGCTACATATTGCCATACATTGGTTGTCTGGATTTGGATAAAAATAACTCCAGACCGAAGAGGTGCATTTTTTGGTCTTCTGACCAGGCATGACGATGGGCTTTTTCATCCCATGGACATCAGCTGTTTCCCCCCCTGGTGCCTCATTTACAATAACCACATCACCATCCTCATCATCAAGTTCCTCCACAGCGCCAGCTACATCATCAATAGCCTCCTCCCGAGCCACCTCTTCCCGTACAGTGATGGGAAGGTCAGGCTTGACAACCACCAACACCCTTGGACTCGCCTTGGGGATTTGTGATAATTTCTCTTTAGAAGGCAGAGTTGTTTGCTGTTTTGTTGCTGACAGCATAACTCTCTTCAATTTTTTGTAGGGGGGGGGAGGAGGAGGAGGGCTAAGATCCGTGGGTGAAGCTGAACCACTAGTCATGAACACGGGCCAGGGCCTAAGCCGTTCCTTGCCACTCCGTGTCGTAAATGGCATATTGGCAACTTTACGTTTCTCCTCAGATGATTTTAAGTTTCTCTTTTTGCTACTTTTTCTTAACTTGGGCTTTTTGGATTTTACATGCCCGGTACTACGAGATTGGGCATCGGGCTTGGAAGACGACGTTGATGGCATTTCATCGTCTATGTCATGACTAGTGGCAGCAGCTTCAGCATTAGGAGGAAGTGGGTCTTGATCTTTCCCTACTTTATCCTCCAAATTTTTGGTCTCCATTATATGTAGCACAAGATACTGCAGAATGTGTGAACTTGGTAATATTGCAGTACCAATGGACTTATACTGCTGGATTGGTTTTGCAAATTTGGTTATAATTATTATTTTTATTTTTTTTTTTAAATTTTTTATTTTTTTTTACTTTTTTCTTATTTTTAAAAAACTTGGGAATAGTGGGGAAATAACTATGCCCTTAGAAGCACAGAGCACAGGACACAGCACCACTGGACTGAACAGGACACGGCACAGGACCCAGCAGCACTACGGAACTCAGCAGGACAGAGCACAGGACACAGCACCACTGGACTGATACTGCAGAATGTGTGAACTTGGTAATATTGCAGTACCAATGGACTTATAATGCTGGATTGGTTTTGCAAATTTGGTTATAATTATTATATATTTTTTTTTTTTTTAAATTTTTTATTTTTTTTTACTTTTTTTTTATTTTTTAAAAACTTGGGAATAATGGGGAAATAACTATGCCCTTAGAAGCACAGAGCACAGGACACAGCACCACTGGACTGAACAGGACACGGCACAGGACCCAGCAGCACTACGGAACTCAGCAGGACAGAGCACAGGACACAGCACCACTGGACTGATACTGCAGAATGTGTAAACTTTGTAATATTGCAGTACCACTGGACTTTTACTGCTGAATGTGTGAACTTGGTAATATTGCAGTACCAATGGGCTTATACTGCAGGATTGGTTGTGAAAATTTTGTGGTAATTAAAAAATATTAAAGTAGTTTTTGGTATTTTTTAAAAAAACTTTTTTTTATTTTTTTAAACACAGGGGAATATTGGGGAAATAACTATGCCCTTAGAAGCACAGAGCACAGGACACAGCACCACTGGACTGAACAGGACACAGCACAGGACCCAGCAGCACCACTGACCTCAGAAGGACAGAGCACAGCACACAGCACCACTGGACTGATACTGCAGAACACAGCACAGCACAGCACAGCACAGCACAGCACTAAACAGCACAGCACAGCACAGCACTAAACAGCACAGAACTAAACAGCACAGAACTAAACAGCACAGAGGACCACCTAACACACCCTCCCTCTACCCTGATCAATGCCCGAGTGAAGATTGCGGCGACTAGCGGGGAATTTATAGGATCCGAGTATCGCGAGATCCGACAACGGGATTATGAGTCAGAGCCTCAGTTTCACTTTTGAATTTGGCGCCAATACCCGGATCTGTCTCGGATCCGACTCGGATCCGCAACGTTCGGGTGGGCTCGGATTTCATAAATCCGAGTGCGCTCATCCCTACTTTTAATACATGTTTTTCTGTACATTTTTATAAAATGGTCAGTCCATCTTCCCCCAGTTATGAGCTTGCTTGTCTAAACTGTGTAACAGTAATAGCATGTCAGTTTTCTCAGCTCTGACTGGCCTATCGTTATTTGTGAAAATCTAGCAGTTATGTTATGGTTTTTTTTAATTTGTCTTGTATTCCTGCATTACATACTTTCAAAAGAATTAGATTAAATTATATTTCACATGCACTATATTATTGTTGTACATACCTGCCAGGATGGAAGATAGGAGTACTTGGCATAGGTAAAATGCGATTGAGAGAAGGTCGTTCTAGACTCTTATACCCATCTAATAATGTCAAGTTGTTGCAGTCACATACAGAAGTTTTCACCTGATCCCCTGAGTGAGATTTAAAAGTAAAATATTAGCCCTATGAAAATAGTGAACACCATTTTAACAACATTAAAAAATACAATACCACTATCATTTATTTTATAAAATCCATCCTTAATGGAATGTGATCATTGCTGGATTCTGCTGTAAATTAAGACTCAATGGGACACAAGATATTTGGGATTGCTAATCTTTGAGCTGCCTTTTTTTTAAATTTAGAATCTGTAGTACATTTTCTTAACGCTATAGAGAACTATATATATTTAAAACAAAACATAACTTACTATGTAATAAAAACAGGGCTGATACTATCACTAGGCGAACCTAGACGGATGTGTAGGACACTAATGTTTAGGGGGTGCTAAAACGCTGAATGAGTGACATAATGTGTTTCTATTTTCCCTGTGGTGTCCCACACTAAGGCCACTGACATGGAGGAGAAGCAGCCAGTAACTATTTACTTGTGAAGCAGTCGGCTATGATATCACAGTCCAGCGACACACTCCTGACAGAAGAGCTGAAGATTGGGGCAGCATCTGAGGTGAGGGAGGGGGACTAGTGTGCCTCTGCCGACCCTGAATAGTTTTGCTTTATTCATTTTTGTCCTACCAAAATGGTGTTATCAATCAATACAGTGACTCAAGCATTTAACTGTGTCATGTCTAGGAAACTTCAATTGAGGCTATTAATGTACTGTAACACTTGTTCTGCAGACCAAAGAGCAGATACGTTTTTCTGTCTTCAAAACAAACATTTTTGAGTTTTCTGTTCATATAAAACATTCAATTTATAAAGTGTTAGTAGTAAAATGGCAAAGAGGCAGCATATATTGTATATTTTGTCCTATAGAATCTTGACAGATTTTGAACTTTAAGGGCTAGATTTACTAAACTGCGGGTTTGAAAAAGTGGAGATGTAGTCTATAGCAACCAATTAGATTCTAGCTGTCATTTTGTAGAATCTATTAAATAAATGACAACTAGAATCTGATTGGTTGCTATAGGCATCATCTCCACTTTTTTAAACCTGCAGTTTAGTAAATATACCCCTACGTGACTTATCTAATGATTTAATTTATTGGGGGAATGGAAGTTGACTAATAAAAACAAAATTGAAACAAAAAGTCTGATTATAAACTTTGAAGTAAAGAAAAGACGTATACTAAGCTACACTCTCTAAATTGCCTTGTTTTGCCAAATTGTTATGCATTTTTCTTCCAATATCTTTTGCATTATGGATAATGCGGAATATCTTGGTCAGTTACCTGCTGGTTTCTTTGAGCTGCGTAATCCCTAATTGTGGTATGGATATATAACTGTGCATCTACGTCTAGGCATTGAAAGTTATTCAGGAGCATTTGGGTCTCAATGATTTAAAAAGTAAATAAATAATTTATAAGGATCGATAGGGTAAGAATGTGATTATCAAAGGCCACTAAACCTATCATACAATTTATTTTATATTAAAGAGCTAGCATTCACAAGTGTATGTGCAAAAGTTCACATACCTTTACAGAAATTCAGCTGTAGCTGAATTTTGAGCCAGAAAATTAGCCAGTTTCTGAAAATTGACTAGCTGCCCTATCCTTCAAAAGATTTATAGGCAGGACATCTCTGGGGTAAATGTATGAACCTCCAATTTCTACAAGTCGCCGGAAATCGGCGACTTTGCAGAGGAAATTTAAAGTGGCGATGGCTTGTGAAAGCAAGTTTGTCTTTAAATTTCCCCTTCAAAGAAATCGGAGCTTCATATATTTACCACCTGCTGTATATAGATAAAAATCTTCACCCTGATTCACAACTCTATAGTAAACGTCTTCAGTTCTGACAAGTTACTGGATAGTGGTGGACCAGTGAATCGCCTAACCCATAACAACCATTGGCTAGGGGTCCAGCTATGGCGCTCTAGCCTCTCAGGTTCTCTGCTCTGCTCTCAAAAGACCTGCACCTGCTCAGAAATGGCCTCCATGCTTTTGAGAGAGCAGAGTAGAAGTCTCGGGGGGCAGGGGGGTGGCATGAATGGGAGACCTCAGATGGGGAGGGGGTGACCTGGCATTACCAGACCCACTTCAAGGAGCAATTGCGCCCCTCCACCCCTAATCCTCTACCACTACTACTGAAACTTTTACCCATGAGTTTGTGAATGTTATTAGTAGCTCTTTTATATAAGGCAGCCAGCCATTATTTAAGTTTAGTGAGTATTTAATCACCCAATTCAGTGGGAAATAACCGCCACAAACTTGCTAACTCAAGCAAAACTGAAAAATTATGTTTCAGCAAGACTTAAGTTACTAAACTGGAGCTGTAGACAATGGTAGGCACATTTTTATACATACCCAACCTTCTGTGCAACCCATCTCTAACATTTATGTCTGATTCCATAACCCCATCAGTAACATCACCGTAAGGAGGCATTAGGTGCCTTGATTTTTTACACTCTTCCAGGTGAATACATTTTTGCTGCTGTGAAAACATACACATTATTTTATTACAAATTGGTAAATGCAGAAAACTTTGATTGCATGGTATTGAAAGATGTGCATTAGCTATAACTTTGGAATGTTTACCCGCAATAACTAATTTGTATCTGTTAACTAAGCATATTGGTTCTAAATACACATTTATACATTTGTGAAAGGGTTCTGATAAACAGAAATAGTGGCATAACAAATGTATTGAAATTGATGTAATGTACCAATATTGAGACCACATGGAAGCATACCTCTCAGCGGTCCCGATTTATACGGGATTCTGATTTCAGGGATTATCCTGTCATCCTACAAGTCTGCCCATGTGGTCCTGGCTCCTGGGATGTTAGAAGGTATGATCAGGGACATCACCATTGTAACCACACTAGAGGACAGGTGTTTTTCAGGGGTACTACAAGGGGAAGGGAAGATTGGGGGCATGCTCATATTGCGTTCCCACTGCCACAATAAATTTGTCCCAAATTCCTCCCATTGCAGGCCCATCCACTCTGGAAGACCTCGCTCTCCTTTTATGAGCATGCATGGGGACCAGAACATGTGCAGTGGATCCCCGGAGCCCTGTTTGGACTAGAATAAGAAGTATCAGAGTGCAAATAAAATCCTAAGAGCAGAAAAGGGGCCTCTGGCTTGGTAAGCAGATACATATATAACCAGGCTTGAAACCAATACATTTTTGCCATGGGATCCTGTGATAATTAGTTAAAAACCTGGTCACACTGCTTATACATAAGGTTAGAATGCATAAGGTTAGAAAAACAAACAGTACTTTAAGACATGCAAAAGCATAACTCCCATTTGTTCTGATTTTGGTGGGACAATCTTGATAAATGGACTTTAGAAAGGGACAGACTTTACATGGAAGTGCGTGGAGCGTTGCAAAAAAAGTGAGCAGATTGGGAGTGAGGTTTGAACATCTTGGTGATAGGCTTATATTGTCTCGCTTTGAACTGTATAAATGTTGGGAGGCATGCAAAATGGTTAAATTAAAGGTTACGAAACAAAAAGTCATCATAACTATTTCTAAATTGTCCTCACTCCACGGAACTAAAAACCAATTAAAGAAATTTATAACAACAGTGCTTGATAAATACCAAACATAAATAGTGCACAGCAGCTTTGCACTATATTTATATTAGCATCTGGGTGTGTCCTAGTTTCTGATGCTTGCACCAAATTAGTTTGTGACATCAAAAATGGATGTGGTTCAAATGTCTGTTCACAAAATGATCAGAAGAAAACATGGGCAAAATGCTGGATTGCAGAAAAGGTGTGCAGTATCCATGAGGTGCATTGAAATTTAGATTTATATAGTATTGTGTGCTATTTAGCATTTTGCGTAATATTTTTATTAAGACGTGCACATATTATAGAACACATGCTGTCTCTGCTTATTCTCTTCTTTATAGAGTACAGATAGTTATATAAGAAAATACTTTATTTATGAATGCAAGGAGGTATTACCTTTAGCTTTACAGAACCAGGAATTTCTAATAAATAATCCGAATCTTCTAGACAGATATTAAATATGCCATACACCATATCATAATAATAGTGGGACTGAATCATCAAGGAATGTTAATGCCGATGTTAAGCTTAAAATCAAACTACGTGTCACAAAACTAGGAGTGCGTAGCTTACTGGTTTTAGCACTACTCACCAAAGAGGCGCGGAGTCTAACGTGTCCCAGGTCTTCGCCAGGGACCCCCACAAGGGAGTATGGACTTTGCTGCGGGAGACACGCAGGTCGCGGTCCTCAGAGGGAGAAACCAGTGAAGCATGCGAGATGGAAGAGGAGTCAGGCGTCCGAGTCAAGCCATGCGTATCAGAAGGAGTAATAGGGAAATCCAAAGCGTGGTCAATAAACTAGCTGGGTCAGGTATCAGGAGCTCGGAAGACAGGAGAGTGGTCAGAACGTAGCCGGGTCAATACACGTGGAATCCAGAAACAGAAGTAGTCAGGAACGTAGCCGGGTCAATACACGTGGAATCCAGAAACAGAAGTAGTCAGGAACGTAGCCAGGTCAATACACTGGGAGGCACAAGGAATATACTATAACGCTGGAGATCAGGAGACCTAATACTCTGGCACTCATTAGGTGCCAGAGCCAGGAATAAATAGGGAAAGGGGGCAGGGCTACCTATCGGCGGTGGTGACGCTGAACACCACCGCCAGAGACTGTGAATGGCATCCCGTGACCCCGGAAGTGCGTCTGGTTGCCTAGCAACCAGACGTGTATGGACAGAGACAGGCGCCCATCCCTGTGCTGAAGACGTGGGACACAGGGACAGCACCTGACAGTACCTCCTCCCTATCCTTGTCGAGTAGGCCTCTCTTTGAGGAATTGTTTTAATAGACATGGGGCGTGGAGATCTTCTTTATTCGCCCAGGATCTCTCCTCTGGCCCGAAGCCTTTCCTTGGAACCAAGAATTGATTCCGTCCGTGAAGGGTACGGGAGTCAAAGATGCGGCTGACCTCGAATTCTTCGCCAACAGCAGTCCGAATAGGAGCAGGGTGACGTGGCAAGCGATGAAATTTATTAAGGATCAGTGGTTTGAGGAGGGAAACATGAAACACATTGTGGATCCTTAGAGAGGGGGGCAGCCGGAATGTACAAGTTACGGGGTTGATAACGTGAGTTATAGGGAAGGGACCAATATAACGGGGAGCCAATTTCTGAGAGGGTACTCAAAGTTTGAGGTTGCGAGTAGACAACCAAACCTTGTCATGGACCCAAAACAAGGGAATATGTCTTCTATGACAATCGGCAGCTTGCATGTAGCGTTGAGAAGTCTCCTGTAGTTTGGGATTGGTCACTGACCAAATGTGAGAAATGTGAGAGAAGTCCCGAATAAGGGTATCTGCAGCAGGAACCAGGGACGGAATATGGTTGGAAAAATTAGGGAGGGTGGGCTGGGTTCCATAAACAATAGAGAAAGAAGAGGATTCGTGATGGTGAAAATTATGCACAAATTCTGCCCAGGGTAGGAGATTAGACCACTCAGATTGGTTCTCCGAAAAAAAGCATCATAGGAAGGATTCAAGGTCCTGGTTGACGTGCTCCGTCTGGCCATTGGTCTGGGGATGATAGCCAGAAGAATATTTGAGTTCGGAACCGAGTATCTTAAAAAAGGCCCTCCAGAACTGCGACACAAATTGGACTCCACGATCCGAGATGATTTCATGGGGACAGCCATGAAGCCTAAAGATTTCCTTGATGAAGATGGTAGCCAGCTGAGATGCAGATGGAAGAGCGACCAAGGGTACGAAGTGGGTCATCTTCGAGAATCTGTCAACCACAACCCAAATGGTAGTAAAACCGTCGATAAAAGGGAGATCAGTGATTAAATCCATAGATATGCTCTGCCATGGAAGATCAGGAATAGGGAAGGGTTGCAGAAGGCCAGTAGGTGCCAATCTGGGGTTCTTACAGCGGGCACAAATCGCGCAGGAAGCCACGAATCTTTGAATATCAGAATGTAGGGTTGGCCACCAAAATCGTTGACGTAGGAACTCATACGTCTTCTTGACTCCAGCATGTCTGGATAGTTTAGAGGAGTGTGCCCACCGTAGGGCCTTGGGTCGCAGATTCAGTTCTAGGTAGGAACATCCTTTGGGGGGTGTTTTAGCAGAAGTTTTAGTAAGAGCGATAATACTGGTGGGTGTAATGATGGGTAGCGGCTCCGAGGAAGAACATAGGTCAGTATTGTCGAAGGAGCGAGAAAGAGCATCTGCCCGTACATTTTTGGACCCGGGATGATATGTCAAAATTAGGTTAAAATGGGAAAAGAAAGATGCCCATCGTGCCTGGCGTGGGTTGAGACACCATGCTTCACTGATGTAGAGCAGATTCTTATGGTCTGTTAAGACCATCACAGGGTCACGAGAACCTTCCAAGAGGTGACGCCACTCCTCCAAGGCTGATTTGATCACGAGGAGCTTCTTGTCACCGATGCCGTAGTTCTTTTCATGACTCAGGAATCTCTTAGAAAAGAACCCACAGGGGAGGTGCGTGACAAGTTTGGACTTTTGGAACAGGACCGCACTAATACCAACAGCGGAAGCATCGACTTCTAGATAAAAGGGTTTCAGTTGGTCCGGATGGGAGAGAACAGGGGCAGACGAGAAGGCCTGTTTCAGGCGATTGAAAGCCTCTAGGGCGTCAGGAGGCCAGCTCCTAGGATTGGCCGATTTTCGAGTCAAGGCAGTTATTGGAGCAATTACAGAGGAAAAGTTCTTGATGAACTGCCTGTAGTAGTTGGCAAACCCAATAAATCTCTGAATGGCCTTGGTACCCTGGGGACGGGGCCAACTAGTAATGGCTGATACCTTTTGTGGATCCAATGCGAAACCCGGAGCCTGATACGATGTATCCAAGAAAAGGGATCTGTTTGACTTCGAAGATACATTTCTCTAATTTACAATAAAGTTGATGGGTTCGTAAACGGGATAAGACCTCCTTCACATGAGACCGATGAGAAAGAATATCCTGTGAGAAAATCAAAATATCGTCCAAATACATAACTACAAAACGATATAAAAGATCCTGGAAGACCTCGTTGACAAAGGACTGGAAGACTGCGGGAGCGTTGCAAAGCCCGAAGGGCATAACTAGGTATTCAAAGTGTCCATCCCGTGTATTGAACGCTGTCTTCCATTCGTCCCCTTGACGAATACGTACAAGATTATATGCCCCTCGTAGGTCCAATTTGGAAAAGACTTGTGCTTCGCTAATCTTGTCAAAAAGATTGGTGATAAGGGGCAAGGGATAGCGATTCTTGGTGGTAATTTTATTCAATTGTCGGTAGTCGATGCAGGGGCGAAGGCCCCCATCCTTCTTCTTAACGAAGAAGAATCCTGCACCAGCGGGAGAAGAGGACTTTCTGATGAATCCACGGGATAAATTCTCGGAAATATATTGTGACATAGCCTGACTTTCAGGCAAGGATAAGAGATAAGTCCGGCCACGGGGTATCTGCTTACCCGGAATTAATTAAATTGGGCAATCCCAAGGGCGATGAGGTGGCAGAACCTCCGATTTCTTCTTGGAGAAAACATCCTTAAAGGCCTGATAGGCTGATGGGAGAATAGTCTCGTCGGGAAGTGTACGAGTAAGACAGACTCGTGGGCGAGATGAGGAGATGCACTGGTTATGACATTGTGGACCCCAGGAGATAACCTCGGCTCGGAACCAGTCAAATTGTGGAGAATGGGCTCAAAGCCAAGGAAGGCCCAGAATTAGAGGATGCACAGATTGTGGTAACACGAGGAATTGGATCCACTATTGATGTAAGGCCCCTAGTAACTGTACCGGCTCGTGATGCTGGAGATGGTACCGTTGCTGACGCAGTTACCATCCACGGCTGTGAGAGTAAGCAGTTGGGGAAGATCCTGGATAGATAATTGTAGCTGTGAGGCAAGAGAGGCCGAGATTAAATTCCCTGAGGCACCGGAATCCACAAAAGCAAAAGTTCGCTGGGGTCCTTTGGTGGTCACAAGCTGAACAGGCATCAGGAACTCAGGGTTGGAGGTGGAATAGGGAGTGGAAACGGCGACTCCCAAGGTGGCCTCCCTCTTACCGTCTAGGAGAAGGCGTTTCCCGGTCTCTTAGGGCAGAGACTTAACACATGACCGGCTTCCCCGCAGTATAAACATAATTTCTGCTTGAACCGTCTCTCGTGTTCTTCAGGCGTCAATCTTGAATGGCCAAACTACATAGGTTCTTCCGTGGAAGATATGGGATTTTGGAAGTGGGGTGCCAATCGGGGGGTATGTCTCGTAGAGGATCTCTCCGAAGTTCTCTCCCTGAAGCGCAGATCGATTCTGATACACAAAGAAATAAGGGAATCCAGTTCCGAGGGGAGTTCCCTGGTGACAAGTTCGTCCTTGATTCGGTCAGTAAGGCCCTGCTAGAAGGTGGCAATAAGGGCCTCATTATTCCATCGGAGTTCTGAAGCAAGAGTGCGGAATTGTACCGCATACTGGCCGACTGACATGGAACCTTGTTGAAGATTTAGGAGACTAGAAGCGGCAGAGAAGACCCGACCAGGTTCATCGAAAACCTTCCGGAACATATCGATAAATGCAGAAGAATTCTCCAGAAAGGATCATTGCGCTCCCATAATTGTGATGCCAAGGCTTGCCCGCTAAGCAGAGATATCTTGAAGGCTACCTTGCTACATTCAGAGGAGAAGGCTGAAGAGTTGCACTCAAAGTGGATGGCACACTGATTGAGGAACTCTATGCATCTTTTTGGATCTCCGTCAAATTTCTCCGGAGGGAGAATCCAGAGCCCAGAGGAGGAAGGAACCGCTGGAGCTGCACCGGAGGGAGAGGGAGCTGCTGGAGTAGGAGGAGGTTCCGTTGGGGGCGTTGTTAAGACCCCCTGCAAGGAATCTAATCGAGAGACCACTCCTTGGACACACTGGAATAAACGAGCCTGGTCCGCCTCCTGCTGTTCGACTCGGTGAGCAAGATGGAGAAAAGGCTCCCGAGCAGAAGGCTCACCTGTTCCATCTGATGTCATGGTCAGAGTATACTGTCACGAAACTATGAGGGCATAGCTTACTGGTTTCAGCACTACTCACCAAAGAGGCGCGGAGTCTAACGTGTCCCAGGTCTTCGCCAGGGACCCCCTCAAGGGAGTATGGACTTTGCTGCGGGAGACACGCAGGTCGCGGTCCTCAGAGGGAGCAACCAGTGAAGTGTGCGAGATGGAAGAGGAGTCAGGCGGTCCGAGTCAAGCCATGCGTATCAGAAGGAGTAATAGTGAAATCCGAAGCGTGGTCAATAAACTAGCCGGGTCAGGTATCAGGAGCACGGAAGACAGGAGAGTGGTCAAAACTGAACCGGATCAATACACATGGAATCCAGAAACAGAAGTAGTCAGGAATGTAGCCGGGTCAATATACGTGGAATCCAGAAACAGAAGTAGTCAGGAACGTAGCCGGGTCAATACACTGGGAGGCACAAGGAATATACTATAATGCTGGAGATCAGGAGACCTAATACTCTGGCACTCATTAGGTGCCAGAGCCAGGAATAAATAGGGAAAGGGGGCAGGGCTACCTATCGGCGGTGGTGACGCTGAACACCACCGCCAGAGACTGTGAATGGAGTCCCGTTGCTAAGGGATGCGCGGCTGCCGTGACCCCGGAAGTTGCTACTGGTTGTCTAGCAACCAGACGTCTATGGACAGAGACAGGCGCCCGTCCCTGTGAGGAAGACGCGGCACAGGGACGGCGCCTGACACTACGCATGCGCCATAGGCCAGTGAAAGCAGCAACGTCCAATTCATCTTCAAGCTCAAAGTGAATACTGATTGCTACTTTTGAAACCGATTGCCCTGGTGATATTTGAAAGAAAGATAGTATTCAGTACTGCAGAGGGTGGTTGTGAGCACCTCGATCCCCTGCTTTCAAAGATCAGATCGCAGTGTACCTCAAGCAGAGGGTACCTCTTCCACTAACATACTCTAACAGCAACTTTAATCTGTCAACTATCTTATTCATTATATGGGTACTTTATTATGCACACCTTTCTAATACTGGTTAGGCCCCACCTTTGCCCCAGAACAGCTTCAATTTTTAGTTGCATGGATTCAAAATGTTGCTAGAAACATTCCTTAGAAATTCTGGTCTATATTGGCATGATAGCATCATGCAGTTGTTGCAGATGTGTCAGCTGCACATTCATATTGCAAATCTCCAGTTCAACCACATCCCAAAGCTGCCTTATTGGATTAAGATCTGTTGACTGTGTAGGCCACTGGAGTAAACTTAACTCATTGTCTTATTCATTGAACTAGCTTGAGATGATGTGGGCTTTGTGACTTTTTGTGTTGTCCTGCTGGAATTAACCATTAGAAGATAGATACTCTGTGGCTATAAAGCAGGCCTGTCCAACCTGCGGCCCTCCAGATGTTGTGAAACTACAAGTCCCAGCATGCCCTTCCAGCTATCAACAGGTTGTCTACTGGCAAAGCATGCTGGGGCTATCAAGGATACACATCTTCAATGACAATATTAAGGTGGACTGTGGCATTTAAACATTGTTTATTTGATTTTAAAGGGTCTAATGTGTACCTACCATCTGCAGTAACAGAAGACCACCCTGGATTCCACTCATGTCAGTTAAGAACAGGAACCGGAGGCTACATTGGGCAGAGGCTCACCAAATTTCAACAGTTGAAGATTGGAAAAACATTGCTTGGGTTGACAAAACTATTTTTGCTGCAGCATGTGTCACGCATCAGGGAACCTCAGCTGCTGCTTAGGTTGTTGTACCTGATTAGGTCCCTGCTTCCCTTAGCAAGCTCCATGCTGTGTGACCACTGACTCTGCTAAGTGGGGAAGTTTAAAGTGGCAAGAAGAGGAGGAAGAGGAAACGGCTGCTGTTGAGGTAAGTGAGAGGAGGGGAAAGAAAAGCAATGATATCCCTCTATAGAAACACAAAATTTTGCGACGGGGTCCCAAAGGTTCTAGTTACACTACTGGGTAAAAGAGATAAGGTAGGTAAATAAAGAGATAAGTTCTATGTAGAATTCTAGATTGGCCTATAATGGGTACTTCAAGATGACATCTCTAAAATTTTAACAATACATTTCTAATGAACCATTAGCAGATGGTTGTACAATGTATATACACTAAATGGACAAAAGTATTTGGCCACACCTATTAATTATTGAATTGAGGTGTTTCAATCAAACCCGTTGCCAGAGGTGCATACAATCAAGCACCTAGCCATGCAGTCTCCATTAGCAAACATTTGTGATACAAAATGGGTCGTTCTGAAGAGCATTGTACTGTGATAGGATGCCACCATTGCCATAAAACGGTTTGTGAAATTTCATCCCTACTGGATATTCCACGGTCAACTGTAAGTGATATTATTAGAAAGTGGAGGTGTTTAGGAACAACAGCAGCTCAGTCACGTAGCGGAGACCACGTGAAATGAGAGAGCAGGGTCAAAAACTGCTAAGGTGGATAGTGCGTAAAAGTTGCCAACGCTCTGCTGATTCTATAGCTGAAAAGTTCCAAACTTACACCGGCATTAATGTAAGCACAAAAGCTGTGCAGAGGGAGCTTAACGAAATGGGTTTCAGTGGCTGAGAAGCTGTATGCAAGCCTCACATCACCAAAACCCATGCCAAGTGTCAGATGGAGTGGTATAAAGCACACCAACACTGGACTGTGGAGCAGTGGTAACATGTTCTGTGGAGTGACGAGTCAAGCTTCTCTGTTTGGCAGTCAGATGGGCGAGTCTGGGTTTGGTGGATGCCAGGAGAACATTACCTGCCTATATGCATTATGCCAACTGTGAAGTTTGATGGAGGAGGGTTAATGGTATGGGGCTGTTTTGCAGGGTTTGGGCTAGGCCCCTTATCTCCAGTGAAGGGCAATCTTAATGCTTCAGCATTCCAAGTCATTTTGGACAATGCTATGTTTCCAACTTTGTGGCAACAGTTTGGGGAAGGCCTTTTTCTATTCCAACAGGACTGTGACCCAGTGCACAAAGCAAAGACTACAAAGATATGGTTTGATGAGTTCAGTGTGGAAGAACTTGACTGGTCCAGAGCCCTGACCTCATCCCCATGGAACACCTTTGGGATGAACTGGAAAGGAGTTTGCGAGCCAGGCCTTCTCGTCCAACATCAGTACCTGACCTCATAAATGCTCTACAAAATGAATGGGAACAAATTCCCACAGAAACACTCCAGTATCTTGTGGAAAGCCTTCCAAGAAGAGTGAAAGCTGTTAACACTGCAAAATGGGGACAAACTCCATATTAAAGTATAGTTATTTGAATACAATGTCACTACTGTCCCTGTTGGTGTAATGGTCAAGCGTCCAAATAAATTTGTCCATATAGTGTATTTTTGAGTGGTTAAACATAGTATTACAAAATAAAAACTATGAACAATGCTATTATATTCCTTCATCAAACTTCTCCATCTTGCTGATGTCACCTGCTCTTTCAGTGATTGCTGATCTTGAAGGAGCTCTTGGAACTTTGTTCTCCACAGCTCTTTCTCCCCAAAAAGGTCAGACTCGAGCTTCTCTACTTTCTCTTCAAACCTGAATTGCCTGCTCATTGAGGAAGGGCTGATATCCTGCATCTGTCTCAAATCTTCCTTCAGTTCTTCACAATCTATAGATATCAATAGAAAAAGTTAATGAAAACTCACAAATTTAGAGTATCATTAAACTTCATCAGGAGCATACATAGGTAGATCTTACTTATATTATAAGTGTTTCATTAAGGGTAAATTATAATATACTAAATATTATTTGACACACCTGAACCTTGCGAATTGTGGACTAATATAGACTCTCATCACATTGATATAAATATACAGGTGAATCATAAAACAGCAAAAACATTAATGGTAAGGGCATGCACAAAAGGGCATTAAAATCAAACACCTGTTTTCTCAGTTTTTTTATTCATCATAGTTCGATAAATAGACCCCTTATTTTAGTATGAGAATATCTAGTCCTATATACACTTGTTTGCAAGTCTTGTTATCTTTGTCTTACTGCTCTTATGTGCTCTTCCTCTCAGTAATTTACCCAGTCATACCCAGAACCAGACCATATGCCAATGAACGCACTAATGTCCAATTCATCTTCAAGCACAAATGATTATTACTACAGCCTACGGTTTTAGTGACGGAACAACGAGGGGAATGGGCGTATGCAAGTATGCAATCTACAGTGAGAGCTTGATAAGCTCGAGCGCACGCAGCAATGTCTGATTCAAGCTATGGGCATCTCAAAGGTATGTGTTTTCTGTTGTATCAGTTGCACCAATAAGACGTCAAGTATAAGTGCATATTACTAGTGATAATAGTCATGTATGCATGCTAGAACATGTGTTTGCAATTATGAGCAACTGTAAAATGCATTTTACATACAGTAGACATTCATAACTTCCTAATAAATGGATTTTATGGGGGGGGGGGAATGGAAAAATCCTTTAACGTTTTGTCATTAATGACTATATTATTAACAGGTGACATTAATATACTTTTTTTTTCTGTGCGTTCTATTTTGACATATATTAGACGTATCCTGCAGTGTATAGTCTGTTAGAGCAGAGTGCATTTAGACCCATATTTAACAAAAGACGTATCTTTAGATCCACTCCTTGTTGAACACGGACGTGTATATGCCGGATTTATGTGCAGTTTAACAAAAACGAAATTTATGTTCGTTTTGCGTGCCTTAATGATCCAAGCCCTAATGTTTCATGTTGACATTTAGGGCTCTTTCAAACATCGGGAAAATAGGTGAAACAAACGAAAAACAACTTACGCTTTTGTGATGCATTTATCCTATCTTTAATGTGGTTTTCAGAGTTTTTAGAAACTGAAAAGCTCATTAACAACAGATAGGAGTAAACAAGGAAATCATACTTAATCCCATAATGTTCTCTTTCATGATGACAATGTGAGGGACTCACCTGGGTACCTAACGCACGGTGGGTCCCTTCAGTGTGCTGTGACTGATCCCTTGTAAGCCGGGTCAGTAAGCCAATCAGAGCTCACTAACCTTCGACGTCATGTGACGTTGTCGGGCCGGTAGCTATTTAAGCTGCCATGCGATGCCATTTTGCCAGTCAAACGTTGGACGAAGAAGAAAAAGGATGTCATGGGACATTCGCTCCAGAAGCTGAAAGAACACACCAAGCACAAGCAGAAGAAAGAAGTCTCCGGAAAGAAGCTAGAACAAGACGCTGTGCGCAAGAAGGAGGAAGAAGATGCCGTGGAAGAAGCCAGAGGCTGAGAGCCGTTGTCAGGTCTAAGGGCTACTCTGCGAGCAGCAGTACCTGCAGGGATCAAGAAAAGAAGACGGCCATGTGGGAACCATTGTCAAAGCATGGTAAATAAAACTCCTGCTAGGTAGGACAGGCACTAGGCCTGTGGACAATAGTAGGCAAAAGGCCCTGGCCAGTTAGGAAGATAGGTAGTTTATACTGGGTGCATACTAGTTAAATGGCATAAGGCCCTGGTATTATTTTGGGCACTAGTCCCTAGACAATGGTAGGAGGGCACAAGTTCGGGGCAGTAAGGAAGTACCCAGGCATAAAAGGCCTGAGGTACAGACAGGCTGTAGGCCTGTGGCACAGCAGACTCTTAAGCCTGAGGGGACATAGCAGGTTCTAAGCCATGAGGGGGCACAGCAGGCTCTACAGCCTGAGGGGCATAACACCAGGTGAAAGGCCTGAGGGGGGGGCACAGTGCCAGACTATAGGTCTGTGGGCAAGTTCATGCGTGAGGCCTGTTGGTTGGAAGTGGCATTAATCCAGTAACTAGTTAGCAATTCCCCATAGTGTGACTGTGCCAAGTCCATTCCCATTGCATGTGTAGGCAGACATTTTGTGGTGTAGTTGTATTGTGAGGCCTAGTAGCTGTGATCATTTGTGAGGTGGTCCGTTTAGGTAATACACTGAGATGTATGTTATTGTCTTGTATGTAACCTGTCTATCTTTCCTAGTATATTCCCCTGTAGGGTTCAGAAATCAGGCCCCCATTAAAGGTGGGCATATGATATCTGGTAACATTGGTATTCTGTGATTTGCCTTGGAACTATGGGGTAAGTCAGAGTAGTGCACTACACCCAGTAGAGGTCTAGCGTTAGATTTGCACAGCGACCGTTCACTTAGATTGTCGGTAGGATCAGGTGCTGCTTGTTTTCTTATTGTTAAGTTGTAGAATAACGCCGGTGTGAGAGTTACATTAGAGTTAGGGAGCTAGCTCTATGGGGGTGGTTGTTGTCATGTCGCCCCTGTCTCTAGGTTTAAAGTGGCAGCATGCAGATGGCTATCAAGAGGAGGCGACCATTTTTCTCCAGTGAGTAACATTTTCTGGTTTTGTCTCTCTCTTCATAGGGCCCTCACCCGTACCATGGTGAGTAGGGTATTCAGTGGGGATCGTTTACCTGTTCCGAGTATCCGTAGCCCCGCACCCAGGCCCAGAGCAAATTGAGCTGTCGGTAAGCGTGGTAGAGTGAAGAGTCTCTACTACTGGCCTTCACCTCGTACAACTCTCTTTCTCTTCCTCCAACTCTATCCCTACATCCCAAAAAGTTGTTTGCTTTACTCCACGCGGTTGTGTGGAGAGCGGTTGCAGTGGGACGGTGTGGATGATAGGTGTTCCTTCTACGCACAAGGTGGGACATCTGTGTATGTCAGTCATTTCCCCACAGGCATTACAATAGTGCATTTGCACAGTTTATATATGCTAAATAACCAGTTTGATCATCAAGGATAACAAAACTTAACGGGGCATATTCAATTGTTGGCGTTACTCGGAAAAGTTATTCGGCGTGCACACTATTACCATCATTACGGTAATAGTGTGCGTAATTACTGTTATAACGGTACCTTTAACGCTGGATTTCATCTCGCAGTTCATGGAGAATTATAGGCTTAGAATTACCGTAATATAGGTAATATTTTTAACGCCGCAGGAAACGCCAATAATTGAATATGCCCCAACATGTGTTGCCATAGGAAAATGGTGCCTCCTTTATTAGAGCATGCATTTTTTCTAGCCTGCAGAAAATAAAATATATTCTATTACCATTATGTTGAAGGGAAAATTCCTAAAAATAGTTTTTAAAGGGAAACAAACCTCAGGGGATATATTTACTAAACTGAGTATTTGAAAAAGTGGAGATGTTGCCTATAGCAGATTATATATCAGGGGCAAACCCAGGATTTGTAGAGGGGGGTTTCCAAACCACGCCACCAGTGGGCGTGACGAGCATGCATGGGGGCATGGCTATAATATTAGACAGTGCATGGCTGCTCTCCAACTCTTCCTATCCCTATAATATACATGGGCAATGCTGCGTGCACTACTGTTAGGTGCACGCAGCTCTCACTTTTCAAGCAGAGCCATGTGAAGTGGGAGCAGGGTCCAGACACCTCAATTATACAGTGCCCCAGGCTCGGAGGGGGGTTTCCAGGCACTAGGAACCCCCCTCAGTTTGCCCATGTATATATAGTATCAGAATCTAGCTGTCATTTTGTACAATGTACCAAATAAATGATAACTAGAATCTGATTAGTTGCTATAGGCATTATCTCCACTTTTTCAAACCCACAGTTTAGTAAATATACCCCCAGAAATGTTCTGTGTTTATTTGCGCCCAGCATAGGGGAATAAATATGTTACATGGAGTTTTCTGTTATCCCTCTGTGCATTGAAAAAACTTAGTGAGTTGTGTCTGCCACAGCTCTGTCTGTTCTCCCCAGTATTTCCAGGAATTTGGGTCAACCATGCCTGCAATGAAATCATATCCCTCCACCAATGATGTTGCACTTTACTCTTTCTATTTTCCACCTCCCCTCAAACTTTTGATAAGATGATCATACCTTAAATAGATTGACAGTAGCGCTAAGGAATGAGAAAAACCACAGCTGATAAGTTAAATGTCTATAGCAAGAATAATTTATATGCTCATGAACAAATATTTATAATAGACAAATACAAAGATAAAATAAAAATTATGTTTAGAGTAATTTAGTTTATCAATCTCAGAGTAAAACCTTGTCCTTCTACTCACTTACTATTTGCCATGTGCGCCAGAAATCAGGTGGCTGATGCAGAGAGGGACCTTGTGATGTGATAGGATAGGTCCTTAAAAACAGGGCCCCCCTTCTCATCCAAACTGTGCCTAATATTACTTGAAATATAATATTACTATATGCATGTATTTTATGTCTTTTAGATATTCTTAAACAATGCCAGATGGATTCATAAATATGAAGTTTTACTTACTGTCAGTGTATTAGCTATTGAGCGCATTTGTATTTTTGCTGTATTTTTAGTGTATTAGCTAATGCAGTAATTGTATTTAGATATTGACAGTTTGTAGGAAAGAATCTACACACATAGGGGGAGATTCAGTTGGCTACAAGGTGCTGCCGGACATTGCGTCGATATCTGTCTGTGTACATTACTGACGTAATGAATTTCCAATCATTTTTAAAAATAAGCTGAGGTTTCAGGCCTAACATCTGCACAATGTGTCTCCGTGAGACATCGCGATGAATTGGATCTCCCTCAGAGAATCCCATGTTAATTAGCATTTATTTTAGACAGCAGGGATAGTGTAATCTTGATTAGACATTCCAAGGGTGAGGGCTTTGGCAAGTGAGGCAGGGTCACCGGCAGCCTCTACAAGAGAGAACATGGGAGGGTTATTAAAAGTGAGACAAAGGACACAGAAAGAACTGCTATGAGACAGGGCTGGCTAGCAGTCTCTACTACTGTTAAACTAGTCCACAATCATGCCTGTTTGAACATCGAAGCCTCAAAGGACTGTGCTTCTTTATGGACCTGCGAACACCAGGAGGACATCAAACTCAGGCCCTATTACATGGGTATAGGAGTGAAGAGCATGGATCAGCAGCTGGGATGCGCAAAGATACTGGTGAGCTATAAGGGTGTGTAGTTTGTGTATTGTTGCGTGCTATGTGGGGAATGCGTGTTTCACCCACTATATGCTGGGTGATTTATTTAACTTACATCGATATACCATTATTCTGGTATCCTCACACATGCATGCCAGTTTGTGTAATGTATTTTGCGTAAAATTGCTCTGCACATGTCCAGAAAAAGGGTGCACACATATGCCACAATGCAGACATGTGTGATTCTGGCATTACATATTGTTTAATTACTTTGGCAGATACCTTAAAAACACCTCTATGATTTATTAGTTTTCTGCTTTGTTAATTAAATTGTCTATACACATTTTAGTAAAATGATTTTTGAGTCCGTATCAATAAGATTCTAACAGGGATTTTCTATTAGGTAGTCCATGGTAGAATGCTTATGCTATAGCATACTTACCAACTTTCTGTTGGTGAAATCCGGGAGCCTGCAGAGGAGGTGGGCGTGACGGGGGGACGGGGCTCCAAGTGACGTCATTTTGGACCTGCCCCCATGACGTGATGACGCAAAATGCGTCATTTGACAGTGGGGGCGGGGCCAAACGCCGCGATTCACCGGGAATCGCGGCGTTTGGGACTTAATTCTGCCCACTTCACTAGGAAGTGGGCAGAATTATCCAGATGCGGGGGATTGCCACACTCGCCCGGGAGCCCGGGAGTCTCCCGGATATTTCGGGAGAGTTGGCAAGTCTGTGCTATAGTAGCACCAGAAAAAGTTTACAGTGACCATCATCAACAGCTAATTTTATAGCGCCACTAACTCCTCAGTGCTGTACAGAGAACTCATTCACATAGTCCCTGCCCCATTGGAGCTAATATTCTAAATTCCCTAACACATACACACACATACACACACACACACACACACACACTCACACACAGACTGTGAGAAATTAAGGTCAATTTGATAGCAGCCAATTAACCTACCAGTAAGTTTTTGAAGTGTGAGAGGAAACCGGTGCACCCAGAGGAAACCCACGCAAACATGGGGAAAACATACAAACTCCAGACAGATAATGCCTTGGTCAGGAATTAAACTCATGACTCCAGTGTTGTGAGGTAGAAGTGCTAACCATTAAGTCACCACGCTGCCCGAGTGCTCTGTCCAGAGACTTACATAGTGTTCCCATGACACTAATCACACCCCTGTACAGACCACGGAAAATTTAAACTGGGAAGTAGGACAGATTGAAAATATGTATTCTGTTGTGCCAGAACAAAAGAGGTACCACATAGAGGAGTCTAAGGGGTAGGGAAGTGTTCTTCCAGAAAGCCCCCACAGGGAGATCCAGTTAGGCAGTGACACAGAGAGCTGCTAGAAAACCCCTTCTACCTATAGTGCAAGGGGTGGGTAATGTTCATTTTCCCGGGGGAACACTAAAGACAAAACACTCTGGTATAGAGGTTAGGGACTCAGGTCTACCTGTTTGTATGGACCAGGGAGATTGTCACACAGAACCCCTTAGAACCAGGGTTGCACACACATCTCCCTGCCGAACAATAGACCAGACTACACCCCTCTTTTTGCCTCTGTCTCAAGCTGCTGAATTAAAAGTGAAATACTCAGCTGAGTAGCATGCACTGAATCCAATCTCTAGACTAACACAAGGGAGAGGTCTAGTAGATAAGCCTTGTATTGAGCTTCACAGAGAGGCTGTTTAAAGTAAATGTCATTGGGTAAAGTTGACAAATTAATGCTTAAATGCAAAAAAACGTTGTGCTTGAATTTATTAGTGTTGAGCCAGGTGAACACAAAAACTGTCTTGCGACAGACAGTTTTCTTGTCACCTTCTTAAAAGGGCAAAGTATAGAGAAAAGAGAGGAATTACTGTTGTAAGGATTAATAAATAATATAACTTTTGTGAATAAAGCATTATCATATGGGACTGCATTGTAAATACTGTATTTAAAATGAGGTATGTTCATTTGAATAGGTGAGAGTGAGACAGACTGGAATCCTGTGTGTCCCCTTACAGTAAACTTCCAAGTCATGAGTGCGCTGAGTGCAGTTTGTGACAGGTAAAGGTGGTCAGAAGCGGTTTCCTGACAAAATAGAGGTGATATATTGTTTGACTGTTTTATTATATGATAAATTATTAAATCAGGAAGTCGGCAGAGACGGCTGACCACAACATGTTTAAGTTAAAGTGGAAATTTAAATGTTTATTTTTCCTACTTATAAACATGTTTCCTTTCAGATAAACACACCTGAATACAGCTTATCCTGCTTGAGTGATGGTCTCTGCATCTTTCCCTCTGTGGATGAGCCTTGTGATATAACTGAGGTTATCTAAGAGTGAGAGAAATGTTAGTTAGACAGTATCTAATTGTAAAAACAAACTCATAGAGAAAAGAAACAATTACAATTATATTTTAATGGTTTAGATGCATGAACTTTGTTTCATATAGGAATATAGGAATATGTTTGTCACCACAATCTTACCACTTCAGTTTGACTGTATTTTCATATCATTACTCTTACTATTGGAAGTAATGCTCCTTTCTTATCTGAGTGAGGGGAAGGCATCACACTGACAACTACATTCCTTTCCTAGCAGGGAGTCTCCCTGTCCCATGTTTCTGTGTGCGTGTGTCCTGTGGAAATGCCCCAATTCTGAAGCATACAGTTCTTTGTTAAATTACAGATTACACTATATTGTGTTTCAATCACAATTTCTCCCTGTGACCAGAGCTATTCCCTGATTCTAAACATTATATTATATAATAATGAAACCTATCTTAAAAGGAACATCTGCTCTCTTGACTGATCAGGGGGAAAATAAGATGGCATGAGCCAAAATAATTAAACAATATGTAATGCCATTGCCATTAGGCCTAGTAAAACAAAGCCTTGATTGGTAGAAATAATGCAGTCTACCCCTTCTTCCAAACTCACACCCTGCTCAAACATCCATTAAGATTAGTGTAGTATTTCAAGTGTTTTTTGTTTTTAATAAATAGCAAGGGAGGAGACTGGTTTTGGATCTATATAGAGAGCCCATGTTGCTTTATTCTGTGCAAATATGCTTGTATTCCGTCTGGGAGTCACATACTGATGTCTAACAGCTCTTTTAATGGCTACTTATGAGCATTAAATACACTTCTGCTTAAAGATACTGCATCATGCCTATACCTGCTGTAAGTACAGATAGGAGCTAACTCTCTAAGGCATTCCCTGACTCTCCTTTGTTGAACCCAGCATTCTGAGTCAACACTCAGTCTGTAATCCTATAGTCCTTAACAAAAGTAAGTGATCAGGAGGAACCAGCCACGAAACCAGCCAAGCGGTGCTTCAGCAGCTATACCAAATACCCAGAAGTAAATGGTTCCAGGTGCCAGTGAAAGAACCTAGTAGTAGCAGCGACTACTCTCATACAAGTTGTAGAAGTTAATGATTGTCCAGTGGCTATGTAACATTAGCAGGAGTAGTTAATAATGATAGGCTACTGACGATGAAAGGGACCCCCAAAACGAATTGGTAAAACCACAGATAAACTGACAATAGAAGACAGGGTGGTAGAGTAAACCCATCCAATCACAACTTATAACCGGGGTTACATAAGTTATATCATAAGCAAAGCATTTTATATGATACTTCACTATCACAGACTATGCTGACGTCTGTTAATAAACCATTATGGTTGCAAACATGAGTGTTGTAAACAGCATGTATTCATTTAAATATAACACAATCAATACTTTGTGAAAATGATGAACTCTTTTTGGTTTTGAGTTTTTCTGGCACTAGCTGGCAAATCTCCTACTGTCCAAAACCTTACAATTGTGTAAAGAACGCTTGTGGTATAAGTGCATATGATGCCCTGGAGTAGGAGGAGTACCGAGACTGGGAGCAGAAAGAAAGAGATGTGAGAATTTGGGAAAAAGTGCAGAGAGCAAGAGAGGAACACAAGAGGGAGATATTCTGAGTGTTCTGGACGGCTTGCTCCATCTACAAGAGTAAGACAGTTCAAAGTGCAGTAAAGCAGACCAATATCATTGTCAAAGAGAGCATGGGTGCACACTGTAAGAGACTTAAGTGAGAACTAAAGATTGTAACCACTTGTGCGGTAGTTGAAGTTGAACTTGACCTATGTGAGAATCAGTAGCCGAGAGGGTAGTTGAGACCAATGTGAGATTCAGGAGAGTGAATCTGGTATATCATATTAAGAGGGCTACCCATTTCAGTAGAGAATATTGCCAAGGGGAAACTTTACTCAGTTACCCAAAAGAAACTGAGCAGGAGAAGAGGATCACATGTGGTGCAGCAGGTGAGTGTCAGTCAACTCCTGGGACAAGCAAAATAGAGCACAGCTCTGACTGTATTTAAATCCAAGCGTATCTCACGATAACTTTTTTATTTGAATCTTTGTGGAAGTATGGCTAAAACAGTACTTGCCATACATAGACGCAAACAACAAACTGCAGTATACACACATGCGTATAATAAAATTCACATCAAAACGCATAAAAAAAAAATTATAATATAAAATATAAGAACAACTCCTAACAGTATAATGATTTATAGAAATATTTATTTTAAAAATAAGTTTATTTTTTCTTTTTTTATATTAAATACATAATGATGCTTGCAATGGGTACTGTACATACAATGTATTTTTATAGTCTACATTACTTGTATTCAGATGTTCTGTGCTATCTTGTGGCATGCATACGTGTACTTAAAATCAAAGACTATGCCATTACAGTCATCACTATCAGTCAGCATTTACACTTGACTTTTACTGGGTGCAAATGATAGAGTTGAAATCAAAGTTACTCACGAGAAAACCAGGACTTGAATCGGCCGTATCAAAGTGCCCTTACTGTCCAGTTCTGCCTCTTAAGTCAAAGGTATTTGTAAGTGTCACTAGCATGTAAGCTCTCATGGACTGGGTCCTCTCTACCTATTGTCCCATGTCTGATTCACTTGTACGTCCTGTCATGTCTTTTGCCTTTCCCTTGTATGCAAGAGACTGAGCTATAGCTAAGTGGTCTACCTTAGGGCATCACCAGGTTTGTGTCAGAGGACACACTACCATATCATAACAATGCAAACAGGGGTTAAAACTAGAGATGCTCAGGCTCGGTTCTCGGAGAACCGAGCCCACCCGAAGTTCACTGATCTGAGTAGTGAACCGAGCCAGCTCGGTACTTTCGCACACCCTAAGAGGTGAAAACAAGGTAAAATGTCATTGTTGTATTGTCGGATCTTGCGAGCTTTGGATTCTATAAATAACGCCTGACACTGAGATCCGGCGCTATTTCACAGAGAGACACAAAAGGGGTAGCACGGTTCTTGGCAGTCTCTAGTGGAGTTGGGCAGCGTCATATCTAAAACAGAAAGAGGAGGGGTGGCAGTTTTCTTAAAAGTCTCCAGTGACATTCTACTGAGTTATAGTTCCAACAGAAACAGGAGAGGTCCCAGTGTTGTTGCCAGTCTACAGTCTAGATGCCATTACTCCACTGCTAATTGACATTGCTGAAATAGAAATAATAGAGCTGTCAGTGTTGTTCAAAATCTGCAGTCACATTGTACTGTGTTATTATAGCTCACACAGAAACAGGAGAGGTCCAAGTGTTGTTGCCAGTCTACAGTCTACGTGCCATTGCTCCATTGCTAATTGTCATTGCTGAAATAGAAATAATAGGGCTACCAGTGTTCTTCAAAATATGCAGTCACATTGTACTGTGTAATTTTAGCTCACACAGAAACAGGAGAGGTGCCAGTGTTGTTGCCAGTCTGCAATCACATTGTACTGTGCCATAGCTCACCCAGAAATAGGGGAGGTGTCAGTGTTTAGTGCTGAAACAAAAATTAAAATAATCGAACTGCTAGTGTTCTTAAAAGTCTCCAGTCACATTCTACTATGCCATAGCTCACCCAGAAATAGGAGATGTGACAGTGTTTGGTGCTGAAACAGAAATTGTAATAATAGGGCTGTCAGTGTTCTTAAAAGTCTCCAGTGACATTCTACTGTGCTATAGCTCATAAAGAAACAGGAGGGGTGACTCTCCAGTGTTCAGTAACATTGTTTTTGTCACTCTAGTCTCAGTGCCATCCGTCACACAGAAACAGGGGTAGCAGTGTTCTTGTCACTCTCCAGTTTCAGTCATGGTGATAATAATCCCTCTACGTCATGTGCTAAAGACTATGTTCAAGTGCATATTGGTTTTAAGTCAGGGAAACAAAAATGTAAAAAAAAGTTTGCACCTTTTTAATAAAAAAGCACCTCTCTAATAAAGGTGAGAGTTTACTGTAGAAAAACATAAAATTTGCCAACATGCCATTCCACCCAAAATATTAACAAACATACCAGCATCAGCTAGCTCTCTTCTCTCCGCTAGATTCCAGCACCTGCAATCTACACTGTCATCATCCTCACCCTCATCAGTGTGTAAATCATCCTCACACAATACTAACTCATCCCCACTGGAATCCACCATTATAGAAGTCTCTGTACTTTGATGTCATTGCTGGTAATGGCCTATCCCATGGAATTTGTATTTCATTTTATGACACAGCTGTCATGATGTTTGGGTAATTCTTTTATATTAGACCAAATGTAAAAATGTTGCATTACCACTGGGTGTCTTGGGAAAGCTTAGTTTTTATCTAGCTGCAGGTTCCAAAGAAACTGAGGGAGGATGAGTCGTCGTGTCATGTACCACTTGAGCTGTCAGCTTGTTGACCAGGATCTCATTGCATCTCTTGAGATCTGAGTCAGCTGGAAAGACATTGCTTTTAAACCTAGGATCATGCACAGTTGCCAAAATGTAGTGATCCGATTTTAAGATGTCGATAACTCTTGGATCCTGGTGAAGCGAGTAAAGTACTTGATCTACGTAGTTAGCGGAATTGCTTAGTTTCGTCTCCTCCTTTAATTTCTCTAGATGCTTTTCCCAAAGTCTAATTAGGGGACTCACTTGACTCAAGCTAACAGTGTCTGAACTCACTTCACAGGTGACTACTTAGAGTGGTTTTAGCATCTTACACAATACAGAAAGTATTCTCCACTCTGCTGGACTAAATTACATTCCCCCTCAAATTTGATTCTTCATCCAGCAACTGCAATCTCCTACATGCTATTGCAGAATGCCGAAAATTACCTGAATTATTTCTGGACACAGACAGCATCTCCTGCATGTCACTGTCATTTTTTAAAAGCTCGGTAACACCAAGTTGATTGTGTGAGCAAAACAGGGAATGTGATGAAATCCATCACATTCCCTGTTTTGTTCACACAATCTACTTGGTGATACAGAACTTTTTGAAAAATGACAGGGACGTGCAGGAGATGCTGCCTGTGACCGGAAATATTTCGAGATATTTTCGGCATTCTGCAACAGCATGTAGAAAATTGAAACAGTTGCAAGAACAATTTATTTTGTCCTGCCACCAACTGAAGAAAGAGGTGGTAACAAGGTGGAATTCCACACTTTATATGCTTGTGAGGATGGAGGAACAGTGAAAAGCCATCAACGCTTACTCTACAATCCATGACAGTGGGAAAAGTGGGAGAATTTATTTTAGTCCAGCGCAGTGGAAAATACTTTCCGTGTTGTACAAGGTGCTGAAACGATTCAAAGCAGTCACCTGCGAACTGAGTTCAGACACTGATAGCTTGAGCAAAGTGATTCCCTTAATTAGACTTTTGAAAAAGCACCTTGAAAAATTGAAGGAAGAGATGAAACAAAGAAATGACGCTAAGTATGTTGGACTTGTAGATGAAGTACTTTAATCGATTCGCCAGGATCAAAGAGTTATCACCTTCCGGAAATCGTATCACTAAATGTTGGCGACTATGCTTGATCCTAGGTTTAAGACCTATGTCTTCTCTTTATTTCCCACTGTCCCAGATTACAAGAGATGCAATGAGCTACTGGTGAGCAAGTTGACCGCTGAAGTGGTTCCTGACACAATGGCAATCCCTCCTTCAGTTTCTCAGGCTACTGCTGCTAGGAAAAAAATAAGCTTTTCTACTTTTCTAAGAGATCCAAGAATGATGCAGATGATTCAGCAGGACATTTTGACATTTGGTCTAGTCTAAAAGAATTGGCCAAAAATCATAACAGCTCTGTCATAAAATGAACTACAAATTCCGCGAGGAAGGCCTTTACTGACATTTAGATCAAAGTACAGAGACTTCCAGCTGGTATTATTTAGTACTAAGTGATTATGATGTACACACTGATAAAGGGTGAGGATAATGGCAATGTAGATTGCAGGTGCTGGAATTTAGATGAGAGAAGGAAGCTAACTGATGCTGGAATGCTTATTCATATTTGGGTAAAATGACATGTTGGCAATTTTATGTTTTTCTACAGTAAAGTTTCACCTTTATTAAAGATGTGTGTTTTTCTTTAAAAAGGTAAAAGCTTTTTTTTTACATTTTTGTTTTTGAGAGAGAGTTCTGTAATGGTGGTTTACAGAGACTTCTGTAATGGTGGTTTCCTGCGGGGATGATTTAATATTCTGTTAGGATGATGTATACACTGATGTGGGTGAGGATGAGGCTGAAGATGATGACAACAACATCTTGCCACTGTGGAGTTTGACAGCATTGTTACCTTAGCTGCCATAAGCCAGCATTGTTACCGTATTTTGTGGGGGGCCCAAACAAACCAAGCACTTCAGCCACAAAAGTGGCACTCCTTGCCGCTGTAGTGCTTGATTTGCAAAAGTGTGCATGTCCTTTTTTAGCTCCATTATAAGGGTGTGTGGGAGGATCCCAAGGACAATTCCATCTTGCACCACTTTTTCTTTCAGCTACTGCTGTGTTCCAATGTTACCTACATGTGCTATAAGTGCTGAAGTTTGTTTTCAATCATCCTTTCAATTGCTTCTCTCTCATATGTGTGACAACATGCTTTGTTTTTCACTGGGTTCATCATCTCCAACTGTGTTATAGGAGTGCTCTGGGTGACGGTGAACTCCTCATCTTCTTCCAAGACTTCATCTGCAGGGGCCGGTGACACACCCATTTGTTTTCTCAGGTCTATTAGCTGTTCATTAAACTGGACATATTTATCATCCTGCCTGAGGGCCACCTTTGTATTATTCTTCTGAAGCACAGTGTATCTCTCATGTACAATCTCTCGTAATCTGGGATCTCATCTGGTGGGTCACGGTTTAATTTAATTTAAGTACAGTCTTCTCAACTGCATCTATATATTGGTTTAAATCTCTGTTCAATGCAGCATATTCCAAGATGACTGATTACATGCTGCCCACATGTTCCGTGTTACAGTCTGTATGAAGCAGATCTAATGCCACTCCAGTTGTAATTTCAATTCCTGTGTCTATATAAGTTTGGCAGTTCAGGGATGAGAGGGAGGTATCCAGAGAGGAGAAGCAAATGATAGATGCAGCATGAGCAGACATGGTTTAATAATGTAGAGTTCATAGACAGCACTTTTGGTCTTAAGGCAGCTAAGCTATTGGTAGCTTGTTTTGTGGGGACCCAAACAAACCAAGCACTTCAGCCACAAAAGTGGCACTCTTTGTCACTGGAGTACTTGCTTTGTTAAAATGTACATGTCCTTTTCAATATCTTACATAGGGGTGTCTGGGAGGGCCCAAGGAGAATTCCATCTTGCACCACTTTCTTTTTTGCCACTTTTTTGCAATGTTTTCTAGATGTGCTATGAACTGTTGTGTGTTTTGTGTCGTTGCTCTGTCGCTTAGCATCCAGCCAGGTCGCTGCAGTCTTTGTCCGAAAGTGGATGAAAATAATATTGTGACCCGTGAGCTGGTCAAAATTGACTGGAAATGACTGGAAATTAGTGTTATTGAGGTTAATAATAATGTAAGAACAAAAAAAGAGCAAAATTATGTGATTTTAGCATATTTTAGCTATTTTTCTAAAAAACACAGATCCAAAACCAAAACATGCGAGGGCGGTTTTGCCAAAAACAAAACACAAACTTAATCCAGATCCAAAACCAAAACCAAAACACGGGGATCAGTGAACATCTCTAGTTATAACTGTACAGTGTAGCATGCAAAGGCAAAGTACTACAATACTAGTGCCACAGCTAATAAGCAGTATTATAGAATCTAAATCTAAATGTTGACTTTGCTTTTTTATGCGCGCTATTAGTTAATGAACGCTGACTTATTGCAGGCTACTTATTATTAAGGTCACTTAAGGACTTCAAATTTGCAAACATCACAAGCTTACTTTGCGCAAATGCATCTGGTTTTACAGGGAAGTACATTGATTTGCAGGCCACGATAGCAAAGTCTGCAGGGTTGCAAAAATTTCCACTGTCTGTTGGAAGGAGATGGGCAGATCAGTTCTGTTCTGTTACGAATTATTTGCTGGAATGTGCCTAATTTTGCACCAACGTGCATCAATATTACATGTTTTTTCCAGCACCATATTTTGACCTTTTAATGTCATGTGGGGGAGAGGTGGGTGGCTCTTAATGTCATGTGGGTGGGGGCATGAGCTATTCATTTTATGGTGGGATGAGGGTGGGGAATAATCATTTAATAGTGGGTGGGAGCTATTAATTCATTGGTGGAATAATGGTGGGGGCTATTTTTTTTGATGGTGAGAACTATTTAATTTAGTACTGGGGTTATGATGGTGACTATTAATTAAGGTAGGGTGATGGGATTATTAATTTAATATTGGGTGGTTTGGGGGAAATTAATTGAATATTGGCCTGAGTTTGGGGAGAAGGATGTCTATTTATTAAATGTGAATCCTATTAATTTGATGTCAGGGCTGGTTAATGGAAAATAGGTATTTTTCTTAAATATGATTATTATTATTGTTATTATTATTGTTGTCAGGGCTGGTTAGGATGAGGGAGGCCTAGAATATACACACACTCCATATTCCCATGTACCTATCCTTTTTCCAAGATTCTAGAATCCACCATTCCAGAATCCATGCAGTTACTGAGCACATGAGCAAGAACACATAGTGATTGGTGAAATTAGAGGTAGGAGAGCAGAATAACTGTCTTGTTACTGGTTTGGCATTCACAATATTTGGTGACCGTCCCACTCAGTCAGGATTTTGTCCCAACTGCAGGAGTCACACAGAAGGGAGTGCTGTGAGGGCTGTGTGCACCTAACAGTAATGCAGGCAGCATTGCTTTTGTATTTGAAGGGGATGGGAAGGGGTCAGAAAGAAGCCTAGCACTGTCTAAAACAGTAGACATGCACCTTGCATGCTGGGTCATGTCCACTCTGGTGGTATGAAATGAAAATCCCCACTAGAAATACTGCACTTATCCCAGGGCAAGAGTGAGGAGGCCAAGAAAGAATTACGCAGAGAATAAAAAATGTGGGCAACTACTAATGGAGGATTAGGCCCATTCCTGTTACAATGCACTATATACTACAGAATAACGGACACTCACTTCTAGTTGCTGTTGGCTTGCATAGCAGATAAAGAGGGCAAAGGACATAAAACATAGTGCAAAAAGCATAATACATAAGTTCCTGACACAAAGACAAATCCTATAAATATAAAGTATTTTAATACTTTGAGGACTACGAATTAGGTAGCAGCTGGGCGCGTGAGCAAATTAGATTATTTAATTAAGCACTATCTGGGGGCATAATTACAGAGCGAGTGCCCCTGTTTCTTTATTTGGCAGTTATGGTATTTAAGGCAGGGAGGGCGTCTGTGTGCTTGCATTATTGCTGACCAGCTTGTCCTGTCCTATGAATTCTCTACTTTAGACCTGATACCTGTTTTGACATTTGGCTTTGTTTCTGACCATGCCTGTACGCTGATTGTCCCTGACCTCTGCCTGTTTACTAGACTACCCATGCTCGCTGGCAGCCCTGAACTTTAGGCTTGTCCTTTACTATGCTGCCTGCTACAGACCCCTGACCTCGGCCTGCCTTCTGACTACACGCTACCGTTCGGATTCCCTCATCCTATCTTCCTGCTGCAGTATTGTTTATAAACTTACACTGAATTAGAGTTAAGACTTGGGGGAATCCCAAGATCTAAGGGAAAGGTGTCTGCTATAGGCGAATACCTCTACCGCTAGTTCTGCAAGTTCATGACAATAGCCGTTAGCCTAACATCAGTGCTATCCTATCTGACTGTCCACCTGATCCATGGGCCTTCACCGCTCCCCTATGTCCATCCACCTATCCCTCATTATCTCTCCCTGACAGATTTGTGTGTTGGCAGTTGACTCATCCATTCTGATAGAAAGGAGGCAGTCCTGTTCATCATTATGCTGGACATGTCACCCAGTAACTGACCTTACTGGTCATCATACAGAACAATCTTAACATTATTTAACATTTTTAATCATTAAATAAATTGTGTAGAAGTTTTATGGCTAGTTTTTCCGGACTACCTATACCTGTCCCCACTAATTAATTTGTGCAGGGCCCCATGTCAAAATTTTGGGGAAAGCCTGGAGAGACTAGATAGGGGGCCTCTTTTGAGCATGTGCCAGACTTGCGTATGCTCAGAAGAGGTCCCACTTTGCTTTGCTGGTTGGGCTTCTCTGCATCTCGCGTATACTCAGAAGAATAACAGGTCTACTCTTCTCCTCGCTTCTACTAATAACTCCACTGCCCCCTGTAAAAAACAAAACAAAATTAAACTAAGTAGATATTAATGTTTACCTGCTGATACTGAGACAGCAGAAGAGACACTTGGAAAGCACCAGGTCACATGCTCTGCAGTGCAGAAGCGCCTGTCTGTAGAACACATGTTGAGCAATGTGGAGAAATGTCAGTATGATACCACCCTACTTTGACCACTGTTTCATATATATATATATACACACTCATAGAACACCAGAGAGATAGATAATATATGTGGTTACCTCTTCGAAAAACTGCAGGAAAAAACGACAAGTGATTTTGCACCAAAACAGTGGATTCTAGAAAAAGAATAGAAGAAAGAACAAAAGTATAAAGGAGAAAGCAAAGTAACATATAGATTTCTAAACATTTTGATGAAAGGGAAAACATGAGTAAGAATTGGAGGAAAATGATGTGGAGCTTCAGCTATAAAGGAGGTGATGACAGACATTGGTCTCAAGTGTGTGAACTAAATCATTGTTGTTTAACAGCTTACCCATGTTAGGAATAAAAGAAGCAATAAAATCAAAGGATCATGCTATCTATCAATCTAAACTGAAGGGAGGAAAAACTAATTTTGCATATATTTCTCTTTTCTTTCAACATAGCATGGGAACCATAAGAGCTGATTGAATACAGGGTTGGTGCTTCATTTAAGCGAACCTAGGTGGTCCCTTAGGGTGCCAATGTTTAGGAGTGTGCCTAAAAAACTGAATGAATAGCATAATATCACATTTAGTGCCTTTTATGTTGCCACACCGACTGCTGACATGGAGGAAAAGCAGCTGGCATCTATTTACCTGTGAAGCCATTAGGTGCTCCTCCATGTCAATGGGGAGCTAAGAACCTGGTGCTAGGCTATGATGTCACCAGCCAGTACCCAGGGGAGGGCTGGCAACTTTTAGGCCGGGGGGCAAGACTCAATTCAGCAGCCTATTAGTATAGCATATTAAAGGGAAACAAATGCAGGTGGCCCAGTGACCCAGACTTAGGAAGCCCTCTATGGGAATGGCCCGGGGGGCAGATGCCCCCCTACCTCCCAGCCCAATCAGCCGCTGCCAGCACCATACTCCTAGTCTGAGAAGCAGACGATGCATTCACCTAACTCCCCTTTGCTAAAGTAAGAGGTGGGGGTAATGTCTGAGAGGTGGGGAGAACCTAGGGTGCCTGCTGGCCCTGACTAAATCACCAAAAAATGAGGCCTTTTTGACTGTGTGATTCAATAGCACCACTTCTACATCAAGTGAAATAGTGATTTATTGCAATAGCCTCATGAGTAGCACGTATTGTAGATTTGTTTTTATTTTTCATTAACCTAAAAATATGTACTGTCCACAAACATCCACTGTTTTGTTTTTTGGCATTTTTTGCATCGAGTTTCTAATAATTTGCTAATACTTAGTGTCACAAACACGCTCCAAGCTTTCGTGACTTTGGGGTGTTTGCTGAATGAGGTTACACACAATTCCAGCCCGCAGTCTCTCTCTACCTATCACACAGGTTATAGACCTACTGAATCGCCCCCACACCGCACTCTCACACACCCCACACACTTCAGGTTTGCCATCACCAATTGAATACGGGCAATAGGACCCCAATATACTGTCCCACACTGGCACACAAGGCCTCTGGCTACCCACAGGTTAACAAGGCCCACCCCAGCAATCAAAGGGTTAACTCTTCACACCTCCAGACTGTTACACAAATTTAAATGCAAGCACACACTAGGCTTGTTTGTCAAATGTATTAAAAAAAAAAATCACACATCAGTATTCAAAGGGTAAACTTGGTCGAGCTATATTCTTCCTAACAGGCTAATGGATTCGTTAAAGTATCATGGACGCCACTTACTAAATTTATAGATTTAATATACAAAAGGTACAGGGCCTACAGATATAAAAAATACAATTATTAAGAAATTGACATCACATACACAAACAAACAATTTAAAATATAAAGGATTAGATTCAGATTATAACTTACCTCGAAGTGATATATTCAGAGCCAAGGGAAATTGGCTTGAAGATGGACAGCTTATCAATGAATGATTGATTTTCCAAAAGACTAACAATTTGTTTTAACTAGTCTCAGCTTTTTGAAGACACTTCCATACCCCTGTCCCTTCCTCTCAGGGGTTGGGGTCTGTGACATGTTTTTAAATCCCTATTTGCATGTTGCCTGATTTACTACCCAATTCTACTATGTGACCTAACTTTTCTGTGGAGCATCACACAGACCAAATTTTATTATTAATAAATACCCTAAGAATTTGTCCATCTTTTGATGCCAAAACCTGGCCTAGTGTCACACATTGCACGAGCTAAACCTGCATTATGGTCACTGTTCTCACCTGTTTCCCTCTTCCTGCTTTCACTTGCTGGTCTGAACTGTGCATGCACACACCTGGTTTGCTCAATACTTCCTGCATCATCTTGATTGGCTAATTGCCTGGCAGCTCAGTCTATTTAAAGCACCTGTTTCTCTACCAAGTTGCCAGATCTTCAGGTCTACTCTCCTGTTCAGATGTCCTGTTTCCTGGCTCCTGTATGCTGCCTGTTCTCTGTGGCCTTTGTGTCGACTCCACTATCCTGAGTTAACACTCTGCAGATTATTGCTACCTGTTCTCTGAGTCTCCAGCACATCTATCCGCAGATCATCACAGCTTCTGTGTCGACTCCACAATCCTGTGGTAACACTCTGCAGATTATTACTGCCTGTTCTCTGAGTCTCCAGCACATCTACCTGCACATCATTGCTACCAGTCTCCATTATAACCTGCATACACGCCTGCTGTTCCTTACTCTCAGTACATTGGCTCTACCGTTGCCCTGGGAAACTGCCTCTTAGTCTCTTAGTCATTGAGCTACTTCTCATCCATGGCATCTTCAGTTATTATCTTGATTCTGAATACAGCCTCGCTCATCACCCCCTAAGAGGGCTGCGACCTGCGGTCTGGGAGCAGCTATATCTAAACTCCCTTTCGGGGGTCCCTGGCGAACACCTCCCTCACTGTTAGACTCCGCACCTCTTGGGAGGTAATATCACATGAGCCGGCTGTACAGGCAGTCCTCTGACCCCAACTCAGTGACACCTAGATACAGTGTTTTAGTAGAGCTTACACTCATTTCCAGGACGCCAGTGGTGTCTCTTGCCAAGGGCACTAAAATGTGTAGTTACGGCTCTGCTCGTTTCTTCAACTTCTCTGTGTGGCAGAATGCTTAATTTGACATATGAGCTGCCCTTCATCATGCTATTGAGGAAAATGTGGTTGATCATTACTTGTATTGAGTATTTAAGTGACATATTTTAAAACTGAATTCTTTTTGTCTATATAACATATAGCCAAGTCAGCACATGGTCTGTTTGAGCCAGACACCATGCTGAGCAGTTCTTAAGTCTATTCAGGTGTTAAAACTCCATCCCAGGCAAGGATATATCTCACTGCAGGGGCCTTTGGAGCTGTTACATGTGACATTGCTATCTTCTAACACTGGGATGTGCAGAGCCACCAAATACACACACACACAGAATCTCTGGCTTCATATTTTACACTTTAGTAGCTCAACTTAACAATGGATTCATTTGATATGCCATATTTACACTGCAGTTATGATTTAGGCCTTATTCCCCACAATTACGTGATGGGTTAACCCTTATAAATAACTGTAAGTTCTCTATGCTCATGACACTTGGATTATTAGCTTCTCTTTTTAAAGAATATAGTTCTATTAAGCCTAGACCTTGACAAATGTATGCTGATATTTTTTCCAGAACATTAACCTTAAGCTGGAGACAGCACCTCAGTGACAGATCTGGTAGTACTAGGATATGGCCAGATCAACTAAGTATCTTCAGAGAAACCATGGTCAGATATCCATAATATTTGTCAACAAAAAAAAAAGGAAATGACAGAGTCAGACATTCAGTCAGGGACAAGTATAGAATTTTGGAAAGGGAGTGGGGGATTCAAAATTTTAACCAAAATATTAATATTCTATGGGAGTGATTCAATTCCTAGTGATGAGCCAACAGACATTACTGCAATATCCATCTGTGCTCATTATTGGGTACTACAGTATGGGGTGCAAAAAATCTTTGATGTTACATCACCGTGGAGTGCTCATTGCTAGAGAATGAATCGGCCCTTATAGGTATATCGCAAAGATTTTATACATATTGTGACAAAGGGAGTGGTTTTCCTCAGGCCTCTAATAGATATTCAGCTGACAGTCTGCAGGGCAAGGTTGCGAACAGGAATATGCATTTCTACAGCAGTGCACCTAGTTTAAAGATATACAGGTGAAGGACATATGTGTTATAAAAATAATAGTATAGAGCAGGGTTTCCCAAACCCAGTCCTCAGGGCTCCCTAACAGTGCAGGTTTTCCATATCTCCTTGCTTGAGCACAGGTGTATTCATTACTGACTAACATATTGTAACAGATCCACAGGTGGTCCTAATTATGTCACATATGATCCGGAAAACATGCACTGAGGACTGGGCTTGGGAAACCCTGGTATAGAGTGTGTTTTACATATTTTGAAGTAGTTTGAAGATGACTTTTTCCACAGCTGTGTGTCTGCAAGGAGACTAATCAAGCAGAGCACCTGAAGAGAACTCCTCTATAGAGACAAGATGGGAGTATCATCTGACCATCAAACGAGGGCTGTGGGAGGAGTGTAAAATATTTAAGACCGAATTGTTCATTATGCAGTGTGACTGATGCTAAACAAGTTGGCTATTGACTATGGAGTTGGTTTCTGGTAAGGTAGCATTAGGGTCACACAGCAAAGTGCAAATACTTGTGTTGTCCTAGAGATGGCAGTATGTCTTTATGTTCTACACTGATCTTGATGTCAGTTCTTGGAACTGAATTATAACTTTCAAAATTAAGTATCTGTGTACTACTGTTTTCAATATACTGTTTCTAAAACAACAAAAAACACATGCATAGTTTATAAAACGTATTGCCTAACTGATGGATGATAACATTTTTACAGCTAATATCACTAATATTTGTTTTGCTGCATATAGTGATTTCAGGGCTGTTAGCATATTTATACAAGCATAAAAATAATAATAATATAACAAAGGCACTTACCCATGCCAAGCTACAGAGGCTAAGGATCTTGCAGAGAGCCGCCTTTATTATGGACAGGAGGTGAATTATGCCCATCTTAAAAATTTATCAGTTTATCATAACAGTATCAGCTAGCCACAGGAAACTTTCATTTTGGTGCTGCAAGATATAACAATTTATGTAAGAGATATCCATAACATTCAGTATCAATGTAAATAAGCAGTAAATTAACATTGATAAATTACAGCAAGAGTAGGAGAGCCACCCAGTCAATCAATTCATATCTACTATTATGTAGATCACAATGATTGTTTGAAATGCACATAAAAGATGTAAACAAATCTCTACATGATGGCACATAAATCATTTATTAATTATGTAGGTTAACAGTACATTATACTAGTTTAACAACTTAAATTCAGGACCACATGAGGAGTATTAATCAGCATGGGCTATATATATATCACATACGTACCTGTATATTACTTGCACACTGCTTTTTTCTTGACTATGTTGTACGTCTAGCTAATACTTCTCAAGCTGTCACCAGCAAATCCTTTGAAACCTTTAATTATGAGGAAATGTGTTTTACCAAGACTTTTATGTAAGCTGCTTAAAGAGGCAGCACCTAGTCGTGCAGGGTTGTGCTAATATTTTTCCATAAGCCTTTTCCTCTTGACAAATTCACAGAAACCATTATGCACACTCAATGCAGGGATGCTCAATAAACTGTGGTGCCTAAGGCAAATGAGAGATGTACAGCTTAATTCCTACAGAGGAATTTTATTACCTGAACATAACAAAGTCGCTCATAAACTGAGTTTATTCCATGGCAAAAAAGGATGAACTTGCAATGATATGTTAAAAAAATAGGATGTGTCGGTTGTCAAACATCTAATGACTGTGCAGACCTGACCCAATTGTCAAACATATTATATAGTCCCATGTCCATATTATACAAATGCGCATCATGTACAGTATATCTCTATGTCCAGATATTAGAGATGAGCGGGCTCGGATATCTGAAATCCGAGCCCATCCGAACGTTGCCGATCCGAGCCGGATCCGAGACAGATCCGGGTATTCCCGCCAATTGCAAAACTGAAACCGAGGCTCTGAGTCATAATCCCGCTGTTGGATCTCGCGATACTCGGATCCTATAAATTCCCCGCTAGTTGCCGCCATCTTCACTCGGGCATTGATCAGGGTAGAGGGAGGGTGTGTTAGGTGGTCCTCTGTCCTGCTATATCTCGTGCTGTTCAGTTCTGTGCTGTGCTGTGCTCTGTGTTCTGCTCAGTCCAGTGGTGCTGTGTCCTGTGCTCTTTCCTTCTGAGTTCAATGGTGCTGCTGGGTCCTGTGCTGTGTCCTGTTCAGTCCAGTGGTGCTGTGTCCTGTGCTCTGTCCTTCTAAGGGGCAGCACAGTGGCTTAGTGATTAGCACTTCTGCCTCACAGCACTGGGGTCATGAGTTCGATTCCCGACCATGGCCTTATCTGTGTGGAGTTTGTATGTTCTCCCTGTGTTTGCATGGGTTTCCTCCGGGTACTCCGGTTTCCTCCCACACTCCAAAAACATACTGGTAGGTTAATTGGCTGCTATCAAAATTGACCCTAGTCTCTCCCTCTGTCTGTGTGAGTGTGTGTCTATATTAGGGAATTTAGACTGTAAGCCCCAATGGGGCAGGGACTGATGTGAATGAGTTCTCTGTACAACGCTGCGGAATTAGTGACGCTATATAAATAAATGATGATGATTGTTATTTCCCCATTATTCCCAAATTATAAAAAATTTCAAGAAAAGTTATAAAAAAAATAACAAAAAAAGTAATTATAATAAAAAAAAAAAATATCCCAAAACAATCCTGCAGTATAAGTCCATTGGTACTGCTATATTACAAAGTTCACTCATTCTGCAGTATAAGTCCATTGGTACTGCAATATTACAAAGTTCACTCATTCTGCAGTATAAGTGCAGTGGCACTGCAATATTACAAAGTTCACTCATTCTGCAGTATAAGTCCATTGGTACTGCAATATTACAAAGTTCACTCATTCTGCAGTATAAGTCCAGTGGTACTGCTATATTACAAAGTTCACTCATTCTGCAGTATAAGTTCAGTGGTACTGCTGTATAACTCCAGTCCAGTGGTACTCTCATGTGCCGCATATAATTTTTAAAGGCTTTGCCTAGTGTGTGTGGCTTCGGGGTACACTCTCTTGTGCTACATATAATGCAGAACAAAAATTTGGAGGATAAAGTAGGGAAAGATCAAGACCCACTTCCTCCTAATGCTGAAGCTGCTGCCACTAGTCATGACATAGACGATGAAATGCCATCAACGTCGTCTGGCAAGCCCGATGCCCAATCTCCTAGTACAGGGCATGTAAAATCCAAAAAGCCCAAGTTCAGTAAAAGTAGCAAAAAGAGAAACTTAAAATCATCTGAGGAGAAACGTAAAGTTGCCAATGTGCCATTTACGACACACAGTGGCAAGGAACGGATTAGGCCCTGGCCCATATTCATGACGTGGTTCAGCTTCACCCAAGGAACTAAGCCCTCCTCCCCCCCTACAAAAAATTTAGGAGAGTTATGCTGTCAGCAACAACACAGCAAACAACTCTGCCTTCTAAAGAGAAATTATCACAAATCCCCAAGGCGAGTCCAAGGGTGTTGGTGGTTGCGAAGCCTGACCTTCCCATCACTGTACGGGAAGAGGTGACTCCTTCCAGCATTTGCAGCACGCCCTCTGCATATGCTGGAAGGATCACCCACAGTCCAGTTACAGATTTGGCTAATGAAGGTGTGAATGTTGTACACGGGAGGAGGATATTGATGTAGCTGGCGCTGAGGAGGATGTTGATGATTATGATGCAGACAGATATCAAATTGCCCTTCTCAATTTCTATTTATATTCTAGATTATATAACGGCTGAATCGTTTTCTATTTTACTCCTAGTGGAGAGGGGATCTGATGCAGACAGATACCAAACTGCCTTTGTCTATTTCTTTGTATATTTGAATTTCTAGTTCTACAGTCTATGCAGGCTGCTTTTTTTATATTCAACTACAAGTGTAGGGCGGGGGGGGGGACATAGATAGATAGCCACCAAAGTAACGTGGTCCATTTAATTTCACTTTCTAGCTCCACAGTCTGTGCAGCCTGCTTTTTTTATCTTCAAAGTATTTACAAGCCTTGCAATCTAAATGAACAAGAGGATGTTGATGATTATGATGCAGACAGATATCAAATTGCCCTTCTCAATTTCTATTTATATTCTAGATTATATAACGGCTGAATCGTTTTCTATTTTACTCCTAGTGGAGAGGGGATCTGATGCAGACAGATACCAAACTGCCTTTGTCTATTTCTTTGTATATTTGAATTTCTAGTTCTACAGTCTATGCAGGCTGCTTTTTTTATATTCAACTACAAGTGTAGGGCGGGGGGGGGGGGGGGGGGCATAGATAGATAGCCACCAAAGTAACGTGGTCCATTTAATTTCACTTTCTAGCTCCACAGTCTGTGCAGCCTGCTTTTTTTATCTTCAAAGTATTTACAAGCCTTGCAATCTAAATGAACAAGAGGTAGTGATGTGCTAGAACTCCACCCTCTATATGCTGCAGAGGATGGAGGAGCATCAAAAGGCCATTCAAGCCTACACAGCCACCTACGACATAGGAAAAAGAGTGGGGATGCGCCTTAGTCAAGCGCACTGGAGAATGATTTTCGTGTTGTGCAAGGTTCTGCAGCCATTTGAACTTGCCACACGAGAAGTCAGTTCCGACACTGCCAGCTTGAGTCAGGTCATTCCCCTGATCAGGCTGTTGCAGAAGCAGCTGGAGAAAGTGAGGGAGGAGCTGGTAAGCCATTGCAATTACACCAAGCATGTAGCTCTTGTGGATGTAGCCCTTCGTACGCTTTGCCAGGATCAGAGGGTGGTCACTCTTTTTAAGTCAGAGGTATACATTCTGGCCACCGTGCTCGATCCTCAGTTTAAAGCATATGTTGTGTCTCTGTTTCCGGCGGACACAAGTCTACAGTGGTGCAAAGACCTGCTGGTCAGGAGATTGTCCTCTGAAGAGGACCGTGACATGCCAACAGCTCCACCCTCATTTTCTTCCACATCTATGGCTGCGAGGAAAAAGCTCAGTTTTCCCAAAAGAGGCACTGGCGGGGATGCTGATAACATCTGGTCCGGACTGAAGGACCTGCCAACCATTGCAGACATGTCTACTCTCGCTGCATTGGATGCTGTCACAATAGAAAAAATTGTGGATGATTACTTTGCTGACACCATCCAAGTAGACATGTCAGACAGTCCATATTGTTACTGGCAGGAAAAAAAGGCAGTTTGGAAGCCCCTGTACAAACTGGCTCTATTTTACCTGAGTTGTCCCCCCTCCAGTGCGTACTCGGAAAGAGTTTTTAGTGCAGCGGGAAACCTGGTCAGTGAGCGGCGAAGGAGGTTGCTTCCTCATAACGTTGAAAAAATGATGTTTATAAAAATGAATAATCAATTCCTCAATGAAGTACAGCACTGCCCTCCAGATAGTACAGAGGGACCTGTGGTTGTGGAGTCCAGCGGGGACGAATTGATAATGTGTGATGAGGAGGAAGTACACACTGTAGGGGGAGAGGAATCAGAGGTTGAGGATGAGGACGACATCTTGCCTCAGTAGAGCCTGTTTAGTCTGTACAGGGAGAGATGAATAGCTTTTTTGGTGTGGGGGCCCAAACAAACCAATCATTTCAGCCAAAGTTGTTTGGTAGGCCCTGTCGCTGAAATGATTGGTTTGTTAAAGTGTGCATGTCCTATTTCAACAACATAAGGGTGGGTGTGAGGGCCCAAGGACAATTCCATCTTGGAACTTTTTTTTTTGCATTATATGACCAATCAACAGTCGTTTGCCATGTTCAAAAATTAAAACCAAATTTAAACAAATTCAAGAAATTAAACCAAAAGTATTTTGAACTTGCCACACGAGAAGTCAGTTCCGACACTGCCAGCTTGAGTCAGGTGATTCCCCTGATCAGGCTTTTGCAGAAGCAGCTGGAGAAAGTGAGGGAGGAGCTGGTACACCATTGCGATTCCACCAAGCATGTAGCTCTTGTGGATGAAGCCCTTCGTGCGCTTTGCCAGGATCCGAGGGTGGTCAGTCTTTTAAAGTCAGAGGAATACATTCTGGCCACCGTTCTTCTCGATCCTCGGTTTAAAGCGTATGTTGTGTCTCTGTTTCCGGTGGACACAAGTCTACAGCGGTGCAAAGACCTGCTGGTCAGGAGATTGTCCTCTGAAGAGGACCGTGACATGCCACCAGCTCCACCTTCATTTTCATCACTGTTTGTGTAGTTCCAAAAAAGAGGAACTGCCATTTATATTGCTACCTTCTTTCTTTCTGTATTTCCTGTGTTCTGTGGTCTGTTCTGCTAAGGGCATTGTTATTTCCAAGTTATCCAAAAGTTCTAAAAAAAACAAATTTAAATTTATAAAAAAAATTGTAAAAAAATAATTTAAAAAAAAATAATAAAAAAATTTCCAAAAATAATTTGAAAAAAATATTACAAAATTTTAAAAAATCTAGCTTGTACTGCTATTTAAAAGTCTAACTACGATCATTCACTGTTGCTGTACCCAAAAATAATAGGTACTGCTATTAAAGTACAGTCCAGTGGTACTCTCCTGTGCCGCAGATAATTTTTAAAAGCTTTGCCGAGTGTGTGTAGTTATGTATCACAGGTTTTAAGAAGAGGCACAACACTGACAACCTGTTAGAGAAACTGAGGGAAATAATCTCTCTGTGGCTCACCCCACTTAGACTCTCCTGGGGATTCGAATAACTGCCATTTCTATTACTACCTTCTTTCTTTCTCTATTTAAAAAAAAAAATAACTGCCATTTCTATTACTACCTTCTTTCTTTCTCTATTTAAAAAAAAAAAAATAACTGCCATTTCTAGTACTAGCTTCTTTCTTTCTATATTTAAAACAAAAAAAAAATGTCATTTCTATTACTACGTTAATTGTTTGTGCAGTCACAAAAAAGAGGAACTGCGCCCTTAACTGCTATGTTGGTTTTAGACGTCCATCCGGTGTCCGCCATCTGTTCCCTGGAATTCAGGCCAGTTGAGGGTTTTATTATTATATTGTGGCCCCGGTATCAAATTGGGTACCGGGGCCACTCCACTATGCAGTCCAGATACTTTTTTGCTGGAATTCAGACCAGTTGAGGGTTTTTTTTATTATATTGTGGCCCCGGTATTAAATTGGGTACCGGGGCCACTCAACTACGCAGTCCAGATACTTGTTTGGTGGAATTCAGAACAATTGTTTTTTTTTATTATATTCTGGGGGCCACTCCACTACGCAGTCCAGATACTTGTTTGGTTGAATTCAGACCAGTTGAGGTTTTTTTTATTATATTGTGGGGACCACTCCACTACGCAGTCCAGATACTTTTTTGCTGGAATTCAGACCAGTTGAGGGTTTTTTTATTATATTGTGGCCCCGGTATCAAATTGGGTACCGGGGCCACTCCACTACGCAGTCCAGATACTTGTTTGGTGGAATTCAGACCAGTTGAGGGTTTTTTTATTATATTGTGGGGACCACTCCACTACGCAGTCCAGATACTTTTTTGGTGGAATTCAGACCAGTTGAGGGTTTTTTTATTATATTGTGGGGACCACTCCACTACGCAGTCCAGATACTTTTTTGGTGGAATTCAGACCAGTTGAGTGTTTTTTTATATTGTGGGGACCACTCCACTACGCAGTCCAGATACTTTTTTGGTGGAATTGAGACCAGTTGAGGGTGATAAATTGTGGCCCCGGTACCAAATTGGGTAGCGGGACCACTCCACTATGCAGTCCAGAAAGCTACCTCGGTGAAACGTTTTGGACTAAAAAAATATTGTGAGGTGTGAGGGTGTTCAGAATAGACTGGAAATTAGTGGAAATGATTGTTATTGAATGTTATTGAGGTTAATAATAGCATAGGAGTGAAAATAAGCCCAAAAACTTGATTTTGGAACTTTTTATGCTTTTTTTCAAAATAAATCCGAATCCAAAACCTTAAATCCGAACCAAAACCTTTCGACAGGTGTTTTGCGAAACAAATCCGAACCCAAAACATCAAGCAAATCCGAACCCAAAACACAAAACACGAGACGCCAAAAGTGGCCGGTGCACATCCCTACCAGATATACAGCTCCAATGCCCACATCATACAGTCCACCATAACAGCTGCATGTCCACCACAGTAACACATATCCTAGATGCTCACCATATGCAGTAGTGAAAGCTATTGGGTGGGATATCTGTATGCAGACGGCTTTGATCCATCCGTGTTCTGCTATTTTTTCCTGAGAATTTCATGAGGGGCAGGCACAGGGGAGAAACCCATTATTTACCTCCTCCATGTTTTTTATTGATTTTGTTTTTAAAAAAACGAAACTTGTGCTGTTCATTAAGCCCTATGAACTTCTGTTTCTTCTATGTTCCCCCAAGAGGAAGTACTCAGAAGGTGGAGTGGAACATGGAGGGACCAAAGCCACCCAAGTGCACATACTCTTAGAAATACAACAATAACATTTACCATATTTAACTCTAGTACAATTTCAGCACACAAAACAAGGGCAGTGACAACAATAAATATTATACTGAAAAATACAATTAGCCTATGTTTGCTGTCTCCTACTTATTTGGCTGGTTGTCTGCCTAGTGTCTAGATGGTGAAAAATCATCAGTCTGCTGTACTGTATTTAGGATGTCATACATCTCCAAAGAAGGACAGCACTCAGTGGCGCACGCAGGGGGGGTTTCCAGAAACCCCTCCCCTCCGCGAACCAACGGTACTGTACAGCAGTGCTGTATTGTAGCATAATATAACACTGCCGCGGATGCTGATTGACAGCGCCGCGGCTGCTGTAGAATTCAGACTCGCCGAAATGGAGCTGCTGCGCCTCCCCCCCTTCTAAATCCTGCGTTCGCCCCTGGCACTTCAGCTAATGGCTCATGGATTATTATAGTCGATTTATAAGGCACCGCAATATTGCGCCGTGACATACAGTGGGGAAATACAGCAATGGTCAGAAGTTTTGAGGATACAGTTTTGAGAGACACAAATATTATTTTTCACAAAGTCTGCTGCCTCAGATTTTATCATGCCAATTTGCATATAGTCTAGAATGTCATGAAGAGTGTTCAGATGAATTGCAATTAATTTCAAAATCCCTCTTTGCCATGACATCAGGTCAGTGATTCTCTTGTTAACACAGGTGAGAATGTTGCTGAGGACAAGGCTGGAGATCACTCTGTCATGCTGATTAAGTTAGAATAACAGACTGGAAGCTTTAAAAGGAGGGTGGTGCTTGAAATCATTGTTCTTCCTCTGTTAACCATGGTAACCTGCAAGGAAACGTGCAGTTATCATTGCTTTGCACAAAAGTGCTTAACAGGCAAGGATATTGCTGCTAGTAAGATTGCACCTAAATCAACCATTTATCGAATCTTCAAGTTCTTTAAGGAGAGAGGTTCAATACTTGTGAAGAATGCTTCAGGGCACCCAAGAACATCCAGCAAACACCAGGACAGTCTCCTAAAGTTGATTCAGCTATGGGATCGGGGCCCACCAGTGCAGAGCTTGCTCAGGAATGGCAGCAGGGAGATGTGAGTGCATCTGCACGCACAGTGAGGCGAAGATTTTTGGAGGATGGCCTGGTGCCAAGAAGGTCAAACAAAAACCCACAAATTCTGACAAACTCCAAGCATTGAATAGGCAAAAATGGGCAGGCATCAGTCAGTATGTTGCCCAGAAGTTAATTGACAGCATGTCAGGGCGAATTGCAGAGATCTTCAAAAAGAAGGCTCAACACTGCAAATATTGACTCTTTGCAAAAACTTAATGTAAAAGCCTTTGACACTAATGAAATGCTTGTAACTTTACTTCACTATACCATAGCAGCATTGACAAAAAGGTCTAAAAACACTGAAGCAGCAAACTTTGTGAAAACCAATACTTGTTTCATTCTCAAAACTTTTGGTCATGACTTAACAGCAGAATACAAAGAAGTTGAGGACCAATAAGCAAAATACAAAATCAACAAAGGCAAAACTACATATATGCAAAAAAACAACATCACATAATAATGTACATAAGACATAGAGTAACAAACAACTAATGCTACTGTGGTAACTACAAAAAACAACAGTTGTGGATGTCAAAAACTCACTGGTATTAGAATGGGTACATTATTATTTTTTTATTATTATTGCTGTTTATTTGTATAGTGCCACTATATTACACAACACTTTCCACAGAATATTAAATTATTCACTTCAGCCCCTGCCCCATTGGTGCTTACAGACTAAATTATCTACAACACACGTGGGTCCATTTTGTTTGAGGCCAATTAACATAACAGTATGCTTTTGGAATGTGAGTTAAAACCAGAGTACATGGAGGAAATCTATTCAAACACAGTCAAGACATACAAACTCCACAAAGACAAGGACCTGGATGGAACTGAATCTCGCTCCTAGCACTGTGAGGCAGTGTTTCAGTTTAGATGATGTAACCACTGTTTCACCCAGAGTGAGGCACAGTCACAAACATATCAGACTAGCCAAAACCTATTTGAAAAACAGCCGAAGAATAGAAAATAGGCCAGGAGAGATTCATCCACAGCAACCCTGATGTATAGGAAGAGGTCAGGGGTACCAGCCAAGGTGCACCAGGGGGTACACTAGCAGCGACAGTTACCCAGAAGGAACGCAAATCTGGATGACGTTAAGGAGTCCAGTGGTTGCAGCATTGTAAGTCCCTACTACTACTACAGCTATGGCACAATTGGGATAAAGAAAGGGAACGGTGGCAAAGTAAGCCCAGCCGGTTCTCAGCAACAGCAGACAAGGTGATATAGGCAGTCCATCCTGTCACAGATTTCTGATGGCAAGCGGTGTGATAACCCCAGGTGACTTTTCGTGCACCGGTCAGGATAGCCGAGTTATTCATGATAGGAATAACTGCAGGCAGGAAAACGCACAGGATGTCTGATTAGACAAACATGTCCAGGGCGGACCTTGAGATTCTGTGCAGTGGCAAGGGCATTGACATCAGCCATTCGCCAAACAGGGAGGAGATGAGAGAGGAACTGAGGGAATGGCACCAACAGCAAGGTAACCAGGCAGAGGAAACTGATGGCGGCAGCTGCCAAGGCAGCGGCTCAGTTGACAACCAGGAGCTAGGTTAACCAGACCCCCAGACAGCAGAGACCCCTACTCAACAGACTGTACCCACACAACCAGCTGGCGGCCTTAGTGGGCAATGCGACTGCAGCTGAGCAGGCACAGGTCATCGAGGCATGGCGCCAAGATAGAAGAGCACCAGCCATGCAGCCTGGAGGGAGGCGCCCCCTAGCGGATCATGACTGTCATCTCTACCTTGCCCTAAATGTAAAGACTGTTGGGAATATTGATAAGCACTCCTTAAATGATACACTATTACCCCAGAGACCTACCGTCTGAAGTTCCTGGAACCTCCATGCCACCCATGAGGAGTTTGCCAACTTGCTGCGGGAGTCTGCCAGGAAGTGGGTGCCCGGAGCAGGTGCTCAGACCATGGAGGAGGTAATAGACCTGATGTGCCTAGAACAATTTCACCGCCGGTGCGCACCAGAGATGAAAAAATGGGTCTTGGAACGGAAGCCAGGCACCCTGGAGGCAGCTGCCCAGTTGGCGGATTAGTATGTGGCAGTGAGGCCACACTGGCAGAAGTGCCAGGTTAACAGCCAACACAAAAGAACTGTACAATCAGGGGGACAATCTACTCACTCCCAAAAACAAGTATCCAACCATTTGGGTACATTTCGCCAGCCACCCCTCCCCCCCTCCTCTGTCCCTGGGAGTTATTAGAGACTAATGGAGCCCAGGCTGGAGCAGAAGTGCTACAGCTATGGGAAAAGCGGTCACTTAAGGATGAACTGTCTCCACAGCCTCCACACCCCAGACTCGTGCCCCTAATCAGAGTCCTGGGGCCCAACTGACTTGCTTAACTGGCGAAAGTGAGCCAGTAGAGACTCACCCCTGCCAACCCGATGGAGTGTGGCATGTCTGAAGGTGACTCAGCAGAGTGAGTCACTTGTTTGTCCGAAAGACCCCCCAAAAGCATGTGGAGGAACCTGCAGCCAATCAAAGTGGGACCCCTGCAGGATGAAGGACTGAGAGATTCAGGGGCCTCAATTACTTTTGTGAGTCCCCATCTTATTGATCCTGCTGCAGTATTGCACGGTCGCACTGCCAAAGTTACTGTGGCAGATGGACTTGAGAAGGAAGTACCTGTCGCAAGGGTGTATCTGAACTCAGTAAATGGCCAGGAGTTGCGAGATGTTGCCGTTATGAATGGCCTCCCAACCAATGTGATCTTGGGCAACGATGTTGGGGGTGGAATTGTGACCACATTTCTCAACTCCATTACCCAGAGCCAAGCTGCCTGACTACAATCTTCAGGATCTACACCTGCACAAACCAGCCTAAAGGTAAAGACCACAGCTGCTAGACAACAGCCATCGCCAGCAACCACAGCTTCAGCCAGCCTAGAGGAAAAACTCCATCTGCTATTTCTTCAGGAAATAGTCAGCTCTTTGCCTCTGGAAAGGCTACGTCCCCTAACAACACAGAGGATGTTGTCTCCTGCCAATATGATCTTGTGGGGGTGCCCGATGATGCTCCTCTCCCTAGCAATAAGACAGCTCCGGCGGTGAGTATAGCTGACCACAGCAACCTCCCTTTGACTGTTTTTTTTTTAAAATCAGGTACTTTTTTATTGAATTTTAGTACATATAACAAAAAACCAACAAAACAAACATTAAGGTTACCCATGGTGAGATCAATGCGAGTAAAGGCATAGATGTAAAATCTATACATAGTACAGAATAATATATAGCGGAAATGAAGCAAGTTCAGATTCAACAGAACAGATACCTACAAACATATTTGAATGTATAAATATCCTGCATAAAATCTTGTCAGAAATATTGCATAAAATAGCAAAGTTTATCAACGCCTAAATATTGGAATTAAATTAATTTAGATTTAGTCCAGACCAGACCAAGCAGGGCTCTCACATTTAACTATGATGTAGTGAAAAAAGCACTCCTTAAATGGTACACTATTACTCCAGAGACCTACCGTCTGACGTTCCTGAAACAGTCCCCACTCAATTTTCGTGATTCAGGTAGAGCGTCATTATACCAGATCGGAGTATCTGCATCCACACCTTTCCCCCCAAGGATTTTATGTGCCGTATTCCAGATCTTTTGTTTGTGCAATGATAGAACATCCCCCAACTTGTCCAGCTTCAAACTGGCCCTAAAAACCCACCTCTTCCTCAAAGCCTTCCAGTCCCCCACCTAACCGACCTCCTTGCATGCCTCCCACCTACCGCCCTCCCTATCCTGCCCTCCTCCTGCCTCCCTCCTCGTCATTCTCCTCTCCCCCCTCTCCCTCTCTGCGTTCTCCCCTTTCCTCCTCCTACCGTTGTGTCTCTGTCCGTCCTACCCTCCCCTTAGATTGTACGCTCCTTCGAGCAGGGCCTCCTCTCCTACTGTTCTCCACCACCTTAACTCTGCTCTCCAGCTCCTTGTCTCCTCCGTGAGGTCCTCCTGCCCTTCTGCCCCTCTAGCTTCACCGCTGGGGGCTCTCACCTTTCATCTAGCTGTACATTGAGCTTCTGAGTTACTGTGCTTTTTGTTAACTGTACCGTGCTGTCTCACCCTGTATCGTGTTTCTGTATGTCCCTTTACGGCGCTACGGATACCTAGTGGCTCCTTATAAATAAAAATTAATAATAATAATAATAATAAATGATAGGAGCGTCTGTCTTACGAGTCCGACCCATCAACAGCACCTGCATTGGGATGAACTGGGGCCCCGCCCACTCACCAATAAAGCCCAACAAGGAGCCGTCATTACATCCACTCATCCATTCAATCAGATGTGACAACTGAGCTGCCATATAATATAATCTGAGGTTAGGCAACGCCAAGCCACCATCAAACTTGGATTTACATAAAGTGCTAAATTTTATTCTAGCCCTTCTGTCACCCCAGACAAATGAAGAAAGTATTGAGTTTATGACTCGAAAATTTTTGTTAGGGATATATATGGGCGAATGTTGCAACACGTAAAGGTATTTAGGTTGCATTATCATTTTAAAGAGATTAACTCTTCCAGTCACAGTCAATGGCAGGCGCCTCCAGGTGTGGGATCTAAGTTTAAAGTAGTCAGTAATAGGATCAACATTAAATTTAACATAGTCAGCTGGCTTTGAGGAGACCCAGATGCCAAGGTATTTGAAACAGAGAGTCCATTTAAGAGGGTAACTCTGTGTAGAATGGGCTGGGAGAATACCATATACTGGAAAAATGATAGATTTATCCCAGTTAATTTTAACTCCTGAGTAATGGCCATAATTATCAACAGTCTCCAATAGCTTATTGAGGGAAGCATCCGCCTCAGACAGAAACAACAGCATGTCATCCGTGTATAGAGCAATAGTATCTGTAGCCTCCCCAGCAGAGAGACCCTGTATACCCGGATGGGCGCGAATCAAACATGCTAATGGTTCAATGGCTATGGTGAATAGAGCTGGATATAAAGGATACCCTTGACGGGTGCCTCTACCCAAATCAAACGGGGCTGAGGTATATCCATTCACACATGCCCGTGCTACAGGGGCACTATACAACAGTTGAAGCCAGCGGATGAATGTCGGTCTAAAGCCAAACCTATTCAAAACCTCCCACAGATAAACCCACTCCACCAAATCGAAGGCCTTGGCAGCATCCAGAGATACCACCGCAGCCCCCTGCTCAGCAAAGTGAGCCATCTGCAGATGCGTGAACAAACGCCTCAAATTAATCATAGTCGATCTACCTGGCATAAATCCTGTCTGATCTGGATTAATAATTTCAGTAATAACTGAATTAAGTCTTATGGCCAAAATTTTTGCGAGGATTTTAACATCAAAACCCAATAGAAAAATTGGACGATATGAATCCGTGTACAAAGGATTTTCCCTGGTTTGGGTAATACAACAATTAATGCCTCTGACATTGTGGAAGGCATTACATCGGACTCCAGCAGGGCCGGACTGCCCATCTGTCACTTCTGGCAAATGCCAGAAAGCTGATTGGCAGTGTGGGCCGGTCCAGCTCCCTGCGATCCCCCGATTAAATAAGACATTATTTTTTTCTTGTATGTAGCCGTCATGACGGCTCTGTGCGCCGGCCCGGCTCCCGCACTTCAAGTTCTTGGTCGCGTAGGACTAGCTACAGTGGAGGCTGCTGTCAGTGCTGGTAAGTGTAGAAAAACGGAATATGTGTGCAGGGAGGGGGGGCAGAGAAACGGAATATGTGTGCAGGGAGGGGGGGGCAGAGAAACGGAATATGTGTGCAGGGGGGGCAGAGAAACAGAATATGTGTGCAGGGAGGGGGGGCAGAGAATCGGAATATGTGTGCAGGGGGGGCAGAGAAACGGAATATGTGTGCAGGGAGGGGAAGCAGAGAAATGGAATATGTGTGCAGGGAGGGAGGCAGAGAAACGGAATATGTGTGCAGAGAGGGGGGGCAGAGAAACGGAATATGTGTGCAGGGAGGGGGGGCAGAGAAACGGAATATGTGTGCAGGGAGGGGGGGCAGAGAAACGGAATATGTGTGCAGTGAGGGGGGGGCAGAGAAACGGAATATGTGTGCAGGGAGGGGGGGCAGAGAAACGGAATATGTGTGCAGGGAGGGGGGGCAGAGAAACGGAATATGTGTGCAGGGAGGGGGGGAGAGAAACAAAATATGTGTGCAGGGGGTGGGGCAGAGAAACCGAATATGTGTGCAGGGAGGGCGGGGCAGAGAAACGGAATATGTGTGCAGGGAGGGGGGTCAGAGAAATGGAATATGTGTGCAAGGAGGGGGGGGCAGAGAAATGGAATATGTGTGCAGGGGGGGGCAGAGAAATGGAATATGTGTGCAGGGAGGGGGGGCAGAGAAACGGAATATGTGTGCAGGGAGGGGGGGGAGAGAAACGGAATATGTGTGCAGGGAGGGGGGGGCAGAGAAACGGAATATGTGTGCAGGGAGGGGGGGCAGAGAAACGGAATATGTGTGCAGGGAGGGGGGTCAGAGACACGGAATATGTATGCAGGGAGGGGGGGCAGAGAAACGGAATATGTGTGCAAGGAGGGGGGGCAGGAAAACGGAATATGTGTGCAGGGGCAAATAAAAATGCCCAATGTGTGTGGGGGACAGTATATGACTATAATGTGTGCTATTAAGTGAATGTGGGGCTGTTTGAGGAAAATTAGGTCTATTTATTAAATGTGATTATGAATTATTTAATGCCTGGGATGGTTGTGGGAAATGGTTATTTTTATTGAACATAAATGCTATTTAATTTCTTGCTGAGGTTGTTTGGAGGGAGGGAAATATATTTATTAAATAGGAAAACTATTAAATTAATGTTTGGGCTGGAGTGAGGCCTAATTTTATAACGTGGGTGTTATATTGAGTTAACACCGGTGCTGTTTGGAGTTTTCTAACTTTCATGTACCCATTTTTTTTTCCAAATAGGGCCCCTAGCATTCCAGGATCCAGACAAGCAGCAACTGATCTAAAGACACCAGCAGCCACAAGTGGTGACAATGACAAGACAGGTAAGAGACAGCAGGACAGTCTGCCAACTGTCCTGAATTTGGTGGGTGACTGTCCCACTTAGTCAGGATTTGGTCTGACTGCAAGGACAGTTGGGAGGTATGTCCTACTTCACATTGTACTGCTTGTGAAGGCAGAACTGTGTGCACCTAACAGTAGTGCTCACATTATTGCCTCTGTATTTGTTGAAAATGTGTCTAATAACCATATTACATTATAGGAGCCCCCTGTCTTAAGTCGCTAGGGCCCCCTGAGCCTAAATACAGCTCTGGTTAGCAGGAGAGAGCGGATAGGTACTCCCAGTCCCTGGATAGGAAACAGCCTTCAGAGCAAGCTGAGGAGCTCTAAGTCTCATGAGATTTATTAATCTTGTGAGACTAAGAGTTTCCCTGCTCACTCTACAGGACGTTCCCACTCTGATGGATGTCAACAGCATCAGAAGCATAGATAAGTACAGTGGACTGGGGGTGTTGTAATGTGTTTCTGGGGTGGGGGGGGTGGCATGATAGGGAGGGCCTGATAAATGTAATGTTTTATTATAATGTATGTATCAATGCCCCATGTTGACCACGCCCCCAACATAATGTGGCCACACCCTTGGCGGCACTGCTGCTGCGCAGCGGCACACAGTTTTTTCATGCTCATCAACAGAGATGGGCCTGTATGCTTGAAATGCCAGGGCTGATTTTTAGTCCCAGTCCGGCCCTGGACTCCGGTATTCTGGCATAGTGAGCAGGCAATTGTGGGACAAAAAAACTTTCCAAATTTTTATACAATTCCACTGGAATACCATCTGATCCCGGGGACTTCCCATTAGGGAATGATTTAATTGCCATTTCAACTTCTTCAAGTGTGAGAGGGGCTTCCAAGAAGGCAACAGAATCACTAGTTAAACTAGGGAGTTGAATAGAGTCTAAATATGAATCAAGCTCTGACTTCCTAAAGGACACTTTAGAAGCATACAGTTCTTTGTAGTAATGCAAAAAGGAGTTGGCAATATCCACCCCTGCTTATTGTTTCACTCTATTTTGATCATGAATGGCTGCAATTACTCTACTATCCCTTTCCTCCCGAGATAAACAGGCCACATAACTGCCACCCATGTCCGCTGTTGAGTATTGTGCGTGTCTAGCAAACAGCAACCTCCTTTTTGATTTGTCCAGCAGAAAGTCTGACCATTTTTGCTGTGCATCCAGCCACTGGACTCTATCCTCCACTGACTGTGACGACAAATATGTGGACTCTAAATTTCTACAAGATTCTTCCAGTTCCACTTCTCTGGAGCGATTGAATTTTTTAGTATCTGCCACCTTCTTTATAAGTGTTCCCCTCAGAAAGGCCTTAAATTAATCCCATAAAAAGGCAGGGCTTGCATAGGAATTATCACCAAAATAACCCTCCCATAATACTATGAGGTCAGCACCGCCCGCCATCGGCTGCAACCAGGCTGGGTGCAACTTCCAGAAATGAGTTCCCCTGTCTACTATGGTATCTACCTGTACTAAAACAGGAGAATGATCTGATATACCTTTTGGCAGGTATTCAATCTTGGAGACTAGGGGTGACAAAATTGGGAACAGAAGAATAAAGTCTATCCGGGAAAGTGTTTTATATGTGGTAGAATGACAAGAGAATTGTTGCGCATCTGGATTACGAACTCGCCATACATCCACAAGCCCCATTTCCTGAAGAAGTTTAGAAAATGCAGTTAGACGGGAGGAACCCAAGGGTCTCGTTCCAGGAGTCTCTCTCCATCTGTCGAGCAAAGGGTCAGGAACATTATTAAAGTCCCCCATACAGATGACAGGAGTATCAGGCTATTGGGATATAAAGGATGCCGCCTTTCCAAATACCTCTGTACCATATGGAGGAGGAATATATATAGGGAGAATTATTATTGGAGAGAAATCAATTATTGCTCTTATAAAAACGTATCTACCATGAGGGTCTAATTGTAAACATTCTAGAGTAAAATGCAAATTTTTCTTTATTAATAGAGAAACCCCCATAGAACTAGGCGAGTGAACAGAATGGTACGCCCACCCAACCCATGGTTTTTTGAGTGCCATTACTTTACCACCATACAAATGCATTTCCACCAAAAAAACAACATCAGGTGTATATTTTTTAAGCTGAGAAAGTACCAAGTTGCGCTTGACCCTCTCATTCAAACCTCTTACATTCCTGGTGAGCAGACAGAGCCCCCCCCCACCATCTGACTAACCCCTACCATGACAAGTTAAGTGACGAGTATCTGAGGATTGCAGAGCCACATAAGCACAAACCCGGCATAGCTTAGGCTTAACATTCACATGGGAAAAATACATTTTCGCATTGTACCTTTAAGTGCAATCTGAACCTGCCCCGCACCGATCTCACAACACTTTGTTGACAAAGCATAACATAAATTTCCACGGCTGACATTAAATGAACATAATGAAGACAAATTAAACAAAATACACAGTTCAAACCATCCCTTCCCACCGCGCATACTCAGCATAACGCTAACAGCTAGAGTACACTTGAATCCCTAATCTAGTAAAGATTACCCCAATTAACCTAACTAACTATCTAATCGCAAATAATTGGGAGAGTAGCTATAACTAGCAGGAGATCTCCCGTATTTTAAATCCTCCAACCAATTCAGCCTAAATAAACCTTCTACCTCAGAACCATTTAATAGGAGTAATGAGTAAGTATAATCATTATTAGAAACATCAATTATTAAATTGAATACAAAGTGAGAGAGAATGAAAACTTAGGACTTAGGCTTTCAAGTGTCCAAGTCTGCAGCCAGTAATCTATGATCCAACCAGTCGACAGCATCTTTGGGTGACGTGAAGAAGTGTTGCTTCCCATCAGCTGATACATGCAGTCTCGCCGGGTATAACATGGCGTATGGCAGTTGAAGATCCCTCAATCTTCTCTTAACAGCAACAAATTGGGATCTGGATTTTTGTACATCCATGGCAAAATCAGGGAAAACTGAAACAATATAGTTGTTATACTTCAAAGGCCCTTGTTGTCGCACCAAACGAAGAACAGCATCCCTGTCCTTGAAATGTAGGATCTTTGCGATGAATGTATGAGGAGGAGCCCCTGGCGGCGGAACCTGAGTGGGGAGGCGATGTGCTCTTTCAACTGAGAAAAGAGGAGAGAAGGCTTCTTTCCCAAATTCTTGGATCAACCAATTCTTCAAGAAGGCTTCAGGATTATGACCCTCGGATTTTTCCGGAAGTCCGACAAATCTCAGGTTACTGCTCCTCAATCGCCCTTCCATATCAGAGAATTTCTGTTTACACTGACTTAACTGTGTCGCCAAATCCGCGATCTGCCTCTGTACAGGAGCGCCAGCGTCTTCCAAGGATGAAATTCTGTGCTCCGCTTCTCCCAGCCGTTCACATGTTTTGTGAAGGTCATGTCTGATGAGGGAGAGGTCAGCCTGCACCTCACCTATCCTGTCAGTGACCTTCTTTTCACTTGTATTTATAGCTTGAAGTTTCTGCTGTAGAGATGGAGGGGTTTCAGTGGCAGTTGCGGGGTTATGCTTTCCCATAGTACTGCTGGCATAGTATATCAGAATAAATATCAAGAATATGTTTGAGCTTATTCTTTCCCTTTTTTTTTCCCCCCACCTTTATTTTAATTCTTTACAGAGGCAAAAATACAGTGTAGTGATACAGGATTGACACCCCACAGAGAGTATCCGACAGTCACTCTCTTACAAAATTATTCACTGAGTTGGTCAGCACAGAAGATATGGCTTTCTATGATGCAGCTGAGCGCTGTCGTTTATCACAGACTGCAATGTTCTTTTTCAAAACAGCATGCAAATATCTAAAATGACGGGCAGATGTTTCACAGTGCTCTCCCTGCACTCGAGAAAATAGACAGATTTATAACCTGAGGCACCTCATTCATAGTCTAGGGCACACAGACTTATGTGGTATCAATATGCTGAGCTGCTTCCAAGCCCCTACACAGACACAGACAAGCGCCCCCGCTGACAATCTAGAACTTTGGCGCCAATAGAGGATCTCCTTCCTCACTATACTTGTTATAAGCATCAATGTGGCCACTCCGAGGAAAGCGCACGCTTATTGAGTATAACTGTGCTTCAGGCGATTCAGACCTCCAGGCACCCGTGAGAAGCAGCAGACCAACAGTTAGTTAAGGGATTACCTCCACTACACCTCACGCCTGCGGCCAACAGAAATCCAAGATGGTGGCGCCGCCTTCACCTCGGTCCTCTCCCTCTCAGATGTCGGAACAGGGATACTGTGGAAACACGCCACCCAGGTAAGTGTGCTTTCCGGGCACCAGCACGGTGAACAGCACACGGGGGGAGATGCACAGCAGAACATTTTTTTTTTCCCTTCCCCCGCTAATATACAGGCGGCGACTCGGCAGACCTACCACCAGCACTGTGGTCCCGCTCACCTCCCTTCAGAGCACCTGCAAGGGGTCACCTTCGCTTTCTGAATATTCAGCACTGGTTCAGGGGAGAATAGTTAGTATATGGCTTCAGAATTGAGTTGCAGTTAAAATCAATAAGAGGATTCAGAATATAAATTATAAGGATTATGCATAGTGTCCTGCCTTAAATGAAAGTGAGGGTGGCAGGGAAGAGTTCAGGGCAGCTCAGCTCTCGGTTCCCTCACTGGAAGGCATGATGCACCAGGCTGGCAGCAGCTTCCAGCGATGGAGGTGGGGAGTGTGACCTGGCGTAAAGGGTTGTTGTATCTAGAAAGGTAGATACGGATAGACGAGTCCGGGAACAAGTTCAACTGGTGGTACCACACAGCTTTCGCAGGTAACTGCCTAGTAGTCACTCTTGACTCCTCTCTCTCTTTTGCCCCCCACATTCAATCCCTTTCCCAAGCCTGTCGCTTCCAACTCCATAACATTGCCCGCATCCGTCCCTTCCTCTCTTAAGATGCCACCAAAACTGTCATCCATGCTCTCATCATTTCTCGCCTCGACTACTGCAACCTCCTCCTTACTGGCCTCCCCTGCTCCCACCTCGCCTCCCTCCGCTCTATACTTAATGCGGCTGCAAGACTCATCTTCCTCTCACGCCGCTCCTCCTCTGCCTCCCCTCTCTGTCTTGCCTTACACTGACTCCCCTTCCCCTACAGAATCCTTTTCAAACTCCTCACCACCACTTACAAGGCTCTCTCCCAGTCTACTGCCCCTTATATCTCTAACCTCCTCTCCATTCACACTCCCGCCTGCTCCCTGCGCTCGGCCAACGATCGCAGCCTCTCCTCCACTCTGATCTCCTCTTCCCACTCTAGAATACAAGACTTCTCCTGAGCTGCCCCCCTTCACTGGAACGACCTCCCTCGCTCCATCCGTCTCTCACCCAATCTGTGCTCCTTCAAGCGGGCACTTAAAACTCACTTGTTCCTTAAGGCCTACCAACCATCCACTTAACCTCCCACCTCTTCTGTTTCTCCCCTGGCTCCTTTTCTCTCCCCTTTGCTTCACTCCTCTTGTGCCTGATTTTGTATACCCTCCCTTAGGATGTAAGCTCGTATGAGCAGGGCCCCTCTCCCCTCCTGTCTCCGCACCTGTTCTTCCGCTCCGTCTTTACAGTATTTGCCTGCCTGGAGTTTCTGAAGTTCTGGTACTTTGTGTTTATTGTGCTGTATTGTTTTACCCTGTATAGTATACTGTTTGTGCCGTGTACGGTGCTGCGGAAACCTTGTGGCGCCTAACAAATAAACGATAATAATAATAATAATAACTGATGTTCCTTTGTCCACGAAATCCCTATGGCGGGACACCAGGGAAGAGATCGAACACTGAAGCGCCAGACACAGAACTTTTTCTGGCCTGTAATGTCGAATGACGTCCGGGCATACTGTAAGTCTTGTGATGTGTGTCAGCGTCTTGAGCTCCCCAGTGCTCGTGCTTTCCTCAGGTCCTTGCCAAAAATTGGGGAACCTTTTCAGCAAGTGGCTGTGGACATAGTAGGTCCCCTGCCTGTGCCCAATAAATTGGAGAAGAAGTACATGCTCACCGTGGTGGACTACGCTACCTGGTATCCAAAAGCTGTAGCTGTGTCCTCCATGCGGAAAAGGTAGCGGATATGCTGCTAGGAGTATTTAGCAGTGTGGGTTTCTCTAGTGAGATCCTAACCAATCAAGGGACACAGTTCATGAGTGAACTGGTCCAGCGTTTCTGGGCAAAGGGCGGATTGCGGCAAATCTGTACTGCCCCCTCCCATCCCCAGACTAACGGACTGTGTGAGTGGTTCAGTGGCACTCTGAGGCACATGCTATGGGCATTTGTAACTTCGGATGGGGGGAACTGGGAATGCTACTGGCCACATTTCCTGTTTGCTTATCGGAAGGTGCTGTAGGAGTCTACCGGTTTCTCCACCTTTGAACTACTATATGGCCGCAGAGTCCGTGAACCTCTTCACCTGTTCTGGGAGTCTTGGGAAGGGGAGCTACCCACCCAGGGTGTCTCTGTGGTGGAATATGTGTTGAAACTCAGAGATCGGTTTGAGAATCTCATGGCGGAAGCGCAGGCGAAACAGAAGACTTGGCATGATCAGTGCGCATGTGCCAGAGTATCTGAGGTAGGGCAGAAGGTCCTTGTTCTGATGCCCACGCACCAGAACAAGCTCCAGGCAGCCGGGCTTGCACCGTACACAGTCTCAAAACGCCTGCGTGAGATCACTTACATGGTGTCATTTGATAGCAAGAGTAGGCGGCAGCGGACCTACCACATAAATATGTTGAAGGCATACCACAAACGTGTGGAGTCTTTAGCAGTGGTTTGCTGCTTACCAACTGAGGAACCAGGAAGTGATCCACTACCTGACCTCTGAGCGGACGCCAGAGGTGAAGGTGGTGTAGAGGAAGTGGGCTGGGATAAGTAGTTGAGTGCCTGCAAGGGGGAGCAGCTTGAGGCAGTGCTGTGGCCTTTTGTGACTCAGTTCAGTGATGCATCATGTGGACACTGGTAAGCATAGGCCAGTTAGGTAACCTGCTTATCGGGTCTCACAAGTGGCCAAGGAAAGTATATACAAGAAGTACAGGAAATGCTTGAGCTAGGAGTGATCCAGCCATCGCATTAATCCATGGGTGTCCTCCATTATATAGGTTCCCAAGAAGGACAAGACAAGGCTTTGCGTAGACTACCGCCAGTTGAACGAGGTGATCATGTCTGATGCCTATCCCCTGCCCTGAATTGATGCTCTGTAAGATGAGTTAGCTGGGGCAAAGTATATTTACACCGTTGACTTGAGCAAGGGGTATTGGCAGGTACTGCTTACCCCCGAGGTTCAGGAACGTTCAGCATTCATCACCCCATTTGGCCTGTTCGTGCTTAAGTTCATGCCATTTGGGATGAAGAACGTGCCAGCCACCTTTCACCGTGTTGTTGATTAACTGCTGGAAGGGTTAAAGGCTTTGCTCAGGCTTATTTGGATGACATTGCCATTTCCAGGAAATCCTGGGAGGACCATCTGACAAATGTAGAGCAAGTGTTGGAGAAAATTCAATGGGCAGGTCTGACCATCAGAGCAGACAAGTGTCAAATGGGAATGTCAGAGGTGCAGTACCTAGCTCATTGTGCGGGAGAAGGTAGGTTTAAGCCAGAACCAGCTAAAGTAGAGGCAATCCGAGACTGGCCCACAACCCAAAGACAAGTACTGGCCTTCTTAGGAACCGTAGGGCACTACAGACTTTTCATCCCAGAATTTAGTACTGTAGCAAAGCACCTAACAGATCTCACTAAGAAGAAACTCCCCAAAGTAGTTGACTGGACACCCGCTTGTGAGCTGGCATTTCAGTCATTAAAGGAAACCCTGGTTCACACTCCAGTACTGATGGCGCCCAATTATGACAAGGATTTTATTGTGCAGACTGATGCTTCACAGTATGGACTGGGAGCAGTACTTAGCCAGGTGGGGCCAGATGGGCAGGAGCACCCTGTGGCCTATTTGAGCAGAAAACTGTTGACATGGGAGGTGGAGTATACCACAATTGAAAAGGACTGTTTAGTCATTGGGCAGTGAAAAAACTTCAGCCTTTGTATGGACGACATTTTACTGTGGTGACTGATCATAATCCTTTGAACCTCAAGAGACTGTGGGACCGGTGACCAAATCGTGGGGACATTGCCCATTGGTGGCCTGCATGGACAAGGGGAAGGAGGAGTGTGGCTGGATTACCTACAAATAACTTATTGTAATAATATATTAAAATTATTAGCACCGTGTCCCAATTTATATTGTTGCAAACGTACTGATTCTTGATACTGTGCATTAGAAATGTACTTATTTTATTATATTGTGTTATATTTCTGTCTAGGAATTGCATTCATTACTGAGTTGTATGTCTGATGCAATGAGCATTTGTTTGACGAGTCTGTTGTGTAGCTTCGAGAGGAAGTCCTTATTAAGGCTAATTAAGTCTATTCATGTAAGTAACCAACATGTCCTTTTTAGTCTAAATGCACCACAGGAGGTCGTTACTGGTGTCCTGAGTGGCCTTTTTCCAGAGTGTTAGAACCTTTCTGAACATTGTAAACAACATGTGATCTAGGATGTCACAGATAAGTATAAATTTTGTTAAGTTTAATTCCATGTTTGGGGAAACATATTGCATCCTGATACTAAAAATAACTCAGATTTCTTGGGGCCAGCAAAGAGTTTAGGGGGCTTACCCCCTGCTAGCCTGTGTCCAAAACTGTATAAAACAGCACTGGTTTGTACTGAAATGTATCATTATTGTTCCATCTGACTTTCTGATCACTGGTACCTTCAACCAGTGTGAACTGTCCTTATCAGGACACTTGAGCGAATAAACATCACTTGCTTTAAGATCTTGCTTTGACAAAGCCTTCCCTACTGTATTTCCTGTGACCTACAGATTAGATCCAAATCTAATCTGTTCTGAGGTTTGGACCCAGCTTTACAGTACCATCGCTTTGCCCTGATCTAAAGAAAGAGGTCAGGGGTACCAGCCCAGGAGCACCAGCAAGGAGTTACACTTGTAGCGACAGTTACCCAGAAGGAACGCGGTTCTGGATGCTATTAAGCAGTCCAGTGGTGGCAGCATTGTAAGCTCCTCCTACTACGACGAAGGCACAATTGGGATATAGAAAGGCAACGTTGGCAAAGTAAGCCCAGCTGGTTCCCAGCAACAACAGAGAGGGTGGCATAGGCGGTCCATCCTGGCACAATGGGGTAGGACAGTTACTACTGTAGTAAGGGCAGAGTGGAATTGTCTATTTGCATATTCATCGACACAGTATCAGGCATCAAATACTTGGACAAACCGTGGAATACAATTATTTTTTTCCCTCAGGCTAGGATAACAAACATACATAAACTTCCCCAGAAGCATTTTAGGCTATGCTTAGATACTAAAACAACTGCCTTTATTTACCTTACCCTTCAGTTGTCCTGACTTCATGCAGGCTGGCTACAAAGCAATGGCACTACATAGATAAATTTTCAATTTCCCTTTTTATAAATGTCTTTTCCCATGATAGAAAACTATCCTATGAATGATGATATAGTATGCTAGTGAACAATTTGGGTATCAATGAATATTTATTATTATCATTGATTTGTAAGGCACTACAGTGCTCCACTTGGCCAGATAGTGGGGAAAACGGGACAAACATATAACACAATGTAAACAGAATAATTGCAGACATGAAAACAAATGGTAGGAAGGGCCTGCACTTAAGAGAGCTTACATTCTCCGCAAGGTGGTACAGATGAAACAAGAGGAGAAAGTGGAGTTTGTGACAGTTGTGAGGGTGCATTAGTGTGGGTAGCATAGGTGAAAGTGGTATAAGCAGTAGTAAAGAGGTTTTCAGAGAGCATTTAAAGACTTGCAGGCTGTAGGAAAGTCTAATCGAGCGTGGATTGGAATTCAATAATTGGGTGGGCAGGACTCAGGGATGGTTACCAGAGATGACGAGAGGCGCAGGTCAGAGAAAGGTCTAAGAGTGCAAGAGGAAAATAATTTTAGATGAGATTTGAGATGTTGAAGGTCTTGTAGGTAAGGTTGTCTTGGATTCTGGAATATATGAGAATCCAGTGTATGGATTTGCAAATTTTTGCAGCAGATATGACGAAGCGAAAGAGGATGATTGGTTTTGTAGCAGCATTTAATATTGATCCAGGTGAATGCCAGATATGAGTAGGTTGTAGTAGTCAATGTGGGACCTTATGAGAGACTATATAATAGTTTTGGTACCATCCTGTGTAAGAAAATAGTAAATTCTAGCAATATGTCTAAAGTGTCGGAGGCAGGACTGGGATGTGAGGAATAAAGCAGAAGATGGATTCAAGTATAACACCAAGGCAGCAGACTTTGAAGACTAAGAAAATTATGGTGTTATTGATGGTGAAGGAAAGTTTAGGGGAGGTGGCTACTCTGTGGGGAAGAAAGGTTATATGCTCTATTTTGGACATGCCAAGCATTGGATCATCCATATGAAGATAGCAGAGAGAAAGTTGGTTAAACGAGTACAAAAGGGGAAAGGTCAGGGGAGAAGAAATAGATTTGGGTCTTGTCATCAAAGAGGTGGTACTGGAGGCTGAATGAACCAATTAGTTCCCCAAGAGAAGAAGTGTAGATTGAGAAAAGCATAGGGCCAATAAGAGAGCAATGGGAGGATATGCCAGACATTGAGACATTAAAGGAGCGGTTTGAAAGGTAAGAAGTGAACCAGGAAATAACTGTGTCACGGAGGACAGTGGAATCAATGGTGTGCAGGAGAAGAGGGTGATCAACAGTGTCAAGAGCAAAAAAGAGGTCCAGGAGTATTAGTATGGAAAAGTAAACCTTACACTATGCTGTAAGTAGATCATTGATCATTTTTGTGAGTGCAGTCTCAATGGATGTTGGTGGTGTGGAGGTTTAGGAGGCTTACAAGGCAGAATGGTGGTGATAATATAAGAAAACACTTTGAGTTGTGCAACCTTAACAGACAAATCAGTTGATGTTCTAAGAAACAATTACAGCTGCGGCCTTGCTAGTATCAACTCATGACTGTTCATGTGAGAAAGAAAACTACTGATATCCAAATAAGGACTGGGGGCATTGTTGAATATGTTATGCTGTAGCTAGCAGAAACGAATGTTATATCCTTAAAAGGCTTGGGAGGAATAATTAATGTAGTGACACAATAAGCTCTATAAAAAGGTGATTCAAATAAATGACCTCAGCTCAGAATCTTAAAGGATATACGCGTGTGTGTTTTGATTACTGGACTCCCAGTTAACTGGTTTATAATAAATCACAGACAAGCTGAAGGACGTTCATAATTAAAAGATGAAGTACCTTAACAGGGGTAACGGTCCGCTTACAGACAGAATGGAGTGAGAAATGAGAAAGTGAGATAGGCAGTCATACAAAGGTCGCTCAAGTAGTTTGTAGGCAAAAGGGAGGAGCGAAATAGTGTGATAGTTGAAGAGAGAATCTGGATCAAGCAATGATTTTTTTTTAGGATTGGTGAGATGAGCGTGTGCATAAAGGATGGAAATGTGCCAGTGGATAGAGACATATTGAAGAAGTGAGCTAGAGGTGGACATGCAGTGGGGGGGGGAGCAGAAATTTTGGGAAGGAATACGGTTGAAGGAGCAGGTTTCAAGGTGAGATGAGTGCAGCTACTGTGTCTTTAGCTGTTAGAGAATATGAACTGAGGATGGATTGGGGAGTGTAGGAGTAGATGGGTGGGGTGTGCGGGATTTGGCATGAGGAAGTATCTTGTCGATGTCATACGCCAGTATCTTTTTTTTACCTAATGTTCTCAGCACAGGGTGTTTCTATGCCGGCCTGCATCCTCTGCTTCTAGCACTTCCGGATTCTCTTAGTTTGCAGTAATTTGATCTCTGGTTTGATTTCCTGCTTCATTTATGCTGTGTACTCATGCAATGTCTCACATCGTTTCCTGGTTTCAGTCATGTGATCCCTGTCACATGACAAACACTCTCAGCTATTTTAACCCCACTCTGAGCACTAATCCCTGCCAGAAATTCCTCTGCTCTAGTTTTCCTTGCTATTTGCTACAGTTTAATAATTTCTGTGTATTGACTTCGCTTGCCTCTCAATTTAAACTTGTGCATGTCACCCCGTCAACGGTTTGTCTTTCGTTTGGAATCTGAGCATGCGACCTTGACCTTCGGCTTGCTTCTGACTCTGCTTTTGCTTACTGATTTGGTGCCTCCCTCCTGACATCTTTTCCCAGCTATTTACATCAGGTGGCAGTTAGAGGGCAACGACTTGGGGGCTCCCGGCAGTAAAGTCCATGCCACCTTGTGGCTGTGAAGACTGGGGGGTCTGATAGACTCCATGCTTCAACCCTGCCAGTGTCAATCTGGACTGATGAATAGGACCTAATACCCCAGTTTGAAGCATGACAGTTGAGTGGTGTCAATTTTGTTTTTGAAGTAGGTGGCAAAATTATAGGCTAAGAAGGAGGATTGGGGAGATGGTGAAAGTGTGCAGAGAAGCATGTTGAAGGTGACAACATAGGTTTTAAGACTAGGGGGTATATTTAATTCCCTATAGCAACCAATCAGATTCTAGCTGTCATTTTGTAGAATGTACTAAATAAATGATAACCCTGCCCCCTGCCCACTCCGTCCACCCCTGCTGCTCCAAACCCCAACCCTGGCACTCCAAATTTACCCGCTTCCTCCAAAAATGCTCCCGTACCGCCGAACGTCACTGGAGAAAATCCTGCTCCCTGGCTGACCTCCTCCACTTTAAATTCATCCTTTCATCCTACAGCTCTGCCCTCTCACTCGCTAAACAATCTTTAATCTTTAAATCCCTTATCTCTTCCCAGTCCTCTAACCCCCGCCACCTCTTCACCACCTTCAGCACTCTCCTGGCCCCCTCCCCTCCCCCCCATCCCTCCTCCCTGACTGCCTCCGATTTCGCCTCCTTCTTCTCCTCTAAAATCGAGGCCATCCGACTTGAAATCTCCTCCTCCACTCTCTCTTCCACCCCTCCCACTCTTCCGTCCTCCCCCCCAACCACCTTCCCCTCCACTCCTTCCGTCCCACCACCGGCGAGGAAGTCCACTCTCTCATTTCATCCTCCCTCCCACTACCAGTCCCCTGGATCCCATCCCCTCCCACCTTCTTTGCTCCTTTTCCCCCACCACCTGCTCCCACCTCGCTCACCTCTTTAATCTCTCCCTCTCCACTGGCATCTTCCCCTCCTCCTTCAAACATGCTCTCGTATCCCCCATTCTTAAGAAACCTAATCTCGACCCCACTTCTCTCTCAAACTATCGCCCCATATCTCTTCTCCCTTTTGCCTCCAAAATTCTCGAGAGGCTCATCTGCAGCCGTCTCACCTCCTACCTTTCTGAATACTCCCTCCTAGATCCTCTCCAGTCTGGTTTCCGCCCCCTCCACTCCACTGAAACTGCCCTGGCTAAAGTCACCAATGACCTCCTCTCTGCTAAAGCCAGGGGCCACTTCTCCCTTCTCATCCTCCTTGACCTCTCTGCAGCCTTTGACACCATTGACCACCCCCTCCTCCTTCACAGCCTCCAGTCTTTCGGCCTCTCCGGCCCAGTCCTGTCCTGGTTCACCTCTTACCTTACTCACCGATCCTTCTCTGTCACCACCTCTGGGTCTCTCTCCCCCCCGTCCACCCTTCCAGTCGGGGTCCCTCAGGGCTCTATTCTGGGACCCTTACTTTTCTCTCTATACACCTCCTCCCTGGGTGAACTCATCAGCTCCTTCGGCTTCAGCTACCACCTTTACGCCGACGACACTCAACTATACCTATCCTCTCCTGATCTCTCTCCCTCCCTCCTCTCTAGGGTGTCCACCTGCCTCTCTGCCATCTCCTCCTGGATGTCCTCTCGATTCCTCAAACTTAACCTTGCCAAAACTGAGCTCATAGTTTTTCCTCCCTCTCATACCTCATCCCCTTCTGACCTCTCCATCACTGTCGACAACACCTCTATCTCCCCTGTCCCCCAAATTTGCTGCCTTGGTGTCATCCTTGACTCCTCTCTCTCCTATGGCCCCCGCATCCTCTCTCTTGCTAAATCCTGCCGCTTCCAGCTGCGCAACATCGCTCGCATCCGGCCCTTCCTCTCCCAAGATGCCACCAAATGCCTTATCCACTCTCTGATCATCTCCCGTCTGGACTACTGCAACCTCCTCCTCACTGGCCTCCCCCACTCTCATCTCGATCCCCTTCGATCTGTTCTTAACGCTGCCGCTAGGCTTATTTTCCTTTCTCGGCGCTCCTCTTCTGTCTCCCCCCTCTACCTAGCCCTTCACTGGCTCCCATTCCACTTCAGAATCCTCTTTAAGCTCCTCACACTCACCTACAAAGCCCTCGCCAACTCTACTGCGCCCTACATCTCCACCCTCCTCTCTATTCATGCTCAATCCCGCCCTCTCCGTTCTGCCTCTGACCGTCGCCTCTCTTCCCCCCTTATAACCTCCTCCCACGCGCGTATCCAAGACTTCGCCCGCGCTGCCCCCCTCCACTGGAACAAACTCCCTCCCTCCATCAGAACTTCCCCTAATCTGTCCAGTTTCAAACGGGCCCTAAAAACCCACCTTTTTCTTAAAGCCTTTCTGTCTCCCACTTAACTTCCTACCTTATCTTCTGCCTCCGTCCCCCTACTCTCCCTCTCTCCCCTGCGTCTCTCTGTCTGTCCACCCCTCCCCTTAGATTGTACGCTCCTCTGAGCAGGGCCATCTTTCCTCCTGTTTCCACCACTTCTAACTCTGCTCTCCAGCTACTTAGCCCTCCTCCTCGAGGCTCCACTCCACGTCCAAACTCGCTCCCTCCTCCCCCCTGGGGGTCTCCCTGTCTTCCGCACCCTCCTTCTTGGGCCCCGTCATTTGCGGATCCTACCTCCCAATTCCCCGCCCTCTCTATCTGTGCATTGAGCTTACTGAGTTGCTGTGCTTACTGTTTACTGTACTGTGCTGTCTCCCATTGTATTGTAATTTGTTTGTCTCTGTACGGCGATGCGGACGTCTTGTGGCGCCTTATAAATAAAAATTAATAATAATAATAATAACTAGAATCTGATTGGTTGCTATAGGCAACATCTCCCCTTTTTCAAACCCGCAGTTTAGTAAATATACCCCTAGGTGGATACTAGAGAAGTTAAGTATTTTTGCGTCATTATATGTAGTGATATTGGAATGTAATCTGTATGTTACTCCTTCCAGCAGTTGCTCAGTCGCCAGGGATTCTTCTTAGCATTTTGAATAGTGGTCACATGACCACGCAACAGTTTCATCAAGGCTGCAGTGGATTCTTCTCTAGGTGAATACTTGATTGCCTGGGAACATGTATTATTGGCTGACCTTGTGTCACTCACCGTACTGTGAGTGCCTCTTCCCGGACATTTAGGAACCGTGGCCGTCCTCCATCTTGAGGGTCTGCGCATGCGCAGCCCTTTCCTATACTTCAGTGTATGTCCCTTTAACTCAATTGGCAGATCAGGCAACACTCCCTATATTAAGCACCTGTGGTCAACACCACGTTGCCTGATCTTGGAGTCTCATTCCCTATGAGTCTCTGAAGGTGTTCCTGTATTCCTCGTGTTTTCAGCGCTGCTGATTCCTGTGGTTTCCAAACCACTTCTACCTCTGTGGTTTCCAAACCAATTCTACTACTGTGGTTCCCATACCACTTCTACCATCAACTGTATCATCGTGACTGTTTGCTGATTCCTATCCGCTGCCTCCGTGCACTACAGTCTTCCAAACCACTTCAACGCTATTACATATCATTGTGACTGTTTGCTGATTCCTATCCGCTGCCTCCGTGCACTACTGTCCTCTAATCCACATCACGCTATTATATTTCACTGTGACTGTTTGCTGGTTCCTACCCGCTGCCGCCGTGCACTCCAACCTTTACTTCTCATCCACTCACCTGTTCCTCATCAAGTCTGTGAGCTGATTCCTATCCGCTGCCTCCGTGCACTACAGCCTCCAGCCTACAACTCGCCTGTGTTCATCATCGTGACTGTTAGCTGATTCCTATCCGCTGCTTCCGTGCACTACAGCCTCCAGCCTACAACTCGCCTGTGCTCATCATCGTGACAAGTTAGCTGATTCCTATCCGCTGCCCCTGTGCACTACAGTCTCTTCTCAGCTCTCCTGTGTTTCCTCGAGACTGCTGCTCTCATTGCCATTCGCTACTCTCCGTGATCAACAGCTCCTGGTCTACTCTGCTCTCCCGTGTTCCATCGCTACTGACACCTATTGGTTGCTACTGGTTACCTCCGTGTACCGCAGAGTCCTGCTGCTGCTGACCGCGCTATCACCCATCTACTGCTGACCCGCTCTCCACACCTTCTCGTGTCCCGCTGGTCTACCCTCCTGTCAGCATTGGATTTATATCTCATCAACTACTCCTCTGCTGGATCATCTCCACTCTCCTGGGTCCTCCTTGAGTCCAGTTCCACGTGTTACTGATTCCTGTGGATTCGTGTCCCTGTTGGTCTACTTATCTGTGCGCTGCACCTACTAGACCGCTGCCTCATCTATCCTGGGACTTCTCATCCAGCCGGCCTCCTGCCGCTCAGGTATCGCTGCACTCCTATCTGACTGCCTGCTTCTGAACCACGGTATGCATACTTCTCATTGACTGTGCTGGTGTATTGCATATCTTGCTGGACTGTGTTGGTTCTCCTCTGGAGTCTGCTATCCGCTGAGTCTATTGCCATCATTGACTGTGTTAACTTGTGCTGGACTACTTCAAGAGACTTTCTATATTTGCAGACCTGTTCAGTCATTTATATATATATTGTGCATGTTACTGTGGATCGTGTATAAGGTGCCTGTGTATATCCTGTGTTGCAGTCTCTCCCCGTGCACCTCCTCACATATATATTCAGTGGTACAACTTGCTAGTAGCAGACCACTGATCCCTGTTTCCAGTATCACCTGTTCCAGTATCCTCTCACATAGCAGTGGTACAACTTGCTATCGCAGACCACTGACTCCCCGGATACCTCCACTTGGATTCCATTCCTTCACTCAGACAGCGGTACCACTTGCTATCCGCAGACCGCTGACTCTCATCACCTCCTCGTTTCTGTTGGACATTCCTCCTCACTATAGCAGTGGTACAACTTGCTATCGCAGACCACTGACTACCTTCACGTGTCCTTGTCCTACAGTTCCTCGTGTACTATTACCTCCATATTACCAGTGCTGCTAGTCATAGACTTTCCTGAGCATCTCATCATCTGCTGTTTCCTGTTCCGTGATCACCCAGCTACCAGAGTACCCTATTACCATCTACATTGCTCTGGTAAGCCTACCACCTGGTGATCCCTGGGTAAAGACTCCTAGTGCCCGTGACAGTAAGATCAGGCCATGACAGACCCAGATACGGAACCTACCGCCAAAGAGATGCTGCAGCATCTGGTCAGCCGTGTGGAGCAACAGGATGCCCGCCAACAGCTGTTACTTCAGTGTTATCAATCGTTAACCTCCCAAGGAACATCTGGACAGACTGTGACAGCTACTACTGAGGCTCCTGTGCTTTCCTCCGTTTCCCCAGTGCCATCCCAGGTGTCTACAGCTTCTACGCTTCACCTGCCTACTCCGTCAAAGTACGATGGTGACCCCAAAACTTGTAGAGGTTTCCTTAACCAATGTTCAGTCCATTTTGAGCTCCAACCTCAAAATTTTTCTACCCATCGTTCCAGAGTGGCCTATCTTATCTCTTTGTTTTCTGGACAAGCCCTGGCTTGGGCCTCCCCTCTGTGGGAAAGAAACGACCCAATATTGCAAGATAGTGCCAAATTCATTTCTACATTCCGAAGTGTGTTCGATGAACCAGGTCGTGTGACCTCCGCTGCTTCCAGCATCCTCCGTCTGCGACAAGGATCTCATACAGTAGGACAGTACGTCATTCAATTTAGGATCTTAGCCTCTGAACTTCAGTGGAACACTGAAGCCCTAGTTGCCGCCTTCTGGCAGGGGCTCTCCGATAAAATTAAAGATGCACTGACTACCCAGGAGCTTCCTTCGTCACTTGAAGATCTGATCTCTCTTTGCCATCGTGTTGATATGAGATTTCGTGAAAGAGAGGCTGAGAAAACAACTTCTGCTAAAGCACCTCTTCGTTCTAACCCTCAATTTCGTCCAGTTTCACCCTCTGTGATTCCCATGGAGATAGGACGTTCCAAATTATCTTCAGAGGAGAGGAAACGAAGAGTAAAGAATAGACTCTGTATCTATTGTGCTGATTCCACTCATATGCTCAGCTCTTGCCCTAAGAGATCGGGAAATGCCAGGCCCTAACTAGTTCTGGAGAGGTGAAGTTAGGGTCCCTGGAGTCCTCTCCATCTTCCATGAAATCTAAAGTCTGCGCCTTTGATGTTACAATTTCCTGTGCTACCAAAACCTTTGAGTCACAGGCATTGATTGATTCCGGAGCAGCAGGGAATTTTATTTCCAAATCATTAGTAAATCAATGGTCCCTACCAGTGATTACCTTAAAAACACCCATTACTGTGACGGCTATAGATGGATCACGTCTCATCAACGGTCTCATCACCCAGAGTACGTCTCCAGTAACCCTTCTGATTGGTGTCCTGCATCATGAAGAAATATCGTTTTTAATCCTTCCTGTTACGACTAGTCCAATTGTCTTAGGCCTTCCATGGCTTCAGTGTCACTCTCCCCAGATTGACTGGCGCACCCCTCAAGTCACGTCTTGGGGGTCTGAATGTCACCATCGTTGCCTTTCCCAAGTCATTCCTCTCAAAGTACAGCAATCTTCCATCTCATCTACCTCACCGGGACTCCCTCCTCAATATGCTTCATTTACTGATGTTTTTGATAAAGCTCAGTCTGAACATCTTCCTCCTCCTCGTTCTTGGGATTGTCCGATCGATCTTCTACCTGGCAAGACTCCCCCCAGGGGCCGGGTCTATCCACTCTCGTTACCTGAAACTCAAGCTACATCTGAGTATATACAGGAGAACCTCCAGCGTGGGTTTATTCAACCTTCCACCTCTCCCGCTGGAGCTGGGTTCTTCTTCGTTAAAAAGAAGGATGGATCTTTACGCCCTTGCATAGATTTTCGTGGACTCAATGCCATTACTATCAAGAATCGGTATCCCATTCCGCTGATCACTGAGCTATTCGATCGCATCAAGGGAGCCCGTATCTTTACTAAGTTGGATCTTCGTGGTGCCTACAATTTAATCAGAATCCGTTCCGGTGACGAATGGAAGACAGCGTTTAACACCAGAGACAGGCATTACGAATATCTGGTAATGCCTTTCGTGCTGTGTAATGCCCCCGCTGTTTTTCAAGGTTTCATCAATGAGATCTTCCGGGACTTATTATATGTATGTGTCGTCGTCTACCTGGACGACATATTGATCTTTTCACAGGACCTGCCTTCTCACCACCAACATGTGGCAGAAGTCCTTTCCAGGCTACGGAAAAATTCATTGTTCTGTAAATTAGAAAAATGTTCATTCGAATTACCCCAGATTCCATTCTTGGGGTATATAGTTTCCGGAGTTGGCCTGAAGATGGATCCAGACAAGGTGAATGCTGTACTACATTGGCCCCAGCCAACTACTCTTCGTGCTATCCAGCGTTTTTTAGGTTTTGCCAATTACTATAGACGCTTCATTCAAGACTTTTCTTCCATTGCATCTCCTATTGTGGCCCTGACTAGGAAGGGGGCTAATCCTAAGCAATGGTCACCTGAGGCTCTTCAAGCCTTTCAAACACTAAAAGAGTCCTTCTCTTCGGCTCCAATCCTTCGACAGCCTGATGTGACACTCCCCTTCTTCCTGGAAGTAGATGCCTCTAATGTGGGCTTAGGAGCTATTCTCTCTCAACGCTCGGAACAGCAAAAATTCCATCCTTGTGCCTTCTATTCTCGGGGCCTCCTGCCCGCAGAGAAGAATTATACTATCGGGGACAAGGAGTTACTAGCTATCAAAGCTGCATTAGAGGAATGGAGATACTTATTGGAGGGAGCTCGCCATCCGGTGACGATCTTCACGGATCATAAGAACTTGTCATATCTCCAGTCTGCCCAATGCTTGAACCCTCGTCAAGCAAGATGGTCTCTTTTCTTTTCCCGTTTTGAATTAATAATAACCTTCAAACCAGCTGCCAAGAACAAAAAAGCTGACGCTTTATCTAGAGCTTTTGTGACGTCCTCTGATATAAAAGAGGTTTCCAACCATACCATTCTAGACCCCAAATGTATCTCACTGGCTGCTTCATCCACCAAAACGCTACCATTTGGGAAGACCCTCGTGCCTCCTACTCTAAGGAGGAAAATCCTTTCGTGGTTCCATGCCTCTCGTTTTTCTGGACACGCCGGTGAACACAAGACCTTTGAGATTCTCTCTCGAAGTTACTGGTGGCCCTCAATGAGGAGAGACGTCAAAGAGTTCATTGCTTCCTGTGAGCTATGTTCCCAGTTCAAATCCTCCCGCAGAACTCCAGCAGGGTTGCTGCGACCACTACCCATTCCGTCCAAACCGTGGACCCATATTAGTATGGATTTCGTTACTGACTTACCACCTAGTAAGAATCATAACACTATTTGGGTGGTGGTGGACAGATTTTCGAAGATGGCTCATTTCATTCCTCTATCTGGTTTGCCTTCCTCGTCTACTCTGGCTGAACATTTCATTAAAGAGATCTTCCGTATCCATGGATGTCCTTCTGAGATTGTGTCGGATAGAGGAGTACAATTCGTTTCCAGATTCTGGCGAGCCCTTTGTAAAACCTTGGGCATACGATTAGCACTCTCATCTTCTTACCATCCGCAATCTAACGGACAAACTGAACGTGTCAATCAAGATCTTGAGACTTTTATAAGGATGTTCTCTTCAGCCAATCAAGACAACTGGGTAGAGTTGCTTCCTTGGGCTGAATTCGCCCATAACAACATGTACCATGAGTCATCATCCAAAACTCCATTTTTTGTGGTCTACGGTCACCATCCGTCTTTTCCGGAATTTCCTGCCCTCCCGCCCACCCAAGTTCCTGCGGTGGAGACTGCTTGTCAGACCTTTAAAAATATCTGGTCTCAGGTCAAAACCTGTTTAAAGAAGACATCTATCAAATATAAATCTTTCGCAGATAAGAAGAGGCGGGCTATTCCACCACTAAAAATTGGAGATCGTGTCTGGTTATCTACTAAAAACATTCGTTTGAAGGTTCCATCTATGAAATTCGCCCCTCGTTTTATTGGTCCATATAGGATCATTCAAGTAATCAATCCAGTATGTGTGAAACTTCTTCTTCCTAAGAATCTTCGGATTTCTAATGCCTTCCATGTGTCTTTACTCAAACCTCTTATTATCAACCGTTTCTCAAATCCTCCCTCAGCTCCGCAGCCAGTTCAAGTTCATCAGGAGGAGGATTTTGAGATTACTGAGGTACTAGACGCAAAAATTTCGCGAGGAGTCCTCCGTTTCCTCGTTCATTGGAAGGGCTTTGGTCCTGAGGAGCGCTCTTGGATCAAAGCTGAAGATCTTAATGCTCCTGCCCTTTTGAAGAAGTTCTACTCCAAAAATCCGGACAAGCCCGGTTCCAGGCGTTCTGTGCCCACCTTTAAAAGGGGGGGTACTGTCACTCACCGTACTGTGAGTGCCTCTTCCCGGACATTTAGGAACCGTGGCCGTCCTCCATCTTGAGGGTCTGCGCATGCGCAGCCCTTTCCTATACTTCAGTGTATGTCCCTTTAACTCAATTGGCAGATCAGGCAACACTCCCTATATTAAGCACCTGTGGTCAACACCACGTTGCCTGATCTTGGAGTCTCATTCCCTATGAGTCTCTGAAGGTGTTCCTGTATTCCTCGTGTTTTCAGCGCTGCTGATTCCTGTGGTTTCCAAACCACTTCTACCTCTGTGGTTTCCAAACCAATTCTACTACTGTGGTTCCCATACCACTTCTACCATCAACTGTATCATCGTGACTGTTTGCTGATTCCTATCCGCTGCCTCCGTGCACTACAGTCTTCCAAACCACTTCAACGCTATTACATATCATTGTGACTGTTTGCTGATTCCTATCCGCTGCCTCCGTGCACTACTGTCCTCTAATCCACATCACGCTATTATATTTCACTGTGACTGTTTGCTGGTTCCTACCCGCTGCCGCCGTGCACTCCAACCTTTACTTCTCATCCACTCACCTGTTCCTCATCAAGTCTGTGAGCTGATTCCTATCCGCTGCCTCCGTGCACTACAGCCTCCAGCCTACAACTCGCCTGTGTTCATCATCGTGACTGTTAGCTGATTCCTATCCGCTGCTTCCGTGCACTACAGCCTCCAGCCTACAACTCGCCTGTGCTCATCATCGTGACAAGTTAGCTGATTCCTATCTGCTGCCCCTGTGCACTACAGTCTCTTCTCAGCTCTCCTGTGTTTCCTCGAGACTGCTGCTCTCATTGCCATTCGCTACTCTCCGTGATCAACAGCTCCTGGTCTACTCTGCTCTCCCGTGTTCCATCGCTACTGACACCTATTGGTTGCTACTGGTTACCTCCGTGTACCGCAGAGTCCTGCTGCTGCTGACCGCGCTATCACCCATCTACTGCTGACCCGCTCTCCACACCTTCTCGTGTCCCGCTGGTCTACCCTCCTGTCAGCATTGGATTTATATCTCATCAACTACTCCTCTGCTGGATCATCTCCACTCTCCTGGGTCCTCCTTGAGTCCAGTTCCACGTGTTACTGATTCCTGTGGATTCGTGTCCCTGTTGGTCTACTTATCTGTGCGCTGCACCTACTAGACCGCTGCCTCATCTATCCTGGGACTTCTCATCCAGCCGGCCTCCTGCCGCTCAGGTATCGCTGCACTCCTATCTGACTGCCTGCTTCTGAACCACGGTATGCATACTTCTCATTGACTGTGCTGGTGTATTGCATATCTTGCTGGACTGTGTTGGTTCTCCTCTGGAGTCTGCTATCCGCTGAGTCTATTGCCATCATTGACTGTGTTAACTTGTGCTGGACTACTTCAAGAGACTTTCTATATTTGCAGACCTGTTCAGTCATTTATATATATTGTGCATGTTACTGTGGATCGTGTATAAGGTGCCTGTGTATATCCTGTGTTGCAGTCTCTCCCCGTGCACCTCCTCACATATATATTCAGTGGTACAACTTGCTAGTAGCAGACCACTGATCCCTGTTTCCAGTATCACCTGTTCCAGTATCCTCTCACATAGCAGTGGTACAACTTGCTATCGCAGACCACTGACTCCCCGGATACCTCCACTTGGATTCCATTCCTTCACTCAGACAGCGGTACCACTTGCTATCCGCAGACCGCTGACTCTCATCACCTCCTCGTTTCTGTTGGACATTCCTCCTCACTATAGCAGTGGTACAACTTGCTATCGCAGACCACTGACTACCTTCACGTGTCCTTGTCCTACAGTTCCTCGTGTACTATTACCTCCATATTACCAGTGCTGCTAGTCATAGACTTTCCTGAGCATCTCATCATCTGCTGTTTCCTGTTCCGTGATCACCCAGCTACCAGAGTACCCTATTACCATCTACATTGCTCTGGTAAGCCTACCACCTGGTGATCCCTGGGTAAAGACTCCTAGTGCCCGTGACACCTTGGCCACTGCCGATAACTGCCTGACCTTTGCTTGGACCTTGATAATTATTGATAGCTGCCTGTTAATTTATTACGCATTTTAAGAGTTCAAAACTTTTGCTCCTTAGGTCTTAAATTATGCCAGATGAAGACGTCTCAAAAGATAAATAAATATGAAACCCTTCTAACCTCTTGCATTTATGCTATGGCCTCCTCTAAGCAGATGACTGAGGACTTGTAAATAAGTGTATTATTGTTGTTATTATTATTATTACTACTGTTATTTCAATTCCTTAAAATACTCCATGGGAGCCTATACAAATGAGTTAAATTCCTAAATAAACTAAAAAAAAAACAGTAAATAGTGTGACACTCCATTGGTGTCTTTGAGAAATTTTCCAAACTGACCTTGAAAAACATAAACAGATAACTTGACTGTCAACCGGCCAATGAGTTTTTGGAGGAGGTGAAATAAACTTATGTATGTATGTAGAGTATATATATATATATATATATATATATATATATATATATGGTAGAGAGAACAAACAAGATATCTACAGATGGCGCTTACCCAATATAAGGAATATAACACAAATACAAAATTGCATGTGCGTGTATAAGGCAATAAATAAATAGATGATTATACAATAGTAAAAGCAACACCTCCACAACGTGCGTGTGGCAGCCAACCTTAAAAGCGGATGGTTAGTCCAATAACATAGTAGGATATAAATGGTAAAGGGCGGCGCCTTCAGGTGTATACAATGTATATAAACATATAAGCACAAATGTACACAGAAATAGTCCAGAGTAGTTAGAACAGGACGGTGTCTGTATCTGCACCACAGATGGCTAAAAATCACTGTAGTACAGGATAAATATATTCAAAAGTTGATCGTGCAGAATAAATAGAAGTGGTGTGCGTACCAGATATATAAAATCAAACCCTTATCTGTATAGTAGCTCCTTAGAATTCCCGGAGTATGATCTGCAACCAATTCTCCTTAACGATGGATAAAATGTATGTTCTAAAACAACCGCGACACCAAACTTATCCGCTCATCATAAAAGGAAATATATAAAAAGCCATATGGTGTAGTATTTTTCACGTGAACATTTTATTCAAATATAGCATTTAGAGTACAAACTCACAATATATATGCTTTAAATAGGCTTATCTGTAAGTGACTGGTCTGCAGTCTCATCCCCTTGTATAGTAGAAGTCTCTCAGCAGGCTCCACACAGAAGCTCAGTGCAGGATATTCTAATGGTATGTATCTCAGGGTGTAGCAGTACAGCCAGTGGTCTTTCAGATGTGGTGTAGGGGCTCAACGCGTTTCATTCATTCAAAGAACTTCATCAGGAGTAATAGAGTGGCTTGTGTGAAGGTTTAGGTCTGTTTTATGCGATGCGCGGCGCCATTTTGGGCCCACGTCATCGATGACGTCATCACGCATGCGCGAAACGGCAATCTAGCCCGCGATATAGCGGCTGTGCATTAGGCACTGTTTTATGGATGATGCAGTAGGATTCTTTTATAAGGACATCTATCCTATGCCTTTGGAGGTTTTTAAAAGGGTGGAAAGAGTAGGTATGCAGCAGCAGTTTACAGAGTGTGGGCAGTATCCCTATAAAGGGATATAGCGGTGGCCATGTTGGATGAGGGCAACCTGTGTGGAGCCCACGTGATCTTGTCAAAATGACATTTTAATGTCATAGTTGCAAGTCCCTATATATCTATATAAACATAGGGGTCATGTTACCATGAGTACACATATATAGATATATATATATATGTATGTAATACAGTACATGTGGTGAATATTGAATAAAGTATAGCATACCAATAAAGCATATACAAAGAACATATAGAACATATTAATAAAGGGCATGTAAAAACATATTAAAACCATATAAAAACATATTAAGACATATTAATAAAAATAATGGTTAATACACTCCTAAAAAAGTATTAATAAAATAAAGGAAGCTATGGAATTAATAATAATAATAATAAAATGGATTTAAAACAGCAGGAGACATCCATTTTAAGTACTTCATAATGGTTACAGAAAAGGAGCTATTTCATAGTATTCATTAAGGCCTTGTGGGGCTAGGGTCCCTAATTCAAAGATCCAGAACATTTCTCTTTGTGAGAGTTTGGTATCTAGGGCCCCGCCTCGTGGACCTAATGTAACATTTTCAATTGCTCTGAAGTTTAGTTCGCAAGGATTTGAATTATGTTTCTCTAAAAAATGGCGTGATACTGAGTGGCTTTCAACTTTGTTTTTGATGTTCCTCACATGCTCTTGTATCCTCAGTTTTAGGGGGCGTTTGGTCTTTCCTATGTACTTGAGACCGCATGGGCATTCTAATAAGTATATCACCGAAGTGGTCAGACAGTTCATAAAGTGCTTAGTGTGGTATTCTTTGCTATTGTTAAAATTATAAAAAGTCTTTTTTTGGTTGGTGTATCTGCAGATGTTGCAGTGATTACATTTAAAAAAACCTTTTGATGGCTAGGAAAGTATTCGTAGTTTGTTTTTCATTTGCAAGCATGCTTGGGGCCAGGAGATCTTTCAGGTTCTTGTTTTTCTTAAAGATAACTACTGGTTTATCTGGGAGGATACTGCTAATTACGGGATCTTTCTTTAAAATGTTCCAATGTTTATTGATAGTAGATTTGGTTTTTGCTTCACCACTATTGTATTGGGTGATGAATGAAACTGTGTCCTTCCTATTATTATTTTTATGGTATTCGAGGAGATCAAGTCTATTAATTGCTTGTGTTTTTTCTATTGCTCCTTTTATGAGTTGCTCGGGGTAGCCTCTTTTCTTAAATCTGTCGGCATACACAGACAGTTGTTCTTTACAGGAGGCTTCATTACTACAATTTCTTTTAATCCTTTGAAATTGTGAAAAAGGTATATTAGTCTTCCATTTCTTTAAATGGGCGCTCTTAAAATGTAAGTAGCTATTAGTGTCTACTTCCTTGATAAAGTTTCTAGTAATTACTGCATCACCTGTGTGTGTAAGGATTAGGTCCAGGTATTCTACTTGTAAGGTGTCAACTTTTGCTGTAAACGTGAGATTGTACTCATTCAGGTTTAGATAAGAGAAGAATTGGTAAATTTGTTCTTTGTTACCATTCCAGACTAATATAATATCATCTATGTATCTTTTATATAGGATTATATTTTCTGAATATGGGTTGGGATTATAGATATATTGTTGTTCCCAACTGCCCATAACGAGATTCGCAAAACTTGGTGCAAAAACTGTGCCCATGGCGGTGCCAACTGTCTGTAAATAAAATTCATCTAAAAATTTAAAATAATTGTGTGTGAGAATGAAAGTCATGAGTTCACAAATAAAGTTATTGTGATTTATGCCAAGGTCAGGGTCTGCATCTAGGTATTCTTTACAGGCCTCAACTCCTTTCTGGTGCTTAATGGAGGTGTACAGGGATTGCACGTCAATTGTGACCCAAATATAGTTGGGTTTCCACTGAAAATTTTTAAAAATATTTAGGACACTGGTTGTGTCCTTAAGAAAGGATGCAAGATTATTTACATACTTATGTAGAAAAATGTCTACATACTCTGAAATGTGGGAGGTGAGGGAATCTATACCTGCTATTATGGGTCTACCAGGGGGGTTTTGGAGATTTTTATGGATTTTAGGGAGGAAGTAGAAGATAGGTATTACTGGGTTACTAGTCATGAGGTATTTTTGTATAGAACCCTTTTAGTAGAATATCCCTTAAAAGGGAGACGAATTCATCCGTCGGATCATGATTGAGTAATTTGTACGAGACTTGATCATTAAGGAGTCTCTGGGCTTCTTTTATATAGTTGGATCTATTCATGAGTACGATACCTCCCCCTTTGTCTGCTTGTTTAATAATTATGTTTGTGTTTTCCTGTAGAGTTTTTAGGGCCATTATCTCTTTTTTGGTTAAATTTTTTGGTGCTGAGTCACCAAGTTGTTGGTGACATAGGTCTTGTATCATTAGTTCTTGGAAGATCTCTATATAGTTGCTTTTAGACTCTAAAGGGAAGAATTTTGATGTAGGTTTCAGACCTGACTTAGACTGATTGTTATAGTTTGTGATAATAGCTTGATCTTTTTTAGCAAAGTGACGTTTAAGGGTGAGTTTTCGTGTATACTTATGGATGTCAATAAACAATTGGAATTTGTTAGGTTTCTGCGTGGGAGCAAAGGACAAACCTTTGCCCAGAACTGATAGTTCTGGTTGTGAAAGAACATGATCTGAAAGATTAAAGATCCCATTATCCTTAAGTTTATTTGTTCTGTTAGTTAGTGAATGTGTCTTCTTTTTTGATAAGATGTTCCCACCTCTTTTCCTCGTCTCCTGCATGTCTTCGTTTTAAGGGGGAAGCTAATCTTATATTTTCTCTTAGTGGATGTTTTCTGTGTATCAACCTTTCCTGTGGTGTCTGAGCTGGGGATAAAAAATCCTCAGTATCGCTATTTTCACCCTTTTCTAGTATGGCGAATCTATTCCTAGTCTGTGTTTCAAATCTCCTGGGTGGTTTCGGACTGTTCCTATATTGTAAAGTGTTATTTCTCCAGGGGTGTGGAGATGTATTTTTATCCGATATACGGGGGTGAGTGTATCTCTTAGTATTCGGAGGTTTTCTCCAGTTTCTAATATTTTCCTGTGCATAATCTTTTTTATCTCTAAAGAATTTCCTTTCTTTTACTTTGACAACGTCTGATTCCACTTTGTCCAGTTTTTTATTTAGGACAATTTCATTGGCTTTAAAATCCTCCTTGTCTTTATGGGGCTCCAATATGGTTTCTTTGTTTTTGAGTTCATTTTCTATTTCATGAAATAATCGTTTTTTTTCATGAATAATAAGTTTAATGAGGTTTTTGGAGCACTCATGCAGTGTGTTATCCCACTCTTTCATAAAATTAGAATCATCTAGGCCAAAAGTAGGTGATTTATTAAACCGTAGGCCTCTAGGGATACGATCAACTTTTAGGTAATTTTCTAGGCTGCCCACACTCTGTAAACTGCTGCTGCATACCTACTCTTTCCACCCTTTTAAAAACCTCCAAAGGCATAGGATAGATGTCCTTATAAAAGAATCCTACTGCATCATCCATAAAACAGTGCCTAATGCACAGCCGCTATATCGCGGGCTAGATTGCCGTTTCGCGCATGCGCAATGACGTCATCGATGACGCGGGCCCAAAATGGCGCCGCGCATCGCATAAAACAGACCTAAACCTTCACACAAGCCACTCTATTACTCCTGATGAAGTTCTTTGAATGAACGAAACGCGTTGAGCCCCTACACCACATCTGAAAGACCACTGGCTGTACTGCTACACCCTGAGATACATACCATTAGAATATCCTGCACTGAGCTTCTGTGTGGAGCCTGCTGAGAGACTTCTACTATACAAGGGGATGAGACTGCAGACCAGTCACTTACAGATAAGCCTATTTAAAGCATATATATTGTGAGTTTGTACTCTAAATGCTATATTTGAATAAAATGTTCACGTGAAAAATACTACACCATATGGCTTTCTATATATTTCCTTTTATGATGAGCGGGTAAGTTTGGTGTCGCGGTTGTTTTAGAACATACATTTTATCCATCGTTAAGGAGAATTGGTTGCAGATCATACTCCGGGAATTCTAAGGAGCTACTATACAGATAAGCGGTTTGATTTTATATATCTGGTACGCACACCACTTCTATTTATTCTGCACGATCAACTTTTGAATATATTTATCCTGTACTACAGTGATTTTTAGCCATCTGTGGTGCAGATACAGACACCGTCCTGTTCTAACTACTCTGGACTATTTCTGTGTACATTTGTGCTTATATGTTTATATACACCTGAAGGCGCCGCCCTTTACCATTTATATCCTACAATATATATATATATATATATATATATATATATATAGCTTACTTTTTAAACTCCATTGAAGCTAACATGTGTGGGATGTACCCAAGCAATATATGGTGTGAACTCAAGTATAAATCACTGAAATTTTTATTGATTACCTGCTTGAAATAATCTCCTTCCAAACTGAGCATGAGTAGAAGAAATAACATCTGGAAGATAGAGTCTGGAGAACGTTTGAAGAGATGACCACCCAGCTGATCTACAGAGGTCGATGATTAAGGCCGGAACCCTATGTACCCATGAAGTTGGCACTGCTCTTGTGTGTTAGAATTGTGGCATCTTAAATCCATTCCTCTTGTAAGCCTGTGCAATGACTTCTCTAATCCATTTTGCTACAGTCTGTTTGGATGGGACATGCCCTTGAAGAGGCCCTAAAGGAATGACAAAGAGCTGATGCCTCTTTCTAAATTCCTTCATTCTGGGAACATAGTCTGAATTATCATTATCTGGTTGTGGGCAGAGAGATTGGAGTATAACTTTTATACTTTTTTGATTCAGTTTCTGCTTTTGAGCTATGCATTTATATAATCAGGCATTTATATAATTAATGTTATTCTGTGATATGTTGCAAAGCTGATCTACAACTATAGCCTTAAAGAAAGCAAAACAGAACTGCTTTATATCACAGGGCAACAAATATAAGCATCTCTGTCTATAAGTATGCATACCCAAACAGAAGAAAGGTACATTTTTAATAAAAGGTTCAGTAGCCATTTAAAGGTAAAAAAAAATACCTTTAAATAGGTAAAAATGTTATTGGATTATAGAAATGTAAATAGTTGGTCACATCCTCATATGCCATCCTTTATGGTACTGAACACTATATAATTTTTCAAAGTTTTGCTGCCAATTCATGGCACAAAGCATGAATCTGTGGTTATGAAAGGGAATGTGTACAAAGCTTGGCCCATGAAACATGAAACAGGAACCAAGATGAATTCCTATGAGGCAATACTGACCATCTTGGTGACAGTTCAAGAGCAAATTATGGCCTTTAGTGGCTGGAGGAAGAAATGTCAGATAATATTCCTAAGGTAATAATGATGCAATTCACTGCAAATCACTGAGGCCCCCTCATCCCTCCCACTTCACTAGGAGGTGGGCAGAACACAATAGATTGGACTGCTCTCCCCGTAGTTTGGGAGATTTACGTAAAATTCAGGAGTCTCCTGGACTTTCCAGAAGAGTAGGCATGTATGGAAATATTGCTTCTCCATATTAACTCTGTGAATGCTGGTGTGTATATTATTAACCATTTTGGCTAGCAAGGAGAATAGTGTTAGCTTGTACAATTGTGTAACAGAGTTTTCATATGTTAACTCTTTGAATGCAGGTGTGTGAATGGTTAAAAATGAGCATAGTGTATTCCAGTGTGTACATTTGACTTTTGGGGTTTTATTGCCCTGATCCAAGAGATGGTAGCAGATAATATGTGTGTATTGATACCCCTGGGTTTAATAGTGAGTGTGAAATATAATATTGGGGGATATTATTCATTTTTAGACAGACCAGGTCGTTTATTTTGATTAACCCTTTTACACACACACATCACACATGCCAGGTGGGTCCTGTCAAAACCCATTCTTATTGTTTTTTTACATATTGCCTTCCACACTATATGCATCAAAAATGAGCTTACTACAAGCCTCTTATTGCTTAAGAATTTACTATGCTTTCTCCTGGGCCAGCCTTGTACTGTGTACTGTGAGGTACGGAGAATGCCAGACTGGGTGACAGTTAGCACACAGCTGAGCCTCATTGAAGGTTCAGGCCGCCCTAGACTAATAATGCTCATAGCACTCCCTCGCCTTCCACATCTGGCTAATATGAGGTAAAGCATACTTGTCTTTATCATACTTATTTCACCATCACCAATGTTTATTTTCACGTTTTAGAAACTCAGCTCCATTTTGCTTTTTTAAATAAGCCATGGCAATCTTTGTAAATCATTTAGTTTTCATTAAAATCAGAGCTGTATAGCAGAACGGAGACATGACCGAGTCTACAGAGGGTGAAGATGTGGAGGGAGAAGGGGCTATTATATCTACATCTATCACCATCCTTCTCTCTCCTACTTGCTTATCCTCATCTGCCCCAGCATGACTTATTGTCTTCAGCCTTTGCCATGGGAATATATCAAAATAAATTTAAAACCTTACTACATTTATCATATTTCATGTTTTCTTTTTACTTAGGAAAACAACTATTCTCTTATATTTTAAAATTAATTTCAGTTTATATCTCTCCCTGTCACAATTTTGCATCCACCAAAATTTTGAGCCCCTTAAAAGCCTTGCGTCCTAGCCTGCAACCTAGTCAGCACATTGGATAATCAGGCTCTAGTACACAGAGAGCATGCTGTATTACAAGCTGTATCCTCAGGCAACTTTGTAATAGAGGAATAAAAAAACAATGCCGGCAGGATCTCTTTAACTGTTTTAGATGAACTGCAGACATAAAAGTCATAAAATTGTGCATGCATGTGATGCGATATGGATGTGATCACATATTAGAAAGTGTTGACTTCAGGAATTGGCAAGATTGGAAAGAGTTTGATATTAGCCGGTCAACTAAACATGTATTTAAATATATGGAATTAATAGTCCCTGTTTTGATTACAAAGTGCATTTTAAAGTAGCTATATAGAATCTAAAAATGTATAGTATTCTCTTTAATATGGCAGCATATACTGGGCAAATATTAGATGGTGAAAGGGGTATGTACAATTACAAACATATGGCCCCTCTTAGACATATGAGTAAGACCAACTAGAAGGTACAATCTTGTACCTTGACAGAATCATGTTGTGCTGGTGGGGGATTGAAAATGCATGGACAAATTTAGAGTTGGGAATAGGGAGCATACTAGCCCAACTTAAAATCACAGCACATAAATAAAGCTGCCCTGAAATTGTGATTTACATGCATAAGCGGCAGTATTTTCCCTGCATGCAAACAAAAATTACATCTCTTGCATTGCAACATAGTTTGTCCAGTTGCACATTTGTACATTTTAGCATGATTTGCTCCTGACTTTAACTGTGGCCCATAATGTGAAAATTGGGTAAAAGCCAAACCAAGAGCATATTGATATTAAAAAAAGAGTGGATGTTTTGGTCTTTACCTATCAGTGTAAGGCATAATTAAAATAGCTTGTATATCAGAAAAGCTCTTGTGATGTATTTGTATAGCAATATACGTCTGAATGTGCAATTTGTTAAATGAGGCAGAACTTTTCCATATCAACATATCAGCTAGTGTCAGGGTGACTTACCTTTCAGTTTTTCTCAGTAGTCCAACTCAATATGTTGCAATGCTTTAGATGAAGCTTGAAATTGATCTTATCTGGGAGGAAGTATAAATGTGTACGGGCAATTTCTCTATTATTCCTTGTCTATGCTGTGTTTACAAGCCTAGTCACTGTTGCTAGGATGACCCTGTTAGCTAATCGTCACACTCTAAACACAATGCTATAACTACTGTTTCTCAGAATGAATATGAAGAATTTACTAGTAAAAAGCATCCTTTGTAATCTGCTATATGAAGCTTTGAAGGGTACAGGAGGAAGCCTTAAAAATAAAATAATGTAACGTCAGTGCCTCTGTAGCCTTTTGTTTCACAAAAGTATCAAATCACAAATGTAAGAACTGTACAAAGTAACAATACATTTACATATTGCATACAAACAATATATTTACATACACTGCACAGTGTGTCTACAAGCATTTTACATTGGCAACTAGCTGGCCATACAGATCATTGATCAATAATGTAGCTGCTGGTAAAATACAGTCATTTCATAGTAGTTCAGCAGTAGAATGTACAATGCTCAAATAACCCAAAACAACTCAGCTTGTTTAAAACATGTGCGTTACTCTGTTTTGACAAGCTTATTTATCTTCATATTGGTGGGAGCTTTCAATCTCCGACCTCCAAATAAACAGTATTCCATATGGCTAAATAATTTTAATCCAAGGAAGCCGGCTAGCCCCTCCTCTGGGTCTAGCTACTTTATTATAAGTTCCCCCCTTCCTTACCTCTCTCCGCTTGTTGCCATGCTTCCTGGAGGTGAATAGTACCTATATCTTTTTAAATACAACCCCGGCAGTCCAGGATCCTGCCAGGTAGCAACTGGACATAAGACACCAGCAGCAGCAGGTTTGCAAAGCTGCAAGAACAGATGGTGCTGATACTGGTAGGATAGTCCCGATTTTGGTGAACTGTCCCTAGCTGTTAGGACTGCTATGTCTCTCTTCATGCTGCACTAATAATGAAATGGTAGTAGTAGGGATCATCTCTGAAAGCATACAATTACTGGCTTCCAGTGCAAATTATGTTTTGTGCTATCATGTGCCCCTTTTAAAAGATTTGGCTTGATTTTGCAAAACACACATGAATATTGCTAATGGGAGGAACTGGGCAGAACGGGTTGTTGAAAATGAAATGTGGGCTGGGCACACTTGCCTCATGGTACATCTACATGCAAAAAAATTTGTTTTGTTTTGCAGAAAGAGTTATTAAAATTAACAGGTGGAGAGGGTACATTTATGAGGCCATTGTCTGGCTTGTAGGTGGAAGCAGAGCATGTTTTTGGTGAGTCAATGGAGTGTCTGGCCAGTACCAAGATGACGACAGAAATCATGAGGGCCAAGCTACTGCAGTTCCAAAACCACATTCCTGTCGAGACAAATGGTAAAGGTTTCTGCTTTGCTCACTTTAGGTACCAAGTCGAAGTGCTTTGTATGTCACAAGATGGGGCACAAGGTCTCTGAATGCAGGCTGAAGGATTCAAGTGGTGCACAGAAGAAACATGACAAACCAAACGAGTCAGCATTGAATGTTGAAGATAGACACAAGGTACATTGACTAAGGGGCCACTAAGCACTGCAGCTGCAACCATGTGAACCCATATCAGTCAAAGGGATTGGAGACAAGGTCCGTACTGCCACAATAGTTGCGACAATCACAGTACACCTAAGGATTAAAGGTGAAACTGTCATCACAGACATCTTGGAGGTCCTGTTCATACCAGATTTGGTAACCAACCTTATCGCCATAAGCGTCCTGAAAAAGAAAAGAGGTCCAACAAGTTACAAAGTCCAATTCACAGAGGGCAAGAATGCGGTGCAAAACAAAAGAGAGACTGTAACAGCGACAGCGACCCGATGGAACCAACTGTATGTCCTGGATGCCGAGGAGTGTTGGTGGTGGTGGCTTCTGATATAAATCAGTCCATGGAGCTGTTGCATAAACGGCTGGTCATCTGGGATATAACAACTTCCAAAAACTCCTTGATGGGATTGTGACAGGAATCACTGTAAGCAATACTGAGAGACCGACATGCGACAGCTATGTAAAGAGTAAGCAAACTTGTTTCCCCATTCCAAAGTCAACAACTAGAGCTCTAGTACACACATATGTGTGTGGTCCAATGGAGGTGGAATCAATTAGTGGCTATAAATATTTCATGACACTCATTGATGACTGTCACGCCTGAGGATCTGTCTGTACCCAGACTGGGTTGTGTCTCTGGAGTTGGACTGGTAACTACGTGGACAAAGCTGGGTGGCCTGATAATGTTTCTCTGCATGTAGTGAATGGACTGGTGCAGATGGTTACACTAGCAGAGGAGAGCAAACAGGAACTGGACTGTTGGACCAGACTGGAACTGGAATGTTAGACCAGAGTGGAACCGGAATGCTGAAAGAGGATTGCTGTAACTGAAATGCTGTAACCAGAATGGATGGAATCAGAGTGCTGGAATCGGACTAGAGCCGGAATGCAGACTGCACTGTCTGAGCTGGATTAATAGCAAGACTGCAGACTGCTGGGAACCAGGTTGGCATCTGAAATACAACATTGCATTGGTAACAGGTAAGGGCTCCAGGAAGTCCTTTTATAGTTGTTGTTGATTCCTGATTGGAGACTGCAGTCAGCTAGGCAGAAGCAGCACTCTGAGTTGCTGAGATGGATCAGGTGACTATATCCAAGATGGCAGCTCCCATGAACTGGTTTTGGAGTGAATCTGAAATGGAGGCTGTCATCACCTGATTGGCTGAGAGGAATCACATGATTGAACCCAAACTCTGATTCTGGAGGGATCTCTGGAGGGAAGACAGACTGGACAGCATCTTACAGAGAGGTCTAAAACCAGCAGAAATATAACATACAACATCAACTGATGATTGCCTACATGCCAGAAAAAAATGGTTTGAGTGAGCAAGAAAACCATACAATTGTTGAAACAGCACGGACTATGTTAAGTGATGTAGGCCTGAAAAAATGTTTTTGGACGAAAGCAGTGTCCACTGCAGTATACCTAAAAAAAAAATGTGTGCCTACAGTAGCTGGGAAAGGAAAACCGCAGCTGGAGGCGTGGTCCAGGAAAAAGCTTGTAACCCTAACTGCATTCTATGGGGTGAATTCAATACCCCCCAGAATACCGCAGCGGAAAACCTATTACCGTCAATATGGTAATTTTAACCCAGTTCTCTGCTTACTGCTCAGGGAGCCGCGAGCAAAAAGCTGGCAATGAAATTACTGTATTAACTGTAATTTTGCGCACTATTACCGTAATATCTGTAATAGTGCACAGGCTGTGTTAATTATTACAGTAATGCGGACAATTGAATCCCCCCCTATAACTGTTACAACTGCTGCAGCAGCAGCCATTAGCCCTATGTGAATCTGCATCACTGTTGTTATTCATGTTCTTAAATAAGTTTAATGCTCTATGAACTAAAATCCCTATCCAACACTGCTGACACCTTAGAGACACCAAAAGGCTCTGCCAATTCTATAATAAAAATTGAGACAATGCTGGTTTAAGTATGTTGGGCACACTTTAATGATGGTATGTGCATGCTACTATTTGATTTTAATCCGACCGATAGGCATGGAAAAGTGGCTATGGTATAGTGAAAGCGTATCATTGTTGCAAGGACATTTTTTTCTGCTATGTATCACTTTATGCATGCAGTGGTGAGCAGCATACACTAACATCAGTTTACTATGTAGTCTGACACAGCATGATGTTCTTACTTAGTAATTTTTATGTAAGCAAGTATTATAATCAAAGTTCATAGATCCTGATTCAGAGACAACGTTGATTACAATCAATAAAAAGAAGCCAGTGATACAAGTCAAGTATTGTGCTTGGTGTGTTAATTGTCCTTAATACATTCTCCCAACGTTGATGGCTAAACTGTATAGTTCTTGGGCTGGATGCTCAGATCACATGGGCCAAATCAACATGGTGGCTGTGGAGTGTGCACCTTCCCCCTCCCAACCCCTATAGTTTTGGCTTTAATCAGTGATAAAATCCTAAAAATCTTACCAGTTTGGATATTTAATCAATATGTGACAAACGGGCAGATAAAATTTACAAGTGTGACCAGCTGTGGCTTTCAGAATGAAGAAGGGGGGAGGGGAAGGGGGGGGGCAATGGCTTAAAAGGCAAAACTTGCCTTTAAAGCCATAGCAACTTTAAATTTCCCCTGCAAAGCTGCCTAATATCAGACTTGCAAAAAGCGCAAGTTGATATATTTACCCCAGATCTAAATCCCATAGAGCACTTTTAAAAAAAAAATGAAAACAGCAGTTGGTAGAAGGCACCCTTCAGATTTGGAGAACTGGAGCAGTTTGCACAAGAAGATTGGATCAAACTGCCTGTAAAGAGGTACAGCTCATCCATATGGCTATATGAAGTGATTGATTGTAGTTGCTTTGTCCAAAGGATGTGCTACCAAATATTAAGCCTAGTGTGTCAGTAATTTTGTCAATGCCATTTCTTTTCATTTTCTGATTTAAAAGATATACAGTATTAAATTGTGAACAATAGTTCAAAGCTTCTGTAACATTAATAGAGAAACAATTATGGAGACCAATTTCTGTTGTTAATTTAATCTTATGTCTAGAGGAAATTGTGAATTATTTGAAAATATTTTTGACTACAACTGTTGTGTGTACTGTGAAACTCTGCTTTCATACAGTAACTATTTAACAAAATTCATATGAGCTGTATGTTATATAATGAAAGGACTGAAATAGGATGGTTTTATGAGAGAATGTGTGTAAAAGTGCAAGTAACAAGGTTATTTATAAATAGTGTACGGAAATAAAGTACTGAATACGCCCTCTTCCCAAATATCAGTATAATTTCTTCCCATTAATAAAATTAAACTATAACAATACTGCAAGGACTAGCTTCCCTATGACTTCTGAGAGGTTATGACACTACTATCAAAGCTAAGGATATATTCTTGCAGCAAGCAGACAACCTGTTAATTTTGTATGTGCAGTGTGTGTGTATATATTTTTATTATGAACTCTGGATCATCATTTTTTTAAACTTTATGTAAAGAGGAAACAGCTGAAAGAATACAAACATCATATTAAACAATATACTTTCGTTCATCCAATTATACGACTTCGACACAGGGCTTAATATACAAGATACCTCCTCTTTCTTTTATGCGTTATATCAATGGGGAAAGGGGAGGGAGAAAGGTGGAAAGAGGGATGGGGGAGGAGGGGAGTAAGAAAGGCACAAATACTATCAAAGATATTGCTAATAAGTATACATAGAGCATGGTTAGGGACATATAAACATTTACCCCAACTCTTGCTGAGTTCCAGCACCCGTTGGCGATTCTCCCCACAGCTCCATCCTGTGGTGTCTCCCAATCAAGCCCCCGGCTCCGGCCCGCTGCCTCCGCCGCTCCTACCTGGCTCATTGTTCCCGGCTCTCCTTCTTCGACACCTGACTCTCCTTCATCATTCCTGGCTCTCCCTCACCGGTGGTGTCCTCTAAGTTGAGTCCTCGGCTCCGGCCCAGCTGCCTCCACTGCTCCCCCATGGCTCTCCTCATTGCTGCCTTGCTCTCCTTCTCCGGCGGTGTCTTCTACTTCGGGATCCCGGCTCTGGCCCAGCTGCATCCACTGCTCCTACCTGGATCTCCTCCACCGGCGGTGTCTTCTAAATCAAGACCCCCGGCTCCGGCCCAGCTGCCTCCACTGTTCCTACATGGCTCTGCTTCATCGCTCCAGCCTCAGTCTCCAGCGCTCCCTGGCCCTGCTCTGCTGGCTTTTAGGACTTCCAGCCTGCGTCTTCCCCGGGTCCTCCCGCCGCCTGGTCCGCATGTCTGGGACGCCTACTTCCGGTTAAATCCCCGGTCTTGAGTGCCGTTCCTCTCCACTTTGAGAGCCACTTTCCAGTCTCCACTTTCCAGTCTCCATACGTGGCCTTGTGCTGCTGCTGCCACCATCTACTCCTATGTCTTCACCTCCTCAACGCATTGTCCACGAATGTTACCACCGTTGGGTGTCAGGAGCAACTCCTGACGCCCAACGACGATCCTGCTTGTTCTCCTCTCCTGACGTCCAGCGATGCCTCCTCCACGCTGCTGCTCCCCCTCATCTGATGTCCTGCTCCTCATTAGAAGCCTCCTAGCTCTCCACAGCCTTTCTCCCTGGGACTGAGACTCTGCATCATCACCTCGGTTTGGCTCAATTCTTCGACCTGTACCCAAGTAACTCTAGGTATCTTTTTGTTTCTTTTGCTCAACTTAACTGACTTTTTCTCCGAGACTCTGCTTCACCCCCTTGGCTCAACACTTTTGCTTGTACCTTAGCCACGATTGGTACCTGTTATTTATTGTCTTTATTATTTCACTGTTTCTGTTGTGGTCTTCAATGTCTTCCATGCCTTATCTTTATTTATTATCCCTCTCTCCTTTCTACCACTCAGTTTTCTATTTTTATCCTTATCTAGTGGAACTTGTATTCTACTCTCTGCATTTCATTCCATCTTTTGCACTCCTCTGCTCTCTACACCACTTCGCATTTTATGTCAGGCTACTTTAGTCATTCCACTTTATCTCATATTACACGGTCGACCATGCTTTTACGCCACATCCTCTCTAACCGACTTCTTCTCACTCTGACTAGGTCACCCTACCTCCTCCCACCACCCTCTATTCTGCCCTCCCCCCTCCCCTCTAAACCTCCGCTCCTCCTCTCTCTCCCTACTATGCCTTTCCGCTCACACACCATACCCATATTCTCCCCCTGCCCCCATCTCACCCTCTCCTCCCTGCACTCCCCCACGCACTGCTCATCTTGCCATCCTCCCCCTTTCTCCTGTGCCATCTGGAACGCTAGATCCATCCGCAACAAACTGACTGCTATCCATGAACTCTTTTTATCCAACTCTCTAAACCTTCTTGCCATTACTGAAACCTGGCTCTCCGATTCCGACACTGCCTTCCCTGCTGCCCTCTCCTATGGTGGCCTCTCCTTCACCCACTCCGCTAGACCTGGTGCCTGCCCAGGCGGTGTTGTGGGCTTCCTCCTATCCTCCGCTTTTACTTTTCGAGTCATCCCCCATGAACCCTCCCTCTCATTATCCTCCTTTGAAGCCCACTCTATCCGCCTCTTCTACCCCATCCATCTCTGCGTCACTGTCATATACCGCCCCCCTGGCCCCACCTCCCCTTTCTTTGACAACTTTGCTGCCTGGCTTGCCCACCACCTCTCTTCTGCGACTTTAACTTCCCCATCGACAACCCCACCGACACTGCTTCCAGCAAACTGCTTACCCTTTCTTCCTCCCTTGGTCTCACTCAATGGACCTCTTCCTCTTCCCACTGCCTTGGTCACTCCCTTGCTCTTGTCTTCTCCTACCTATGTAGTCTCTCGAACTTCTCCATTTCTCCCTTTCCTCTATCCGACCACCATCTCCGCTCCTTCTCACTCTCCTCTGCTCCTGCTCTCCACCCCCTGTGCAAACCTGCTCTGTCCATATGCACCCTTGACGCTCTTGATCTGGCTACTCTGTCCTCCTCTCTTGATACTCCCCTTTCTCCCCTTTTATCCGAGGCCTGCCCCAAAACCGGCGGTCTCCCTCTACAACCACACCCTCACCTCCGCTCTTAATGCGGTCGCCCCCGCCCACTCCAATCTCCCTCGCTGCTCCAAACCCCAGCCCTGTGTCGAAGTCGTATAATTGGATGAACGAAAGTATATTGGCCAATATTGTTTTATTGGTCGACTGCTACACGTGGCATACGACGATCGCAAGGTAAAATACGCACGTACACACTCGCATTACAATATTTAGTTATTTATATAATTCATATTCATATTGGTTCCGTTACACTGTAATTTATGAGCAGATAGTATTTGGTTTATTATTAGTTTATATAATATGTTTATATGTACACTTCAGTGATATTTAAGGTTTAGGTTATAGGAAAGGTGTCATATCTAGTATCACATTAAACCCCTATTCATCAGCAGCTGTCCGGTTCCATCGCCAAAGAGATCGCATATTGCATACTTTAGGTATTGATGTTAGGGAATAAATAGCCAGATTGATATCAGAATGTGAAATGCTAATAAACTCATTGTAACTGGAGCACATCCCCTGGAGAGATTACCCCCACCTTTGGATTCCTTAGTCTGAACTAGCCTATGACCTGTTTACCCTGGAACCACCCGAGGTCTGGACCTATAGAAGCAAGCCACGTCATTTGCATTGTTCTCTGTAACACTGAATGTGTATATATGATCATAGCTGCGCTCCCAGTATCTCAGTCTACTCTGACCACAGTTATCTAAACAGATATACTGTCCACAGGGACCCGTGGAAGCAGAGCAATTGCAGTGGTATGTATTAATCTTTTGGTATTGGCTGTACTGTACTGTATTATAATATAATCATGTATTGAACTGTTAAACTTTGCATCTGCTAAAATAAATCACTTTGTGCTTCGGAAACACAATACAATCGATTGGGCAATGCTTATTTAAAAATGATAGAATTACTTTAATACCTGGCATTCCAAATTTACCAACTTCCTCCAAAAATTCACCCATACCGCTGAACGCCATTGGAGAAAATCCCGCTCTCTGGCTGACTTTGTCCACTTTAAGTTCATCCTCTCATCCTACAGCTCTGCCATCTCACTAGCTAAACAATCTTTCTTTAAATCCCTCATATCTTCCCAGTCCTCTAACCCCTGTCGCCTTTTCACCACCTTCAGCACTCTCCTGCCCCCCCCTTCTCCAATACTGCCACAGACTTTGCCTCCTTTTTCTCCTCTAAAATCGAAGCCATCCAACTTGAAATCTCCTCCTCCACTCTCTCGACCACCCCCCCACACACTCTTCTGTCCTCTCCCTCTAGCCACCTACGCATTCATTCCTTCCGCCCCACCACGGGTGAAGAAGTCCATTCTCTCATTTCATCCCACCTCGCTCACCTCTTTATTCTGTCCCTCCCCACCGGCATCTTCCCCTCTTCCTTTAAACATGCTCTCGTATCTCCCATTCTAAAGGAACCTAATCTTGACCCCACTTGATTCTTCAACTATCACCCCATATCTCTTCTCCCCGTTGCCTCCCGCTTGGACTACTGCAACCTTCTCATTACCGGCCTCCCCCACTCTCATCTCGCTCCCCTTTGTTCCGTACGTAATGCAGCTGCTAGGCTTATCTTCCTTTCTCAATGCTCCTCTTTTGCCTCTACCAAGCCCTTCACTGGCTCCCCTTCCCCTACAGAATCCTGTTCAAGCTCCTCACACTCAAATACAAGCCCCTCCACTGCTCCCTACATCTCCAACATCATCTCTATTCACACTCCATCCCGCCCTCTTCGATCTGCCAACAACCGTCACCTCTTTTCCCCTGATTACCTCCTCTCACGCGCGTATCCAAGACTTCTCCCGTGCAGCCTCCCTCCACTGGAACAAGCTCCCTCCCTCCCTCCATCAGAACATCCCCCAATCTGTCCAGTTTCAAACGGGGTTTAAAAACCCAACTTTTTCTAAAAGCCTTCCAGTCTCCCACTTAACTACCTATCTTATCTTTGGCCTCTCCCCCCTTCCCTGATTCTGCCTCCGTTCCCCCTTCTCTCCCTCTCACCCCAGTCTGTCTACCCCTCCCCTTAATTGTACGCTCCCTTGAGCAGGACCATCTCTCCTCCTGTTTCCACCACTTCTAACTCTGCTCTCCAGCTACCTAGCCCTCCTCCTTGAGGACCCTCTGCCCTCTGACCCGGCGTATGCGGATCTTCCCTCCCCCCGCCCCTCTCTCTAGCTGTGCTTCGAGCTTACTGAGTTACTGTGCTTATTGTTTACTGTACCATGCAATTTCACGTCGTATTGTAACTGTTTGTCCATGTTCGGCGCTACGGACACCTAGTGACGCCCTATAAATAAAAATGAATAATAATAATAATTACCTGCCTACACTCATACTAGGTGATTTCAACATTCCCATTGATAATCCTACTGTCTCTTCTGCCATTAAACTTCTTTCATTTTCATTTACTTTGGTCTCTCCCAGTTGATCTCCCACCCACTGTGATGGACACTCCCTTGACCTTGTCTTCTCCCATTACTGCTCCATCTCATTTCTCTAATTTAGCCATCCCACTCTCCGACCACAACCGCCTTTCCTTCAGCCTCACCATACCACATGCCCTTCCCCCTGCACCAAAATACACAATGAAATCTAGGTACTTTTAACTCAAACCAATTCTCATTTTCACTATTTTCTCCAATGACTGCATTGTCCTGTCCTAATGGCTGCCTCTTTCTATAACAAAACACTTACTTCAGCACTAGACAATACAGCTCTAGTTACTACATATAGTCTCTGATGATCCAAACCCCAACCAAGGCACAACAAACAGACCCACTACCTGCAAAAGTGCTCCCGCACTGCAGAGTGCCACTGGAGGAAATCTCGTTCCTATCCCGATTTCCTCCAATATAAATTCATCCTTTCATCTTGCAGCACTGCCCTTTCAATTGCCAAACATTCTTCAAATCTCTAATATCCACCCAGCCTTCTAACACATGTCTCTTTTTTGCCACCTTCAACTCACTTCTCTGCCCACCTGTACCTACTCCTTCTTCCTCCCTGCCCATGATTTTGTCACTTATTTCAAAGACAAAATTGACACCATTCAACAAGATATTTCCTCATGTCAATTTCCACTCACTTATCCCACCTTAACCTACACTCCCCAATTCACCCTTAATTCTTTCCAGTAACTGAAGACGAAGTCTCTGCACTCATTTTATCATCTCACAACCTGTCCACTCGACCCTATTCCCTCCCAACTTCTCCGCTCCCTCTCCTACACTGCATGCTCACCTCTAACTCACCTCTTTAACCTGTCTCTCTCCACTTGCACATTTCCATCCTCCTTTAAACATGCGCTCATCTCACCTATTCTAAAGAAACCATCTCTCGATCCAGCCTCTCTCTCCCTCCAACTATTGGCCTATTTCTCTCCTCCCCTTTGTCTCCAAACTACTTGAGCTATTAGTGTACAAACCCATCTCACTTTCTCTTATCTCATTCCATTCTCGACTATCTGCAATCAGGCTTCTACCCTCAACATTCCACTGAAATTGCTGTCATACAAGTGACCCATGATTTACTGCAAAATCTAAGGGTAATTTCTCCATACTCATTCTCCTGGACCTCTCTGCTGCTTTTGATCACCCTCTGCTCCTACACACTCTTCACTTCATTGGCCTTTGTGACACTGTTCTTTCCTGGTTCACTTCCTACCGATCGAACCGCTCCTTTAGTTTTTCTATCTCTGACACATCCTCCCCTCTACTCACACTATCTGTTGTGTTCCCATAAGGCTCTATTCTTGGCCCTTCACTTTTTTCATTGTACTTCTCTTCTCTCCGGGCACTAATTCGCTCATTCGGCCTCCAATACCACCTCTACACTGATGACCCCCAAATCTATAGCTCTTCCCCGGACTTCTATCCTATCTTGTTTAACCAACTGTCTTTCTGCTATCTCCACATGGATGTCCCAATGTTACCTAAAGCAACATATTGAAAACTAAGCTTATTATCTTCCCTCCTGCCAGTGTCACCACTTGCCCTCAGATCTCTCTCACTGTTAATAACACCATAATTTCCTTAGTCTCCCAAACCTGCTGCCTTGGTGTCACACTTGACTCCACACTGTGCTTTATTCCTCATATCCAGACTCTCTTCCAGTCCTGTCGACTCCACCTTAAAAACATTGCTAGAATATGCCCTTTTCTTATTCAACATGCTACCAAAATGCATATCCATTCTCTTATCATCTCCTGTCTTGACTATTGCAACCTCCTGCTATCTGGCAATCCTGACACCCATATTGCCACACTTCAATCCATCCTAAATGCTGCTGCAAAACTGATCTTCCTCTCACTGCTCCACATCTGCTGCACCACTTGTAAATATCTACATTGGCTAACTGTGTTCTCCAGAATCAAATTCAGATAACTTACCCTTACCTACAAAGCCCTCAGCACTACTACCACTGCATATATCTGAAATCAAAATATTCTCCCTCCCGCCCTCTTAGATCTACCTCTGACCTTCGCCTTGTCTCATCTCTGGTAACCACTGCTCACTCCCACCAACAAGAATTCTTCCCTGCTGCTCCTCAGTTATGGAATTCCCTACCAGACTCAGCCTTTCCCATAGCCTTCAAATCTTTAGAAGATATTGCACACGCACAACTATTCCAATCTACACTCTAAGCCACACTAGCTCTTCTTGTTTCAGCTGTGCCATCTTGCATTTAGAATGTAAGCTCTCTAATGACCAGGGTCCTCCAAACCCTTTGTTTTCATGTCTGCATTTATTTTGTCCACCTTGTATGTCTGTTTTATGCATGTACCATTTTCCCTATGGTACAGCGCTGCGGAGCACTGTGGCGCCTTACAAATCTATAATAATAATTAAACCATGCAGATAAAAAACAGACATTACTCACCATCAGTGCACAGCACCCAGCTCAGGAAATCCGGAGGTGGCCCAAGAGCAATGTACCAACAGCTGAGGGGAGAGTCTAAATGGATAAGCAACTACGACTTTCCAGCAAGTACCACAGGGCCCACACCTTGTCAAAATTATGTGATTTATCATGAAGGCAGTACATTATACTCTCCATGCTTGTGGCATACCAAATGTAAGTCTGTGTGTGTCCTGCATGGAGGGAGGATTATGGTCTTTCGAATGCTTGGCTATTAAAGATTTAGCTGCAGCCAATAGATGAGAGATTGGATCATCATTTTTAAGGAGCGCAACTCCAGGTAAATTATGCATGATGGGTAGTCTCATCTCTGCACTTAGCTTGAATAGCCACCAAGCAGTCTGATTTTTATCCAAAAGGCACATTAGTGAAACTCAAGAGACATATATTTTGTCAGGCTCCTGAAAGTATGACTTCTATCCAATAATGCCTTATCCCATACTATCTTTGTTACTTTAGTGGAGGTGAGGAGGAGGAAATTGTGATGGTGTGGAGAGCTTCCCATCACCATCTCATGATTAATGCTATAACTTCTCTTTCAATAGTGAGCTGCCAAACAAAATAGATGCATTTAAGTTCTACTTTGTCCATTGTGTACTAAGAAAAGACTCATTGCCCCTGGTAACTGAATATATTCTTTGGTTGGTAAACAGGTCAAGAATTGCTTCAAAGCAGCGAGACTCAATATTGGAAGCATCTTTGCATATTCTACTCCTGCCATCTCTCTTCCGGATGTGTAGCACCAGTTTGTAAATGGGCAAATGGACAGTCAATTTGAAGCCAGGAGCTCACGTTTAGATTATTATACCAGGGTAGGAACATAGAGTAAGCTGCCAACAACACAGGACTAGAGTAGAAGAGGCAATATAGGGGCGAGTCACTACTGACATAATAATTACTGTTCGCATATTTCTGGGCAAGTGTTTATGGCATGTAATAAATATGTACTTAATATTGGCAGATCACTGAGAAAATACTAACATTATGATCATAGTACTAGGAATTAACAATGTTGTTGGGCAACTAGTACTTGGATAAAATACTGGCATTTTACTTGGCATTAGAACTATATAATATAATTACTAATATTGGCAGGCGCGGGCTGGGAGAGATCGGCCCGTGAAACGCGATGCGCCCGTGTCAATGATGATGCGGCCACATCGCGTGTCACGTGATGCGACCGCCTGCGTGCTGGATGCGGCCGCATCGCGTGTTTTGCGATGCGCCTGCGGATATTGTTATACAAATTTGGCTTCCGGGGGAGTTGGGGCCAGCCCAACAGGGGTCGGACTGAGCGGCCCAGGGGGGGCGATGCCCCCCTGCCCCCCGGCCCAGCCCGCCCCTGAATATTGGCCACTATTACTAGCATATTAACAAGGTAGAGATGCTGTACACAAGTAAGGGCAGATGCAATTTCACGCTTCACTTCAAGTAGCAGAAAGGTTTAAAAACAAACAAAAAAAAAACACTTCAAGATTTGTATTCAGGAGCTGGCTGGGCAGCATCTGCCCCCTGGGCTGGTCCCATAGTGGGCTACGCTTGGGCTAAGTCATTAAGCTACTTGATCCCCTCCCCCCCACCTTTCTTTAAGATGTTCCTAACAGGCTGCTAAGGCAGAGTCTCGCCACACCAGCCTAAGATTTGTCAGTCAGCCTTGACTGCATTAATTACAAAACAAGTCTCATTGCTTTCATGCTTGAAAGTAGAGATGGTCACTGACCCCCGTGTTTTGGTTTTGGATTCGGTTTTGGATCTGGATTACCGTCGTGTTTTGGTTTTGCAAAACCGCCATTGCGTGTTTTGGTTTTGTTTTGCTATTTTGTTGGAAAATCAATGTTTTTGGGCCTAAAATAACCCAATTTAGTGCTCCAACTGTTTTAGAGATAAGTAATCTAATTGTAGAGGTAATAAATCATCCAAAAAACAGTTTAATTCTTCGCTGGTAGGTCTTCATTTATTCTACACACAAAACAGATTGTCTTCCTCACCGTCTATGCATATTGGCAATGCAGCCATCCTCTTTGGATGTATATTACACCCTACACTTATAGTTAAATATGTAAAGAAATGGAAAAAGGCAGTTTGCTTTCTGTCTCTATAGGCCCCCCTCCACTTGTCGAAAATACAAAACAAATTCAGCTGTTATAGAGTGTACAATATTAATTGACATGGAGAAAGCCAGTTTGGTTTCTGTCTCTCTAGGCCCCCCTCCACTTGTATAAAATACCAACAAATTCAGCCGTTATAGACTGTACAATATTAAGAGAAATGGACAGAGGCAGTTTGGGGTCACTCTGTCTATGACACCCTAACCTTAAGGATAAATTGCCCACACAGCAGCCTTTCAAGACGGTACGTGATATGGAAATGCCACAAGTCCCTTTCCTCTTTGGGGGTAGATTGCACCCTACACTTACATAGAAAGTTTTAAAAAGATGTTATCGTCATCATCTTCAACTTCATCCTTACCCTCATCAGTGTGTACGTCATCATCACAGACTATCAATTCATCGCCGCTTGAATCCGCCATTAGAGAACAGTCAGTGCTTGGATGAAGGCCATCCTCGTGGAAGATGTAGTTAATTTTTATAAACATCATTTTCTCCACATTTTTGGGAAGTAACCTTCAACGGCGATCACTAAGTTCCCTGCTGTGCAGCTTAGGTATTGCAAAGCAAGTTTGTACATGGGTTTCCAAATTGCCCGCTTTTCTTCCCAGTAAGGAAAGGGACTGTCTGACATTTCCATATCAACTACCTCTGGAAAGTAATCCTCCATCATCCTTTGCATGTTTATACTCGTATTGGATGGAGTTATGGGCAAAGTGACACATTTTTTTGAAAAATCCTTCAAACCAGCCCAGATGTTAAATTGTTCTGGTCTGCCCCCTGCATCTTCCCTGCTTCTTTTTGGGAAATTTAATTTTATACGAGCAGCAGCAGCTTGAGAAAGTGAAGGACACGTTGTCAAGCCGAGGCCCAGTTTAGCGGCCAACTTGCTGAGCAATAGCTCTTTGCAAAAGTTCACATCTCGCTCATTTACAAGTAAAGACTCAATGTAGGTTTTAAACCTTGGATCAAGCACAGTGGCCAAAACGTACTGATCAGAGTTCAAGATCTTAATAACTCGAGGATCATTGTGAAGCGAATTAAGTACTTGATCGACAAGGCCAACATACTTTGCTGAATTGCTTGCTTTCAGCTCCTCCTTCATTTTCTCAAGCTGCTTTTCCAATAGTCTAATTAAAGGAATGACTTGGCTCAAACTAGCAGAGTCTGCACTCACCTCACAATTTCAAATGCTTTCAGCACCTTGCACAGTACTGAAAGGATTCCCCACTGTGCAAGAGTGAAATACATCCCCCCTCCTTTCCCAATGTCATGGCTTGTGCAATATGCTTGGATGGCTTTGCGCTGTTCCTCCATCCTCTGAAGCATGTACAGGGTGGAATTCCACCTAGTTACCACCTCTTGCTTAAGTTGATGGCAGGGCAAGTTAAACTGCTCTTGGAGCTGCTGTAATCTCCTACATGCTGTGTCTGAATGCCTTAAATTTTACGGGCACCGAAAGCATCTCCTGCACCTCATGGTTATTTCGTAGGAAGCTCTGCACCACCAAGTTGATGGTGTGAGCAAAACAGGGAATATGTTGGAAATCACCCAGCTGTAATGCTCTCACTATATTGTTGGCGTTATCAGAAATGACATATCCTGGGGAGAGTCCGAGTGGTATAAGCCATGCATCAATCACATCTCTCAGTTTGCGTAACAAATTGTCAGCCGTATGCTTGTTAGTGAAGCCGGTGATACAAAGAGTGGCCTGCCTGTGACAAATGTTACGTAGTGGTGTACATGCTGCTGCTCCTCCTGCTGTTGAAGGTGAATGACCAACCCAGTGGGCTGTCACAGTCATATAGTCTTTGGTTTGGCCACTTCCACTTGTCCACATATCTGTGGTTAAGTGGACAGTGGGCAGAATGGCATCTTTCAGCGCAATCTCTACATTTTTACACACTTTTTGGTATAGTTGTGGAATTGCTTTACGGGAGAAATGGTGTCGTGATAGAATTCTGTAAAGCGGACACAAAACCACAATTAACTGTGAAAAACCTGGACGCAGATCTAACACTAACATTGCAGCCATTGAGTCTGTGATTCGCTTGGCGACTGGGTGACTGCTGTCATATTTGCTTCCCCTCGCAAATGATTGTTTCACAGTTAATTGCTGAAATGTAGGACTGCTAATTTTCTTGACCTGCCTCTGGGATGACGATTCACCCCCAGCAGCAGCAACAGCAGTGGGACAAACGCTTTCTTCAGAGGAATCAATAATAGTGCAGGAGTCAACCAGCCTTAAGTGGGATGCCGGGCTAACTCCGAGCGCTACTGAGGATATTGATGAGGATGGTGTGGTGGGTGTATTTTGTAGCCATCAGGATGTCGGGGAGCGGAGAATCTTAGCTGATGATGGAGTGCTTGTATTTTTTTGGGAAGAACTTTCAGCTTTTCCCAACACTTTGCCATGAACTCTCGTTAAATGGCGTAACATAGACAAGGTTCCAAGATGGTTAAGGTCCCTCCCTCGACTGACTGTGGCTTGATATACACTACAAATGGCTATACAATTATTGTCTGGATTTGAGTAGAAATAATTCCACACATAAGAAGTGGATTTTTTAGTTTTATGCCCAGGCATGACAATGGCCTTTTTCTTGTCACATGCCAGAACTGCTGCCACTGGTGCAGGACTTACACAAACAACCTCATCAACATCCTCATTAACGCCCTCGTCGCCTACACAAATCTCCCCCTCATCCTCTTCTAATTCCAAAGTGGCATCCTCAATTTGGGTATCATCGGCTACACTCGGGCTATTAAGGCACACATCAGCAGAATGCTCACGATTAGACATCCCACTGTTGGATGGACTCTCCACAGGGATTGTTGTCATTTGTGAATCAGAGCAAACATTCTCCTCTAATGCCTTACTGTTATCTTGCAGCTCAGCTTTCATGCGTAACAGTAGTTGTGCACCAATTGTAGGCTGGGTAACTTTTTGGGATCTGCCACTAAAAGCCAAAGGTGAAGGCCTCATTCTTTCTTTGCCACTGCGTGCGTAGAATGGCATATTTGCAATTTATTTTTTTTTTAAATCGGCACTTAACTTTTGCTCAGTAACACTTCTTTTTCGCTTCAATACAGTAAAAAACTTTTGGGTTTTTGTTTTTTTGCACTGATTTGGAAACACTCTGTTTGACATCGCCTTGGCCAGATGACGTACTGGGAACACTAACATCAGGACTGGTGACAGAACCTGGTTGCTCATTCTGATCATATGTGGACTGCTTTGAATCCATTCTGAGCGCAAAGCATTTGTAGTGGTAAAAATTATTTGGTAGATACTGCTGACAGATAGTAATTTTGACAGCCAGAAATATTTATGCACAATTATGGGGGACACCCCAAAAGCACTGGGGAGTTCCAAATATTAAAAAAAAAAATAAACCTCCCTCCTCCAGCGATTTTTGTTAGAGCAATTGCAAGAATATTGGATTATCTGTCCCTGCTCTAATCAGCCTGTGACTACACCCTGCTCTTTCCCTCTGTCAAATGGCGATGGATTGCTGTGGAGGCGTGTATTTATAATGTTGAAGTATCGCGAGAACCGAGCCCCGACGACGTTCGGCCTCGATTTGGATTCGGGCGGGAGAGTACCGAGCTACTAAGCTCGGTACTCGGATAGGCAAAGTTCGGTTCTCTGGGAACCAGACCCGCCTATCTCTACTTGAAAGAACTCTAATCTTAAATAGTCAGAAAGGAAATTAAGAGACGAGGTAGATTAAGTTGCTTTAGAAGTTAGCCCTAAATACAATCAACTGAGGAAGCCATGCTTACATGATATATAGATATAGTCATATGGGTGGGAGCAAGAGGAATACGACTTAACACTTCAGGCCTAAACAATCCTAGAAAGACAATTTTGTATAAAAAAAAAATATATATATATATTGAGATGTACAGGATAAGTAGGGATTAAAGAGGAGTGGGCAGATTTGGGAACAAGTACACCCCAGTTCAACCCTAAATCACACAATAAATAAAGCTGTCCAGTATTTGTGCATTACTTGCAAAAAGCGGTATTTTGAACGATCAGTTCTTGCATTGCAACATGGTTTGTCAGGCAACAAATGCACACCTCTAGATAGACTCTATAGGAGGCCCAGAATGTGGAAATTTATTTTTACCTTGAACATTACATAAAAACAATAGAATGGATATTGAAAATGGGGTAATGTTTTGTTCATATTCTTCAGAATAAGGTGTAATTTAAATACCTTATTATATAAACCACTGTATATTATGAACAGATTCAATAAATACACATGAAAAACTTTAAGAAAGCGTTAGTAAATAGTGTGCTGTTTATTTTGCAGATCCACAGTGAATTGAAGAATTTGACTGAAATAAAAATACAAGAAATTGCTGGTCTGAAATACTTCAAATGTAAACATTTTATTTACATGTTGTTGGGGGGGCGAACGACGACTCTTGAGACGTGACATTCCAACTCTTTAAATTATGTCCAATATTTTACTGGTCCGATTAAAACTTGGGTGTCCGTTGTAAAATAAATCCCTTAAGAGTGAATCAAGCTCTATAGATAAAGATACGCTCTAGTAGAGAGAAGCCTCATCCCAGGTTCAAATTTTAAAACTGCTAAAACAGTGTCTCTTCTTGAAATGAAGCATTGTTCTTTCCAGATTAGAAGTTGAAAGCTGAATAATGCAATATTGCACCTTCGTTTACATTATCACCGACAATGACAGTATTCCAGAAGGTAGTAAGATTTTTTAAAAAAACAAAAACAAAACAAACAGGCTTTCCACTGTAAAAAGTGCACTTTAAGACAAGTAAGGGAACTGAACGGCCTTACATGCTTACCAAAATGGTCTCTTTTATGCGATTCCACAATTATACAACTTTTTACTGGTTAATTCAGTGTCATTAGCTCACTGTGCCATTGTACTTTATAACAATACAACATTTTGGTGCTGTCCAATTATTTCCATGAAATGAGTGGCATACCCATCATAGCAATGTGCTATTATGTCACCCAACATAGCTTAGGAAACTTTCAAGAAAGCAGAGGGTCACAAAAAAGAAATGCTTTGGAGGACCTGCTAGTTGAACAGCCTTGTTATATATGAACAATCAAAAAACAAAAACCCAGTATAAAAATATATACACATATTCACAATAATTAAAAAAAACCCTCTACTGCATGTACTATAACAATGAACCAACCAAGCACGATTGTATTATACAGATTATTAAACACAGTGTAAATATTTAAAGTACCAGTCTCACTTTGAAGTATTAAAATATACCAAACATCAGCCAAATATGTAACTTAAACTGACATCTAGAAATAACTATTTGTAACAGGAAACGAAAAAAATGTAAAGAAAAAAAAAAAAACAAACAAACAAACTAAAAAAATAAACTTAAACGCAAGACCGCATGAAAAGAGAGGTGTATTTGATATATTTGAGAGATATGCGAGACTGGTCCTTCCCATGCCAGACAGACAAGTAGTGACACGTGCTGCAAGATGCCTTTATGGTAAGAAGATCAAGTAAAAGTTCATTGCTTGCTTTGATGAACTAAGCTACCATCTCTGGACTCGCTGCTTGGGAAACTAGAATTGAAGACTTACAGCAGGTGTACGTTGTGCTTAACTGTTTCTTTATATACCAAGCTGCAGAGAACAAGTTTTAAATCCCAAAACAAGCAATGCTCATTTACTGAATTAGTTATGCATCTGCCTTAACAAGTAGTGTGAGCATCTTGCCTAGTTCCACTTAAAAATCAAGTAGACTGCTTCTATGCAGACAAACACAGGTCATTGTCTTGAATAAACAGCGTTGAATCTTTTGGAAGAAATGTATTTCTCTGTGGAAGTCTTGGTTGTTGCTGAAGATTGAACCACATTAATAATCCTAAGAGGAAGAAAAAATAAAATGTAAGCATGCTCGGAGATACGATATTTACAGGATTTGCACAGGTCCTATGGAATTATTTCTTCAATTTACAACAATGTACCATTTGACCGGAAGAAGGTATTTTATTCAAAGTGCTATGCTTTCACTTGGGCAATGCGGTTTCCAAGCAAAGACACAATATAAAACAAAATAACCAACAACCCACACATCATAGGATTTGGTGACCATAATTAAATAGGATTATACAAAGCTCTAAAACTACAGGCTACAACTACAACTAGTGATCAGGTATATACTTCATTAGCCAAAGTCTACAAGAGCTCATTTTGGTTGTTTACTATTTAGCACAATACTAATTACAGAGGGATAATAAAGACTGGCAGAATATATAAATGCATATTTGGCCTGATACATTAAGGCAATAAAGTAAAATCAAATAAAAAAAAAAAAAAAAAAAAAAAAAAGGGGGGGGGGGGGGGGGGTAAAGCCATTTGCATTGGAAGAGAGGTACATTTTAAATGTGGATACAGATTTTTAGTTGAGGTAGGGCATGTCCTAGATCAACTTTAAAATTTCAGTGTAAAAGCTATCAAATATCTGTTTGATACATGAAAAAGCAGCATTTCCTTATGTGTAAAATAAACTAATTTGCACCCCTTGCCCCCCAACATTGTCTGCAAATGTATTCCTTTTTTTGCTTTGCGTTCCTTAATAAAATCAGGTCCATTGTATTTACAAATTGTGAAAAGAACAGATAGCCAAGAAGAATGCAGGTCAATCAAAGCAATAATTTAAATTGCATAATACTTACAGATCGAGGCTTTTTGTTTAGTTTCAGATCAATCCTAAAAGACAGGAAAATAGTAAATAAAAATACAATACATGAAGATACAAATGAATATCCCTTATTAAAGTTGCATTAACATTTGCCAATTCAGTCATTTATCCAGATTATTTTCCCCCCACTTCCATTATTTAAAATGTACAAGGAAAGGGTTTACGTGCTATTCTAAAAGGGACAGTCACAAGAACATAACTAACATTCTCAGTATAAGCTCACACGTGTATGTTTTGTTTAAGCATTACTACTGGAGACCCTATGGAACCACTTACACAAAAGCAAGGGAGCGCAGACGTCACTCTGGGCTGGAACGGGAAATATTGAAACTGAAAATAAAGTAGCAAATACTTATTGTTTAAAAGTAAGCCATACCGACAGTTCTAATGAGGGAAAGTAGTATACTTTATTATTTTTGTGACAGTGTCCCAAATGACATTCCTCTAGAACAAACCTATGTAGAATATGAGCACACTAAAACTGCTGCAAATTAAAGCCTGTTTTGCAGGCAAATTGCTGAGAAAATCTACACCACTCTTGAGAATTTAGGTCCAATATTGAAGTGAAACAAAACTTTAAAATGAAAATGTTATTTGAAGAGTGGGTGGATCATGTAATATAGTGCCAGTTTAACTCTACACTATACAATGGTACAATGCAGTACATGGCCAACATAGGTCCTCTCTCTTTTAACCAGTTCAAGTACAGATTGCAGTTTGTTGTTTTTTTTAAGCTACCTCAAACTGCTGCAACAACAAAAGCAATTTTTTTTTTTGCACACACACAATGGTTCTTTGGAACATAAGGCTAATGACAAATCTAGAGCATGCCGTTGCAAATCACACACACATTCCTTGATCTACAGGGAAAAGAGTTGTACGGTATCAGCAAGACTAGGGGGGTATATTTACTAAAATTTCTAAAAAGGAAAAGTGAAGGTGTTGCCAATAGCAACTAATCAGATTGCAGATATATTGTATATTATAGAAATTTAGAGCTAGAATTTGATTGGGGGTGTTGCTGATAACCACTTTTCTTTTTTAAAAGTTTTAGTGAATCTACACCTCTATCTCCGATTCTCTGCCTTTCAGCGGCTTGAAGTCTCCATTTTAAAAATCACAATACATCAGGAAGGCAAGGTATATGCTTAACTATTCGAATGCTGAGGTCAACAAAAGAAGCTGAGAAAACAGAATATGTCAGCGAGTGCAAGGAGCATCAAGGGTACTGGCATGCGCATAGGAAATTGGGCAAATATTTCTCTTGTGGTAAGTGTTAACTGTTAGACATTTGTCAAATTGTATTTCAGCCAGATATAGAAGGCCAACTAATCCAATTTTACCAATCCATTTCAAGACACATGTATGTTACAGATCTTTTCTAAAACAGCATTTAATTCTGCACACAAACAACATACACATAACAAAATTTGCATTATATGAATAGAAGCATTTGTTCAGACCAAAGAATCACACTTACTCGAAGTCATAATCATACATGCCAGATGGACTGGGGGGGAAGCATTAAAGAGAAAAGAAAGCAATAGGAATTAATGCACTGAATAATGTAATTGGGCGATTAGCAGAAAACGGTATGCTAATCTGGAAGAAAGTAAAATGAATCATGTCAAAATGTGTTTAATTAGAAGAAAGCAGAATGCAAAGTAGAAGGTAAATATTACTGAAGAAAAATAGCTGAACACATGTTTAAATGGTTATAACATCTCTAATGACAGCATACCACATTACAATAATTTAACATATACTAACCATCTATCTGCAAATCCCTTTCTGCATTGTGTCCTATAGTCTGGTGATTATGGACAGAAAGTATAAACAGGTCCCTTGCTAAATAGATATTGTGTACTAAATAAGAATACTAATATAATGACTCTAAATTCTAGATGCTCCTACTTGCTCGAATTAGACAGACTTGCACAGGCAAAAAAAAAGAAAAAAAAAGCGGGGTGTATTGAAAAAGGCATATGGGAAACACTTAAAGCAAAACCCTCAAAGCAAAACCCTCCCCCACAAACTAGTAAAATTGCAGAGGTGCTTTCCACGGGGCCCAGGCAGTTACTCAGTCCTGCTTAATTTTCTATGCCGAGTGCCTGAAAAGTTAGCATTCCCAGCTTGTCCAATCAGCAACATTCTCCATGAACTTCAACATGGAGAAAATATTGAGCTGTTGCACATCCTCAGCGCACAACTCGCTGACTGTAGGGGGGGGGGGGGGCGGATGCCAGCAGTACTAGTTTAGGGTGGGGTTAGGTTTTGCTGTAAAGTAATAAGGGCACTAAAGTTCTCAAAAAAAAAAAAAAAAAATACTGAAAAAGTTTCATGTTATCTACCGATTAACATTTTAATATATGACCATGAGCCGATAAAGGAGCTACAGGGCAATGCAGCACGGGTGGATATACATGCATGTGACTACATACTGAAAAGAGAAACTATGGAACGTGCAGACACTAGTTAGTCAACGAGACATTTCTGATCTACATGATCGGCTTTGTTGTTGGCCATAATGAGCTTGATAGGACTAGCGAAAAGCATTTGAGAATCACTGCTTAATACAACACTTAAAAACATATGATAGGAGGATGGAAAGACTTGTCCAAGTACAGTCATCTTATTCCATGTGTTAGTTCACCTACTTACTGAAATCCTGGCCAAGAATTGAAACAGTAGTATTTTTTGCTCATCTTTAGTGGAGGAAAAGTATAAGGCATTAACCAGAATATTCTTAAAAAGGACCAGGAAATATAACTTTTTTATATAAATCTTCCATAAATGTCTAACCTGTCCCCTCCTAATCCCATGGCTGTGCAGGGCTTGAGGAAGCCTGCCCACCTTTAGTGCATCAGCCATGCAAGTTTGCATAACAGACTACTTGTTGGGGGGAGCAAGGACTATTAGGAATTATGCAGTGCCATATGCTGTGAATGCAATTATATCACTGCAGGACTCCATGAAAAGAAGACTGCAGCCCCAAAACATTGCTATGGTTCTCCAGCAGGGTTTCTAATTAATATGTTGTACAGCTAGGGAACTATTGTTAGACTGTGGCCTTAAAGGAATGCACATGGTCAGCAACAATATACAGGTAGGCAGAGGCATTTAAATGTGTGCCAAGAAAACATTCCCCACATCACTATGCCACCCTCAGCCTGCACAATTGACACATGGCTGGATGGATGTAGTTTATGCCAAATTCTGATTCGATGGAAAAGACAGAAGTCGAGATTGATCATACCAGGTGATGTTAATCTTCCATTGTCCAGTTTTGGTGAGCCAGTGCCAACTGTAGCCTGTTCCCTGTTCTTAGCTGACAGAAATGGAACAGTGTGGTCCTTCGGCTACCGGTGCCCATCCACTTCAATGTGCTGTGTGTTCAGAGATGCTCTTCTGCATACCACTGTTGTAATGCATGGTAATTTGGAGTTACTGTTGCCTTCCTTTTAGCTTGAGCTAGAATGGCCACTCTCCTTGAAAAAGCGTTTTCACCTACAGAACAGACGCTCACTAGAAAAAAAATTTGAGCGCCATTCTCACTTGTGTGTGAAAATCCCAGGAAATCAGTAGTTTCTGAGAAACTCAAGTCACCTCGTCTAGCACCAACAATCATTCCATGGGCATGGTCTGGTGACCATGTCTGCATGCTTTTATGCACTGAGTGGCTGCCACATGATTATCCGATTAGAGATTTGCTTTAGCAAGCAGGTGCATCTAAAAGTGGCCACTGAGAGTGTAAACAGGTATTTGGCCGATTATATGAAATGCTTGAGACTGGGCTTTCCAGGTGTTTTTATTTTTTTTGCCTGTAATTTGGAGAACCAAGGATAAAAAAAAAAAAAGAAAAGCAACAAACCCCTTCTCTCACATTGCCCTGGCCTTCTCTTCCTTCTGAGGGACTATAGAAGAAAACTTTTGATGATCAATCTTAATTTCAGTTATGGAATATGATGTTATTTGTGAATGTCACAAGGTTCCTTTGCATTTTGAACTTCGATATTGGATTTAGTGATCATCTAATGAGGTATGTTGCAAGTAGCTAGTAAAATTATTCATTGGTTACCAATGAAACTGTCCAATTCTCTTTATTGCACCTCATGCATCTCTTTACAATCTAAATACACTCTAAAAGAGTATCCAAGATTTCCTGAGCAGAGTTAAAATTGTTCTAGAAGATTTGAAGGTGGACACAATAACAGGACGAAAGGTACAAATTGCTTCTCTGGACGTCAGATTTAAATTATAGAGCAAATAGATTTTGTGTTGTACAACTGAAATATGCGGAGGTTGGCCCGACAATAAGGCAGTGGGTGCCATAACCTTTACCCCCTCCAAAGCACTCCAGAAAAAAGATTTGTACAGTTCTGGTTACCTTGAATACACTGTTTGGGGAGTATCCAAGCAACAATTGCTTAGGTTTTTCTAACATTCAACAATTTTTAAAAGAAGCCCTGAAGAGGAAACTTATACTCTAAAGAAAAGGAGGACACTACATAACAATGCTTAGGCCAACCTGTGCCGATTTTTATTCTTGCGTTTCTTGTGACTGCTGTGGTGTCCTCCAGAATTTGCTGATGAAGCAGCTTTCTGAGGCTTGACACCCGACAGGGAACCATCTAGATCTTCTGCATCATCCTGGCTGGGTTCATTCTCCTGATTTTGAAAGTCTGGAGAGTTGTCACTCTCTGTTCCACTGCCTGGCTCTCCTAAGAACAGCAGAATGACAACAAATAAGTAACACTCTAGAAGCTTGCCAAATTTATGTATGTGTAGATAATGGTAGAGCTTTGGGGTTTCTACCTAATTAGATATAAATATTTCAATGGTGCAGTAAGTTTTGGGGTAGGTATAAAAACATAAACTAGAGACAGATTATATATAAACTCACGTTTATCAATTATTTGATCTTGCACTCCAGCCAATGCACTGACTGCCTAAAAAGCAAAAATAAAAAAAAATTAAAAGTTAGTCCTGCCCTCATTAAAGACAACCCAACAGATAAGATTCTGGGGCAATGCACAATTTCTTCCTAAGCAACTGAAAAAATAATTTAATAGCACACGCACACGAAACGTAAAACAAATTATATGCAAAACACTGTATCCAACTTTCATCTATGCATCCTTCTGAAAACTCTGGAACAATATAATACACACCTAGTGGGCACTTTATTATGTACACCTTTCTAGGACTGGGTATGACCCTAGTTTGCGCCCAGAATGGCCTTATTTAACAAGGTGCTGGAAACATTCCTTAAAGATTTGGTCCATGACAGACTAGCATCACACAGTTTCTGCAGATTTGATGGCTGCACATTCATGATGCGAACCTCCTGTTCCACCATGTTCAAAAGGTGCTCTATTGGATTGAGATCTGGAGACTGTGGAGGGCATCGTAATACATTAAACTCACTGTCATGTTCGTGAAAGCAGCTTGAGAGAACGTGTGGTATGTGACTTGGTGCATTACACTGCTGGAAGTAGCCATCAGGAGAGAGGTAGACTATTGCCATAAAGGGATGCACATGGTCAACAGCAATAATCAGGTAGGCTGTGGAATTTAATGCTCAGTTGCTTTTAAAGGGGTCTGTGTGCCAGGACAACATTCCCCACAATATTACCCCAACAGTCTGCACTGTAGACACAAGGCAGGAAGAATCCAAGGTTTCGGTTTTGCCAAATTCTGACCCTACCATCTGCATGATACAGCAAAAAAAATTAATTAAGCAAGATTTATCAGATCAGACAACAGGTTTTTTTCAAACTTCAACTGTTCGGTTTTGGGGAGCCTGTGCCAACTGTAGTCTCTGTTTCCGGTTCTTAGCCGACAGAAGTGGAACCCAGTGTTCTGCTGTTCGAGCCCATCCACTTCAAGGATTGATGTGTTCAGAGATAGTCTTCTGTATCCCACTCTTGTAACACCTGGTTATTTGAGTTACTGTCGCCTTCCTGTCATCTTGAAATAGTCAGGCCATTCGCCTCTATCCTCTCTCATGGAATAAACATTTTTGCCCACAGAATTACCACTCACAGGATGATTTTTTTTTGCTCCATATATTCTGTTTACTCTAGAGACTATTGTGTCTGAAGATCCCAGGAGAACAGCAGTTTCTGAGATACTCAAACCACCCCTTCTGGCATCAACAATCATTCCACGGGCAAAGCCACAGACCACATTTCTTTCCCAGTGTTTAGTCTGAAAAACAACTGACCTTCTTGATCATGTCTACATGTATTGAGTTTCTGCCACATGATTGGCTGATTATATATGTGCATTAACAAGCAGGTGTACCTAATAAAATGGGTACAGAGTGTAAATACAAATACTAAACAAAGATATATTACATACATTTTCTGATATTTCTAGATGACATGTTAGATTAGCAGTGTTAACTGGGCATACATCCTGGACATAGTTTCTACGATTGGTATATAACATAATGAAACACCTTAAAAATAGACATACTTAGGTACACACTCACAGCTGCAGAAGTGACTGAGGATTTGCTGAAAAGTCGCTCCGCCTCTTTGAACTTTCTATTTCTTCTATCATTCTTACTGTTAGAGTTCCTGAAATTAACAAAAAGCAAGACAAGTAATAATAGATACATTTTGTAACACATATTTACTCAATTTTCATGTATTAAAGAAAGTGGAAATATTTTATATAAAAAAAAAAAAAAAAAGGTTGGCATGGTGTATTCATAATAGGTGCTCAGTTTACCAATGCCTGAGCAAGAGTATATTTTCCGGAATGTCCAGTCCCAGCTTCGCCTTTTACTGCCTAATCCATGTCATATTGTCAGACAGCATCGCATAATTAAAAAGTAAAGCAAGGATAAAAAAAAAAAAAAAAAAAAAAAAAAAAAAGGCATAAAGAATTTCCGCAAACGAATGCCAAGCAACAGGCCTGAGGACAGATTAGAACTTTCTTCCAGAATGAGCAGTCGGCAACAAGAGAAGCTGGGCGCAAATGTATCAAGCGGAGAGTTTTTCGGCGCGTTTGAAAAACCAATCAAATTCTAGCTATCATTTGTTTAGTACATTCTACAAAATGTTAGCTAGAATCTGACTGGTTGCTATAGGCAACATCTCCACTTTTCAAACGTGTTGAAAAACGCTCAGCTTAATACATTTACCCCATGGACTTCTCTGAAGTCTAATAAAAAAAAATGGGATATAAAGAAGCACCACGAAAGACCTGGAGAAGTTGGTTTCCAGGGTATAGAAAAGCAGTAAAACAAAAAAACACAGGAGCCTGAAGCTATGTAGAATTTCCCAAACTGAAAATGGAGCATTCATTAACAAAATAGTTCCTTTTAGAAATAAGAGATTATCCTGTTCAGCAGAACTAGAAAACTTACTGGACTAAAATAATTCTCCTAGAGGCTATGAGGTGGAACAATTTAAAGCCAACCTTATTCATTAGCTCACTATCGGGACAGACATGTGGCCACTGGCATATAATAAGATTGGACACATAAGGTCCTTGCCCCAAAGAGTGTGGATTAGAATAGACTGCAAGATTCAATATGCAGGCTTCAGAGTTACTTCCTAAAGGAGGAAATTCTAAGAAGCAAGGATGAAGACCCACTGTTTTTTGATAGCTCCCAGATTTGTCTTTACTTGGATTTCTCCAGGTGTACTCTGCTCTTGCGCAAAGGAGCAAAAAAAGGGGTTTCCCTTTCCAATGAACACAGACAGACAGAATAGAAGGGGAAAAAAACAGGCCTGTTCAGAAATACTGAAGATAAAGTCTCTTTTAAAACAAAAAATTGGAGATTCCCCTGGTCCACTTGTTGAAAAGGTCCCCATAGGGATTCGGGAGAATGAATGGTTGACGTCTCCCAAGTTACAGAACGCAACCATAAAGATGAATTACATTAAAGATCACAGAACCATTCTACACTGGGCTGTCTAGTTGAAGTTGTGAAGCTTCAGGCTAATTCAGTGTTTTATTCATAAGAACCCTATGAACTTTTACAATCTGTCTGCTAAAAGGTATTGTGACATGAAGCTCTTTCACATCTTTCTTCCTATGATGAAAAGTTAATAGTAGATTTAAAAAGGATCCGAACATATTTATATGCAGCTATCATCCCTTACTGTTGTATCACTGGTAATTTATAGCAACTACATGCGAACAGTCACGATATCAACTTGCTTAATACATATTCAGTCACAAAAGAACACCAATTCTAAAATGCACACCGGATGAATTAACGAACCATTTCTTGCAATATTATACTGGGGTCAGCGAGTTTGGTTCCGACCAAGACCCTTTCTATATGGAGTTTCTATGTTCTCCTTGTGTTTGTGTGGGTTTCCTCCAGGTGCTCCGGTTTCTTCCTACAGTCTAAACCAGTAGTTCCCAAACTGGGTGCTGCGGCGACCTCCTTGGGGTGCCGTGGCCAGGGCTGGTGGTAAGTGAGTTGGGTGACTACTTGGTAATAATTTTGGCTTAGGGGTGCCTTGAAAAAATTATGGAGACCCTAAGGGTGCCTCGAACTAAGAAAGTTTGGGATCCACTGGTCTAAACACATACTGGCAGGTTGATTGGCTTCTAACACAATAAACCCTAATGTGTGCGTGTATGTTTAAGTGGCAGGGAATAGAGAACGTAAGCTCAACTGATGTAGGAACTAATGTAAATGATAAAATATATCCTCTGTAATATATCCTCATTATATGGTAGCGCTATATAAAGGGTTAGTAATAATCCTATTTGGATTTGTTCTTCATTACCAAATGACAATTTTCTAGGTAACAGACAAAACTTACTTTTGATTTGTTAAATACCGGTCCCATCCTCTGATAATATTTCCGTACATCTGTGTATCTTCCAAGTAACTTCCTTCAAATGCATAGATTTGACGTTCTAGATTTGCCAGCGTCTCCTAATAAAATAGAAATGCTGCAAGTTAAAATCATGTATGTGTGTATGAGGCAGGTATTGTGCGAATGCATTCCATTAATTTACTAGGAACTAGTCTTAGTGATGGCAAATCAATAGGCTGCATTTCTGTAAGCATTAACTGGTCCCACAAAACACCTGCTGCCACAAAGTAGAAGCAGCAGCTGCACTTTAAGAGCTCATTCACACAGGTGCTTTAAATTGTACCAGCAGTTCAATATCATTTGCTGTAATCACAGAACATTTTGAAAACATGCTAATAGGTACCCAGAATTGTGAGACTTTTCCTGGGACCAGAGGGCAGTACTAGCTAGGAGAATAGAAGTTACCCAGGGTTTGTTGCAGATGTAGCGTTGCTAGAGATGCAAATGTGTTGTGGTTAAGAAATGTCTTCAATCCCATACATCTCGGAAAAAGGGAAAAAAAAACAAACGACAACTATAATCCCTATGGGGACATACATTTGTGGACAAAACCTGCACGATTCTGAACTTTTTGGATAGGTTTGAATTGATCTTTAACAGAACACATCTGAATGATTACAAAAAACACATGCAAATCTGTCCATAGGCGATGCATCTAAATGCCCATGTGTACAGAGCCTATGACATGCATAGACATATGAATATAGTTAGGACATTTCTAAACATGCAGAAATACTTGTACAATAACGAAATAATTGGAAATGTTTCTCCTGACAGAATGAGAGACTTGAGAGGCATAAGGGGGAATTCAATTCTTCCCTGAAGTACCACCACGTTAAAGCCATTAGCAATATTACGGTAATATTAACCCGGACCGAAAGACCACATTAATATTAGACCGCGTTACTTTTTCAGTAACGGACAACTGAATTCCCCCCCATAGAATGTTGTATTGTGACAGTTATTAAATGTGCCAAAACCAATTCTTCCCTGGGTTCTAGAGAACTGTCCCATATCTATGACCTCCCAGAACTGCTAACTAAAAATAGAATACTGCGTTATTGGATTCAGTCTGGGAAATGCTGGTTTTGAGCTAATCAGGAACAGCATGTAAACTGCTCTTAAAATGATCAACTCCTAGGACATACGGTGGCTACAAAACGTATTCACAGCTTTAAATATTTTACACAATAGAATAAAAAGATTAGTTTGGAAATTCTTAATCACTGATCAACAAAAATTGTTTTTTGTAATTAAGGAAGAGCTCAAACACATGAAAATAAGTATTCATCCCCTTATTTTAATATCTGAGATAGACATCTTTAGCTGCAATTGCAGCCATCTTTCTATTTTGATAAGCCTCCATTGGATTTACACATCTGGGAGGTTGGATTTTCTATAGTATTATGCTCCCACCATGCTTCAGAGTCAGGATAACGTTCTTATAATTATGAGCAATGTTAGATTTGCACTAAACATTGCCCAAAGTGTTTTATCATGAAAGGTTTCATTTGGTCACTTCAGACCATAGAATATTCTATTAAATGGTATGTGGGACTTCTGAAAAACTCAAGACAAGACATCATACAAGTTTTCTTCAAAGATGGTTGTCTTTGCAGTCTGTCTATAAAGAACAGATATGTAAAGCACCTGGGCTATTGCAGTATCATGGTTCTCTCAACCATAAGTCATTCCCTGACTTCGGCAAGTGCCCTTCTTGCGCTAGTATTATTCTAGATTAGCAAGGCGCCACAGTGCTCCGCAGCAGCATACAGTGGGACATACATAACACAGGAACAGACAAAATAAATGCAGGACATGAAAACAAAGGGTATGGAGGACCCTACTCATTAGAGAGCTTACATTCTAAGTGGAAGAGGGCACAGCTGAAACAAGAGGAGCGAGTGTGGCTTAGAACAGGGATTGGGCCAGCTGTGAGGGTTAATTAGTGTGAATAGTATCATAAGGGATAAGGTTAGCTTTATATATATATAAAAAAAAAAAAAGATGGATTTTTAGAGTACATCCAAAGATTTGAAGGCTGTGGGAAAGCCTGATTGAGCGCACTAGGGAGTTCTCTGTACAGCGCTGCGGAATAAGTGGCGCTATATAAATAAATGATGATGATGATGATGATTCCATAAGTGGGGAGCAGCACAGGAGAAGTCTTGTAGGTGCAGATGAGAGCTGGTTACCAGAGATGAGACAAGGTGCAGGTCAGAGGTAGAACAAAGAGGGCAGGAGGGAGAGTACTTTGATATGTATGAAGGGATGGTGTTGTTCAGGGCTTTGTAGGCAAGGGTGAGTAATTTGAATTGGATTCTGGAGGGCACAGGGAGCCACTGTACAGATTTGCAAAGTGGTGCAGCAAATGTGGGAAGATCAGTCTTGCAGCACCATTTAGGATGGATTGAAGTCTGGATATATGGGTGTCGGGAATGCCGGATAGCAGAAGGTTGCAGTAGTTGATAGAATTGTTAAGAGTTTTGACAGCAGGTTTGCATAAGAAAAGGGCATATTCTAGCATTGTTCTTAAGGTGGAATCAACAGGTTTTGGAGTATGGATATGAGGAATAAAGCAGAGGGCGAAGTCAAGACAGTGGGCTTGGGAGACCGAGGAAATAGTGGTGTTATTAACAGTGAGGGAGATTTGAGGGGAGGTGGTGATTATGGAGGACATGTTTTAGACAGATTCACATTTATTGCATAATCTCTCCATTTCTTAATAGTGAACTTGACAGTGTTCCACTGTATATTAACATTCTTTAAAGTTTATGTCGTTCCCCTGATTGGTAATGTTTAAAAAACATTTTTCTGATAGGCTTTGAAAGTTTGACGATCTTCATGATGAATCTCTTGTTGAGCAATGCACTAACCAACATTCTCACAAATAGCTGTATGCGTTTCAAAAATTGATAAACAGTTATGTGACCCTTAAAGACAACTGATTCCACCAGTTTATATAGGCGTTTTAGTAAAGTGCATTTACAGCTTATTTAATTCATTGTTTTTATTAGTAATTAAGAAAGAGCGGATATGTGTTGATAAGAATAAATCTCCTATTTTTAATAGTTTAAGTGGCAATTTGCAATGTACCTAGTCTAGGCAAATCCACCCACTTTTTAAAAATAAAGTGCCTCACAAACACAGAAATACGATTTCTGTGTTGTGAAGTGCAGAGCAAGGGGGAACTCTGTTAAAGAGCAATTGGCAAAATCCTCACAGAAATTTTACCGATTCCAATTAAGTGTGCCTGAAAACCACTGAGGAGAGCGAGTGTTCCCATTCATTTAAACGGACAATATCTTTCTGTGGGTGCAAAAAGCACACAGAAACGCAGCCTATTGAAATAAATGTGAAAATGGTCTGTTAAGTCAATATTTTTAAAGTTAAAAAATATATATAATTAAAATACTGTTGTGGAACTACAAGTACCAGGAAGCCAGAGTCTGCATGGACATGCTGGTACTTGTTGGACTACAAGCGCCAGCATGCCCTCAGCCCAGGCACACTGGAACTATATTTCCTTGCTTTGCATTACCCCCATTATTTTCGAAGGAGCAGTAGATAAGTACCTGCTCAGCCAATCACAAGCATCTAGCATGCGATTGGGCTGGACCGAAATGCAATATGTAGACTTAACCTCATGTATCAAATTCCCAATGTCCCTTAGATTGTTAGCAGGGCATTCTTAGCTTTTTGTCTGCATTACCCAGTATTGTATATTATTGTGTTTGTCCCCAATTGTAAAGCACTATGGAGTTTGCTGGCGCTATATAAATACATGATGGAAAAGCTTGCAATTTCTTCAGCTTTTCCCATTTATTTCTATGGACGATACATTTCAATGGGCTTTCTGCTTTTCCATTGAAATGCATTTCCAAGTCAAATGAATTGGGGGGGGCAGAGTATAATCTAGCAGTCTAGTGTTTGGGGAGAACTATTTAGGTGGATTTTTAACTTCTGAACAAAATCAGACTGATGGATTTCCCGTGCATGGACCAAAATATTAAACAAACCAAAAGGGATGCGTGTCATGTACACATTTTAGGACAAGCAATGCTCTCACTTTACTTCAGATTAGTCTACAGCAGAGGTGGCCAACCCGCGGCTCTAGAGCCGCATATGGCTCTCCGACTTTGAAATTGAGGCTCCTGGTCGGCTGGGTGATTCTCTGTGGCTGTCGGAACCCGGAGCACTGCTGAAAGTCACAGAGAATCACCCAGCCAGGCAGGAGCCTCAGCACATCTGACAGTAGCCTGCATCATGTGACCTCCTCTGCATAACGGAAGGAGGTCACATTATCACCGTTATCCACTCAGGGAAGGAGAGTGTGTAATCTGCTCTCCCTCCTTCCTCTACGTGGACTCCAGCATCTGTTTGACAGGTAAGGGGCATGTGAGATGTGGCTGTGGGCATATCTGCATGAATGTGAGGTGGGCTGACTGGCATGTGGAGAGGCTGAAGTGTATGTAAGGGGCACTTGGTGAGGTCTGGTGGGAATGTGAAGAGGTCTGAGGGGCACATTGGCTATTTATAACTCTTTTCATCCCCACTTCAACAGCTCCCTCTACAGTGATTGTGGATACAGAAGCACTGGGAGCTACTGTGGAAAGACTAAGTACCCTTTGAACCTTCCTCCGCAGGACACAACAGCAGGGTAAGAGCGGAGTTGATTATTCTAAACATTTTAGCAATGTTGGATATCTTTTTCAATTGGCAAGATATTAGTAAATATTTTATTTCCAATGTATGTGTGAGCATTATGTATGTGCATATTTATACTGTGTATATGCACACATATATAAAAGGTAAAGTTGGTTCTTTGCTGTATCTATGGATATTTTTTGGGTCTTAGGCTTCGACTGGTTGGCATCCCCTGGCCAACAGCATTCAGAAGCATTAAAAATAGAATGTTCTATAGGAACACTTGCAAAGCACTTGTCATGAAACATTTGACCACACCATTGACTGCTAAAGTCAGTAGCACTAGTGTTTGGTATCCAGCATCCCCACTCACTCAAGAAGCAGCTAACCAATCCCCTAGGATAACAGGTGAACTGAGCCCATGACAGGAGAAACTCCTCCAGCTCAGTGGTGCCAATAAAATTAACAAGTATTATATTAAAAACATGCACCATCTAAAGTAGATGAACACATCTATAAAACATTTTCTAAACATTACTGCTACACCACTTGAATACAATTTGGCCTGAACACACAGGAATACTTTAATAACAATTTTGGTTCATAACTAGCTCACTTGCTTTGAAAGAGGAAAAAGAGGGGTCAAACATATTTGTTGCACTTATTGTTTTGATTTCATAGCTATATATTGTTCTACTTAGAAGAAAGCAAAAAAAAAAAAAAAAAGCCTGACCAACTTGTATCCTAAAATACATTAATTTGTGCAACAGTGCTGTAGGGCCTACACAGGAGTGGAAACTAACTAATCTAGTTAGGACTAATCTAACTACTCCCCCTATAACAGTGATGGCTAACCTGTAACACTCCAGGTGTTGTGAAACTACAAGCCCCAGCATGCTTTGCTATCTATCAGCTAGTTATCTACTGGCAAAGCATGCTGGGGCTTGTAGTTTCACAACACCTGGAGTGTCACAGGTTAGCCATCGCTGCCCTATAAGAAAAGTCTTGATCTGTCCCTGCAATACATACACCACATGAGGCTGTAAATCGCAGATTTTCAGTTGCTGTATAGCCATTTTTAAGTTTAGCTTTACTGATAACATGAAAAATGCATGTGGTAAATACTTTTTACAAAATAGTCAGCAGTAAACTAGTAAAAACGTGTCCCCTTTACCAGGCTGCTAAAGCTGTAACCAGCTAACGGCCCAAACATATGGCATGATACCGAAGCCACCATCATTTCCTACAAAGATATACCCAGCACAACACACACTGCTACGCCCCCTTATTTCTCTTTCCCGCCATTTTCGACATCCTATTTACCTTGGGCAAGATGTCTGAACTGATACACTACAATAACGTAGCGTGCTACATAATAAAAAAAATGGAAACATTTTCTTGCTTCTTCAAAATGTGGCGTAACGTAACACCGCACAGACGTTTTTAATCCACGTATATTACGTAGTGGTCGAGCAATTCACGTACACCAAGTGCGTCACTCAATCAATAGAATTCGATGGCTAAGCACCAACATTGCACAGTTTGCGTAACTAAAATATGTGATAACGACACAAAGCGACGGAAAGGGACTACAATAAATGACACCAAAATGCAATTGTATGCGTATAATAGAGAGAAGGATAATCGCTTTACCGCAAGCTCTTGTTTCCGTTTCACTAGTTCTGCCAGCTCTCGGCGTGTATCTGGAATCTGAGGCGCTGTGGCCTTGTTATGCATCGCCATGATGGAGTGTGAAGAAGGAGGGAGGGACAGAGAAGAGGAGGAGAGAGTGAGCAATATATAAGCCTAGCCCACTTCTTCTCTCACGCTGCAAAGTGTAACAAACACAAATGTCTAAACGAGGTTGCAAGAGTAAGGGTTTTTTTTTGGTAGGTTAATGTGATCTTGATTTGTTAGGAATATGTCCGAAATTATTTCTATTTTCTCCTCGTTTTTTTTCTTATTAGCGGCAATATGTGAGGATCATGGATTGATATTATGTCGGCCACTGCAATGTATAAAGTTTTTGCAAGGTTGGAAGTGTGTTTCATTGACTCTACTAACGGCATTTTTTTTACTTAAACATACCTAATTATATGTTTTATATTATAGGACTTAAAATTGTACTATGTATACTACAACGGTTATTTGTAATAAAAATTACACATAAACCATTGTGTGCAGCTACAAATCTCATGCAGACACAATGTGACACAAAACAATCAAACTGCACTTATGAACAAAACTACAGGCAGTGTTTTAGGTAAGTTTCTATTTTTCACTTTGTTTTATTTTTTTTATTTACGCGATCATGAGAGGCTCATCTTTTAAATTACTCATAATCCTGTTTTTCTTTTCACTGTTACAAGTCGTCATACCTTCCTATGATAGTGCTTATAGGCCATTCACTCCCACAGGGTCATATTGAGGTTATTTCAGGCCATGAACAGGGAGGGACATAGGTAAATGGGGCTGGGTGGTTTTAGACATGGAAGCAGATGACAGTAGTGTGAGATGTACAGTGTAATCTTGTGCCTGATCATTTTGCCATTTGTGACTAAATTGCTTGGAGATTTCACAATGAGGGTAAATGACTGGATTGCCTTGTGTGTGGACAGCTTTCTGTTCAACAATGACATAACTCATCAGTGTCCTGAGAAGCTTTAAAGCCCCATATAAGTAAATATATTATACTAACGGAATGTCCTTGTCGGCCGAGCAGTTTCAGTCTACCAATGAGTAGTCTGGTCTGGCTACTCTGAAACCTGTATATATTATTTATATAATTTATATTGAGTATTACATAGTACGCCGCATTTTACATTGAGGGGATCATAATACAAATAATTTACAGGCAATAATATGAAACAGAAAATAATGATGGCCCTTCCCAAAAGATATTATAAAGTAGCAGAACTAGTAGAATAACAATTATAACTGCTGATGGGGAAAGGGTGTGTGGTTACTGTAAGGCAGAAGCATTAACAATCAACAATATTAAGACACTCATTGGCAAATGCCATTTTTGTGCAGCTTCTTGCAGGGGCGGATCTAGAAAAATGCTGTACCCGGGGCGATTTAGGGGGGGGGGGGCGATTTAGGCCCCGCCCCTTTCTAACATCTTAGGCTGCCGACGGCTGCAAACTATGGGCAGGTCCGTCCAGCCGTGACAGGCAGGGACAGTGTGCTGCCCGGCTGCTCTGATTGTGTTTTAAACACAGAGCAGCCGGGCAGCACACTGTCCCTGCCTGTCACGGCTGGACGGACCTGCACATACTGTGCAGCCGTCGGCAGCAAGTGTCTGCTAGGAGGGGCGATTGCCCCGATGGCCCCCCCCCCTGGATCCGCCACTGGCTTCTTGTGTACAGGTGGAATGAGGAGAGAAGATGAAAGATGGAGACATGAAATGAAAATTTCAGGTGGCAACTGCTGTAACCATAACGCCATGGATTGGAGCTCTTGCAATCTAACTTGGGGCTTGTTGGGTTAGGGTAAACTGGTAGGAATTTCCTTGGTTTCCAGATCATGGTTATGTACGTTGACTATAAACCATTATCTTTTAATGTTGACCCTAGCTTCATATACTCTTCTGGCAGAGACAATCTACACCAAGGAGAGACCCCCTGGGCCATGGCAGGTCGTGCTCTAGTATTCAGAGGTAGCAGGGTATGTTCAGCCCCTTGTTGACATATCAACAATGAAATATAATTTGCAATGAGGCCAGAAAGAAAAAAAATGATATTGTTGATTTTTAGGCTTCTAGCACAGAGGCATTGTATAAGAATGCTAGTTAAAATGTAGATAAAACTTTGCAATTTGTCCTAGCTTTAACAGTGCATTTGAAACATTATCATTAACATGCCTCAAAGCTCCCTGCAGCATATAGTGTACTATGTAATTTATGAGTATTAACATAGAATTCCATTGTATTTAACTGAGCTTGAATGTGTCTGAACGCTGCAAACAATGTTGAAATTGCGAAAAATGTGTACAGGTCCATTTACATGCATTATTTTTGTACTGTAAGCGTCAAAGTTTGTTTTATGGGCTTTAAGAATGTGCTTTCGACACTTAAAATAATCAACGCTGTATACGCAACTTTAGAGCTTTTAGAGAGTTTTTTTAAAAAAAAATTGACAACAATCAAATAGAGTAAGAAACAATTACCGGTATCCGTTAGTGTTAGACAGCAACCACAGAAAAAGAAGAGAAAATAAATAAAAATAAATACATAATAATAGAAAAAAAGATTGCAATGTCAATGGGGGTGGCGACGATCAAATCATAGGTGGTCAGTGGCAGCAACAGGCAGCCAATTGTGAGGCTGCCTGTTGCTGATTGGCTTCAGACAGGAAGTGCTCACTTCACTTGCTGTCTGAGCAGTGAGGAGCGATGCAGCAGAAGTGCACCTAAAGGTAAGTGAGAGGGGGGGGTGTGTGTTGTATATCTGTGTTGTAAAGGGGGCTTGTGTAATGTGTGAGGTAGGTGGTGTCTAATTAATGGGTGTTATTTTGTTTGGTGGGTTATGGTGAGGCAATTTAATATTTTAGTGAGGTTGGTGCAGACTTATTAATGTAGGGTGGGATGATTCATTTAATGTTGGGGTGGTTTGGGCACTATTAATTAAATGTGTGGCAAAGTTTTGGAAAAAGGATTGCCATTTCTTAAAAGTGAATGCAAGTTATTTAATGTATGGTAGGAAATAAGTTTATTTATTAAATGTGATTACAATTAATGTTGGGGTTATTTGGGGGAAATAGGTCTTTATATTAAAGGTGAATTCAATTATTTTACAGTCGGGCTGGTTACAAGTAAGGGGCACTAATAATACAACATGAGTTGTTTTGATTTAATGTTGGACTGCATAAAGGCAGGGAGGCCTACTGTGTTCACTCATTGCTGGTATTTCTATATCTCATGTACCTATTCTGTTTCCAAACAGGGAGCCAACATTCCAGGATCCAGACAAGCACAACTGAGCTTCGGACATGAGCAGCAGCAACAAGTATTGAAAGCAGGAAGAACAGGTAGGAAAGAGCAGGACAGTCTGCCAACTGTCCTGATTCTGGTGGGGCAGTCCTGAGTTTGGGGACTGACCCACTCAGTCAGGACTTTGTCCCGACTACAGGGACAGTTGGGAGGTATGTCCCACTTCACACTGCTCTGCTCATGAAGGGGAGCTGCATGCACCTAACAGTAGTGCACGCAGCATTGCTCGTGTATTTAAAGGGGGATTGGAAGAGTTGGAGAGCTACCTAGCACTGTCTAAAATTATAGCCACGCCCCATGCATGCTGGTCATGCCCACTGGTGGTGTGCCATGGAAACCCCCCTCCTCAAATCTTGTGTTTGCCCCTGGTTGGATACCTTATCTTTTAAAAGGCTTGTGATATATTTCATTCCCCCTATATACCACACTCTAGTGATCACCGCCTGGAGGCGTGGAGGGCATAAGGACTTCCAGTCCGCAGCAATCTGTAATCGGGTAGCTGCACATACATGCTGCACGAGTTTGTCTCTGTGTTTATCAATGGTTTTTATCTGAGAGCAAAGCAGCATGACTAGGGGGTCGAGGATCACTTCAGTGTCCAGGATCTGAGTAAGTAGCACAGATACCTGTCGCCACAGATGTGAGATATGAGGGCATTGCCACCATATGTGATAGCAAGTCCCCACTCCTCCACACCCTCTCCAGCAGAGATCAGATGTGCTTGGTTGAATCCTGTATAAACGTGTGGGAACCATGTACCAGCATGTGTAGACTTTGAATGCAGTTTCTTTAATTGACATCCCTCCCTGTCCAGGGTCCTCCATGTATCACACTCCCATGCCAATTCAAATGGTTCCACCAACTCAGTAATCCGTCGATAAGGAGACATGGTAAATCTGGAAAAAGTAGAACTTATCAAAAGTGGTTGACTTCCGCAATGTAGCAGATTTGCGTTGGGCCTGAATGAACCTTGTGATTTGAATGTATCATCATCATCACCATTTTTTTTATATAGCACCACTAATTCCGCATCAGTCCCTGCACCATTGGGGCTTACAGTCTAAATTCCCTAACACACACACACACACACAGACTAGGGTAAATTTTTTAGCAGCCAATTACCCTACCAGTATGTTTTTGGAGTGGGAGGAAACCAGAGCACCTGGAGGAAACCCACACAAACACGAGGAGAACATACAAGCTCCTCACAGATAAGGCCATGGTCGGGAATTGAACTCATGACCCTAGTTCTGTAAGACAGAAGTGCTAACCACTTAGCAGTAGGAAAAATACAAGGAAGACTGGAGGCCCACCCTCTCACAGAGATTAGAAAACGTGTGTAGAGCGTATTCCCCTGAAATATGTACAAATTGGTTATACCCGCTCTTTGCCAGGGTGTGATGTAAGAGGTTGACTTCCCTGGGGAGAATCCCGGGTGATGCCAAAGTGGAGTGAGAGGCGATGGGAATGTAGTGAGGTCATTTGTCTTTTTGATGCGTTTATACCAAATGTCCAGTGTGAATTGTATGGTGGGATGACAGTATACCAAGGCTGGTCTCTGGTTGTGGGGGCAGCCAGGGAATATGTTGTAGGGAGTGGACTGGTGTTAGTGCATTCTCCAGGTCAACTCAGCATTTTTTTCCCGGAGTGGTTTGCCTGGAGATTAAGTGGCTTAGATTGACTGCTTGATAGTATTGCTCAGAAATCGGAAATCCATATTCCCCTGACAAAGCTGATTTGACTAAACAGGAGCATCAGAGTTGAGGTTCCTTACCCTGCCACACAAATCCTCCGCACATCTGTTGGAGGGAGTACAGGAACGTCCCCGGAACAGAGACTGGAAGTGTTTGAAAGAGATATAATACCCTGGGAAGGACATTCATTTTAATCACGCTTATCCGGCCAAACCATGAGATAAAGAGCGGATCCCATTTGGCAAGGTCCCGTTTTATGGAGTATAGTAGGGGGGTGTAGTTAGAAAAAGAAAGCGTGCTGTATTCCTTGGTGATGAATATCCCTAAGTATAGTAGGGATTTGGGGCATCATTGGAATTCAAATTTGGTCTCAAGGGTCACTTTCAGCAAATCTGAGATTTGAAGGGCAAGGGCTTCCGATTTTGAGTTGTTAATTTTGTAGTTTGAAACTAAGCCATATTCCCCCCAGTTCTTTGAGCAAGTTGGGGAGTGATATTATGGGGTTGGAGATAGTTAAGAGAACATTGTTTGCAAATAAGGAGCGCTTGAAGTGACGAGGACCTATTCGGTTCCCCAGGATATCTGAGTTCCGGCGAATTGTGGCTGTGCGAGGTTCAATACAGAGGACGTATATCGGGTGAGAGAGGACAGCCCTGTCTGGTACCATTATTCAAAGGGAAGACGGAAGAGAGGAGGAGTAGTGATAGCTTGAATAGCGGTGATAAATGCCCCTGGAAACCCAAAGTGTCTAAGAGTGTGGAACATAAAGGATCACAAGAGCCATGTCAAAGGCCTTCTCTGTGTCTAAGGTCAGGATGATCGAGGGGATTTTAAATTTGTTTATGAGTGCGATGATAGCTATGGTCCTCCTTGTGTTGTCCAGGGTTTGTCTGTTGGCAACAAAGCCTACATGGCCGGGAAAAAATAGAGATGGGAGACGGTTGTTAAGGCGTGTGGCTAATACTTTGGCAAATAGTTTTATGTCCGCATTGAGGCGTGAGATTGGGCGATAATTGGTACAACACGTTGTTCGGTTTTGGGATTACTACTATGGTGGAGAGAGTGGATTCATCATGGATCTTCCCTCCCTGCATTATGTGGGGTTACATCAGAGTCAGTTGAGGAACTAATTCTTTGGAAAAGGTCTTATAATATGACATCATAAACCCATCTGGCCCTGGGGCTTTAGAGCTCTTTTTTTGGATTTAAGGGCCAGTGTGACTTCCTCTTCACAGTTGAGGGAAGTAACCTCTGGTGGACAGAGAACATTTCTCCAAATATGTGTTTATCGACTCAGCATCTGAGGGTCTTGTAGGGTGAAGGTTGTACAGCGCTTCGTAGTAGGCTTGGAAAGTCATTAATTACTCTTGGATCGAAGGACAAGGCTCTCTTTTTATCTCTAAGTGAGGGTATGGCCTGCAATGCTCGTTTCACTCTAACCCTGTTGGCCAGTATTGTGTCAGCTTTATTTCCTCTTTCATAAAATGACTGTTTTAACCATCTAAGCTGCCTTTACGTATGTTCCGCTTGTATTGTTTGGATCTCCCCCCTCAATTTTTGTATGCGTTGGAATAGCGTGTGGGAGTGAGTTTGCTTGAGTAAGGTTTATTGGATAATCTCCCCTCGAATAACTGCCTTATGGGCCTTCCAGATTGTAGGCATAGAGACATCCAGGTCAGAGTTTAATGTAAGTACTGAACAATGGAGGCAGAAATATTATCCCTGAAATGTGGAAGTTTTATAAGCGTCTCGTTCAGCTTCCATGAGGTCCGCCATCTGGGATTTTGGAGGAGGTCTACCGTCAGCGACAGGATAGAAAGGTCAGACCAAGTGTTTGGTATGATGTCAGCTTTGGTGATATGTCGAAATGTTTGTGCACAACTTAGAAAAATATCAATGTGTGAGTAGGACTGGTGTGAGAATAAGTAAAATGTGTAGTCTCGGGACGTTAGTGTCACGGTCACTTGGAGTCTCGACCCAGAATTTACCAATAGTTGGCTACTGCTCACCAGAGGCGCGGAATCTAACACAGTGGCTGTGTTAGATTCTTCTCCAGGAACTCCCGCAAGGAAGTATGGGTTTTAGCGGCTTCCACTGTGCAGGTCGCGGCCCTCTGGAGAGTATGGTAAATTGAAAATTGATGGATGACAGCTATACACGATGGGGTCAGGTGTCTCCCTGAGTCGGTTAGTAGGAGGAACACTAAAAGAATAGGAAAGTCTCTGGAGAGTACGAGCTGTAATGTAAACAGCGGATAATAGATGCAATGACAAGTAGGTTATGGAGATAGACCGTTCAAAGGTAAGCAGTATATGGGTGAGCTGCAGCAGAGGGATGTCCTATAGATGAGGAGATGGGAATTCAGGTAACGGATACAAAAGTAAGTATTACTGGAGGGGTCCGGAGGATGAAGAATATCGTCATAGACGTAGAGACCAGATATCCAGGCAGCGGGTACAATATAGGACACCAGGAGAATGTACTGCGGTAGACAGATATTACCACTAACGTGGAGTAGAGACTTGTCCAGATTGCAGATGCGATACAAGGTAGCGCGGAGAGGTCTGCAACTGACAGGTATTACCACTAGCGTAGAGTAGAGACTTGTCCAGATTGCAGGTGCGATACAAGGTAGCGTGGAGAGTTCTGCGGCCGATAGATATTGTTACAAGTGCACAGCAGGGCTTCCACGGTAGGCAGGTAACACGATCCAGGAGCAAATGACTCCTTGGTTACCTCAGAGGAATGAGGACCAAGAACAGGCAATGCTAGTAGGGCAGAGGGTGTCTTAAATAGTGAGAGGCAATTAGTCAACCAATGAGGAGAGAGAGGAGGTTTTACCAGTCTTCAGGTTTGCACATGTGCAGAAACATAGCTAAGATGGTGGACGGCCGCGGCGCTGCACGGGTGCCGGCAGAGCAGAGAGAGTACTAGATCTTGAGCCAGAGGAGCCATCAATCCGGTGAGTGACACTCTATTGATTTCACTGTATCACTGACTGTATATAAGCAGGAGCTCTGCACCCAGCAGACACTTCTCAACCACAGGCTTCAGGACTGAATGCTGGATCCAGGGCGCCTGCGTATGTACTCGGCTGTACTTATATTATTGAATTGTTACTCTGCTGCTTTTTGCTATTAAATCGCATTGTGCTTTGGAACTACACAATTTGAAGTGGACAATCGTCATTGGATAGCGACTAGACGTACATAACAATTTGGGGGCTCGCAGCGAAGGTTACACTACCGGAAGATCGCAAAGCCTATGGATTTTGGTTCCTCAAAAAAGGGTGGAGACGCGTCATATACGGGTAAGAACGCAATGTGTTCAAAACCTGTTTATCATTCTGTGTTGTGAAATCGAATGTCTGTTTTTGTGTCATCCAAGGAGCGCAAACTTGAATCTAGGGTCAAGAAGGAAAACTTTCTTTTTATTGTCATTTTGCGTTTTAAATGTGTTGCATAGCGTATGTGTACTTCCTGCATTGCGTATGTGCAATTCCGGTATTGTTGCCACGTGTTTTAGCAGTCATTTTGATAGTCTGTTATATTTATAGTATGGTCAATTGTTAAAGCCTCTGAAAAGTTATTACGATCATTTGGGAAAGTAATTTTTCTGAGCAGAAAACGAAGGTGTATGTGTATGTGAATTGTGTGATTCTGATGTGAAAAGTTGATTTAGGCAGAGAGTATCGGTTGCTGTTTGACGAGACCGGTAGCACAGCCGATGACCGTATACACGGCAGGTATACTGGTGGCGAAAACGAGAGGTTTTCATAGCACGCCTAATAGTAATCGCAAATTTTATTGATAGTATATCTAAGCAGTGCGATCGGACCGCACGGTACAGCGTGAGACCGTGGTTGTGACTTGGGAGAGTAGCTGGAGGAAATACGTTGACAAGGCTTGGTAACACCAGTGCTACCAGTGGTAGAATACTCAACAAGTGTGCTGGAAAGGCAGGGTATTGCAAAGTTGGTACTGTTGTAATCCCAGTTTCTGTGTTAGGTTTTCCTCATGGAGTACGCTGACAATCGCGTGTTGTTGTATTTAGCAAAGCATTGGAAAAAGTCTGTTTCCACATGGGTGCTAAGCAAACGCTAGAGATGGTCGATGATGTGCTGCCTAAGGAAGGGCTGATTGGTTCGGCAAGGTTTGTTATGTTTAAGAAATATGGTGTGCACGCAACGGCGTACTGTGACAAATGGGTCAACATGACCAAGGATTGTGTGAGATCCTTTCCCAAGGTTGGTAGTTTTGATCCAGAGGTGTTAAGTAATGTTAGAGATAGAGTACGTTTGATTAAATCAACAAAAATGAGAATTGAAAATGATGACTGATTAAAGTTGTGGCAACTGGAAGGGAACACGTGGCAAGGCAGCACATGCACACCGGAAGAAAGCGTTGCGAAGCACGCGTGCACACCGGAAGGAAGTGTTGTGAAGCGAGGAGAAGTGAGCACAAGCGCGCCCTATGCGGTTGGGGGAGTAATATTAAAGTAATTCTATTGTTTTCAAATAAGCATTGCATAGGCAATTGTATTGTGTTTCCAGCGCACAAAGTGATTTATTTTAGCAGATGTAAATAGTCAACAGTTCAATACATTATTATATTATGATACAGTACAGTACAGTCAATACCAAAAGATACATACATACCGCTGTGCTATGCTGCGCTACCACGGGCACCAGTGAACAATAGTTCACCCTTGAACACTGTGGTCAGAGTAGACTGAAGACTGGGAGCACAGCTATGATCATATATACATTCAGTGTTACAGAGAGAACAATGCAGATGACGTGGCTTGCTTCTATAGGTCCAGACTTCAGGAAGGTCCAGAGGGTTGCAGATCATAGGCTGGTTCAATCTAAGGAATCCAAAGGTGGGGGTCATCTCTCCAGGGCATGAGCTCTGTTCTTCCCGCCAAAACTTCAATTACAACCATTCCATTAGCATTTTACAGTCAGCATCATATTAAAGGTTTATTCCCTAACATCAATAACTAGAGTATGGAATGTGCGATCTATTCGCCGAATGCACCGGACAGCTGCTGATGTAAAGGGGATTAATATGATATCAGACATGACACCTTTCCTTTAACCTGAACCTTTAATAACACTGAAGTGTACATATAATCACAATATATAAACTAATAATAAACTAAATACTATCTGCTCATAAATTACTGTATAACGGTACCAATATGAATTATATAAATAACAATGTTGTAATGCGAGTGTGTACATGCGTATTTTACCGTGCGATAGCCGTATGCCATGTGTAGCGTGGCATACTGAGTGCAATCGGCCAATAAAACAATATTAACCAATATACTTTCGTTCATCCAATTATACCACTTCGACAGTAAGTACAGCCGATACCAAAAATGTTAAAAAAGAAACAAGCAAATTATATCCTGTTTTAAGCCAGTTTAAAGGTAATGTTTCTGAAGACGATTATGAACCCACTGTTATTTCAGCCATTGCCTATGCTATTAACATGCTAGAAATACAGCTCAGACTAGGGAGGGAAGCGATCCCTCCATGAGGGGCAGCGACTGAAATTGGTGAGAATAGTGGGGGAAGTAATAGGAGGGAGAACATTCATTGTACTGAAACTGTGGTTCCAGCAATTAATCCTGAATGTAGCTACTCGGTTGGTGTTTTTCCTGTCCGCACAATAGCAGTTCCCAATGGGAAAGCGGACAAGGATGGTGTAGTTCCTATAAAACATGTAGCAATTCATTGTCCTTGGACTAGATCAGAGCTACATTCAATTATGTCTGATTTCCCAGATCCTAGAAAAGAGTTGGCCAGATGTCAGAAATTAGTCAAAGACTTAGGTAATGCGCATGAGCCAACCAATAAGGATTGGCGAGTGGTGTTAAGGGCCTGTCTTCCTCCCAATACTGATATACAAAAGTTTAGTAAGGGTTGTATGTTGGAGGAGGATGGATCCTTAACAGATGATGATAACCAAGAAAATATTAAGCGAATAATCTCACAGCTCGCCATATATTTTCCAGTAGTAGTGAACTGGAGCAAAATTTTCACTGTCAAGCAAAAAGATTGTGAAACCGCAACAGATTATTTTGCCAGAGCTCTGTCAGAAATGACACAGTTCACTGGGATATCTGACATAAAGGACGATGTGCATCATAGGGAAGTTGCAGTTACAGTACTAATGGATGGTCTCAAATAAAGTCTGAAGACCAGGGTACAAACCTCTTTGCCTAACTGAAGAGGCATCACGGTAGATGCACTTCGAGAGTCTGCCGTGGAGCATGATAAAAACATTTAAAAGGAAAGAGGCGCAGAGTGATAGGCTAATGATGGTGAGTATCCAGGCTTTAGAGGGACTGCACACACGACCACAAGCTTACAACACACAGAAAGAGATATGTGCCAGTGAAGTGTTATAACTCATAAAGAGGGACACATAATGAAACACTGTAGAGTGTCACGAGCCGCGAATCGCCTCTCTTCTGTGAGCATCCCGGTCATCATGGTGGCGGCCGGGATGCCCACCAGCTTCCTCGTCCCGGTTGCCTAGGCAACAACTGGGACGCTTGCTGCTCCCTGCCCGCTGATTGGATCAATATTATTGCAGCCACCTAGCTGATTATGGTAGCTGGGCACCCTGCGTTTTCATTGGCCCCCAGTACTAATTAAGGCAGTGAGGACTGAGCCTCACTGCCGGTTATAGCGTTCTGTTCCAGTTTGCTACCTGCTTCTGTGCTGTGTTTGGTGAATACCTTTGGATTGATTTCTGGGTATGACCTCTGCCTGTTACCTGGACTCTAAACCATCGCTAGTTTCCCTGACCTTCTCCCTGTACCTGAACTTGAACCATTGCTTGTTGCCCTGACCCTCTGCCTGTTACCGGATTTGCATCATTTCCGGTGGCCCTGATCCTGCTTGTATCTGACGTCTCCGCCTGTGCGGTTAGGCCAGTCAGACATTATCATCTCTGTTCCAGTCCGCAGACCTCTGGCCTGTCCCTACTCCGTGTATTACCTCCCACTCCTGAGTGCTGCTGAGTGACCATAAACTTGTACTACACTGAGTGTAAGACCTGGGGGCATCCGAGTACCTGTGAGCATAACCAGTCTCTACGGGAAAGATGGCTGCTATAGGTGAAGACCTATTCCGCTAGTTCTACAAGTTTCTGATGCACTGGTGGCCATAACATAGAGAGAAGATCTGGGACACCTAGAGGGGAATCGCATAAATACCCACAAAGAAGACACACACAAGGTTAAGAAAATTCACAACAGTTACCCGCACACATCATAGCAGCAAATGCTTTGTGAGACAGTGATGGCCAGCGCTAGGGATCAGGTCATACCTGTAGTCTACAGTCAGTTAGGTTAACTGAGAGTCTTAGGGAAAAACCTACAATGACAGTTGATATAGCTGGTACAAAACAAACCTTTCTTGTAGATACAAGGGCGGCCAGGTCAGTGATAACTTCTCCTTTAAATCTACAGGTCACTAACAAGTCCGTTCCAGCTATGGGAGTAACGGGGGGAGTGTTACATTACCCTTTGACTAAACCCACAGAGGTTACTATCGGGCCTTTGCACACCAAGCATTCATTTCTTGGCTGCAGTAGCTCCTACTAACTTACTGGGCAGGAATTTGTTGTGCAAAATGGGATGTGTCCTTTACTGTACCCCTGATGGTGCATTCCTAGACATACCAGGGAAGGTTGCACATGAGGTACAGGACATATTGAACAACCCACAAAGGTTAATGTTACACTCTGCCGTTCTAGAACAAAGTCCATCTCAGGTAAAGGAAATGTTACTGCAATTACCGGGTTCCCTATGGACCAAAGATGGACAGGACACTGGATTGATGGCAAATGTAGCTCTTGTAATGGTTAATCTGAAAAGTGGCAGGCAAACCCCAAAGATCCCACAGTACCCATTAAAACCGGAGGTGGAACTAGGGGTGTATCCTGTTATTAAGAGGCTGCTGCAACAAGGGATCTTAATTTGTACATCCAATAGTCCCATTTTCCCAGTGAAGGGGAGGGGCTATAGGTTAGTCCAGGACTTAAGGGGAGTTATGTTGTTGAGAGCCAATTCCCCATAGTGCCCAATCCAGCTGTCATACTTATGCAGATTTCACCGTTTGCCAGTCATTTCACTGTCAATAATTTGTAATCTCCCTTTTTCTCGGTCCCTCATCACCCTGACTGTCAATATCTTTTTGCATTCTTCTACAAGGGGGTGCAATATACATGGACAAGACTTCCCCAGGGGTTCATTGACAGCCCTAGTATTTTCTGCCAAGCCTTACATGACTGCTTCAATCCTTCCAACCAAGCAATGGGTCTGTTCTAATTCAATATGTGGACGATTTGTTGTGCTCTGATTCATTTATGTCATGTTTACATGATACTAAATTATTGTTGCTTCATCTTTCACAAACACGGCACAAGGTTGCAAAGGACAAGTTACAGCCATGTCAGACTAAGATTAAATACTTGGGACACTGTCTCACCCAGGGACTAAGACACTTGACAACGGACAGAATTCAGGCAATACAACACATGAATCTGCCACAGAACCAACAGCAAATCTGTACCTTCTTGGGGATGTGTGGATATTGTAGATCCTGGATCCCAGTTTTTTTTATTCTGGCGTTACCATTGCAGGAGTTAATCTCATCCTCAAAACCTGAGCGTGTTACACACACAGAGGAGTCAGAGCAGGCATTCTTTACCCTTAAAAATAGTCTGACTAGAGCACCTGCCATAGGAATACCCGATTATAAAAAGCCCTTTGAGTTATACTGTACGGAAGCTGATGGTTGTGCAGCAGGTGTCCTAACACAAAAACATGGTGACGCTAGCAGACCAGTAGCGGACTACAGTGCACAATTGGACACTGTGGCAAGATCACTCCCAACGTGTTTAAGAAGTGTAGCAGCAACTGCTCTTCTGGTAAGTAAGAGCGAGGACGTAGTATTAGGACATGATACAACTGTCTATACACCTCATGCAGTATCAGCTCTGTTGAATTCAGCCCAAACCAGACATGTCTCTTCAGCTAGGTTCACAAAGTGGGAACTAGTTCTAATGGCACCTCCAAACATCACCATCAAACGGTGCAATACTTTAAATCCAGCTACATACCTACCATATGTGCATCAAGATGCACAAAGGGTGGAAGGAAAAGGGTGGTTGGGGATAAGTTTTGCAGGTATACTGGTACACATGATTGTATGGAAAATCTGAACCAGACTTTTACTGCGAGACCCGACATACGTGACACACCCTTAGAAAATGTAGATTTTACGTTTTGGAGTTGTCATAGACAGACTGAGACGGGAGAACTATGTACTGGTTATGCTGTTGTAGCTCACTCACATCACATAAAAGGACTCTTGACAGCGATACAGTTACCCAAAGTCGTAGCTGTCATAAAATGCAAAGCCCACACATACGAGGAAGACCCGATGTCAGTGGGCAATAGCAGGGTGGATGAAGCTGCCAAATGGGCAGCAGGGTTGCCTGTAAACGTATCAACCGATAAAATAATGGTTTTTCAGACAATAGACACTCAGAAATTGATTGAAATGCAAGATTTGTGTTCCCTACAGGAAAATGCGGTCTGGAAGGCGAAGGGATGTGGTCAAGAGTCCTCTGGACCCTGGAGAGAAGGACAAGGTAGGCCCTTGGCTCCCAGAGCATATTACCCAGGCCTGGCTGTGGCAGCCCATGGTCTAACTCATCTTGGTAAAGAAGGTATGTGTAAGCTGGTTAGAGCATACCGATGTGCACCAAGCTTTTTTTTCTCAAGCCGGTAAGAAGGCAATGTCTTGTCTTACCTGTTTGAGGAAAAATGTCAGGAAGACAGTACCAACTGAGCCATCCCATATCTCCTACAGACAGATCTTTTTTGTTAGATAATACAAATTGACAATATCCAATTACACTTTGCAGGAATTTCAAATATGTAGTAGGTTGTACTGATGTGTTTTCTAATTGGGTAGAGGCATTTCCAGCTGCCACTAATACTGCTGTTTTCTCTGCTAAGAAAATTGTTCGGGAATTTGTATGCAGGTATGGTATCCCTAGAATCATTGAAAGTGATAAGGGTACTCATTTTACCGGTGATATCTTGCAGAACATGTGTAAACTTATGGGAATCAATAGCAGACTTCATACTCCTTACCGACCAAAAGCCAGTGGTAAGGTGGAAAGAGTAAACAGTACCATTAAGAACAAACTGAGTAAGATAATGACAGAAACTGGGTTGGAGTGGCCAGAAGCTTTGCCACTAGTCCTACATAGCATCAGAACCACTCCCAGACCTCATCTTAATCTGTCCCGCTTTTGAGATACTTTTTGGCAGACAACCTCATTTGATCATAGGTCCACATGGTGATTTGAAGTGCAATAATGAATTGACTGTGCAATATCTCATAAAAAATAAGCAGACAGCTAAAACAACAACAACAAAAACTGAAAATGCTGTCACCTGGTATGCAAGAAACAAATTGTCATGATGTTGAACCTGGGGAATATGTTATGATCTGCAATTTTTTACGCTCAGGTTGTTTAATAGACCGGTGGGAAGGCCTGTACCAAGTGTTGATGACCAGTACCACATCTCTGAAGGTAGCAGAAAGAGACACTTGGGTCCATTCTACTTACTGCAGGAAAGACAACAACCCGCAGAAGGCGCAAAACCAAGTTGAGACAGACAACACAGATCTGTCACTGGTGAACCTATAGAGACCTAAAGACTGCAGCTTAGACACCTGAGCCAAGGGCGTTGCCCAAACTATTATCCCAGCAATGGAGTGGCGGTTTTTACTTTTTTCTTGTTCCTGGATTTTTCTTATTTTTATTCTTTTTAGGACATCCTATTTTTGTGAAGGAGGACGGATGACGTAGAAAGGATCTGGTAGTGATATTGATGAAGTGGAGTTGGAGAGAAGGTTGATAGAACTATCAGTGCAGCCCAATGTCAAACTCGGTTCAGGCGTTATGAAAAGATATGCTAGCTCTGGAACTCGGAGGCAGTGTGAGGAGCTATTGTCTGAGTAATATTGTATCTTTAAGCACTGTGACTCCCTAGTTGAAGAGAAGTGCATCCAGCGTTGGCAGTCCAATAGTAATTTGATATCCATAGGACTACATCACCTCCATACATACACACACAGTATTACCATCGTGGCAAAAGTAATAGGATTCCTGGCGAAGAACCCATAGCTACAAAATTGATTAGTGAAACCACTGCTTTCCAAGTTATGGTTGCATTAGATCCCACCAGGATCTCTTGGGGAACTCTAAATTTTAGGTATATTCAGGACCTAGCTAAATTGATAGACAATATCACCGAGATGTATGATGACACTTTCAGGTATACTGGTAAGGAGCTACAGGCTTATAAAAAGGAATTGGTGCAACATAGACTGGTGTTGAATTACATCACGTCTATTACTGGTGGATATTGTATGACTTTGGCCACCCAATTTGGTGTCAAATGTTGCACGTACATCACCAGTAATACTGACGACCCCAAGGAAGCTATAGACCAGAAAATGGATGAAATTCTGCCACTAAAATGGGAGTTTCGAAAAAACTATAATTCTTCATTGTATGAGGTTGGAGAAAAGGTGGCAGGATGGTTCTCATGGTTGAATCCTGCAAAGTGGTTCTCTGGTCTAGGAGAGTGGGTACAGTAAATGGTTGCTAGTATAGGTAAGCTCCTTATTCTTTTACTTGGTGTCATTTTAGTAATTGGCCTATGTGTCAGATGTTTTCCTACTGTGTGGAAGTGTGTAAAATGATCAACTGAGGAAAACATTGAAAGTGAGTCTGTAATGGTGGTGAGGAGTACAGGTATCTTGGTCAATGAAGAACTGCTGTATAATCCTGAAATTCAAAGCATAATTTGGTGATAGGTTTGTGCACTATCAAAGGGTGAAGCTCTCGAAGTCAAATAATTGGATATGGTCATTTCAAATTAATATCTATCAATCTGATTGTCTATGTCTGAAATTATGCGAATAGCACGCTACGGCATGGAGGAGCGTAATTAACCTTAACACGTATGAACACTTATACACACATTTACACGAACACATACACTTGTAATTAGTTCATATTAAAAATAGTTGCAACACATAGTTATTTATAATGAAATGTAGCAGAGTTTATAGTTAAATATTATAATGTCATATACACTTTATTGAGATCTAAGGTTCAGGTTACAGGAAACACATATTGTTTGGTATCATTCTAATTCCCTATTTATTCGCAGATGTCCAGTTCTATCGGCTAAGATATAGCTCCATGCGTATGCAAGTTATGGATTATAGGGAAAAATGATCAGAATTGTATTGTGTGTGTATAATGTAAATAGACCAGTTTGAACCAGCTTTTGGCGGGAAGATTGGTATGCATCTTTTGGAGAGCTGACCCCCAACCTTGGAGGGCATCGTTTGAACTGGCCAATGACCTGCATTACACTGGACCGTTCTGAAGCCTGAACCTATGGAAACAAGCCAAATCATCTGTATTGTTTTCACTGTATCACTGACTGTATATAAGCAGGAGCTCTGGGCCCAGCAGACACTCTTCTCAACCACAGACTTCAGGACTGAATGACTGTATGCTGGATCCAGGGCGCATGTGTATGTACTCTGCTGTACTTATATTATTGAATTGTTACTCTGCTGCTTTTTGCTATTAAATCACATTGTGCTTTGGAGCCACACAATTTGAAATGGTCATTGAATAGCGACTAGACGTACATAACAACAGCATGGGGTCTTCTCTGCAAAAATGCAACCAGCACCAGGCTATGACAGGCTGGTCACACTATAACAGGGAACGTGGGGTCTTCCTGTCATAGTGGGACACAGCCCTATCCAAGTCAGCGTAGGGCTGAATTCCCTAGTGAAATCTGGCACAAAGAAATTAGGAATAAGAAAACAAACAGAAATTCTAACAGTGCTCCTATGTTATCCCAGAAATAATGGGGATAACCACTATACTCCTATTAAAAATAGACTAAACAAACAGCTAAATATGGCTAAAATGGAGCTTACATATTACACAAAAGACAATCTTCATAAGCAGTCTTATAAACGTTCCAAATCTAAATCCAAATTAAATGTCCCTTTTATAAAAGAAAACTACCCCTATCTTTGCAGATACTTAATGTTTCCATGCCTTCCTACTCAAGCCTTTTGTGATTAACCCTTTTATATTTTATTTCATATGACTATTCTCCCAAACCAAGTCTATGGATGAGCACCAAAAATTCAGTCAGATTGCATGATAAAGTCCTTAGTGGACCGGAAGAGCTATGGCCCAGAAAAACATTCTTGGGTAAGAGCATCTAAAATTCACGCTCCACTTTTAATTAAGAAGTCTCATTCCAAACATTCCCGTGAGGTTTGTTTTTATGCCAACTATAAGGAAGGTAAGTATTCAACCTGTCTTTATAGTCCTGCCATCTTATTCATTTCACTCCTCTTTGCATTGCTTCTCGTGTGACCCCAATTGATAGTACTGTTCTAAAGGGGCATATCTGAATAAGCGCTTGCTTTTTTGTACTTCCTGATCATGTGAGTCTGGTGATATGTGTGTGTGCATTTCGGTGGATATTCATGATGTCCTTTGGGCCTCTATTTAAACCTGCTCTGCCCTTTGACTAGTGCTTGAGCAACAGGTTTTGTTCCTATATCAGTGAAGCTCAACGATATGATTGGATTACTGTGCACCAACCCAGATTGGTTTTTACCACACTTTTAGGGATCGGGAGATAAAGGCTCTGTTGCTTGTTGCCTAGGGGACACATAATATTTGAGATGTGAAGACACGTGAGTTCATGACATTGCAGAAGGTTTCCTGCTGCAGCACAAGAAAACCCACCGATCACAGTTGGCAGTGGGTATCTTTTTAACCCATCAACTGCAGAGCATTGGGACTCACCCCTTTGCAGTTTTGGCCTGCATAGAGAGGATAAGTCCCTCTGGCTCATAGCAGTCAACCGGTTAATATGGAGACACTTCATCATCATCATCATTTATTTATATAGCGCCACTAATTCCGCAGCGCTGTACATAGAACTCACTCACATCAGTCCCTGCCCCATTGGGGCTTACAGTCTAAACTCTCTAACACACAGACAGACAGACACACAGACTAGGGTCAATATGTTATCAGCCAATTAACCTACCAGTATGTTTTTGGAGTGTTGGAGGAAACCGGAGCGCCTGGAGGAAACCCACGCAAACACGGGGAAACATGCAAACTTCTCACAGATAACGCTATGGTCGGGAAGCAAACTCATAACCACAGTGCTGTAAGGCAGAAGTGCTAACCACTTAGTCAACGTGATGCCCTTCTTTTTTTGTATTCATATCTGAGTATATAAAAGTAACTTGATAAATGAAGTCTATGCTCTTTCTAATACTCCATCTGAAACATTATATATATTGAAATACTGATTTTTCTCACCAAACTTGCCATTAAAGGATATGTTAGTTATACTCACTCTCCACGATCTCTTTTGTTGTAGCTTTAATAACCATAGACATGTTAATCAGATGTGACCAAAAAATTGCTAGATTGAAGTCAGTAGGACTCCATCACAAAATATGTCTATTTGATAATTATATGTCTATGTAATAATTTTCCTACCGTACTTTTTTAATTTTCCTCTAGAATTGACAAAAATGTGTCATGATTATAAGACATTAGAGAATGTTTAGGAGTTACTGAACACAAACCATTTTATACATCGTGTCTCCTGGAGATGCTGAAAATTCTGTAATTTACAGCCAAGTTGTTATAAATGAATAATATAAAAAGTAACTTCCTTCCTATTTTATTATTTAAGAACTCTGCCCGAAGCAATACTTAGATAAATTTTTTGGCACTTTTCAAAATAAGGTTTTAGCTCCTATATGGCTACACTGGACCTAGATTCAGTACATTTAAAAATAATATTACATTTTTTTGATGTAGCGTTCACTAAAGATTTGTAATGGAATCAAATACTGTTGTTGTCATGTCTACTGAGTTATCTCGACCATAAATTATTGCTATCTAAATCATTACCACAGGGGTTGAAACGTCCTTCTCTTTCACCTGGTGGACTTCTCGATGATTTAAGTGGTATTATTTAGATTTTGACAAGGTTTACTTTGTAGAACTGTAAAACAGCACATGATGCAATAATGTACAGACTTCCAAGGATCTAGATTCATTTATTTTATAAGGTCTCTAGCCAAAGTTCATGGATCTTGCATGTCCTTTACTGCATTCAATATAATGTTACTTCATAACGTGGTATTTCACTATTATTAAATGTATTATTAAATCATTGGCCCAGGAGATAAAAGAACCAAAAAAATACATTAATGTCTAGCCCTACCTTTTTTTATGACTAATATGTTTAGTAAAGTAAGAAAATACATTGTTTAAAATAAATCTATGTTTTGCTTCATTATATTTTTTTGACATTATTGTAAACATTGAATTAATGAAAAAAAGGTACTTACATGAAAAGTTATTATTAATCACATATGCCTTGAATGAAGTATAGTCCTGAGCATTCTGAAGACGTTCATTGACGTTGTCTTCCTCCTGGCCAGCAGCCTCTGCCTTTTCCATGAAATCCCACTCCAGATCGCAATATTATGAAAATCACATACAGCTACGATGACACAATACCCGGCGCATACATAAGTGCTCACCCAGACCAGTTAAGGCAACAGTATCAGGATTTTAAAAGCCCTAACGTATGTTCTATAACCAATCTGGTTGTGGTATGCGCAGAATTGCATGCGACTGCTTGCTCTGTGTGTGGATCTAACATCAGGATGAGAAGCAAATAGTGACACGGGTAATATTAACGGCTTGATTTTGGCTTGAGAAATGTCCATGACATTCAAGAACGGACTGTGATTCATACAAACTACAAAAAATGAACTTGCAAAATAAGACTTTGTGCTTGTCTTTTAGTTTTGAACTTTTTCTTCTGTTTTTTTTTTCTTCGTTTTTTGTGTTCATGATAACATGAGGTGGAAACCAGTAGATCATCTTGGCATCTCACATCCCAAAGAAGCTGACATATGGCCTAAAGACATGCACCCTGGGTCGACAATGTTATACCAATTGCTCGCCCCCCACCCCCCAGCAGCAGAAAGCTTACCTTTAAAATAGGTCCCAGCCGCCGATCAAAACGGGAGGGGGCGAGGTCAATCACGAGCGAAAGGCGGGGCTAAACGCGGGCCAGCCAATCAGAGTAAAGGAGGGGCGTAATTATGCAAAATCATCCCCCCTAAACATAAAGTCTAGGTCCGCCCCGTTAGTCATCCAATCCGAATCGGAGATGTAATACCATGTTGGTTATCACTATCATCAAGTAATTACATTGGCCCTGTAGCAGGTGCAAAAGATATGAATGAAAGCAAGCGTATGCTAAACACAGGATTTTCCCTTAGTCTGCCCCGTCTCTTCCCCATTCTGCCACTCAGGTCGTGTCGGATGCACGTGGATATGACTTAGATGCAATCACATTCATTTCTTAAGTTTGATTTCCGGGCATGCGCAGTGTGAATTCAATCAACATACGCTACGTAAACAGGTGTACGTCTGAACTTAAATCAAACCTTCAGCGGCCACTTTGTTATGTATGCCATTCTAGTATTGGGTAAGACCTCCCCATCCCCTCCTCCAGAACAGCCTGAATTCTTCATGGCATGAATTCAAAAGGTGCTGAAAACATTCTGGTCCATGTTGGCATCATGCTGCAGATTTGACTGCTGCACACTCATGCTGCAAATCTTGTTTCACCACATCCCAAAGGTGCTCTATTGTATGGAGATCTTTTGACTGTGGAGGCGATTAGAATACACTAAATTTGTCATGTTCGTGGAACCAGTTTGAAATGATATGTTGTTTGTGACAAGCCAACCCCGTTGACACAAGGCAGAATGGATTCATGTTGTTTGTATCAAATTCTATATCTACCATCTGTAAGTTGCAGCAGAAAGAAGACTTATCAGACTAGGAACTGTTTTTCCGCCTTTCATCTTTCCAGTTTTGGTGAGTCGGTGCCTACTGTAGCCTCAGTTTCCTGTTCTTAGCTGACAGAAGCGTAACCCGGCGTGGTCTTCTGCTGCTGTAGCCCATCCACTTCAAGGTTTGATGTGCTTTCAGAGATGCACTTTTGCATACCACTTTTGTAATGCATGGTTATTTGAGTTGCTGTCGCCTTCCCGACAGCTTGAACCAGTCTTGCCGTTCTCCTTAGACCTCTCTCATTAGCAAGGCATTTTAGCCCACAGAACTGCCACGCTCTAGGGGCCTTATTAGGAAAATGAAAGCAAAAATAAATGTGTAACTTTTCACCTGGGCAAAACCATGTTGCATTGGAGGGGGAGGTAAATTTAAAATCTGGGGATTTATAATTGGGGTAGGGCATGTCCTAGATTAACTTCAAATGTCAGTGTAATAATAAAGCTATCAGGTATTTGTGTACTACATGAAAAAATAGCCAGTATTTTCCTTATGTGCAAAATAATAAACTAATTTGCACCCCTTGCATTGTAACATGGTTTTTTGTTCAGGAGAAAACTTACTCATTTTTGTTGCCTTACCTTCCTTAATGGATCAGGCCCTAGATCAGGGTTTCCCAAACCCAGTCCTCAGGGCTCCCCAACAGTGCAGGTTTTCCATATCTACTTGCTGGAGCACAGGTATATTCATTACTGACTGACACATTGTAACAGATCCACAGGTGGTCCTAATTATGTCACATGTGATCCAGAAAACCTGCACTGTTGGGGAGCCCTGAGGACTGGGTTTTGGAAACCCTGCCCTAGATGTTTTTTGTATTGTGAACCATTCTTTGTTAAATCTAGAGACTGTTGATTGAAAATCCCAGTAGATCAGAAGTTTCCGAGATACTCAAACCACCCTGTCTGCTATCGACAATCATTTCACAGTCAAAGTGTTAAGTGCGTATTGTCGCTAACCAATAACGATTGTCGAACCTCGATTTGTGTTTCCAACGCACAAAGATTTATTCGCAAAAAGTAGTATAATATGTTCAAGCGAAGTGATAATAAATACAGCCGTTACTTATCGCAGGTGCTCTGGATCCAGTGTGCAGTCATTCAATCCTGAAGTCTGGGGACAAGATGCCTGAACACTAGATGAGAAGCTGCTGCTTATATGCACACAGAAATACAGTAATACAATGGAGATGGTATAGCTTGCTTCTATTGGTCCAGGTTTCAGGAAGGTCCAAGGAGTTGTCATCATTGGCTAGTTCATACTAAAGAATCCAAAGGAGGGGGTCATCTCTCCAGGGGGTATGCTCTGCTCTTCCCTAGATTCCTTAGTCTTAAGTAGTTCATAATTCCCTATCATTCATAACTTGTGTATGCACTCTGCGATTCCTTCGCAGAGTGAACCAAACAGTAGCAAATGTTAAGAGGTTTATTATGATACCACACATGATATGATTCCTTCAACCTGTTCCATATATTTCACTAATGTGCATATAACTTATAATATATAACATAAATACTACTATATTTCGAAATAAATGACTGTGTTGCAACTACCATTAATGTGTACTATTTTACAAGTATGCGTGTTTGTGCGAATGTATGGTAAAAGACCAAATACTGTAGCTGCCACGTGTTGCAGCTGCGTACGCCCTTCCACGCCGTAGCGTGCCCTTATACGCCGTAGCGTACCGTACGCATCTTTTCAGACAAAGACAACCAAGTCTGCTCGACTTTAATTGAAATGACTTTATCCAATTTGCTGACTTCGACAGCTCCACCCTTTGATAGTGTAATAAACAATCACCCAATCACCGTTTCAAGTTCAGGATTATACAATACTTCTTCACAGACCATGATCTCGGTATCTGGTACCACCCTTTCAGTCTCTTTCTCTGTGTTACTCCTATGAGACCATTTTCCACACTTCAACACAGTAGGAACACATTTGACAAATAAACCAATTGCTAAGATGACACCCAGTATAAGGAGAAGGAGCTTACCTACACTAGCAACCATTTCCTGTACCCACTCCCCCAGACCAGAGAACCATTTCACAGGGTTCAACCATGAGAACCAACCTGCCACCTTTTCCCCGACCTCATATAACGAAGAATTATGGTTCTTTCGAAATTCCCATTTCAGTTGCAAAATTTCATCCATCTTCCGGTCTATAACCTCTTTAGGGTCATCCGTATTATTGGTGATGTACGTGCAACATTTGACAACGAACTGGGTGGCCAGTGTCACACAGTACCGTCCAGTAATAGAGGTGAGATAATTTAGTACCAGTCTATGTTGCACCAACTCCTTCTTGTACGCTTGTAGCTCCCTTCCAGTATACCTGAAAGTGTCATCATACATCTCGGTGATATTATCTATTAATTTAGCTAGGTCTTGGATATATTTAAAGTTTAATGTTCCCCGAGCGGTCCTGGTGAGATCTAGAGCTACCATAACTTGGAAACCAGCAGTTTCACTAATCAATTTTGTAGCTATGGGTTCCTCACCAGGAATCATATTTCTCTTGCCACGGTGTTCATACTGTGTGTGTATGTATGGTGGTGATGTAGTCTTGTGAATACCAACCATTTCTTCATGAGTAATAGTCATGATTTCAGGAACCAGTTTAGCTAAGAAGCACAAGCCCTTGGAACTCGGAGTCACCCAGGAATAAGCTTTCCTTCCAAAAACAAAATACACATCATCAGGGAGAACATAAGGAACAGTATGCCCATTAATTATATCACACAGAGTTTTGATAAAACTACCCATGCCTAGTGTCTCCATTTGCTCCAGACACGTGTCGGCATGGATGACATTCTTACAATTATCTATAGAGACTTTTCCAATGGCTACTTTCTTATGTTTGGTTATACGCCCTAATTTGTGACTTCCATCAACATTCCTGCCTATTGGTGACCTTGTGAGTCTCCCTCTTAAATGAGTGTGGTGAGCCATTGTCTGATCTAATGGGTCAGCTTCCCAACTCTCCAGACGTTTTGCATGAGAGATATTTAGGCATAGCAAAGATCTGTCTATGGAGTATTGTCGAAGCATCAGACTAGGGGACCTAGTGTTATTGTACCTCCTGTCAATGGGCCTCCCACCCCTCAATTTGAGTTCTTCGGATATGTTTAGAGGGAATGGCACTAGTCCTATATTATGCTGCCCTTGCGGCACGTGAGAGTACACCCAACACTCGGTTTGGTTTAGCACCTTACCCACCAGAGAGTGATAATCCTCCAAAGGATGCCCGCCTATATTCAGAGTACTGGGGGACTGGCATCGTTGGATGCATCTCTCTTCAACTAGGGAGTCGCAAAACTTGCAGATACAATACTCATCAGACAATAGCCCCTCACACTGCCTCCGAGTTCCTGAGCTAGCAGACCTTTTCATAACCCCCGGACCAAGCTTTATAATGGGCTGCTCTGAGTATTCTAATAACTTTTCCTCTGCCTCCATTTCATCCGTATCACTACCAGAACTCTCCTCCGTCCTCCATCCTCCTTCACAAAAATAGAATGTCCTAGAAAGAGTAAAAACAAGGAAAATCCTGGAACAAAAGAAAAACAAAAACCGCCACTCCATCACTGGAAAGATAGTACTGGGGCAACGTCTCTGGTTCAGGTGTCTCGACTGCAGGCTTTAGGTCTCCCGGAACAGACTCACAAGTGACAGATCTATGTCGTCGGTCTCAGTTTTATCTTGCACTTTCTCCGGATTATGGACCCTCCTGCAGTGGGTGGAATGGACCCAAGTGTCTCTCTCTGCAACCTTCAGTGATGTAGTACTGGTCAGCAGCACTTGGTACGGGCCTTCCCAACGGTCTGTTAAACAACCTGAACGTAAGAAATTGCGGATCATAACATAGTCTCCAGGTTCAACATCATGACAATTCGTTTCTGGCATACCAGGTGACAGCATTTTTAGTTTTTGTTGCTGTTGCTTTAGCTGTCTACTCATTCTTATAAGATATTGTACAGTCACTTCATTATTACACTTCAAGTCGTCTTGTGGACTCACGATCAAATGAGGTTGTCGTCCAAACAGTATTTCAAAGGGGGACAGATTAAGAGGAGGTCTAGGAGTGGTCCGAATGCTATGGAGGACCAATGGCAAAGCCTCAGGCCATGCCAACCCAGTTTCAGCCATTACCTTACCAAGCTTGTTATTTATAGTACCATTTACTCTCTCCACCTTACCACTGGCTTGTGGTCGGTAAGGGGTGTGAAGTCTGCTACCGATTCCCATGAGTTTACACATATTTTGGAAGATATCACCAGTAAAGTGGGTACCCCTATCACTTTCAATGATTCTAGGGATACCGAACCTACATACAAAGTCTTGTACAATTTTCTTTGCAGTGAACACAGCAGTAGTAGTGGCTGCCGGATATGCTTCTACCCAACCGGAAAACACATCAATACAAACTAACACATACTTTAGATTCCTGCACGGTGGTAATTGGATATAGTCAATTTGTATTACCTGAAAAGGTCCGTCTGTAGGAGGGATGTGGGATGTCTCAGTTGGAATAGTTTTCCCGACATTTTTCCTCAAGCAAGTAAGACATGACATTGCCTTCTTACCAGCCTGAGAGGAAAATCCGGGAGCACACCAGTATGCTCTCACCAGTTTGCACATACCTTCTTTACCCAGGTGAGTCAGGCCGTGTGCTGCTTCAGCCAGGCTTGGATAGTACGTTCGGGGAGCTACAGGCTTACCTTGTCCATCCCTCCAGAGTCCTGAGGACTCTTGACCACATCCCTTTGCCTTCCAGACCGCCTTTTCCTGCAGGGAACACAAATCTTGCATTTCAATTAATTTCTGCATGTCTAATGTCTGAAAAATCATCATAGTCTCGGTCGATACAGTCATAGGTTGCACTGCTGCCCATTTAGCAGCTTCGTCTGCCCTGTTGTTGCCCAATGACACTGGGTCTTCTTCAAAGGTATGGGCTTTGCACTTTATGATGGCTACTGTTCTGGGTAACTGTATCGCTGTCAGAAGTCCTTTTATGTGTTGTGAGTGTGCCACTGGCATACCTGCTGCTGTCGTAAAGTTTCTAAGACGCCAAAGGGCCCCAAAATCGTGCACTATCCCGAAGGCGTACCTAGAGTCAGTATATATATTGACTGATTTACCCTCTGCCAATTCACACACTCTCCTTAGTGCTACTAGTTCCGCCACCTGGGCTGAGTGAGGTGGGCCAAGGGGTTCAGCTTCTACCACATCCTGATCGTCTACCACAGAGTAACCAGTACATAGTTCTCCCGTCTCTGTCTGTCTATGACAACTTCCGTCTGTATAAAACGTAAAATCTACATTTTCTAAGGGGGTGTCGCGGATGTCGGGCCTTGCAATAAAGGTCTGATTCAGGTGTTCCATACAGTCATGCATGTCAGTATTCTTGCCTAACTCACCATCAACCAGGGTCTCCTCACCTCCCACCCTTTGTGTCTCTAGAGACACATATGGAAGGTATGTAGCTGGATTTAAGGTGCTACATCGTTTGATGGTGATGTTTGAGGGTGCCATCAGGGCTAGTTCCCACTTTGTGAATCTAGCTGAAGAAACATGTCTGGTTTGGGCTGAATTTAACAGAGCTGATACAGCATGGGGTGTATAGACAGTTGAATTATGTCCTAATACTACGTCCTCGCTCTTACTTACCAGAAGAGCAGTTGCTGCTACACTTCTGAGACATGTTGGGAGTGATCTTGCCACATTGTCCAATTGTGCACTGTAATATGCTACCGGTCTGCTAGCGTCACCATGTTTCTGTGTGAGGACACCTGCTGCACAACCATCAGCTTCTGTACAGTATAGCTCAAAAGGCTTTTCAGAATCAGGTATTCTCAATGCAGGTGCTCTAGTCAGACTATCTTTAAGATTAAAGAACGCTTGCTCTGACTCTTCTGTGTGTACAACACATTCTGGTTTTGAGGAAGAGACTAGCTCCTGCAATGGTAATGCCAGAAAAGAAAAACCTGGGATCCAGGATCTATAGTATCCACACATCCCCAGGAAAGTACGAATCTGCTTCTGGCTCTGCGGCAGAGTCATGTGTTGTATGGCCTCAATCCTGTCGGTTGTCAGGTGTCTTAGCCCCTTTGTGAGGCAGTGTCCTAAGTATTTGACTTTAGTCTGACATGGCTGTAATTTATCCTTTGCCACCTTGTGCCCTGTTTCTGAAAGATGAAGCAACAACAATTTAGTATCATGTAAACATGACATAAAAGAATCAGAGCACAGCAACAAATCGTCCACATATTGAATTAGAACAGACCCATTGTGGGGTTGAAAGGATTGCAAACAGTCATGTAAGGCTTGGGAGAAAATACTGGGGCTGTCAATGAACCCCTGGGGTAGTCTGGTCCATGTGTATTGCACTCCCCGGTAGGAGAATGCAAAAAGGTATTGGCAGTCAGGGTGAAGAGGGACTGAGAAGAAAGCAGAACATAGATCAATGACAGTAAAGTGACTAGCAGACGGTGGAATCTGCATGAGGATGACAGCTGGATTCGGCACTACGGGGAATTGGCTCTCAACAACTTTATTAATTCCCCTTAAGTCCTGGACTAATCTAAAGCCCCTCCCCCCAATCTTCTTCACAGGGAAAATGGGACTATTTGCTGTACTGGTTGTACGAATTAAAATCCCTTGTTGTAACAGCCTCTCAATAACAGGATATACCTCTAGTTCCACCTCCGGTTTTAATGGATACTGTGGGATTTTTGGAGCTATCCTACCACTTTTTAGATTGACCATGACAGGGGCTACGTTTGCCATCAGTCCAGTGTCTTGTCCATCTCTGGTCCATAGTGAACCTGGTATTTCCAGCAACATCCCCTTTACTTGAGATGGACTTTGTTCTATAACAGGAGAGTGTAACATTAACCTTTGAGGGGTGTCCAATATATCCTGCACCTCATGTGCGATCTTCTCCGGTATATCTAAGAACACACCATCTGAAGTACAGTATATGACACATCCCATTTTACATAACAAGTCTCTTCCCAGCAAGTTAGTAGGAGCCGCCGCAGCCAAGAGAAACGAATGCTTGGTATGCAGGGGCCCGATAGTAACTTCAGCGGGTTTAGTTCGTGGATAATGCAACACTTTTCCCATTACCCCCATGGCTGGAATGGTTTTATTGGTCACCTGTAGATTGAAAGGAGAGGTTATCACAGATCGGGCCGCCCCTGTATCTACAAGAAAGGTTTGTTTTCTACCAGCTATGTCAACTATCATTGTTGGTTCTTCTCTCAGACTCTCAGTTAACCTCACTGGCTGTAGACTAAAGGTATGACCTGACCCCTAGCGCAGACTATTGCTTTCCCGTGCAGGATTTGCTGCTATAACATGCGCAGGTAACTGTGTGTTCTCTTGCCTATGTGTGTTTCTCCGTGGAGGATACCTATATGGTTCCCTATCCATATGTGTATCCTGTCTTGCTTTTTTACAATCTCTTGCGAAATAGCCTTCTTCGTTACACTTGAAACATCTGATTATTCTATATTTCTTATTATGTGGGTTGTATGCTGGTGGTTGTGTATGCATCCCCTCTAGAGCCTGTATACTTACCGTCATTAACCTATCATTTTTCTCTTCCTTTTTCCTAAAAAGGTTTTTGTCATGCTCCACAGCAGACTCCCTAAGAGAATCTACTGTGATGCCTCTCCAATTACGTAATGTGGTTTGTACTCTCGTCTTTAAATTTTCTCTAAGGCCATCCATTAATACTCCTAAAGCTACCTCTCTGTGATGTGGGTCCTTACCTATGTTGGATATCCCATTAAACCGTGTTATCGCTGCTATAGCTCTAGCAAAGTAATCTGAGGCTGTTTCACTATCCTTTTGTTTTATGGTGAAAATCTTACTCCAATTTACTACTACTGGAAAATAGATGGCTAAATATTTGACAATTTGTTCTATATTTTCTTAGTTAATCTCATCAGTCAAGGTGTCATCTTCATCCAACAAACAATCTTTAATAAATTTTTGTATGTCAGTATGGGGAGGAAGACACGCCCTCAACACTACACGCCAATCCTTATCGGTTGGTTCGTGTGCATTTCCTAAGTCTTTAACAAATTTCTGACACTTTGCCAACTCTTTTCTAGGATCTGGGAATTCAGTCATAATGGAACGTAATTCTGATCTAGTCCAGGGACAATGCATTGTAACATTTCTTAAAGGAACTACACCATCCTTATCCGGTTTCCCATTGGGAACTGATATTGTGCGGACTGGGTATGCACCCACTGGTTCACTGGTTTCAGAAGTCACTACCGGATCTGCTGTTTCAAGATTTAGAACGCTATCACTCCTAGTGATCACACTACTCTCACCTATCTCAGCCATTGCTCCTTACCCATACTTACGCTGAACCTCTAGCATATTAACAGCATGAGCAATGGCCGAAATCACAGTGGGTTCATCTTCATCTTCTGATACACTTGTTTTAAACTGGCTTAAAACAGGATACAACTTAGCAATTTTCCTTTTTTCAGTTTTAATAACGGCTGTACTTATCGCTCCCGCCACGCTTCTCAACGGCTACTTCCGCCGTGCGTGTGCTTTTCGCCACGCTTACTTCCGCTGTGCATTCGCTGCTCTGCCACGTGTTACCTTCCATTTGCCACAATTTTAAACAATCATTATTTCTATTTCTCTTTTTCGTTGACTTAATCAACCATACTTTATCTTTTACAGTATTTAGTACCTCTGCATTAAAACTCCCTATTGTTGGGAAAGACCTATCACAATCTTTGGTCATCTTGACCCACGTGTCGCAATACGCAGTTGCGTATGCACCATATTTCTTACACATGAGAAATCTCGCTGAACCAATAGGCCCTTCCTTAGGCAGTACACTGGCCATCTCTAGCGTATGCTTAGCACCCATGTTAAACAACACCAATCTACACAGAACACAGAAACACCGCAATGCTCTGTTCCTTCCGGCCAACAATACTCTTCTATGTGGAACACAGACACACCGCAATGCTCTGTTCTTTCCACCCAACAATTTCAACCCTGTTGCTACAATCACCGCTAGAGATCTCTAATGCCCGGTGAACGTATTTCCAAATAGCCGCGTCCACTCGCTTACTCTTGTTCCGAACAAGAATCCCTAACACAGAAATAGTTCCTCGATAGCCCGGCTATCTCAAATTCCTGTTGAGTTTATTATCGCTGGGAGCGCAAGTTGATAAAATCAACATGCCTTTCCAGTATAATTCCTCCACGCACTTCCAATTTTACCCTCGCGGTTGTGTTTACCGTGCGGTTAGATCGCACCGCCTCTTAATACTAATTATCAGTAAACCTTGCAATCTATTGGTGACGCTTCGCGAAAACCCGGTTTTCGCACTCGGTATACCTGCCCTGTATACCGGCCTTCAGTTGGGCAACCCGCCTCGTCAGACAGCAACTGAGCACAATCCAGAATAAACAGCGTTACAAAATCACACACTATACACCTTTTCTGCGCAGAAAATCAAAAGTTCCCAACAATAGTAATAATGTCTCAGAGGCTTTCACAAGTAATTATACTATGCACATATAATAACTATCAAGACGATTGTTTAACCACGTGGAAAATCTACCGGAAGTTTGCGTACGCACAGCAGGAAATACACATACGCTAGGCAATGCAATACAGTTAAAACGCACAATGACAATAAAGAGAAACAGTTTTCTCTTTTGTCCCTAGGTTCTAGTTAGCGTGCCCTAGACAATGCAAAACGGACATTCGGTTTCACAACACAGAGTAAAATTCAGGTTTTGAACACATTGCGTTCTTACCCGTTTATGACGCGTCTCCACCCTTTGTTGCGGAACCGAAATCCGTTGGTCTTGCGTATCATCGGCAACGAAACCTCCAAAGCTGACGAGCCCCCAAATTGTTAAGTGCGTATTGTCGCTAACCAATAACGATTGTCGAACCTCGATTTGTGTTTCCAACGCACAAAGATTTATTCGCAAAAAGTAGTATAATATGTTCAAGCGAAGTGATAATAAATACAGCCGTTACTTATCGCAGGCGCTCTGGATCCAGTGTGCAGTCATTCAATACTGAAGTCTGGGGACAAGATGTCTGAACACTAGATGAGAAGCTGCTGCTTATATGCACACAGAAATACAGTAATACAATGGAGATGGTATAGCTTGCTTCTATTGGTTCAGGTTTCAGGAAGGTCCAAGGAGTTGTCATCATTGGCTAGTTCATACTAAAGAATCAAAAGGAGGGGGTCATCTCTCCAGGGGGTATGCTCTGCTCTTCCCGCCAAGATTCCTTAGTCTTAAGTAGTTCATAATTCCCTATCATTCATAACTTGTGTATGCACTCTGCGATTCCTTCGCAGAGTGAACCAAACAGTAGCAAATGTTAAGAGGTTTATTATGATACCACACATGATATGATTCCTTCAACCGGTTCCATATATTTCACTAATGTGCATATAACTTATAATATATAACATAAATACTACTATATTTCGACATAAATGACTATGTGTTGCAACTACCATTAATGTGTACTATTTTACAAGTATGCGTGTTTGTGCGAATGTATGGTAAAAGACCAAATACTGTAGCTGCCACGTGTTGCAGCTGCGTACGCCCTTCCACGCCGTAGCGTGCCCTTATACGTCGTAGCGTACCGTACGCATCTTTTCAGACAAAGACAACCAAGTTTGCTCGACTTTAATTGAAATGACTTTATCCAATTTGCTGACTTCGACAAAAGTCACTTAGATCACATTTGTGTGTTTGGGCTGAAAAATAAATTCACCTTCTTGACCTTATCTACATTCTTTTTGCCACATGATTGGCTGATTAACTATCTGCATTTAAAAGCAGGTATAACTAACAAAGTGGTCACTGAGTGTATGTTCCTTAAAGTGGGTGATATGTAATAGATTTGTGTTCAATGGCAGCTTCTCTGGGAGTCAAAGAGGTTAAAGGAGGCCCAGAAAGTTATTAGGGAGAATGCCCATCTTGGCTGCTCCATAGTTACATATCAATCCTGGAATAAGAGCAATGAGGATGGGAGAAAAGGGCATCAGGTTGAGTTGGCTGGTCCCCATGAGTTAAACAAATCAGCTCCAGCCATGCGTTTTATAGTGCCTTTTATCCTGCTGTTGGCAAGTTTAATATCCTAGCAGCCTACCTTACCCATGAGTATTATGAAGTGTCCCTCTTGATCCAATTTAGAGTCAGCTATCTGAAAGTGTACTGTGTTTTTGAGCATTATGAAAACATTTTGCTTTTTGGAGGTTGTCAAGAAACGGGGTGCTACTGGACTGAGAACCTTTTATTCATCACCTGTTTCTCACAGTTTAATGTACTTTTTAATCCTTGGCCCAAGCTAAATATATACACCAGAGCATCGGTGTATTATTATTTCATGGTATTGGGCACATTTTGCCCTTGCTATTACCTGCAATAATGTATGTATTAGAAATAGAAAGAATATTGCCATATTTTGTGAAAATAACAGGACAGCAGAAGTAATTTTGCTTGTGTTAGCTAAGGTAATTACCATTTGTCTCAAATGCCTATTTGTTATTAGGTGTCTCGTAGACCTGGTTTGTAATCAGAACAATGTCTGAGTAACTTGACATAGCTAGCTAGCAGCCCATGTTAATTGGCTAGGTCAACAGGTAAATCTGAGAGGTAATTTGGTTAGAACTTCTAGATGATATGCAATGTGCCTCCATAGTAATATACTGGCTGAAATAGCATTGGGAAATGTATTAGCATGTGTCAATATAAATGATATTGTATCAAAATGTATCACAGACTCAGACTGTGTAATGTGGCGGATACAATGTGTCAAATGTATTGTTGTTTCATGCAAGTGTGAAGTGTCATTCCTTAATATTATATTGCAACCCTTTGTCTAGTGTATTCAGCCAAATTCAGTCAAGCCATTCAATTGTATAATCAAGGTAACAGAGACAGTATGTCTTAAAGTATTGACTGAGGGACCATTGCTGTAAAGGGGGGGGGGGGGGGGGGCGGGGGAGGGGAATTGAGACATTTGACCTGACTCCCTGTGTATACAGCGCAGAATATAGGGAGAAGTGGATGCCAAGAGAGCTATTCTGGCTTGGAGGATCCTGGTGCACAAGACATCAGCAAAAAGGACTCTGGGCCAGGCATTGTGGTGCCGCTGGAGAAAACCCTACCAGGACAGGGTCTGTGTGAGTCAGTAACCCAGGCTGGGCGACACTGTAACTGCCTAGCTAATAGTTAGTGGTAGTATTTCAGTAGGACAAGACTCTGAAAGAGACTGAGAATATTATTTTGGAGCGCTGACTGCAAGAGGCTGGTGGAGGATACATGTTACCATTTACCCTGTATCTCGTGAACGTCTCGTGGTGTTATGCTGTCGTATTAAAGCCTTATTTTGGATATATTCTGGTCTACCCGAGTGAGTTGAATCCCACAGAGGCGTTCAGGGAGTATTCCACATATGGAAATCTTTATAAACTCATTGAAGGACCCTTAAAGGGGGGTGTCCTGTAAAAATATAAATCATCGTTAAGCTTCTTAATAGTGTTGTGCAAGAGAGAACATCTTTGAGATAAGACCCTTCATGTTTATTGCTGAGTCTGCTATCCATGGTACTAGGGTGGAAGGTGGGGGGGGGGGGGAAATGTCGTAACTGCCCACCTAAAGTGCAGAGTATATAAGGTGTGAAAATAAATTAGAACTCTCCCCAGGGTTAACATATTGTGACTGGGTAGAATGTAAAACACATACAAAAACAAATATCATAACAACATATTCATACCCATGTTCTCCTCTGAAAAGAATGGTACCACACTATTTTTGTATGCACACTTCTACGTATTGTTTTTCTTTTGTGTAGAAGCTATAGCATCATGTGTTCTTTTTTAATGATTGACCAGTGAGTATTTCTTCTGACCTACTACCACATGTACCACTGAGGATGGGTGGAGCTTGCCCATAGCAGTGAAGGCATTAATATTGAGTCTGTTTGAGACAGTAAATATTCAGTTAACAAGTCCTATTGAGACCATAGGAAAACAAATGAACTAAAGATTAAATTAAAGTTATTGATTTAATATACAGTAATACACAGAAACAAAACCAACTGACAGTTATGTTCCAGCCATATAAAATGTGAAATACTTGTAAGATGATCATTTGGACATGTAGCATATGCACTTAAAAAAAACCACATTATATATATATATATATATATATATATATATATATATATATATATATATATATATATATATATACATACATACATACATACATAAATAAACATATATATATGCGCACACACACACCACATGGCCGGAAGTATGTGGCCACTCCTTCTAATTAGTTTGTTTGGCCATTTCAGCCACATCTATCGCTAATAGATGTATACAATCAAGCATACATATTCGCAATCTCCGTATTTAAACATTAAGACCAGAATGGGTCATACTGAAGCAACTTTCAATGTGCACTACCTGTCAGTTCAGAAAATGTCTGCCTGCTAGAACTGCCTTGGTCAACTATAAGTGCTGTTATGGTGAAGTGGAAATGTCTAGGAGTGCACTTCACTGAATCTGGCAGTCTGATGGACGAATCTCCAAACTATAAAGTTTGGTGGAGGAGGAATAATGGTCTGGGGCTGTTTTTCATGCTTTGGCCTTTACGCTACAGCATACATTGACATTCTAAAGAAATGTATGCTTCCAGTGATGTGGCAAGTTTGGGGGAGGGTCCTTTCCTGTTTCAACATGACATGGTCCCTGTGCACAAACAGAAGGCTATATATTTTTTTTTTTTTTTTAAATGGTGTCCAGAGTTTGGTGTGAAAGAACTTGACTGGCCTGTTTAGAACCCTAACCTCAAACCCACTGAGCACCTTTTAGATGAATTGGAACACAGACTGCAAACTGCGCCTTATCGCCCAACATGAGTACCAGACCTCACTAATGCTCTTGTGGCTGAATGGATGTGAATCCTAGCAAGCATGTTCTAAAATCTAGTGGCAAGCCTTCCCAGAACAGTGTAACAGCAGCAAAAAGGTTCACATACATGTTGTGATTATATACACAGTTTAATACGTTCCGAAGAAGAAAATGCTTGTTTAAATCCTGTAGACTTGGTTGGAAATATCACTCATGGCACCATGATCAGTGACCAAGGAAGTCATCAGTGTCACATCAATTTCTTGGGGGGGTGTGAAATGTGTTCTATGCAATTATGCTGAAACTATCACTTCACATCCATAAGCAGATGTCACGATTACCCTGGTGAACATGTATTGCTGCTAAAGTACATGTTTCGGTCAGCATACAGAGTAAGGTCATTTTGTGCAACATGTAGATATCTGGGCTTTATTTCTTATATTTACAGTACAATATATATATTTCAATATCCCTATGGCACTTCTTATTCCACACATACATGTGAGCTACACAGAAATATTGAAGTAAATCAATGTTTAAATCCATAGCATTTACAGCATGTTCATCATGTATAATACAAATGCAAAAACGTAACACAGAATGAACTACGTACAACTTGTCCCACCCTGAAACATGATGAGTTAGAGATACAGTAGTATAAATTGCTACCCTTCGTTATCTTGCTCTCTAACAATGGTTTATAACAATCTGTCTAATATTGTATGTATTTTTCAGGATAGTTTTTCTTATGTGAGCTTTCCATCCCCATTGTTCACTTAATATGCCTAAATTATGTGGGAGACTAAAAAGACGTTATATTACAAACGTGTGACAACTCAACTTAAACAGCTACAGTATAAGAGAACTATGATGAAGCCAATGTAATATAATTGCAAGACACTTATAAGCATGATTTTTTTTATAAAAAGCAGCATTTACAAAAACATGGATTTTAATAGACGTGACTGATTTTATTTAAACAGCAACAATCCTTACAGAAATGCTGTTCAAATACACCTGAGGATTGGGAAAAAATGCACATCAATGCCACCAGTTCAGTATGAGCTCAATAAAATAATAAAAAAAAGTTGTATAGTTTTTCTTATAAGTGGTGTTTAAAAAAACAAAACAAAAAACCCATCAGTAAAGCATTTCTTAGAGGTTTACAGGCCAGCGACATCGTACACCACATAAGAATGTAATACTGGTACTTTTGACAAAGGAGTGTAGAGTCCCCTTTTATACGGTTTAGACAAGCAACTTGCTAGCTATCTGTACCCTCATCATCCTCCTCCTCATCTTCCTCATCGTCTTCATCCTTATTCTTGTCAACTTCAGAAGTATCCGATGACTCATGCAGGACCACATATTCCCTGCTGCTGAAACCAAATTTCAGAACATCTTTTTCTTTCAGCTCATAGTACTTTTGTGGGTCAATTCGTTGGTTGTTTAGGTAAGTGCCATTACCAGACCCAAGGTCAATGATGTAAGGTCGGACTCGTCTACCCAGTGTCCCATTGGCACGAGTAAACTGAACCATCCTAGAAACACAAAGAAAACAAAAACACTCTGAAAAACAGAAATATTGCAGAAACAAACCACAAACAATTCCCTGTTCATGATGCATATTAAAAGAGAATGGAAGAGTGCGTGTATTTGCAAACGCATGTGGGTGTTGCACCTTCATATGACTGTAACACATGGACCAGTAGATGCTCTTTCCAATTTTTAACTAAGTACATTGCTTTTCCTTTCCAACTATTTATTTATATCATCAGTCAAAATTGCTTTCTGAAAAAAAAAAAGAAAAAAAAAAAAAAAGGGTCCCAAGGCAATGGGGGAAAAAAAACAAAAAACAAAATACCTTTGCCTATTGATATAAAAACATGGTTGGAAAGCACATGAGTTAGAGAGATTAAGGAATGTATTAAGTAGACGCTGCAGGTAGGTATGTACAAGCCAATAAAAAGAGCTTTAATGCATGAGAGATCTAATTTTTGTGAAACTTATGCAAAGTATACCAGTTCTACAGCTATTGCTGACTGAAAGTAGTCATAATAATCTGTACAAAATTTGGTGTTACACTGTTGTACAGAATGAAAGCAATGCACATTCAATAATAATATATACAATCTATAGCATATGTTGTTAAGTCATACAAGGTAATTACATGGGATACAGGAGTTCGTCTTCTACAACATTCAATGAGAAACTCTTAAGTGGTTTAAACGTAGCTTTCAGACAGTCAAAAAAGGCAAAATAATAGTTTTATCAATGACTACATTAGCTTGCCTTAATAAAAAACAAATACATCCAAAACAAAAACAGAAAAAACAAGCTCTTTATTCATAACAGGGAAGATTCATTCAGTAACAACTGCCCCTATGAAAACAATACAATTATTTTCTTACCGGTACTGTAGAACAGCATGTTGTTTGGAGCAAGACGGATGATCTATGGGTATATCAGCAATATGTCTTTGCCTGCCTAGGAGGTACGCACTTTGCCTATGAATGTACATGACAGGGAGAGCCTCATCATTTTTGAAGGGATACAGACGCCAACGTCTCTTTGGGATGCGTGCTTCTGCTGGCTCACTGTACTTTATTACGACCCCTCTGAAAGTATTTGTGTCTTCTAGCAATGCACCAGAAAGTTCAAAATTGGGCTTATCTTTTTTAACTTGCCCATTGTTATCAGCCTCCTGATTTTCTGTCTCTCCTTCCTGCTCTTCTCTTTGGCGTCTTTCCCTCCTTCGGTCGTTGTGGAATTCCCTTTCTGCTCTCTGCTCTCTTATATGTGATTCCTCCAGATCTCTTACTCTGTGTCGTGAATGGCTGTTGTGCCCTCTGTCTGCATCTTCTCTATGTCTGTTCCTTCTGTGATCATCTTCCCATCTCTCCCTGGGCTGCCTGTCCTCATGTGTTCTGTGAGAGTGTTCTTCTTTTTCCTTTGGAAACATTGAAAACCCAATGAATAAGCTCAATCTCAACTTTGAAATATTCAGTTATGAACCATAAGGGTAATATACATTTTTCAGCGTTGAACTGGCATTCTACTTCAGCTCTGTTAAAAAGTATTAACTTCACAGCGCCTACATTTTTAGGATCACTTAATGTGACTTAATGTGATCTGTAATGGGCCAAAAAGCTTTGACATCACTGATCCCAACCACTGTGAATTAATCCACCACCACAAATTTGCAAACCTGCAAGCCAATTTCTATAAAAAGAAGAACCTCTTTCCTAACAAGGCAACCTTCTGTATGGGCTCAGAGATTATGGTGGACATAAGTAGTTAAGTACAAAATCATTCAGTTTTTTCAGCTCACTAATACAGTCTCTGATATATAGCAATGTTAAACAATGGCTTTACTTGCTCATTAACATGTTAAGTGACATTTATAAAATAGAGCTCAATGGAATTTCTCTGAAAAAAAAGGTGAAAAAATTATGTAAACTATGTGCAAAATAGTTATAATTGAAAATGTAACTTTTCCCCTAGATTATTTTCAGATTTTTGCAGTAGGAGAGGGCATGACTTAGTTTTGTGAATTATAACAAAGCTGCTTTTTATTATTTTTTTTTAAAAGAAAATAAAACATTTTATTAGGCACACAATAAATATCAAGGCAGAAAACTGTTTTTGCAATAGTTAGGCCAGGATAGGAGTTAATTTTTTGGCAAAATTAGATCAAAATGTTTTCCGCCTTAACACATCTTGTTGTATGAGAATCAGAGTCCTAATTTGCAAATGAAATTTAGGCATGGAAATTTATTTTGATAAAAAGCATTAGGGGTCTATTTATTAATGACATTTTTCATTAAAGTCCCTTGAAAAAAGCAGTTTTCGGGAGATAATCACGTATTTAAGTATCCTGTTAATTTAGGACTAGGGCATCGCAAATCTGCTGCTGTTCCTGTCTCTTCTAACGCAAAAGCAGTCCCCATAGGTTTCTATGGAGACTGCTATTTTGCACCATTTAACAAGTTCCGAAAATTAAAGATTTTCAGAACTGGTGCCCAATGGCATTATCCATTGAAGCCTATGGAAAGAGCATTGCAGTAAAGGGATCTTCGGATCCCTCACTGCAATTTACCTGTTTTCCCAGGTAACTCCGGTCACTATTGCAAAGGTGGTCACTTTGTGAAAGTGACCATGCAATACTTTAACACCATGCTTGTCGGACTTCAACTTTCAGCTGGTGGGGGAATACTAGCTCCACTGCCCCACACCGTTTCAAAACTATGAAGCCGTCACCTCAACGCTGGTCCCTACCGCACCTTGTATTCTGCTCTTTCCCTTCAGCAGTCAAAAGGGAAAAAGAATGGCTGAATTGTCTCAAGTGGCTCCTGTATAAATACCAAGCCTCAAAATTAGAAAAGAGGAGCACACCATCAGTTATTAAGATTAAGGTTCATCCGATTATATCTATATATCTAATCTATGACAATTACCACACTACCACAGACATTTCTACTTTCTAACACACATTAACAAATATACCTGGTTACTGTGGTGCAGAGCTTCTTAGTAGTAGTCGTGCATAAAGTAAACACAAGAAAAATGATAAATGATAATTTAGTTTAATATCCTTCGATAAACATTACCTGCTTTATTTTTACAGGAAAGCGTGCTGGGCTCCTACTTTCACCTCTTTCCCTTTTTCTTCGTTTGATAGATGACCTACATATAAACAAAAGGTTTAGTATCTAAAAGTAAATAAAAAAATAAAAAGGCGTTCAAATATGAAACTACCAAAAATTGATCAGAGAACAAGGAAATTATAGTTTTTCATTACAATTTATTAAAATACATATTATATACACATATTTATACTGCAATGTTAAGATATTACATATAAAAACAATTTTCAAGGAGCTCTTGATAAAGAGTCCTGTTAGGATACAGTAATATTTTTGTTTCTTCCAAGCTCCAGGAATGCTTTGTTTCACTTTCCTCCCTTCTACATCAACAGCAGCCACTGTTTGCAACACACACAAGCAGAAAGTTTGAGAACAGAGTGCCCCCCCCCCCCCCCCACATAGAGCATAAGCTCACTGTATTACATCTTTAGGTTCCTTCCCTCTACCGTTCCGCCTCTTCATACGTAAGGAGAGAAAAGTCAGGTAACTACTTCTGTCCTGCTATCCTGACCCCCTATCATCCCCATCGCCCTTCCTGCATAACACCTTCACTTCCACATCGTCCTACATTTTTTATACCTAGCAGAATACCAAATTCCACACATTCTACTGTACCTTTATTTCAGAACTTCACTTATCCACTCTCATTGGACCCCAACTCCTGAATAAATACATCACAGCAATTTAAAACAAGCAGTGTTCCATAGCTATAGGCAGAAACAATATGACTATTGCCAGCAGGACAGATTAAATCCATTGAAGCAACAGTCCAACTAGAACCATCCTGGGGGCACGTTCTATTACCACATCTTGATTATTTACTCTTCAAACTATATAGGGACTCGGGAGTTCCTAAAGAAGAGTTTGATAACATATGTGATGCAATGATACAATCTGTGACAAGGCTGCTTTACGCTAATGCATATGTATATATCTACCTAAATGTAATTAACTTTGGTAGATATATATTGGGAGAATTAACTGAAAACTGTCCATTTAATTCTGCCTTATCTCAGGCATACAGAAGATATGAACTATGTAAGCATTATAATTTTGTAATATTTATCCCTTTTGTTTTTGACTATTTAATTTTTGTATGTCATTTATTATGTTTTTTTTTTATCATATCAAAGTGACCTGTACCTTTTAATATTTATCCCAAAATATAAACAGGTTTTGTCCTTGACGCTCTAATGAATCCATATGACTTTTTATGAAGATAAATATTGCTCGTCTATCTTAACTATGTGAATGCTGGTGTTTGAATTGTTAGCCCTTCTGGCTAGCAAGGAGCAAGCCGAGTGTACATTTGTGTAACAGAATTTTGATATGTTAACCCTTTGAAGGCGAGTGCAGCTACAGATTATACGACACTGACTAAATATAGTTTCTCTTTACCTAGGTATTTGTGTTTTGCCACAGAATGTTATAGACCAGTTGTGACAGCAGTTCTGACACAGAGACTCCCTGCATCCCTTATAGCTGCGGCAAGTAGTCACAGAACATTACTCTGATTATAAGAGAAAATATTATCCAGCAGTCAGCTCGAACATACTTGTTTTTTCTCCGGGATGTCGGCGATTCCTCTCCGCTACTTCCTGGTGCCGGACTGGGCCGTGCTCGGTAACGTCTGTCCGGACTTGTCCTCTCCTCCTTCACCTGGATGATCTCCGGGCTGTGCGGTCTCCTCTTCCTGTGCCTACCCTCCTCCCTGGGCCCATCCATTGTCCGACCAGCCAGTCCGGCTGTTGCCGCTGTTACCCGGTCAGTGTCAGAGAGGGACCACTACCGACACTTGGTTACAACACTGTCTGCGGGTACCGGAAACTGCAAAGTATGCCGGGTACTGACGTCTCCGCCTGCGTGGTAACAGTTTCCGACTTTAGTGTTGTGTATAGACCAAGGGGACGGTTTCCCAGAATACCACTATGCGATGTGAATATTTGGAGAACACATATATGTAGTGGTACAGCCGGACTGCCAGGGCTTTTATTTTTATTCCCAACATCAATAAACAATACATACCTGGGGCACACTGTAGTGACTGCTGCGGACTCCAGCTCATCAGGTAACTGCAGTAACTGGACAGCGCAATACAATGTCCCCTGTCCTCTGATGTATGGCCAGGATATGTTATATCGGTGTCATCCGGTCTTCTAGGAAAGACAAACCCGGCTAACGGTACCACCAAGGAGGCCTGAACGTGTCTGCCTGTCATATTCAGAGAACCTATTAACAATAAGTCATTAAGTTACAAGGATTAAATTTAGCCCTGATTGCTTGATGTGGGATGCTGGGCTATGGTGTGGCAAACATACAAATACACTAAGTAACAGACTACCTTAGTGACTTTAAGAAATGTTATTTTCTTTAAAAAAGACAGCTATGCTTGGGAACAGAGCTACCTGCTCTGTGAGAAAAAGAAGAAACAAATAGGGTTACCAATATCTAATCCCCCAAATAGGTAGTAGGGTTGCAGTTTGTTACTTAGGGGTAAGTTCAATTCTGTGCAGTGTGTTTCAGGGAAGATGTTGCAACTGAAATCTCCACTTATTTTCCCTCATGTTCCATAGAAGTGCGTAGAAAAATGAATGGAGATTTTTACAGTAATAGGCGGAAACATGCACATGCAAGCATCAAGGCAATATTTAGCGTCCCCTTGCTCTGAATTGAATCTTCCCCTTATGAGGGGAATTCAACTCTGAGGAACATTTTTACTATTACTATGGTAAAATCCTCGCACCCCAAATCAGTGGAGATTTCTGTAAAAATCTTGCGGCTACAATGTTCCTCGGAACATTGCGGTTAATTGAATTCCCCCTTAGTGTTGCAAAATGTTTGTGATATAATTGTGCAAGTTAAAGTATGTGGTATTATAGATGGTCCCTGTAATGTTCTTACACAAATACTTATTGTAATGCATACGTGCACTGCAAAGTATGTTTTATAATGTCATAGTGTGCTTCTGATAACTATTACCTATTGCATGCCCAATCATAATTAGTCGCTGTAAGAGTCTACAAAAATATCTTGTAGAGCTGTCAGTGATGAACACTTATACACAAATGACAGTTGAACCGTTATTTTATGTTAATATTATTTTTGTGGTTACATGTAGCGAGCGTTAACCAACAAACTTATTGAAGTGCAAACTAGATATCTTTTAGTCCTATTTTTAAATTGTCTGCCAAACTTTTAGGGCCTGAGTCATTAAGGAGAAGAGAGCAAAGCATAACAAATTAGTAACTTTGAACCTGGGCAAAACCATGTTGCATTGGAGGGGGAGGTAAATTAAAAATGTGGGGACAGATTAATAGTTGGGGTAGGGCATATCGTAGATCAACTTTAAATTTCAGTGTAAAAATAAACGTATCAAGTATTTGTGTGCTAGATGAGAAAACAGCCAGTGTTTAACTTATGTGCAAAATAATAAACTTATATGCACCACTTGCCTTGTAACATGGTTTATCTCGGAAAACATTTGCTCCTTTTTTTTGCCTTACTTTCCTTAATGACTCAGGCCCTTAGACTCCAGTGCATGGAAGAGTTAAACCTCACATGCCACACAACACACTGGAAATATTAAAAAAGTGAAAAGGGTACTGTTTGTGGAATAGACAGAAATTAAATAAAATCACAGTTAGCTGGTCTTATATTGGTGTTTAATATTAATATAATATTTGTTACAGGAAATCAAAACTATTATAATTTCAGTTGTAGTTTGTTGATGTATTCTTTAATTTTTATGAAAAAATAAATAATTCTAAAATGTAGTCTAGTGTCTTATTTATTTTGTTAATTGATAGAGAATTGGCAAATCAATGTGTATTCTTTATGGGGGTATACAATTTGAATAGGGTTTTTGATTTTTCAAGCATTTCTCAATTTTATTAAACAACAATTACTGTATAATTCACTGTGACTTGGTTTTTCTCACAATATCATGTTGTGATATTCAGAATTCTTCACATCTATTAGCAGTATGTTTTTCATCCAGAGCTCTGTGTCCTTAAATCAATTCAACTGCAACTACAGTTGTTGTTCTGTAAGTACTATCAGTCACTTGATATCTGAACTACAAAGTTGCTATTGTCCTTAGATCTTTATATCAGCCAAATATTCTTACATTTTTCATATTCGCCACTCTCCATCTTCCTTGCTGTCCCTGTTTTGTCTTACGCTGAATGGTTTTTGATGCAATTTGCTAATCTGATAATTGCAGCCTTGCATTTATTATTCTGCATATCAGTACCCATTGTTCTTATAGATGTAGAATGATCAGCACAGAGATTAAATGATGAATGTTGTTGTTTCCATTCCAGCATGTCAGAGTTTGCTGCACTTCTCTCTGTTCAGCAGTCCCTTAGACAGTGCTTTGATGTTATAGAACAGCTGCAGGAGGAATGGAAACTTGCCATAATGGATTGTAATTCCTTGATCAATACATTGAGTAACCTGGCTGAGCAATTGCAGGCCTGCCAGAAAGTTACTTTCACAAAGACCCCTCTGAGTGCTTTCACTGATCTGCAGGATCGACTTCGTTATAAACTTGAGGCAGCAATGGACCTAACCCTGGAGAAGTTAACTGATAATATGTAAGTTTGTAACTCCATCAAATTCTAAAGTATGTATGTATGTATGTATGTACTGTGTTATTTTCAGTATTTATCATAGTAAGAGCACATAAGATTTGCTTGTTATATATGCTGAAACTTCTTGTGCATTTTTTTGCATCCATGAAACATGATACTATTTATTTAATTCATGTATTACATTGCATCTGCTTTGCAAACAAGGGAATGCAAGCTATAGCTATAATTGAAGTTGCAGATGTTTTCTGTAACTTTTTAAAGCAAACTTAAATGTTTTATCCTTTCGATATCTGGCCCCAGACATTGTTCGCACTCCCTCTCTGGGTACCAAACATATGTACTTCTTTAGAAAAATAATTTCCAGGAGATTTGATGCTGTGTTGCAGGCAAAGGGTGGTCACACCAAATATTGATTTGATTTAGATTTCTCTCCTGTTCATTCACTTTGTATTTTGTTTATTGATAAAAAATAAACTATGAACACTTCTATTTTTGAAAGCATTCTTACTTTGCAGCAATTTTTCCACACCTGCCTAAACGTTTTGCACAGTATTGTACATTATAAATACAAAAATGTATATGAAGGTAAAATGCATGTTTTTCAATCTCCATTTCTCCACAGCAAAATTCAGTGCTGTAAGCTCTCAGGAAGATGAATAGTATCAAAGTTATTTATTTAGTCAAATAGTTTTGTAAATTAATTTTCAAAATTAATTTGGAAGCTTAATAAAATCTGTTCTAATCCATTATCATTACAGGTGTATACTCCAAAAAGTGAAGGACTCTGTGAGTCACAAGGTGGGATCGGTCCTCTATGTTTATGAGGTGAATGCAGAGAAGTTTAGCCTTGAGGCCTCTCTTCAACCCTCTTCTCTCAGTCCTTCTATAGCTGACATGTTAGAGTGGTTGCAAGATATAGAAAAATATTACAGAAACCAGTATCCTTTCTAAAGTAGTTTCATGTTATTTAAGTTTTTCTTAGGAATGTCTCCATGCATATTTGTTACTAGCTGTTTAATTGCCATATTCCTTTAAAGGGTTGATCGCTTTAACATCTCCTTGAATCGGTTGTGCCCACCTTGTATAGCAAAGGGGGATACCTCTTTTCCCTTGGAATGCCCCTGGTAACTGAAGCTAGGTGCCAGCTGGAGACCTAAACCCATCCATAGTGCTACAGTTCTGTTGACAAGCTATGGATGGCTTGTAAATATGGAGGGGCATGGTTGATTTAAGGTTTTAGTTTCCAAAAGTATACAACCCCCTTTGAAAAAGTGTCATGGATATTAGCCCTACAACAGGAAAGCTAACACTAGGACAGTGCTATTATATGGGGAACTTGTTATATATCACACACAGTCCATCAAGCCTATTTAAGGCACATTTGGGTGTGACTCACAAGCCAGCCTTTGCTAGATGTAAACCCCTATACCTGGGAGGTGAGTGCATCTGATTTTAACTACATTTTAATAATGTTTAAAGCATATAGGTCAGTGTAGGACCTGCATATAATGAGGTACCCTTGACGTTGGGATGCAGGCTTAAGTCTTTTGATCAAAATATGAACTAATATCTCATGTTTTCAAGACACACACAGATATGCAGTTTAAAGGATAAGCGCTGACAAATTTATTTTTGTTTTGTATACATATATCACACACACCTATCTCATTTTAAAAAAGGTATAAATTGTAATGGGGTCCTTAAGACCCCTCCCCCCATTAGACTAATATAGTTTTAATATGTAAATAAAAAGGGTAATATTCCACATAAACTGCTCCACTCTGAACCTCTCTGCGCAATGAGGGTGAATTGCATGTACTCTGGCAAGCCTTCGCTGCTCAGTCATTCCCAAGATCTATTTCCACGCAAGCTGCCTGTGGTTGGCTAGTTTGGGGAAGACACTTGTGTTTGGCTGAGCAGCAAAAGCTTGTTCATGTCAATTCAGTTCATTGTCAGTAGCACTGGGTGCTCCTTGTGAGTAATTTCATTGTACATGATAGTGCTTTATTTCAGATGGATTGCAACAAGACAGAAGAAAGATTTTATAATAAAGTGGATAACAAGGTAATTTTGGGTGTGATACATTTGGCATAATGTTTTTAGGTCCCCCTTTTCCATTATACTGGGATCACTGTGGTTGTAAAATTGCAACTCCAGGGGTCCAAAAGCCAATTTTTCTATCATCATTGTGCCCACAGTCCCCCGCTGACCAGGCAGGTGCTGGCTCATATTGGAGGTCTCCATGCTGTAGGTTTCCCTGTTATAGTGTGACCAGAACAGCCTGTCTGACCTGGTGCTGGTTTAAACTTTAGTGTGGTACACCCAGGCTCATTCTCTCAGGTTGTCTAGCAATTTGACTGGTTATGGGTTTTGGAGGGGGCACATTTTCCATTTATATTTATTGCAGCATTTTTGAAATGTAGTGGGGAATTGTTTGTGAATCATTTACTTTTGCAATTGGTGTTAAGAGTCCGCAAATAGTCCAGTACTGTTAGTGATTTATGCGGAGGTTTGGAAAACTGGCAAATTATGGGTCTATTTGCCTTTAATAATTTTAGTGTATAGCAAATTTTGAAATAGTTAAAGAAATAGCAATTTATATGTTTTTTTCCTCGCTGTTTGTGCAAATTGACATTTAGTAAACTCACCCTTCCCATACACTTTTTCCTGTATAATCATACAAAGTAAGAGAAATTTAAAATAGTTTGCTTGCTTTCACTTAATAGGATTATATATTTCCTACTTGATTAATATTTCAATTTTGATATATGAAACCTGTGTACTTAAAAAATTCCCTGAACATAAAGTTAGATACTTACAGCGGAAGCTTCTTCTGCAGTTGCGCAGTGATTGTTTGGCAGAGATCAAGAGTTTACCTCATTCCTGGGGAAAGTTGGAAGATAAATCATCATCCAAGCAACAGCTTGTACAAGGTATTGAGCAAACCAATTAACTGCACTAGAAAGTACTATTTGATAGCTAATGGCAGCTATGATTATTATGTACACATATTGCACTGCATATTGGCCTATCTACTATATAAATGCCTAGTGGCGTGTGTGAAAAAAAAACAAAAAAAACAAGCTGCAGCGCCACCTGCTGGGCAGAGTTATACACTGACCTATATATTTCTTGAAGGAGAAGTGACAGTTGGGAGTGGTTGGTGGTTGCCAGGGGTGACAGTGGGGAGTTTTTAACACCTTAAGTAGCTTGATGAAGGATGTGGCCATGAAGATGAAGGATGAGGTGATGGAGAAAAATGATGAGGTGGTGACATGTGGACAAAACCACGTTAAAAAAGGGCGCTTGCGTCGGGAAGTAACGCTCTTCCCCTGAGGAGGCCTGGGCTAGGCCCAAATGCATGACAAGAACCTTTTTAACACCTTAAGTAGCTTGATTTGACTGGAATGCATGAGTATCATGCACGGGTTAACTTGTAATATAATAATATTAATATTGCCCCCTTAATATAATGAGAAATAAAATATGCACCCACAATTTCATTTTATATTTAGTTTGCCCTTTAATCAATAAATAATGATCCTCAACATAATTCATAAGTCAACAGTGCCTCCTTTTATATTCTGAATGCAAGAGAGGTCAAACAGCATGCAGTTTGAGCAATCTGGCTTTTCACAACCATATCTTTTGTTTTGGCTGTTTTGTTGACTGTGTTCTCAGCGGTGTTTCAAACAGCAGCTTAGTAAATCTGACTATTTGTATTTTGATCATGTTAAAACACCAGGATGACGATTTGTGAAACTTGTTTTCAGCCGTTTTACCAGCCAAATAGCCAGTAAATATCCCTGTTTAAAATGTCAGAAAATTGGCTGTTTAAGTAAACCTCCCTTTAGTAAATCTCTCCTTAGGACTATTTCACTTTACCCTATTAGGGGTGGATTTAATAAACCTTCTGAAAAAAGGAAAAGTGTATGTGTTGCCCATAGCAAGCATCAGATTCTATATATTATTTTGTAGAATGTACTAGATAAATAGTAGCTAGAATTGGTTTGGTTTCTATAGGCAACTCCCCCAATTTTCTTTTTAGATGTTTTATTAAATCTATCTCTAGGTGTTAACCAAGCAGCAAGGTTGGATGGTCAGGCAAGTCTCTTACTGACAATCCAATCCAAAATTTGAAGGCATAGAAATTAGAATACTGGAATACTAATTAGTATAATATGATCTAAGTAGAATAACTACTCTTTATCATGAAATTGACTGCTGCCTACTTGTCTAAACTTTCTGTTTTTTTTAATGATGACTGAACATATTTGAAATAATAATTATTTAGTTTTTTTTTTATTACAGATACGTTACTAAATGTATCATTCTTTCGTGAAGCTGTTTGAAACAATGGACTTTTCCAACACTCTCCATGTTCGAGGAGTCACAGATGTCATATCAAGCTCTTGACCTACTGAAGCAATGTGAAGTATTTTTACACCTGGTAAAACACAGCACATAAATAGAATTTTACAAATCCTATGTGCCCTCTGGACACAAGCTTGAAAGACTGGGCATATTTCTGCATTTTGTGGATTTTCATCAAGACATCTGTTCTATGTGTTCTTATGTAGCACTTTTAAACTTGAAACCTATATTTATTTTGTTTTTTTATCGAGTCTTCTGAAGAGATTCTGACTTTACAGCAGCTTCCATGGCCAACTACAAGTTTCAAAAATCAGCTTCATGATGAGCAAATTTGCCTTGATCAAGACATGGGAGTAATAGTATTTTTCTAAATTATGACTTTGTCCTTATTTATAAATAAATTAATATTTGTCATAAGAGTATATTTGAATTGCATTTTAAATAAAAGATTGAGTCCTGTAATCATTTTCACAGAAAAAAAAAACCCTGTACTTTTGCTTCTGCTATTCCTGCATGTCGCTTGGCACTTCACAGGGATTGCTACGTAAAGTTGTATCCCACTGGCTACTAGACTGTGATCTTTTAGTTGAGTGAAGTGTTTGGAGCAGAAATATTTTTTTGGTGCATTTTGCTGAACATGTTAGCAAAGACTAAATAGATTCAGAACTTCTTTTACAATCTGATACTAGATAATTTCATATCTGCCACCCTTCACCCTAACCTTCATAAGTTAGTATATTTAATATAGATTAGTTGTACAAGGACTCAGAATGCTTACTCCTCATTGTTATCGACCAAATCATAAATTTGTGAGCTTGGACTTATCTACTTGCACACAAACCCTGTTTAATATGCCTGTTCTTGTGGCCAAAGAAAGAGTGTGACACATGCTGAAAAGAACAAGGAAAACATTGTAGGGCTAACCAGGCCCCCACCTACATATACACTAACACAAATCCTCTAACTACACTTGCAGGTTAGGAAAAGAAACAATGGCTTGACTGTAAATGGAGTATGCACATGTCAATTTATTAAAAAAAATTCTGTTGTGTTTGGAAACAGGCTAATTTACAAACTTGAAAAAGTGTTGTACAAATGCTGTTTTGTGATGTCACATTCTATAAATAACATGGTAGGCTTCTCTTTTAATATGTATAATTTTTGCTATAATTTATCCATGATTGTGTTTAGTTGCCACAATTACTACTATACTCTTTACATTTGGGGACAACCATAGTAATAAAGCAAGACTGGGTATTAACAAATGGACAAATAGGTAAGAGGGCCCTGCTTGCAAGCTTACAGTGGAATCTTCGGACATACCGTAGGTGAATTTTTCATGAAACTGTCAGGGTGTCTACTCTCTGTATCCATGGAGCTATGTGTCAAGAGAAGAAATTTGTCATTTCTGTTTGTCACTATAATGTCCATTTTAGGAAGTCCAAATATTTCTATCAACTAGAACACTTCCTGGTAAAGAGACCTTTATCCTGTTTTTGAGTGAGATAATTGGCTATTACATTCTGCTTTCCTGTTACCGGCACCACTGAGAGTGATTTCTCTCTGCCCCAGACATAACTCTTGCTACTTCTATCATCAAGGTTCTGCATCTGGTACCTCCCTGGCGATTTATGAAGGCTACCACTGTCCTGTTGTCTGAGAATTTTCTGAAATATTTCCCTTTTAGATGAAGATGAAAATGTTGAATTGCTTTCGACACTGCTCTCCTTTCCATAACATTTAAATGAAGAATTTTCTCTCTCTTTGTGACCATGTGCCTTGTGCCATTTGTCCCTGATGGAGGGCTACCCATCCAGGGCCGGATTAAGACATTGTAGGCCCCTGGGCTAGGGATACTGTGAGGCCCCCATTTGTCAAGCAATTTAGTCTGATATTGCCCCCCCCCCAGTAATATCGTATTGGGCATGTCTACCTTCTCACAATCTAACCCTAATTTTTCCACCACATCTTAAACCTAACCTTCTCCTACCTCATCACAACCTAACTCTAACCTATTCCTACCTCCTTTTAGCCTAACCCTATGCTCTTACCTACTCAAAGCTCCCCCATGGAACCACTAAACTGCAAATGAATGAACCCCAACTTCAAATGAATCTGCCTAACCCTAACCAAGTACAATCCCAGTGTGTTTTATGGCTCTAAGGCCTGCGTAAGAGAATATATTCACAAAGCTCACTTGTATTTCTGGATAACAGGTCAAGTGCAATATATATATATATATATATATATATATATATATATATATATATATATATATATATACTGTGTATGTATGTATACGTGTGTGTGTGTATATATTTATATATATATATTGTAACAAAAGGAGGCATTTAGCTGGCAATATGCAAAGAAAGCAGGGAAGTAGATTAAAGACCTATGTATGAAAAGCAATGGTTTACGTTTGGTTTAACTTACATGACTTGAAATCCTTCCTCTCAGCAAATAGACAGGGTGTGTGTCTGTCAGAATTACAGAGGCAGTGATGGGCGTTTCCTTTTAAAGAGAAGGTGGGTGTGTCACCTGTCCATCAAGCTAAGGCTGGAGGAGGAGTATCAGGTATAAAAGCTTGTTTATATCATTTGTGCAGGAAGATCAACGCTGGGTAAGCTGGCTGATCCTGAGAGAGAGCTGGACTATGTATAGCTAGCGTTTAGGGTCTCCAAGTATTGCTGTGCAATTATACGGTGTCAAACATTTACCATCCTCACAATAAAGCACCATAAAAAGAAAGAAGTTGTTCACGTGTGCTTCTGCAGTAGCGGGCTCTTGCCACAAGTGGTGTCAGGAGTGGGAAACTCCGGGAAGCAAGTTTCCGCTACCCAACCCGTGCAGACGTCAACATGGAGGAAGTACTGAGAACCCTTGTGAATGTGGCCGCTGCGCAGCAAGAACAGCAAGCTCAGATGCTACGAGTTGCCGAGGCACAGATGGAAAACACAAGGCTCTTAAGAGAAGAGTTAAGCCAGGTGAGGCATGACAGAAATGAACCACTTGGTCCTGTTCTCCAGAAAATGTCGCCAGGTGATGACATAGAAGCATATCTGGTGTCCTTTGAGAGACTTGCAAAATGGCCTCCTAAAGATTGGGCTGAGAGGCTGGCGCCATATCTGACTGGTGAAGCTCAGCGAGCTTATATGGATCTAGATGAGGAACGGGCCTCTGACTATCTGTGCCTAAAGTCTAAGATACTGGCTCGCATTGGAGTTTCTGGGCCAGGCCGAGCCCAGCACTATCACCAATGGCGCTATGATAAAGAAAAACCGGTCAGAGCGCAAGTGGCTGAGCTTTCTAAAATTTTAAAGAAATGGCTGCAGCCTGAGGAGAATTCGCCTTCTCGGATTATTGAAGTTCTGGTGATAGATCACTGCATCTGGGGGCTGAACCGCGATTTGCAAAGGTGGGTTCTGCAATCAGAGCCAAAAACTTATGAAGAGCTTGCCACCGTGGTAGAAAGGTTTTGTGCGCTACAGCAAATGACTAAAGAACCTGCATTTGTGCCAAAGCCGCTGCCACGCCAAAAGCCAGGTTTGACAATCCTTGCTACAGGGCCCAATGGCAAAACTGCTAAGGACAGAGGGCCAGGTGCAAAGCTGTCTAATCTGAAGTGTTTTGAATGTGGTGAGCTAGGCCACTTTAAGGCAGAGTGTCCTAAACTACAGGAACCCATGGACTGTTCCGTGGCACATATTGGGCCTGCATTTCTGTCACTCACCGGACCGTGAGTGCCTCTTCCCGGACATTTAGGAACCGTGGCCGTCCTCCATCCTGAGGGTCTGCGCATGCGCAGCCCTTTCCTATACTTCAGTGTATGTCCCTTTAACTCAATTGGCAGATCAGGCAACACTCCCTATATTAAGCACCTGTGGTCAACACCACGTTGCCTGATCTTGGAGTCTCATTCCCCATGAGTCTCTGAAGGTGTTCCTATGTTTCCTCGTGTATTCAGCGCTGCTGATTCCTGTGGTTTCCAAACCACTTCTACCTCTGTGGTTTCCAAACCACTTCTACTACTGTGGTTTCCATACCACTTCTACCATCAACTGTATCATCGTGACTGTTTGCTGATTCCTATCCGCTGCCTCCGTGCACTACAGTCTTCTATACCACTTCAACGCTATCATATTCCATTGTGACGGTTTGCTGATTCCTACCCGCTGCCTCCGTGCACTACAGCCTTCTCTCCACATCCACTCACCTGTTCATCATCAAGTCGGTGAGCTGATTCCTATCCGCTGCCTCCGTGCACTACAGTCTCCAGCTGGTAACTCGTCTGTGTTCATCATCGTGACTGTTAGCTGATTCCTATCCGCTGCCTCCGTGCACTACAGTCTCCAGCTTGCAACTCGCCTGTGTTCACCATCGTGACTGTTAGCTGATTCCTATCCGCTGCCTCCGTGCACTACAGCCTCCAGCTCGCAACTCGCCTGTGTTCACCATCGTGACTGTTAGCTGATTCCTATCCGCTGCTCCTGTGCACCTCAGCCTCATCTCATCTCTCCCGTGTTTCCTCGAGACTGCTGCTATTATTACCATCTGCTTCTCTTCGTGATCAACAGCTCCTGGTCTACTCTGCTCTCCCGTGTTCCATCGCTATTGGTACCTGTTGGTTGCTACTGGTTACCTCCGTGTGTCCGCAGAGCCCTGCTGCTGCTGTCAGCGCTATCGTCCACCCGCTGCTGATCCGCTCTCCACGCCTTCCTGTGTCCTGCTGGTCTCTACCCTCCTGTCAGCATTGGATTCGTATCTCATCAGCTACTCCTCTGCTAGATCATCTCCATTCTCCTGGGTCCTCCATGAGTCCAGTTCCACGTTCTACTGATTCCTGTGGATTCGTGTCCCTGTTGGTCTACTTACCTGTGCGCTGCACCTACTAGACTCTTCCTCCAGGGACTTCTCATCCTGCCGGCCTCCTGCCGCTCAGGTATCGCTGCACTCCTGTCTGACTGCCTACTTCTGAACCACGGTATGCATACTTCTCATTGACTGTGCTGGTGTATTGCATACCTTGCTGGACTGTGTTGGTTCTCCTCTGGAGTCTGCTATCCGCTGAGTCTATTGCCATCATTGACTGTGTTATCTTGTGCTGGATTACTTCAAGAGACTTTCTATATTTGCAGACCTGTTCAGTCATTTATATATATTGTGCATATTATTGTGGATCGTGTTTAAGGTGTCCGTGTACATCCTGTGTTGCAGTCTCTCCCCGTACACCTCCTCACATATATATTCAGTGGTACAACTTGCTGAAGGCAGACCACTGATCCCTGTTTCCTGTATCACCTGTTCCAGTATCCTCTAACATAGCAGTGGTACAACTTGCTATCGCGGACCACTGACTACCCGGATACCTCCACTTGGATTCCATTCCTTCACTCAGACAGCGGTACAACTTGCTCTCCGCAGACCGCTGACTCTCATCACCCCCTCGTTGCTGTTGGACATTCCTCCTCACTATAGCAGTGGTACAACTTGCTATCGCAGACCACTGACTACCTTCACGTGTCCTTGTCCATACAGTTCCTCGTGTATTAATACCTCCATATTGCCAGTGCTGCTAGTCATAGACTTTCCTGAGCATCTCATCATCTACCATTGCCTGTTCCGTGATCACCCTGCTACCAGAGTACTCTATTACCATCTACGTTGCTCTGGTAAGCCTACCACCTGGTGATCCCTGGGTAAAGACTCCTAGTGCCCGTGACAATTTCCAAGCTGTTTCACCATGAGTCCCACGTCAGGAAGTCCTTGTTTGTTCCGGGTGACTGTGCTAATCAACCAAAACCTTGTTCTGGCCTTGGTTGACTCGGGGAGTGAACTCTCATTGGTTTCCAGCTCTGCCTTACCCGAAACCAGGAGAGTGGAGGAATCATCACCTGTCCTATTAGATAGTGGTGATTTAGAATCTCAATTGAAATCTTTACTTAATGAAAATAATGATGAAGAAAGAGAACCTAGCTTGTTATTTGACATCAATAGACATAGTGAAGATCCTAATTTTCCGGGCAAAACACCTTTTAAAAATAAATCAACTTTCTTCCCCATTCAACATAAGAGTGCAGCTATTACTCTTTTTTATAATAAAACCCTCAAAGACTTTAGATCACTTTGTAGCAATGTATCGAGTAAAATCTCTACAAGTAGGGGCACCAGATTTATTCAAACAGGAAAAGTGCAGCGTATCAGAAGAGGCGACAATCTCTCTAAGAAAGATCAGCATTGAAAGACTTACAGAAAGATCTTTCATTAGTTATCAAACAGGCTGATAAGGGTGGAGGGGTGGTTGTAATGGACAGGGAGATGTACACTAATGAGTCATATAGACAACTTAATAATGACTCTATGAAATCTTGGATAAGGATCCAACTATTAGTTTTCAACTAGATTTTAAGAACTTTCTTCAGGTACATTTCAGTAAGGGAACCATCACAAAAGATGAATTTCTTTTTCTATATAATGAACATCCAATAGTCCCTGTCTTCTATCACCTCCCTAAGGTCCATAAGTCCCCTACCCTGCCTCCAGGACGACCGATTATATCGGGAGTTGGGTCTCTCACCTCTAATCTATCCATGTTTGTAGACTACTATCTTCAGGATCATGTGTCACGACAGAAGTCACATGTTAAAGACACCATGCATATGTTGAGACTATTAGATTCGGTTAAATGGGTTTATGGCTATAGCTTTTTAACACTGGACGTACAGGCTCTGTACACGAATATCCCCCATGAAAAGGGTATTGAAGCCACTAAATTATATCTACAGGGTGATAATACAATCTCTGATGATAAAAGGCAATTTATTTTAGAATCAATTGCCTTCATCTTATCACATAACTATTTTGTATTCGAAAAACTATTTTATTTACAAACCACCGGGACTGCAATGGGGACCAGGTTCGCGCTGAGTTTTGCGAACCTGTATATGGGAGTGTTTGAACAACAATTTATTTGGGAGGGTCCCTTCGCCGCGAACCTGGTCCTCTACGGTCGTTACATCGATGACCTATTTATAATATGGAATGGTGGTTCAGATCTGGTTATTGATTTTATTAATTTTCTGAACACAAATTCATTTAATCTAATATTCACCCACTCTATAAGTGAACAGGAGATTAATTTTCTGGATATTAATTTATCTATCAATGAAGGTAAAATTGTGACGGCTAACTATAATAAACCTGTAGACGTATGTAGCTTCCTTCATTATAAAAGCGGTCACTACAGACCTTGGGTGAACAACATTCCAAGAAGCCAGGTCGGGTGTCTCCGGAGAAATTGTTCGGATAACATGGTCTTTCTAAATCAATTAGAGAGAATGCTAGAATCCTTTCAATCTAGAGGATACCATGACGAACTATTAGACAGTACTAGAAAGAGGAGCCTTACTGGCCCGTAAGGATAAAATAAGAAACAATAAATCAATAGGTCATGGACCATGCTCTAATAAGACTCCAGCGTTCATCTCTAAATTTAATTCGAAATAGTCTCATATTACCAGGATAATTAAAAATAACTTTGAATTACTAAAGATGGATAATATTCTTGGTGACGTTCTAGAGGAGAAACCTATAGTTATTTTTAAGAAAAACCTGGATTTGAAAAAAATCTTGGCACCTAGTTCTCTTAAGTCTGTTAAAGGTGATAACAATGCTAGTTGGCTACCCAAACCACCAGAAGGTGATGTGGAAAGACAGTCTGCATAACATGTAAGCATATTGTGAATGAATCTAAAACAATTACATCTCATCATACCGGTGTCACGTTTCCGATCAAAGGTTTTATTAACTGTAAAAGCACATATATAGTTTATGTACTGGAGTGTGGGTGTAGGCTTCAATATGTGGGGAGAACCACAAGGTCCCTAAAAACACGATTCAGAGAACATAGAAGAAACATCTCCAAGAAAGTTCAGAATCACAGTGTTAGTAGACACTTTGCTGAGGTCCATGAGGGAGATCCAAGTAGTCTCTCTCAAATAGGGGTGGAGCAGATTGTTAACACGGAAAGGAGGGGTGACTGTTTTTCCAAACTGTGTTTGGGTGAATCCGCCTGGATCTTTAAACTTGCCACCCTAACTCCATCGGGTTTGAACGAAGCTTTGGACCATCACTGTTTGAATTAAACATTACTAGTGTCCAGTGATCTTTATTTTCTGAAGTTAGTCAATTAGAGCTTATGAGAGAGGGTCATATATGTTTTTACTGGATAGATGCTATTTATACTTTACCACCACGCTCTATATATATCTCTATCTCCTTGATTGTTTTGGTTATTAAAACTAGCTATTATATGGAGGAGTATATCGAGTATTCTATTGTGGGTATCTTTAGGTATATCGATATATGCTAAATCATATTAGATCGATCCAACATGACTCCTCATATTAACCTAATAATGAGAACTTTGATGAACTATATTAAAATTGTCTTGATAAATTGTATACTCAATATGGAATGATTTTTCAATCTGTTTATTATCTCTCTCTCTCTCTCTCTCTCTCTCTCTCTATATATATATATATATATATATATATATATATATATATATATTTTCTATAGCACTTAGCATATGTTTTTTCTATATAGCTACTAGATGCCGGGATATTTATCCAGCGGGTGTCTATGTGTCTCTTTATTACGTGTAGATGTATATGGGCATCTAGTGTTCAGTATTTTTTATGTTTATTTTTATTTTTATCTGTTGTTTTTTATCATATGAAGGAAGTTAATCTAATCTTTTTATGTACTTTATTACTTTGTTGTGTATCGATATTTATTTTTATCACTGGAGACATATTTCTCTGTTCAGGTGTTTGTCTATAAGTATTATATATTCTGAACCTGCCCTGAATGTATTTCTATGACTAAATCATGTTTTGGTTTTTGCAAAGACTCTGAAGGTGATCTCAACTAATTACTTCACCTGCTGAATGGATGACTATTTAAAGCAGCCTCACTAACCCCCATTAGCTTTGAGAAAGTGCCGTGTCTAAGTACGAAACGCGTCAGTGGGGTCTTTTTGAGTTGGATTAGGATGTTTGACTGCCTCAGCATTTGATTTGGCCATATCTGTGGTCAACAAGGGACATTTGCAATACTCACCTTTCATCATCGAGTCTGGTATGCTTTATCTTCCACTGGGGTATATGCCAAACTTGGAAATTATCTGGCTACACTCGCTTTCCATCGTTGCGTGATCCACGCTAAAGTCAGGACCGAGAGACTGTGGCATTGGTATTACACCTTTATCCTAATACCCAGGAAGGAGCTGGTCCGGTCAACCTATAAAGGAATATCAAGCACACAGGCTGTGTGAGTTATACCCTGACGGACATCTACAAATCAGGTGATTGTATGGTTTGTCTCTGTTCATTTAATATTTCTATTAAGAGGAGTCTACATCTGCGGACACTAGCATCCAAATATTTTCTCTACAGTAAGTCGGGATTTTATTGTTATCTCAATTTGGATGCACTTACATGTTATGGACCATATAAATAAGTGATGGCCACACTTTTTTTCTGATCGAGTATTTTAATATTATATTGACTTTTTTCTGTACAGCTGCGGTTGTTTGTTATTATACCATTGGATCTTGTATCCTAACGGTATTCATGTGTTAGAGAGATCTCTCTCATGTTTTAATTTATATGCAGTATATCTATGTCATACTTTGGTGCTGGAATAAGAACATATATATAAAGTTATCTGTGTTTTAAAACTGTCCAGTGCCCTGTCTATCTCTCAAGAGAACACCAGTGTTATTAAGGACTAACTTGGTGATCCTCGTGCAGCACCGTCCTTATTTTCTGTTTGTCTGTGTTTATGTCCAGCACGGGTGGTTATCAGCAAACCACCACGAGCGTGCAGCAGCCGAGGTACATCTAAACTATTTTGATACACTGTCCCCTCAGGTTCACAGCTACACCTAGAGTCACCCCGGCAGGTTCTCCAGTGTGCACCAATTAACCCCTAGTGGGTTATTTGCTCTTACCCGAAACCATAATTTCTCGGTTGCCCAAGGTGAAGGTTCTTTGCGTACATGGCACGACAGAGGAGTATGAAAGAACAATACTACCAGTAACACTCAAAGACAAAACTGTTATGGTGGTAGCTGCCATAGCACCTAAACTCCCATATCCACTCATTTTGGGGCGAGACTTCCCACTGTTTAATGATGTCCTCGGTGAGCGGATCTGGCCGGACATGCCGGCAACTGATGCAACGGTCGGAAGCCCAGTCTTAAAGAAACCGCCTAAGAATCCACAACATCTGGACATCGATCTTTGGGAACCGCCAAACCGGAATGCCATCCTGGGAGTCATAGCAGGAGTTCCACAAAAGCATCCACCTGCGTGGAAACATGGACAGTCCAAACTAGCATTGGTCGGTGATGTCGCAGATGAACCCACCCCGCCTGTCAGTGAGGATACGGACTGGTCCCCAATACCAATTTTGTTTCCTCTGCAGGACTTTGCTCGAGACCAACTTAATGATGCCACTTTGGAACATGCCTTTAAAAGTGTGATTGAGGTAAATGGGGTAGCGAAAGCCGCCCAGCCTGCAGAAGGTATACCATATTTTATTGTTAAAAATAATTTCCTGTATAGAGTTGCTACTGTACAAGGGGATAAAGTAGAACAATTAATGGTTCCTCAGGTCCATGTAATCCTAGTGTTAAAAGCAGCACATACACATGTCTGTGGGGGACACCTAGGCGAGGATAAAACACGGGAACGAGTTCTGCTTAGTTTTTACTGGCCCGGTGTACACATGGCAGAGAAAAAGTATTGCCGTTCCTGTCCCATTTGTCAGAGAACCTGTCCCAAACCCATGTACAGGGCACCTCTCATTCCAATACCAATAGTACAAGTTCCCTTTGAACGGATAGCTATGGACCTTGTGGGGCCAGTGGAAAAATCCGCACGTGGGCACCAATATATACTAGTGGTGCTTGACTATGCAACCAGATATCCAGAGGCAACTCCCCTACGAAACATAAAGTCCATCACCATAGCTAAGGAACTTGTATTGATGTTTACACGCTTGGGAATACCCAAAGAAATTCTCACAGATCAGGGTACTCCTTTCATGTCTAAACTGATGAAGGACATGTGCCAGTTGCTAGGGGTTACGGCGCTTCACACCTCTATATACCATCCACAAACAGATGGCTTGGTGGAACGCTTTAACCGCACATTAAAGCACATGCTCAGGAAAGCAGTGGCTCAAGAGAAAAAAGATTGGGACACTCTTATTCCCTATTTGATGTTTGCCATCCGTGAGGTACCTCAAGCTTCAACAGGTTTTAGTCCCTTTGAGTTATTGTTTGGGAGAAAGCCCAGGGGTATCTTGGATATGTTAAAAGAAGGGTGGGAGCAGCAAGGTCCCAGGGAGCCAAATCTGGTACAATTTGTGTCACAAATGTATGAGAAGCTAGGAAAGATAGGGCCCATTGTGCAGCAACATGTAAAAGAGGCTCAGGAACGACAGAGAAAAAGTTATGATAAAAATGCTGTTGTTCGATCTTTCAAGCCTGGGGACAACGTCCTAGTCCTGGTTCCCACCCAGGAAAGCAAACTTTTCGCCAATTGGCAGGGTCCATATGAAGTTCTAGAGGCTGTCGGTCCTGTCAATTACAAAGTCCGCCAGTTAGGTAGGAGGAGGGAGGAGCAAATATATCATGTTAACCTCCTTAAACCTTGGCATGACGAGGAAACCTCTCCTCAGGTAGTGAGTACTGCCATTCAAAAGTCTGAAGTGCCCATAGAGCCAGCTTTGTCCATTCAACAGAGACAACAGACTGAAGAAATGATTCGCCGGATCAGGGATGTCTTCTCTTCCATTCCAGGGCGCACTACCTTAATTGAACACGACATTGTCACTGCGCCAGCAGTCATTGTAAAGCAGAAGCCGTATCGAATTCCAGAAGCCAGACTGGTGGACGTGAGAAAGGAGGTCGAGAAGATGCTCCAGTTAGATGTGATTGAAGAGTCCACTAGTGAATAGAATAATCCCATTGTGCTTGTCCCGAAACCCAATGGGACAATTAGGTTCTGCAATGACTTTAGGCGCCTAAACAGTATGTCGCAGTTTGATGCCTATCCGATGCCACGTGTGGATGAACTAGTGGAAAATCTTGCTGGTAGCAATTATTTAACAACCCTTGATCTAACAAAGGGTTATTGGCAAGTTCCCCTGACTTCTACGGCCAAGCCAAAGACTGCATTTTCCACCCCTGATGGTCTCTATCAATATAAAGTCCTACCCTTTGGGTTGCATGGGGCACCTGCCACCTTCCAAAGGGCCATGAATAAATTGCTACGACCTCACACAGCTTATGCAGCCGCTTACTTGGACGATATAGTGATTTATACCCCAGACAGGGGATCACATTTAGCCAAAGTTGAGGCGGTCTTAGCTTCATTAAGGTCAGCAGAGTTAACAGCTAACCCAGAGAAATGTGCCATAGCAATGAGAGAAGCCAAATATCTGGGGTACATTGTTGGTCGAGGGCATGTAAAACCCCAGCTAGACAAAGTGGAGGCAGTCAAAAATTGGGCAAGACCAGAAAAAAAGTCACAGTTAAGAACCTTTTTAGGCTTAGTAGGTTACTACAGGCGGTTTGTAAGCCACTTCGCCACTAGAACTGCTCCACTTACGGACATGTTAAAAAAAAGTTGTCCAGATAGATTAACCTGGTCTGATTCTGCAGAAACCGCCTGGTCTGATCTTCGGTTAGCTCTTTGTTCCTCCCCAGTTCTACAAGCACCGGATTTTACCCGGAGGGTCTTCCTCCAAACTGATGCTTCTGGTGTTGGCTTAGGTGCAGTCCTGTCACAGGAGAAGAATGGAGTAGAAAATCCTGTCCTGTACCTAAGTCGTAAGCTGCTTCCAAGGGAACAAAAATATGCCACTGTGGAGAAAGAATGTCTCGCCATAAAATGGGCTACAGAAGCTCTGCGCTATTATCTCCTAGGCAGAGAATTCACCTCAATAACAGACCATGCACCATTGAGATGGATGCAGAACAACCGGGAAGTAAATGCCAAGGTAACCCGCTGGTTCTTGGCACTGCAACCCTTCAAGTTGTCAGTAGAACATAGACCCGGGATTCTACACAAAAATGCAGATGCGTTGTCACGGAAATATGCGCTCCTCGCGATGTCCGCGTCCCCCTACATGGAGACACTAGGGGGATGGATATGTAACAAAAGGAGGCATTTAGCTGCCAATATGCAAAGAAAGCAGGGAAGTAGATTAAAGACCTATGTATGAAAAGCAATGGTTTAAGTTTGGTTTAACTTACATGACTTGAAATCCTTCCTCTCAGCAAACAGACAGGGTGTGTGTCTGTCAGAATTACAGAGGCAGTGATGGGCGTTTCCTTTTAAAGAGAAGGTGGGTGTGTCACCTGTCCATCAAGCTAAGGCTGGGGAAGGAGTATCAGGTATAAAAGCTTGTTTATATCATTTGTGCAGGAAGATCAACGCTGGGTAAGCTGGCTGATCCTGAGAGAGAGCTGGACTATGTATAGCTAGCGTTTAGGGTCTCCAAGTATTGCTGTGCAAGTATACAGTGTCAAACATTTACCATCCTGACAATAAAGCACCATAAAAAGAAAGAAGTTGTTCGCGTGTGCTTCTGCAGTAGCGGGCTCTTGCCACAAGATATATATATATATATATATATATATATATATATTTATATATCCTTGTGCTTTTCCTCTGACTTTTCTCTCCTTGTGGTGATTGTCACTTCTCCAAATGGCTGTCACACCAGTCTATTTACTCTTTACCATCAGTGTTCCAAAAATGTCTGAGCTGTTTAACCAAAATAGTTCATGGGTAACAGTAAAATCAGTATACGCTGCAATCTACCTAATCCGACCAAGCTTCTATGCTTGTGTTATTTTATGCATGGATTTCCTATTTCACTATATAGAAATTGACCATTAAATATCATAACATAACATTTTAAAAAGCCAGGGAACATCAACACACACCCTTACTGTCACTATCACGCACTTTTTTGATTAGTTTGCTAACTACTTACCTGTGCTGGCGCTGCTCAGCTTCATGATGCAGGAGGCATCCGTCTGAGCTGAAGCTAAGGAAGTCACGCGCGAGCCTCTGCAGTACCCTCTCTGTGACAGGCAGCCTCCTTATTCGCTGCCAGGACAGCGTCACTGCCGGATCCGCCCCTTCAGGTCAAACCAAATACAAGAGATTCGCCTATCACCCACCACCATCCCCCACGCCGTCGGAAAACAAATAATAAAAAAAATGTACTGAAAACACATGAGGCAGTGTATGGATGGTTAATCCGCCCCTGGCCCCCAACCCGATGAAGAAAAAGCAAAAAAAAAACATTTTTAAATCTCTAGGGCCCCCAGCTGCCCAAGGCCCTTGGGCTGTAGCCCATAAAGCCCTTTGGTTAATCCGGCCCTGTACCCATCTATCATATTGGCATCTGCCATGAGTATCGTCCATTATGTCTTTAACATTGACTTCACCACCACCTGAGAGACTTCTTGGTGGCTTTTGATAAGGTAATTACATGATTCAGAGAAGTCTGTTTGCAATTCCATTTTTAGAAGTCCAACTGGAGATATCACATGTTCCATTTTGCCCATGGGATGATCCCCATGGTGGAAGAAAACATCCCCAATAAAAGAAGTCTCTTATTGACATTTGATGATGAGTCTGCAGCTGACATGCCATAGACTGGATCTTGATATCCCTCTCTTGTGATTGAGGCACTTTGTTATGTATGGTGTTTATCTGGAAGCTCAGAAACTTTATTTGTTGTGATGGGGTGAGATGACATTTCAACCAGTTCACAATCCCACTATGTTCTTGTCACCTGTCCTGTATTTCACAATACATTCTGAACTCCCCACCTCAAAAATGTTATCCAGATAGGGCCATATCTTAACTCTTTGCTTCCTCAATTCTGCCAGCAGAACAATTGGTAAAAGTTCTTGGAGATGTTTCTAGCCTAAAGGGCAGGCAGTTGAACTGAAAGAGCTCGTCCAAGACCCAGAATCTGAGGAATTTCCTGAGAAATTTCCCGTGTTCCTTATTGTGTAGTCTTCTGAATTGTCCTCTCTTCTTTCGGGCCTAAATGCCGAAAAGGACTGCTTGGATGTAATAGGCATATTTTGCCTGACATACTTTAACACTGGCTTATAAAATCTCACTTCTTTGACGTACTAACAAGCCAGGAAAGAGTACTTAGGTCATCTATCTTATGCAAGTGATTAGGTTCGCCCCCAGATGACTTGAATAATGGTGTCCAGAGTGTTTTGTGACTAAGGGGTAAATTTATCAAGCTGTGGGTTTTGAAAAGTGGAGCTGTTGCCTATAGCAACCAATCAGATTCTAGTCATTTATTTAGTACATTCTACAAAACGATAGTTAGAATCTGATTGGTTGCTATAGGCAACAGCTCCACTTTTCAAACCGCCAGAAACTCGCAGCTTGATAAATTTACCCGTCTGCTGCCCAAGAGAGCCACCAGTGCAGTCCTTCCTGAAAAGCATTGGTGTCCAAAGATGCTTCACACAAAAACTGTCTCACTGCATAATCTCCATGCTTTTTAACGTGTATTGTCTGCTGACTTTTTGTAACATTGGAATAAGTGTCTCACCCCATAATCTAAGTGCCCTGCCCCCTGAGACAATTGTTTAAAATAATTCTCCATTTTCTTATCCTTGGGATCTCTCCATCTTCAATAGGGATAGTAGTTCTGGATAACATACTTGCCACGGCTGCATCTATTTTTGGGACCAAGCTTTCTTCTGAGCCATCTGATCACTGAATGGATACATATGTTCTAATCTCTTTACGTTAGACTGGTGAATGTCCACCTGTGCCCATTTTTTTTTATAAATTAGTTCCTTCACCTCTGATGTACAGGGAAAACTCTTATCTTCAAAATGGGATTTTTGGGCATCTGTGGAAGTTTGCAGAAAACCTCAAGTAAACTCAGGGTAATCCCCAGGCGCCTGATAGAATACAAGATGAATGTACTATAATGTATCTAAATCACAAACAAACAAATGTAGATACAGACAACGTAATGTGAAGACATATATAATTCCTCTATCTTCAAACTCAAAGTATTGGCAAGTATACAGGTAATTAGACACAGCATAAAGTTCAGCAGGGTTCCTGCTATTTTAAAGTTCTGAAAAGAGTTTTGAAAAAGTTCTGAAAAACGATGAAGGATGAAACAAACGTTCACTTTTTCAGTATCTAAAACATGGTATTGAATGTATATGTTTAAAAGTTCAAGTGGACAGCGAAATTCCAATCCTCTACAGACGAACATACAGATGACCTGTAGAGGATTGGAATTTCGCTGTCCACTTGAACTTTTAAACATATACATTCAATACCATGTTTTAGATACTGAAAAAGTGAACGTTTGTTTCATCCTTCATCGTTTTTCAGAACTTTTTTCAAAACTCTTTTCAGAACTTTAAAATAGCAGGCACCCTGCTAGACTTTATGCTGTGTTTAATTACCTGTATACTTGCCAATACTTTGAGTTTGAAGATAGAGGAATTATATATGTCTTCACATTATGTTGTCTGTATCTACATTTGTTTGTTTGTGATTTAGATACATTACAGTACATTCATCTTGTATTCTATCAGGCGCCTGGGGATTAACCTGAGTTTACTTGAGGTTTTCTGCATTCTAACAGGGGGAGGGATCCCCCCCCTTTACACTATCCCCGTTCTACGGCAGCCAATTCAGACCTACTGGATACTAGCGCAGATATTACCCCTATTGATATCTGTGGAAGTTTGTTCGTCATTCATGCCCTTAGATTTGTGTACATGTTTAAGAAACATCTTCACATTGTTCAAATTATACATCTTACTTGGCAATTATTTACTGGATGAATCCTCCACACTCTGTGGAGAACCATATTCTGATTGTGAGTATCTTTTCTCCAAATCAATGCTTATCTGAAATCTTGCTCGCTTTAACCCATGTATAGTACATAGATTTTATTTAGTCATGAAAGATTACTTTAGCCAATCTATACGTTCCTTATACTGTTCAGGGCCTGGGCTAAAAAAATGAATGTTGTACCAAAGACTCCTTTAGAATCAATTGTTAAAGGCTTATCAAAGACTCCTCAAACTTTATGCTGTTGTATATTGCTGTCCTTCACCACATGCTCTACAAGTGCACTGAAGAGACCTGACATTAATAAATACAGTGAATATGCACACAGAATCAAGCATCTCTAACTTATGGGTGTGACGCCTAAGTAAGGTGCAACTACTGATATTTGCGCTGCTGAAACTGGAGGCGCAGAGTCTAACGTGCTCCTGGTCTTCATCAGGGACCCATCAAGGAGGTATGGATTTGGCTACTAGGTACACGCAAGTTGCTGTTCTCCAGTACAGTTGCCAGCAGAAGTAGAATGGTCAGGTGATCCGAGTCAGAACCAGGCGGACAAGGGCAGTTCCAAAACGAAGTCCAGAAGAAGCATCAGTAAACAAGCCAAGGTCAGAATCCACGAGAATAGAGCAGCAGGTGTCAACCAAAAGGGAAAGTCAGGAACAAGCTGAAGTTATAACCAGGCTTGGTGTGAGTGGGTTGAGAAAATATTTAAATGTATTAAAGAGGTGTTTGGGGTTAGAAGCTTTAGTAGAGATGAAAGTTTGGAAATATATTTGCCCGTTTCCAGAACATGTTTGTTGCACTATATTTGAAAAAGTTATGAGAAGTACAAGAGTCTCTTATGACGTTCTACTTGGTGATAGAAGCTTTGAAGCCAGTGTTTATCTTTTGTGTAACATGGCTGAGATTATCATCAGTGCTGTATAGAAAGAGTAGCTGGAGCCACTTGATCAAGGGTTGTTGCTATTGTAAAATTAAGATGTAGAATTGCCAGATCAGAATAGAATGCAGAAATCACAGAAAAGTTGTTGGAAAAAGCTGGAAAGTTGTTGAATTTTGACTTCCGTGGGTATGAGAAGGCTTGGTTAAATTGGGGTGCAGAGAGATTAAAATGATGTAGGAGAGCTTGCAGGTGAAAGGCTACTTACATGTGCTTCTGACTATCCGCAAAGAAAACAACTTTTTCAGACGTATTTGGGGATGCGTTCCAGTGTGAATCCATATGCAATTTCTCAAACACGCCCTTACTCTATAATGCCTACATTAGAAACCCCTTTCCTCCTCTGTCATGCCTCATCGGGCATAAGGAGTCGAAATGCCAAAAAGTCACAGGTCTGAATAGCTGCAGTTGAGTACATTCATTAACTGAGCAACCACAATAAACAAACATGCAAAGATACACTCATTTTCATAAGGTATGTCTCACTCTGAATTAGGCCCTGAATGTGCAGCCTGTGGAATGCCGAAGTCTAACTCCACCACTGTGTGAAAGGGTTGCAAGTGAAGCAGTGTCTAGTTCTATGAGCTGTGCCCTTCTCTACTCAAGGAAAGAAACTTCAGTTAATATTTATTTGTTGATAAAGGGATTCCATTCGATATTGTTCCAGTGTATATGAGCAGTCTAACTCTTGCATAACTTTGGTTTAGAGCTAGTCGTAAGTCAAGCCCCCCACAAACTTGATTGCAACCTGCTCTTGCAGCCTCCTAATAAGTTCAAGTTATTTACAGTAAGACCATACAAACGTAAGTGTGCACTCCAACATGTGTTTTATCGTCCCAAAGCATATTGTATTATTTGATATGATTTTATAACCAGACTAAAAATGCTGGCATACAGTGGACGTGCTTACTGCTTGTAAAATATTCACCTATACATATATTTTGTTTGTATTGTTTTTAATATGTTAATATGTTTATTTTCTATTTTAATAAAAAAAAATGTTTAAAATCACACTATACTTTGTATATTGTTCCTGGAGAACTTTTATGGTAGCCTCACAGGTCTCAGGTATGATCATACCCAGAGCTTGAGATGAAATAGCTGTGCTGTACTTGAAACGCGTTGAACTGACTGCGTCTTTTTGACCTATCCAGCACATCATAGTAACAGGAACCGCCGCCGAGAGAAGCTGCACAAACATCGTCTGAAACATACAGGAGACGTGTGCTCTGTCAAGCTCCGGAGGAACAACATTATATCCTCAGCTATTTGCGCTCCTTTTTCTGCCTTTATGCTCCAACACATACAACTCCTTCCTTCGAAAAGTCCAAACTTTTGTACCCCAGGGTTTGCTATCTTGGTTGCTTAAAATCGGTGCATATATGAAAAAGTAGATGTGTGACGAAACACAGCAGCATTTGTACTGCAGTTGTGCAAATGACCCTGAAAAGGAATCCTCTTTTTTTAACAGTATAAGGTATTTGTTTTGTAAATTAAGAGCAATGGTTTGCTCCTTGGTATCTTCGTTCACAATGCTTTTTTGTTCAAGTTTTAACCCTCATGGAGAATTTAAGAACAATGGCATTAGTTAATCCAGAACTAGAGATTCTTAACCTTACCCTGGGGTTCTTTGTAACCACTGTTCATAAAATGTAGCCTATCTGCCTGTGGAATGATGAAGGTCAAATGTCTTTAGCAATAGCTCTCTAACCTTTTTCACTTATAAGCATTGGCAACACATTTCACAAGGTCCTCAGATATGTTGTAAGATTGGAATTGTTAAACCTTTGTCCTATCAGGGGACTATTACGGCACACAATTAAGCAGTTTTGATCAAATTGGCAAGACAAAAATAATCAATATCCAGCCTGATTGATAAGAATGAAAAGCTATAAACACACACATGATATAAATGCTCTTGCACACACTTATGTAGATTATTTCAGATATACTATCAAGCAAATACCCCCCTCACCCCCACTCCTTTTGTGAACTGGTTTTAATCTAACTAGACAAAAGCAAGATCAGTGTGCACAGGGCCGGACTGGGACTAAAAATCAGCCCAGGCATTTGCAGCATACAGTCCCACCTCTGTTGATGAGCAGGAAAAAACGGTGTCACCTCACGGCGCCAAGGGTGTGGTCACATTATGTTGGTTGCGTGGTCAACATGGGGCATTGATACATTATAATAAAACATTACATTTATCATGCCCTCCCCATCCATATCACGACACCCTACCACCCCAGAAACACAATACACCACCCCCAGTCCACTGTACTTATCTATGCTTCTGATGCTGCTGACATCCATCAGGGTGGGAACTTCCTGTAGAGTGAGCAGGAAAGCTCTTGGGTCTTACAAGATTAATAAATCTCATGAGACGTAGAGCTCCTCGGCTTGCTCTGCAGGCTGTGTCCTGTCCGGGCACTGGGAGTAACTATCAGATTCCTCCTGCTAACCAGAGCTGGATTAAGGTTCAGGGGGCCCTAGGCACTTAAGAAAGGGGGACTCCTATGATGTAATATCGTTATTAGACACATTTTCGACAAATACACAGGCAATACTGTGAGCACTACTGTTAGGTACACACAGTTCTGCCTTCAAGAGCAGTACAGTGTGAAGCAGTAACTGTCTTTGCAGTCAGAGCAAATACTGATTAAGCGGGACAGTCACGCACCAAATTCAGGACAGTTGGCAGACTGTCCTGCTCTCTCCTACCTGTCTTGTCATTTTCACCACTTGTGGCTGCTGGTGTCTTAAGATCAGTTGCTGCTTGTCTGGATCCTGGAATGTTGGGGGCTCTATTTGGAAAAAAATGGGTATATGTAATTTAGAAAACTCCAACTAGCAAACATTTTCACTCACTCGTACATCCCCCTCTTACCCCCGCAGACATTTTCACTCCCCCCCGCAGTCATTTTCACTTTGTTCCCCCCACCTGCAGACATTTTCACTCACTCTTACAACCGCCCCTGCAGACATTTTCACTCACTCTTACAGCCCCCCTCCACTTGCAGACATTTTCACTCACCCCCCCTTCCCCCTGCAGGCATTTTCAATCAGTCTTACTTCCCCCTTCCCCCTGCAATTATTTTCACTCACTGCTCCTCCCCTGCAAATATTTTCACTCACTCCCCCCCTTCCCCCTGCATACATTATCACTCACTCCCCCCCTTCCCCCATGCAGTCATTTTTACTTATTCTCATCCCCACCTGCAGTACCTGTCACTATATCCCCCCTGCACCATTTTCCCTATCCCCCGAACGGAATGCAAAGAAAAAGAGTAGAGACCCATTGAGAACATCAACTTACCTTAGCACTCTGCGCCATCAACAGACCGCTCATCGCGAAGGCTCCTACGCGGCTGCGCATGACATCATGATGTCACAATTCATGACGTCACATCGCACGGCCGTGTGAAAGTAATAAAAAAAAACTGTGTGACTCGGAAGCGCAGGGTACCGGCCTGGCCCATACAGCCATCGGCCCTTCTGGCAAATGCCAGAAGTGCCAGGTGGCCATTCCGGCCCTGAGTGTGCAGATTCAACTAAAATCTTTTCTTTGCTGCTTGTCTGTCGTTTGGATTGTTTAGGACTTTAACTTGCATCATATTCTACACAAATATAAGACCAGTTGGTGGGTTTTCATTATTTGAGTTTTTGCTGTTAGCTGATTGTAATATATTATGACTTGGGTTTGTGCTACATTGCATTATAATGACAAATATTAGCCAACAAATCTAAAAAAGGGACATATGCTACATTATGTGTCCTAATGACAAAACAGCAGAAAATATGCAGCAAATAAACTTGTTTAAATATGCAATTCACAAACTGTCCACCAGATGTTGCAATTGTTTTGGTTTACAACTGGCACTCTGATCTAGCCAGCAACAGAATTTTGCTGTATTTGGCTAATTAGCGGTTTCACGAATACCTGTCCTGAACAATTATTTTGTAATCTTAAAAATACTTATTTTTATGTGGCACAGGCATTGCAAGACTTCATCATCATCATCATCATCATCATCATCATTTATTTATATAGCGCCACTGATTTCGCAGCGCTGTACAGAGAACTCATTCACATCAGTCCCTGCCCCATTGAAGCTCACAGTCTAAATTCCCTAATATAGACACACACACACACACACACACACACACACACACACACACACACACACACACACACACACACACACACACACACACACTAGGGTCAATATTGATTAACCTACCAGTATGTTTTACAAGATTATCTCATACAGATATATTGTTAGTTCCACAATTCTTCAGGATTATTGACAGATATTCATAAAACTTATCTGTTACTTTATCAAGTAACTGTAAATACTTTTGATGCTAAAAGATTAGATAGTTAACATGATGACGAGTTTGAAGTTTAGCTAATTGACAGTTTACTGTTAAGATTGTGCCAGCCCGACTCTGAAAACTGCTGGCTGTTAATGAACACACCTAGTGCCAGAATCACTGTACAGCAGAATAAAAAGGGCCTGTGACAGAAGTTATTAAATTTACTTAATAGTTAAAATCTAAGCTAAAGATGTTCGAATCTCCTTGCCCAGTAAAGCATGAGACCAGGAGAGCTACTTACTAATCATTCTACTCATCCCCCCACCTCTCCTTGTCCCTCTTCTTCTTTTGTGTCTCTGGTTGTATATCAGCCATTTCCTCTTGCATGTCCCATTGTTTTTTCAAGTTAACATGTCTAAGACAGAGATCATTGTTTCCCCCCTCTACAAGGTCATTTCACCCCCCCCCTTAGTTCTCCCTGTTGACAATACCACCCCCTTCTCAAGTTTGCTGCCTGTCTGTCATCCTCGACTCCTCATACACTCTCCCTCCTGCCAGTGACCACCGTCTCACCTCCTCACTGATTACCTCTTCTCACTACCACCATCAGAATTTCTCCGACGCTGCACCCAACCTCTGGAACACACAGCCACACTTAATTAGACTATCCACCAGTATCCAAGCCTTCAAATGTGCTCCTAAAAGTTATTTTTTTATTCAAGCCTACCAGGCTTACACCTAATCCTCCTGTCATCTGCAGGGCCATCTTTTCCATTGGGCACGATGGGCAGCTGCCCGGGGGCCCCACGGGCAAGGGGGCCCCATTGGCACGGCTGTTAATGAGAATAAATAATCCTGCAAAAGAAAAAAACCTGCAAAAAAAACCTACAAGGGTCACTGAGCAAGTACATCTATCTATCTCTATCTCTATATATCTATATCTATATCTGTATACATCTATATCTATATCTATATCTATATCTAGGGGCCCCGGTGCACTGCTTTGCCCGGGGGCCCATAATGTTGTTAAGATGGCCCTGGTCCTCTGCATCAGCCACCTCTGCTTCCCCACTCAGTTTCACCCTCTCTGTGTTCTCCCATCCCCTCTCGAAAGTAAGCTCTCACGAGCAAGGCCCCTCTCCTAATGCTTTCCTTAAGTAATTATGTAATTTTGTGAATTTTAATGTAATTATGTAAATTTGTTGTTTGTATGTATTTAATTTTGTCACTTTCATACTAATGTTGTTTTGTAATTCTGTAATGTTCTAACTCCCTGTGTACAGCGCTGTGGAACCCTTGTGGCGCCTTACAAATTAAACATTATAATTAAAGTGTGCCTGTCTACCACAGCCTCTCTATGGTACATAAGCACTTTCTGTATCGAAGGCCAGAGAGAAGCATTGAAAGCTTTCACGTGAAACAAGGAGTACATGGCGGTAAATAGACAGGACAGCCTAGTGAGTAATTTTGTTTCCTCATTATCGTTCTTTTACTATCTATTTAATTAAATAACTTAATAAATGGTGTCAGGCTGACAGAATTGTAGGCCATCAGATAATTAAAAGGTGTCTGGCTTCCAGGACAATGGATCACCATTTTATAGTGCCTGATTTATTAAGTAACAGATCACAATCAGATTGTTAATAAAGTGCCAGACCCATGGGACAGCAGATTACAGGTTGACCGTTACCATAGTGCTAAATCACTGTTACCGATTCACAGAAAACGAAAATACTAGTTGACTGTTAACACTTTGCAGGACTTAATAGATATATCACTTCAAGCTGATTGTTAAGTTAATGCCAGGCTTACAGGATAGCATATCACCCGCTCATTTTGATCAGTTTGTTTGTTCTTCTTTTCTCCAGCAGCAGTTTTATGATGTGATTCTAAATGTGTTGAAATGCCTCAGGAATGCAATCTGCAGTCTACAGTGTTACAAGACATGTAAATCATAACTTCTGTTTTCACCCAATTTTCCTAAAACAAATATTTAACATGCATCTATAAATGCGGATTGTTTCACACAGCCATCAGATAATGATTTTTTGGCACTGTCCAATGAGGACTGTTACATCAGCAGACAGGTAACATCAAATATTTAAAAGACTATTCACTTAACATGAATCAATAGCAGAGGCATTACATAGTTGGGTTTGGCAAAGTTACAGCGGTATTTGTGTTCTATTTCTGGTCACTTCTTAATTACTGATTTGTCTTCTGGATTTTGGATGCTACCCAAGCCTCACTTTCCCTTACCTACAGGTAAAAACCATTCCCTATGTATACAAAGAATCTTCTTTATGATAGATCTATCTTTAAAAATGGTAAACCTAAAATAGAAATTGATCTAACATGAAAAGCACCTTGTAACAAACAGATGTTTTTGCTCCTGTATAGATTTCTTAACTGATAAGTTGACCAAATTGTACAGATACTCTCATTATCTTTTGCAGGATTGCCTGAGTCTTGTTTTGGCAGCTAAATAGCAGCACAAACATATAGGCCTTGACCTGTGGGCAGTGTCGGACTGGTCCAGCGGGCTACCAGTAAAACCACCGGTAGGCCCCGCTACCTTACGGCCACACCCCCTTTTAGTAGTGGGCGGAGCTTACCTGGAGGTCCATAGATATCATCCAGGGTGCCCGCAGTCCTCTCCACAGTCCCCGCTGCTGCAGATGACTGGCTGTCAGTGACAGCCAGTCATCTTTCAAATACGATCGCAGCTGCGATCATGCGACCCGCCCCCTCCTCCTGTGATGATGTTCCTGCAGCTGCTGAAGGGAGAAGAAGCAGAGAGGCTGCAGCATTCAACATATGGGTAAGTAGACTTTAAACCACTTGTTTATATTGTTTGTGCTACCACTATGTATATATACATACACACACCATATATGTATATATACATGTGTGTGTATATATATATGTATATATACATATATATATATATACACACATGTATATATACATATATGGTGTGTGTATGTATGTATATGTATATATATATATATATATATATATATGTGTGTATATATATATATATATATATATATATATATATTATAGTGAGTGTGTGATTTGAGAGCAATATTGAATGGCATACGTGAATTGGGGGCACTATTGCATATGGAATATGTGATTTGGGGGGCACTACTGTGGGCATAATATCAATTGGGGATACAATAGCATGGCATATGTGAATTTTGGTTATTACCGTGGCATAACATTGGGGCACAACAATGTTTGGGGACACTACTGTGTGGCATAACGTTGCTTGGGGGCACTACTGTGTGGCATAATGTTGTAAGGGGGTACTACTATGTGGCATAGGGGGGCTGCCTATCTATACTAAACTATAGGGGGCTAACTATGCTAAACTATAGTGGGGGGGCTGCACAGAGAACATTAATGTTGGGGTTGGTTGGAGGGAAATGGATCTATTTATCAAATGTGAGTACTATTACTTTAATGTTGAGGCTTGAGAGAGGCCTAATTATTAAATGTGGGTGCTGTTGATATAATGGCAGGGATGGTTGGCGTTTCTAAATGTACCCATTATTTTTTTCAAATAGGGCCCTCAACATTCCAGGATCCAGACAAGCCACAACTAAAGAAACGAGCAGCTACAGGTGTTAAAAGTGACAAGAACAGGTAGGACAGTCTGTCAAATGTTCTGAGTCTAGTGCAGGCTTGGCTAACCTGTGGTACTCCAGGTGTTGTGAAACTACATGTCCCAGCATACCCTTACAGCAATAAGCTGCTATATATTGGCCAAGCATGCTGGGGCTTGTAGTTTCACAACACCGGGAGTGCCACAGGTTAGCCAAGCCTGGTCTAGTGGGACAATCCTGATTTTGGTGACTGTTCTGCCCAATCTAAGGGACAGGTCAACACTGTGTACTCATTATACACACACTGCATTCTGTACATACTACACTATGGTGCTAGCTGTCCTTCATGGGCTGACCTCTCCCCCCTCTGGTGTTTGGTCATGCCTCTATGATGGCTGGCCACACCCCCTCTGGTGGGCCCCTAGCGTTGCAGTTCCCCGGTGGGCCCTTCATGCCCCAGTCCGACACTGCCTGTGGGTGTCAATCTGCAAAGTCCATCACCAACTTGCAGGGATCCCTAGTGAAGACCGAATACACATTCATTCAGCCTGATTCATTAAGGAAAGTAAGGCAAAAAAAATAGTAAGTTTTCTCCTGGACAAACTATGTTAAATTAGTTTATTATTTTGCACATAAGTTAAATACTGTTAAATACTGTCTGTTTTTTCATGTAGCACACAAATACTTGATAGCTTTATTTTTACACTGAAATTTTAAGTTATCCTAGGACATGCTACCCCAACTGTAAATCTGCCATCACATTTTAAATGTACCACCCCCTCCAATGCAACATGGTTTTGCAAGTTACACCTTTTTTTTGCTTTTCTTTCCTTAATGAATCAGGCCCTTAGTCTCCATGCCTCAGGTGAGCTAGCACCAACCACTAGTGGCAAAATGTGCTCATTCCTACATTCTGTGACATCTCCCACAGCCTGTGACATTCAGGGCTTACACATTGCATATTTTTAAAATAAAGATGTTAGATGTCATTTTTGGTTTGTAATATATAGGGGTAGATTTATCAAAGGGAGAAAAGCCCTTCTGTTGATGAAAACGGGAGTTTTTGCCAACAATATGGCATTATTTCCATTTAGCCCTATACATCATGTGGTACTTGTGCCGCCGCAATGCCTATCACCATTTCAGTATGGCAATAACAGATTAATTTTCAAAATGCTTTATATTTTTGAATAAACCCTTTTTTTTTTACGTTTAAAGGTTTTTAAATATTTCCTTTTTAAAGAAATATTTATCTATTTTTAAACTTTCACATTTTTACACATTTCTTCCGCTGAGCATGCACATACTGGCTTGGCTGCAAAGACTGGCCTGGTAAGGCAGTAAGGTATCCCTTACCTCTCCTGACCAGTGGCAATATTTTTTTTTTTGTTAAATTTCAGCCATGACTGAATTTTTTCACCACACTAAAAAATCAACATGATGACCACGATCAGGGCTCTATCAATAGTTCCCATTATGGTAAATCGGTTTCCATGTACTCTTATTTATGTTTTGGCTGTGTTCTATGAACAGCCACTACTAGGGGGTATATTTACATAACTGCGGGTTTGAAAAAGTGGAGATGTTGCCTATAGCAACCAATCAGATTCTAGGGCCTGACTCATTAAGGATCTTAACTTAAGAAACTTCTTATTTCAGTCTCCTGGACAAAACCATGTTACAATGCAAGGGGTGCAAATTAGTATTCAGTTTTGCACATAAGTTAAATACTGACTGTTTCTTCATGTAGCACACAAATACTTGATAGCTTATTTGTACACTGGAATTTAAAGTTAATATTTGTGTGCTACATGAAAAAACAGTCAGTATTTAACTTATGTCCATAACAGAATACTAATTTGTACCCCTTGCATTGTAACATGGTTTTGTCCAGGAGACTGAAATAAGAAGTTTCTTAGGTTAAGATCCTTAATAAATCAGGCCCCATGCTATCATTTTGTAGAATGCACTAAATGAATGAAAGCTAGAATCTGATTGGTTGCTATAGGCAATATCTCCACTTTTTCAAACCCGCAGTGTACAAATATACCCCTAGGAGTGGATCCACTTACCAACTGCCACTAATAGTTGGGGCTCTCTCACCTGGGGTACAGAGGGTAAATTGGTGTCTGGTCTTCGTCAGGGGCGCCTGTAAGAAGGTGATGAGCTCAAGTCACAGACCTCAGGGTTGCCCTGCTATGCTGCAGCTGACAATTGAAGGAATTAACAAAATCTACATATTCCAAACTGAAAGGAATCCCTTCATCATCATCATCATCATCATCATCATCATCATCATCAGTTACTTATATAGCATCACTAATTCCACAGAGCTGTACAGAGAACTCATTCACATCAGTTCCTGCCCCATTGGAGACAGACACTAGGGTCAATTTTGATAGCAGCCAATTAACCTACTACTATAGTTTTTGGAGTGTGGGAGGAAACCGGAGCACCTGGAGGAAACCCACGCAAACACAGAGAGGACATGTATAAAGTAAGCTCAAGACTATCTTGATTTTGGCAAAAACATTGCACATTAACAATGTTTCATTCACTTAATCCTTTTTTTTTATATATTAAAAATAACAAATTTAGAACATTATGTTTGAAAGTGCATTACATAATACAAATCTAACTTAAAGCTATGTTTAAACATAAAAATGTGTTTGTTAGTTTCTCCTTAATATACAAAATTGCGAATGGTAGGTATATTTCCACCAAATAAATTGCAGCAACTGAAACTGTTTTTTTTGTAATTTTATATTTTTAAACCAGACAAAAAGCATTCACAGCTATATAACTATCACTTTAAAATAGCTTTAAGAGAATTTTATTATCAAACACTTTCAAATATAAACTAGGGCTTTTTAATGTTAACCGCTCAGGAAATTACTAATTAAAAATTGCATATTTTCATTAAAAGCCTTTTGTTTAAAACCTTTTGTTTAAATAAGACTGTAATGGAGTGAGTGTAAAGTTGGGTGCATTGGCTGACATTTTATTTCTTTTGATTTATAAAATGTTGCTTGACAAGAATTAATTCCAGACATTACAATATAGTTGTCTGTCTAGAGTTTCAATAGGTCTGTGTGGTCATGCAAAAACATCAGAAAAAAGAAATATGTAGTAAAGGGAAACTGTATTGAAACATTACATATTGTCAAAAATAGTATTTCGTACAGCTTTTCTGCATAAAAAAATGGATATTCTTATGTATAAGAGATATTTTGCTCAAAAACGCTGTTTCATAAAGCCAAGCATAAGACATTCTGGGGTAAATGTACCAAGTTTAGGTCTGTGGCAATATTTTTGAGCGTTTTGCAAACTGCAGATGTATGAAAGGGCAAACTGGTAGAAAACTGCTGGAAAAGTGCAGATTTCAAACGTGCCATATTACAAATTATCATCATGACTTTTAGCCATTATAAGAGAACAAATCGTGAGATGTATCCAGCAGCAATTTGGCAAACCATAGGAAATCTTAATAGAGACGCTCTGAAGAGCGAGTTTGCAAAAATCGAAGTCCACTGGCCTATGTAGGGCTATGATGCCTTTAAGAAGGGCCCAAAACCTGTCTTATACTGTTATTGTGGCTAATATGGCAATTGTAGGCAATAAACTAGAATCTTTGATTGCTGAACAAATTTTAATAGATTGTCAGGAGGAGGAGAAGGGAGGATTACCATCACCAGCACCAGGGTCTGTGCAGTCTCCACAGAGCATGTGTGGAGAAGATGTGGAGAATACAGAGAGGATGGGATAAGGTCAGAGAGAGAATTATTCAAAAATACTTTGCATGTAGGATGTTTGGTCAAATAAAGTGTACTTAACACTGGCATTTTTTTTTTTTTTTTAAAACAAACTATTTTAGAGCATTGCTAATTAGTAAAGGCTGTACTATGGTGTATACCTAAGCTACACTTAACCTATGTAGTGTAATTGCAAATGTCCCCATTACATTTACAGTATTGACATTTTGTTTTTCTAAAGAATGACTAACTTCCTACCTGATAATCATCCGATTACTTTGTGAATTCTTGTGTGTCCTGACCTTGTGATGAACCTGTGGATTACAACATAGAGAATAAATTGAATTTTTTTTTAGAGCTTTTAAAATATGTTTATGGTCTGCAATAAAAGCAAGTCTTACACATGACATTTTCAAATATTTACAAGTGTCAGCAGGTTTGCATTGAGTTTAATACACGTATTAGGCTTTTAGTGGTAAAATATTTGGTAAATTCACCAGACTGTCAGTGGGACAGAGGTCTGTCTATATCCTGGACATTAGTACCTTCTATTATCTCCCATTGGAGCACTTTGTTAAGTTCCTCCTCACTTGTGTATTTTGTGACCTGAGAGGGACGATAACCTGTACCAGATGCAGCTACCATTATTTTTGACCCTCCTTTCAACATCAGAGAATCTTTTGCTGCGATTGTCCACTGTCCTTTTCAAATGACCCTACGCATTCACAGCTGAGTACACCCCTGCCCATAGCTAGTGTTTTGAGGATATTGAGTTCTTTGCAGCTTAGCTGCTCAAAATGCTTTCATAGCATGGCATTATATGTGATATCAGCACACAATTTTTCTCATTACTATAATTGACATTTCTCCCTGATCTAGTCAGATTGCCTACTACCATTCCCCCTGTCTCTTTTCCACCATCCTCTGCTACTCTCTGGCCTAACGGTATATATTTCTCCTTCCCACTGTGCCTCATCTTCTCTATTACCACTTGCCATCATGACAAACAAATAGGACATACAAAACACGAGAAAAAACAGTAGACACTCACACACAAATCAAACACACCAATTAAACCAAAAACATATTGAACAATAATGAAAACAACACACAAATACTAAAGAAGACAAAACAAACAAGATAACTTTCAAATATCAATTTGAAACACCAGCACAACACTCTCCACTCCTATACTTCTTCTAATCATCTAGCTCCTCAAACCCATATCAACTAATCAAAGAAAGCAGTCAGTCTTTTATAGTACCAGTGAGGTCAAAATCATGCATGTTTACAGTGGTTTTGGTGGTTTCAAAACTGCATTACATTTGCATTTTGACCCTCCAAACCTATGGATAATACATCTGGCACTGGTGGTAGGCAGTGGTTTCAAAACCACCCAAAAAAATGCTTCTAAATACATTTACCCCTCTGTGTTAAATAATCTATGCCAATATGTTTTACTAAACATTTATACAATAAACCCTACTTTGAAATAGATAATATACTCCTTTCAAATGGGAGTGTTAGTGTTCACAGGTCAAAGTGCAAATATCTATGTTTTAAAAGACTAGCAATATAAAAAATGATTAATTTTTATCTTTCTCAACATGACAGACAACCTATGACGTCCTCTATAAAAGAATTGTGTGTCCAGTTAAGCTATATTTGTGACAAATGATCAATCAGCCTTAGAAGTGTCGAAGTCGTTTAATTGGATGAACAAAAGTATATTGGTTTAATATTGTTTAGCAGTGCGATTGCGATCCGTACGCCACGTAACACGTGGCGTGGTGCGATTGCACGGTAAAATATGCACGCACACACTCGCATTACAACATTTAGTTATTTATATAATTCATATTCATATTGGTTTCGTTACACTGTAATTTATGAGCAGATAATATTTGGTTTATTAGTAGTATATATATAAATATATATATATATATAATGATTATACGTACACTTCAGTGATATATATGGTTCAGGTTGTGGGAAAGGTGGCATGTCTGGTATCATACTGAAACCCTATTCATCAGCAGCTGTCCGTTGCAGTCGGCGAAGAGATCGCACATTGCATACTTTAGTTATTGATATTAGGGAATAAACCTTTTGTATGATGCTGGCTATGAAAGGAGCAGACCCCCTGGAGAGACGACCCCCACCTTTGGATTCCTTAGATTGAATCAGCCTATGACCTGTTTACCCTGGACCCACCCAACGTCTGGACCTATAGAAACAATCTACGTCATCTTTATTGTTCACTGTGTAACACTGTACTGTATATAATCATAGCTGCACTCCCTGGCCCTCAGTCAACACTGACACAGTATTCTAACAGATATACTGTCCACCGGGTCCCGTGGGTACGCAGCGAGCGCATGCGATATCATCGGTATGTATTTATCTTTTGGTATTGGCTGTACTGTACTGTATCATAATATAATAATGCATTGAATTGCTGACTATTTACATCTGCTAAAATAAATCACTTTGTGCTTTGGAAACACATACAATTGATTGGGCAATGCTTATTTGAAAATGATAAAATTACTTTAATAGAAGGCTGTTTAATGAATGAATGAATTAATTAATTAACTGTTGTGCGCACGCACCCGGCTGCTTAGCTTGCTGGGACGTGGCGTTATCTGCAAAAAGCGTTCTGGCCATTGCCCTGGTAACGGCCAAGATGGAGGGGGAAGTGACGTCCCGGTCATCATAATGATGGCCGTTATGCAGCTGGGGAGAAACAGTGAATCGCGGCAACTCAGGCCACCGCCACGATTCGTGACAGTTCACCCTCCTTGATGAGGGGCAAGGATCCTCAACAACCTGGCTTCCCGGGAAGCATCTAAAGAACTCCCTGATGAGTCTCTTTGCATGTAAATGTCTCTGCGGAACTCAGGATCGTTCTTCTGAAACATAGCCCTTCCAATACACAAACAAGTGGGTTTGCCCTTGGACTTTCTTGGAATCCAGAATCTTCTCCATGAAGAACTCCTTGCGACCATCTATGTCGACAGGGTGAGATCTCCATGGTTGGTAGACTCTAAAGTTGCTAGAGAAAATAGCTGGCTTCAGGAGGGAATAATGGAAGGTATTAGGGATCCTTAAAGAACGAGGGAGCTTTAGCATGGAGGTGACGGGATTAATCTTTTGTAACAATGGCAAAAGGTTCAATGAGCCTAGGCCCAGGTTTCCTACAGGGCTGCCTGAGCTTGATGTTCCAGGTGGAGAGCCAAACATTATCACCAACTTTAAAGGAGCAAGCTCTACGATGACGATCCGACAAAGACTTGGATCTGAAGGAAGCCTGGAGTAAGGCGGAGTGGACCATCTTTCCAGGGCCAGCACCACCTTTAGGCAGCTTTAGGCAGTTGCCTAGGACGCCGGTTCTGGGGGGGGGGGGGCGCCACTGTGACCGGCTAAAAACACTAATAATGTCTCATAATGAGAGGGCGTTGCAAAAGCCCGCCCTCTACTTAACTAAATCTGCAGACCGCTACAGTGTAGCACCACATTTTAGTGTGTCCCGCTGGCTCCTGGCTCCTGAGAGCGGTGTGACATCACAACGCTCTCAATGAGAGGAGCCGCAAGGTATCAAAGCAGCAGAGAAGCGAGAAAAGAAGAATAGAAGGTAAGTGCAGGCTACAGATAAATGAGGGGGGACAGTTAAAGAGGGCTACAAAACAATGAGGGGAAGGCAAAAAGAAGGCTACAGAAAAAAGAGGGGGGGGGGCAGAAAGAAGGCTACAGAACAACAAGGGGAGGCAGAAAGAGAGAGCAACAGAAAAATGAGGGGGGGCAGAAAGAAGGCTACAGAAAGACAAGGGGGGGGGCAGAAAGAGAGCCCTGCAAAGCCCTGCAAGTATCCCCAGGAGTAGTCTAATTGAATAGGGGTGCTGGTGGCCAAGGAGGACACAAGGTGCCCAACTCATAATAATCAACCAGGTGGCTGCAATACATGGGGAACTAATCAGCCCTAGAAGGCTGATGCTAAACAGCCCTGCGCACATGCGCCCGGCTGTTTGAAAGCTGGCCGGGCGCGGCGACAGGGAGTAACAAACATCCTGATTGTTGCCTAGGCAACCAGGACGAAGAGGCCGGAAGTGACGTCCCGGTCATCATGGAGAAGGCCGGGATGCCAGAGACCAGGGGCAGTGAGTCGTGGCGGTGCCCGCGGCCGCCTCGGCTCCTGACACAAATTACTCCATAATCTTTTAGACACTGAACTGGCCAAAAAAATATCATCTATCACACAGATTGTAGTTCCATCCTAAATAATTAAAAGTCAAATCAGCAGGGTAGTAGATCAGGCTTTTTTTTTTACAACCATCACTGATACGTGTGTGAGATAATGGACCTATCCATACATTTTTACCATATGTTGTATCCCTGAAAGACAGGATCAATTTGTAACTGCGCATACAACAAGTATTTTTTGACTGTTATGGATCTTGCAGTTTGTGTACATCAAGGAACATTGTTGAAGCTGCTGCTCTTTTCCACTATATATTAAATGTGTACCTTATCCATTGTATACCTGAAAGACAGGATAAATTTAGAACTGCGCATGCAACAAGTATTATTTGACTGTTATGGATCTTGCAGTTTGTGTACATAAAGGAACATTGTTGAAGCCACTGCTCTTTTCCACTATATGTTGTCCCTTCACATAACAATTTAACAATCACCAGCTATTTATTCATTTGATATAAGTGCATGGTTCTCAGATACCTGAAACTTAACATGAATAAAAATATGTCTTAATCTCCTCTCTATCTTGGTCCTAAAGTTTCAGTAATAGTTAAAGTTGACACCTACATTATTGAGTAGATATTCCAGATTGGCTGTTTGATGCTGACCAAATATAATCCGATATTACCTGAGTGACCTGTATTATTTCAAATAGCATGAGCCACATAGGTGATCAAAGTGGTCTAGATTGGGCAGTTCAGCGCAAAAGCCAAGCAGCCAGATCTCCTCCAACTTCACTTGGTGTGGTTAGAAGATAACTGCACACAAAGGCCGATAAAGTTCATCTTCCTACTGCATTTACCAACATGTTTCAAAATAATCTTACTTTGACTTATTATTAAGACATGTTGGGATCATACATGTTTAAAATAAAAGCATGTGACCATCTTAAGTGTCATGTTTGTATTATTTTCTCTCACTCACACCATATCTGAATAATGCAAAATACAACTCTTAAAACATAGATAAATATCCTAGTTATGTACAGAATTGATTACTTTAATCTTATTTCTGGTCTCCTTGCTTCTCCTATTTCCCCCTTATAATGCTGTAAGGATTTTCGGTACAAGTTAATTATACGGGTACCGCTTAAAGCTGGTTTCCACCAACCCGTCTTTTTGGTTATCTTGAGTAGGAAGCTAGCGCAGCTGACCATCTCTACTCCTTTCTCTCACCACCTCACTAAAGCCCTGCCATATTTACCAAGTACTCTACTGTCTAAAAACACAACATTATTGATAATATTAAAATATACTCATTAACCAGAAAATGGTATGCAAATTATAGATAAAAACTTGGTGAAAAAAGTGAGAAAAATAAGTGATTCAAAAATGCATGTTCCTATGATTAAGGTGTAACAGGCAAAACGTACATCGTGATGTATGTCACTTCATGTGATGTCAAACCCAGAAGTGGTAGGGACTGATCACGACAAATGGCCGCTACTTAGTACAAATATACAAATAATTACCTCAGATAGGTTAATACTTTCTAATTATTACAAAAGGTCCTTCCGATGAGCATTAGTTATATGTTTGAATGGGCAGATGAATGGATGTGTGCCTCAACTGACAGCATAGAATAATCTAGGTTACCTAGGAATAATATGTCATAAATGAGCAGCCAATAGAAGCCAGTGCTAGTGTTCTAGAGCGATATATCAAGGATAGCATGCTCTAATACAACAGGACAAACAACGAATAGCCTTGAATTACCATCTGAATAATTCACACATCACTCTGATAGTGTGAAGTAACTTGCTTAATACAAGACAGCAGGAAATCTGTGTGAAATAGTCTGTCTAGCATAGGAGAGAAGGGATATAAATAGTCCAATCTAATATAAGAGGGCAGGTAAATTAATAGTCATGGAACATCATAATCATATTTTCAGATCACATGGATAGTGAGATGAAAATGGTCAGTGTGGGCACATGTATCATGTCATAAAATAAATATGCTTTGGATATATTATCCATGTTAATAAGAGGCAAAACCCCCCAAAAAATAAACAAATATTCTTCCAGCATACCATCTGAGGATATTATTTCTATGCACATTACAATGTTCTTTTGAAATATGTTTAATATAATGAAAACCAAACAAAAAGAATGAATAAGGAGATGTTTCAGTATTCAATATTTAGTATTTAATATTAGAGATGAGCGCACTCGGATTTATGAAATCCGAGCCCACCCGAACGTTGCCGATCCGAGTCGGATCCGAGACAGATCCAGGTATTGGTGCCAAATTCAAATCTGAAACTGAGGCTCTGACTCATAATCCCGTTGTCGGATCTCGCGATACTCGGATCCTATAAATTCCCCGCTAATCGCCGCCATCTTCACTCGGGCATTGATCAGGGTAGAGGGAGGGTGTGTTAGGTGGTCCTCTGTCCTGCTATATCTCGTGCTGTTCAGTTCAGTGCTGTGCTGTGCTGTGCTGTGCTCAGTCCAGTGGTGCTGTGTCCTGTGCTCTGTCCTTCTGAGGTCAGTGGTGCTGCTGGGTCCTGTGCTGTGTCCTGTTCAGTCCAGTGGTGCTGTGTCCTGTGCTCTGTGCTTCTAAGGGCATAGTTATTTCCCCAATATTCCCCTGTGTTTAAAAAAATAAAAAAAAACTAATTTAATTTTTTTCTAATTACCACAAAATTTGCACAACCAATCCTGCAGTATAAGCCCATTGGTACTGCAATATTACCAAGTTCACACATTCAGCAGTAAAAGTCCAGTGGTACTGCAATATTACAAAGTTCACACATTCTGCAGTATCAGTCCAGTGGTGCTGTGTCCTGTGCTCTGTCCTGCTGAGTTCCGTAGTGCTGCTGGGTCCTGTGCTGTGTCCTGTTCAGTCCAGTGGTGCTGTGTCCTGTGCTCTGTGCTTCTAAGGGCATAGTTATTTCCCCATTATTCCCAAGTTTTTTTAAAAAAAAAAAAGTTAAAAAAAAAATAAAAATAAAAATTTTAAAAAAAATATATAATTATAACCAAATTTACAAAACCAATCCAGCAGTATAAGCCCATAGGTACTGCAATATTACCAAGTTCACACATTCAGCAGTAAAAGTCCAGTGGTACTGCAATATTACAAAGTTCACACATTCTGCAGTATCAGTCCAGTGGTGCTGTGTCCTGTGCTCTGTCCTGCTGAGTTCCGTAGTGCTGCTGGGTCCTGTGCTGTGTCCTGTTCAGTCCAGTGGTGCTGTGTCCTGTGCTCTGTGCTTCTAAGGGAATAGTTATTTCCCCATTATTCCCAAGTTTTTAAAAAATAAAAAAAAAGTTATAAAAAAAATTAAAATAAAAAATAAAATAAAAAAGTAATTATAACCAAATTTGCAAAACCAATCCAGCAGTATAAGTCCATTGGTACTGCAATATTACCAAGTTCACACATTCTGCAGTATCTTGTGCTACATTTAATGGAGACCAAAAATTTGGAGGATAAAGTAGGGAAAGATCAAGACCCACTTCCTCCTAATGCTGAAGCTGCTGCCACTAGTCATGACATAGACGATGAAATGCCATCAACGTCGTCTTCCAAGCCCGATGCCCAATCTCGTAGTACCGGGCATGTAAAATCTAAAAAGCCCAAGTTGAGAAAAAGTAGCAAAAAGAGAAACTTAAAATCATCTGAGGAGAAACGTAAAGTTGCCAATATGCCATTTACGACACGGAGTGGCAAGGAACGGCTTAGGCCCTGGCCCGTGTTCATGACTAGTGGTTCAGCTTCACCCACGGATCTTATCCCTCCTCCTCCTCCCCCCCCTCCAAAAAATTGAAGAGAGTTATGCTGTCAGCAACAAAACAGCAAACAACTCTGCCTTCTAAAGAGAAATTATCACAAATCCTCAAGGCGAGTCCAAGGGTGTTGGTGGTTGTCAAGCCTGACCTTCCCATCACTGTACGGGAAGAGGTGGCTCGGGAGGAGCCTATTGATGATGTAGCTGGCGCTGTGGAGGAACTTGATGATGAGGATGGTGATGTGGTTATTGTAAATGAGGCACCAGGGGGGAAAACAGCTGATGTCCATGGGATGAAAAAGCCCATCGTCATGCCTGGTCAGAAGACCAAAAAATGCACCTCTTCGGTCTGGAGTTATTTTTATCCAAATCCAGACAACCAATGTATGGCCATATGTAGCTTATGTAAAGCTCAAATAAGCAGGGGTAAGGATCTTGCCCACCTAGGAACATCCTCCCTTATACGTCACCTGAATAACCTTCATAGTTCAGTGGTTAGTTCAGGAACTGGGGCTAGGACCCTCATCGGTACAGGGACACCTAAATCCCGTGGTCCAGTTGGATACACACCAGCAACACCCTCCTCGTCAACTTCCTCCACAATCTCCATCAGATTCAGTCCTGCAGCCCAAGTCAGCAGCCAGACGGAGTCCTCCTCAATACGGGATTCATCCGAGGAATCCTGCAGCGGTACGCCTACTACTGCCACTGCTGCTGTTGCTGCTGTTAGTCGGTCATCTTCCCAGAGGGGAAGTCGTAAGACCGCTAAGTCTTTCACAAAACAATTGACCGTCCAACAGTCGTTTGCCATGACCACAAAATACGATAGTAGTCACCCTATTGCAAAGCGTATAACTGTGGCTGTAACTGCAATGTTGGTGTTAGACGTGCGCCCGGTGTCCGCCATCAGTGGAGTGGGATTTAGAGGGTTGATGGAGGAATTGTGTCCCCGGTACCAAATCCCGTCGAGATTCCACTTCACTAGGCAGGCGATACCAAAAATGTACAGAGAAGTACGATCAAGTGTCCTCAGTGCTCTAAAAAATGCGGTTGTACCTACTGTCCACTTAACCACGGACATGTGGACAAGTGGTTCTGGGCAAACGAAGGACTATATGACTGTGACAGCCCACTGGGTAGATGCATCCCCTTCCGCAGCAACAGCAACAGCTGCATCAGTAGCAGCATCTACAAAATGGCTGCTCGTGCAAAGGCAGGCAACATTGTGTATTATAGGCTTTAATAAGAGGCACAACGCTGACAACATATTAGAGAAACTGAGGGAAATTATGTCCCAGTGGCTTACCCCACTTAGACTCTCATGGGGATTTGTGGTGTCAGACAATGCCAGTAATATTGTGCGGGCATTAAATATGGGCAATTTCCAGCACGTCCCATGTTTTGCCCACACCATTAATTTGGTGGTGCAGCATTACCTCAAGAGTGATAGGGGTGTGCAGGAGATGCTTGCGGTGGCGCGCAAAATTGCTGGACACTTTCGGCATTCAGCCAATGCCAACCGCAGACTAGAGGCACATCAAAAAAGCATGAACCTGCCCTGCCATCACCTCAAACAAGAGGTTGTGACGTGCTGGAACTCCACCCTCTATATGCTGCAGATGGAGGAGCAGCAAAAGGCCATTCAGGCCTACACAGCCACCTACGACATAGGCAAAGGAGTGAGGATGCGCCTCAGTCAAGCGCAGTGGAGACTGATTTCCGTGTTGTGCAAGGTTCTGCAGCCATTTGAACTTGCCACACGAGAAGTCAGTTCCGACACTGCCAGCTTGAGTCAGGTCATTCCCCTGATCAGGCTGTTGCAGAAGCAGCTGGAGAAAGTGAGGGAGGAACTGGTAAGCCATTGCGATTACACCAAGCATGTAGCTCTTGTGGATGTAGCCCTTCGTACGCTTTGCCAGTATCAGAGGGTGGTCACTCTTTTAAAGTCAGAGGAATACATTCTGGCCACCGTGCTCGATCCTCGGTTTAAAGCGTATGTTGTGTCTCTGTTTCCGGCGGACACAAGTCTACAGCGGTGCAAAGACCTGCTGGTCAGGAGATTGTCCTCTGAAGAGAACCGTGACATGCCAACTGCTCCACCCTCATTTTCTTCCACATCTATGGCTGCGAGGAAAAAGCTCAGTTTTCCCAAAAGAGGCGTTGGCGGGGATGCTGATAACATCTGGTCCGGACTGAAGGACCTGCCAACCATTGCAGACATGTCTACTCTCGCTGCATTGGATGCTGTCACAATAGAAAAAATTGTGGATGATTACTTTGCTGACACCATCCAAGTAGACATGTCAGACAGTCCATATTGTTACTGGCAGGAAAAAAAGGCAGTTTGGTAGCCCCTGTACAAACTGGCTCTATTTTACCTGAGTTGTCCCCCCTCCAGTGTGTACTCGGAAAGAGTTTTTAGTGCAGCAGGGAACCTGGTCAGTGAGCGGCGAAGGAGGTTGCTTCCTCATAACGTTGAAAAAATGATGTTTATAAAAATGAATAATCAATTCCTCAATCAAGTACAGCACTGCCCTCCAGATAGTACAGAGGGACCTGTGGTTGTGGAGTCCAGCGGGGACGAATTGATAATGTGTGATGAGGAGGAAGTACACACTGTAGGGAGAGAGGAATCAGAGGTTGAGGATGAGGACGACATCTTGCCTCAGTAGAGCCTGTTTAGTCTGTACAGGGAGAGATGAATAGCTTTTTTGGTGTGGGGGCCCAAACAAACCAATCATTTCAGCCAAAGTTGTTTGGTAGGCCCTGTCGCTGAAATGATTGGTTTGTTAAAGTGTGCATGTCCTATTTCAACAACATAAGGGGGGGTGTGAGGGCCCAAGCACAATTCCATCTTGGAACTTTTTTTTTTGCATTATATGACCAATCAACAGTCGTTTGCCATGTTCAAAAAGTAAAACCAAATTTAAACAAATTCAAGAAATTAAACCAAAAGTAAAATGCCCTGTCATAATTTAAAACAAGAAGTATTGATGTGCTCTAATACTACTGTATTGTTGTTTATATTTTATAAACACTACACTTGAAAGCTTGAGTCTTGCAATGAAAAAGTAACTGTCCATTACACGAATATTTGCAACAGGGACAATTTTAGGGTTAAGAAAGTCAACTAATAACACTTCGACGCTGTCTGTCTTTATAAACACTACACTTGGAAGTTGGAGGAGGTATTGTGGCCCCGGCACCAAATTTACTACCGGGGCCACTCCACTGTGCAGTCCATATTTAGGTGTATCAGATATTAAACAACGGTGACAGTTGATGCCCAATTTTTTAATTATATTGTTGGCGCTGTAAAAAATTGTGTTCCGGGCACACCACACTACGCAGTCCATACCCTTTTTTGGTGGATTTCTGACCCGTGGAGGGTTTTTTAATTATATTGTGGCCTCGGTACCAAATTGTGTACCGGGGCCACCACACTACGCAGTCAAGATAGATAGATGCGTATCATAGATAAAGTACATTCAGTGGTGTGGGGCAAATTGAAAAATATTCAAAATGCACTGACATTATCAAAAACAAGAGGTTTTCACACGCTGAAACTCCAACATGTATATGATGGAGAGGATGGAGGAGCAGCCGTATGTGCAGTGTAATGCAGACCTGTTGAAGGTTTTTTTTATCTTTTTTATTGTGGTGCCCAGTGCCCACTACTCTACGCAGTCCAGATCCTATTTTTGGGTGTAATTCTGACCTGTTGAAGGTTTTCTATATATTATATTGTGGTGGCCAGTGGCCAGTCCTCTATGCAGTCCAGATACTATTTTTGGGTTTAATTCAGACCTATTGAAGGTTTTCTATATATTTTTTATTGTGGTGCCCAGTGCCCACTACTCTATGCAGTCCAGATACTATTTTTGGGTGTAATTCTGACCTGTTGAAGGTTTTCTATATATTATATTGTGGTGGCCAGTGGCCAGTCCTCTACGCAGTCCAGATACTTGTTTGGTGGAATTCAGACCAGTTGAGGGTGTATTTATTTTATTGTGGCCCCGGTATCAAATTGGGTACCGGGGCCACCCCACTACGCAGTCCAGATACTTGTTTGGTGGAATTCAGACCAGTTGAGGGTTTTATTATTATATTGTGGGGACCACTCTATACCACACTACCACTCTATACCACTCTATTTAATACTTTAATTCTATTTAATACTTTAATTCTATTACTAATTCCCATAAAGAGGAACTGCCGCTTCTATTTAATACTTTAATTCTATTAGTAGTTACCATATAGAGGAACAAAATAAACCAATTTTACCAAAAATATAATATGACTTACAAACACTACACTTGAAAGATGGTGCCTTTAAATGAAAAAGTCAGTCTTCATTGCACGACTATGTGCAACAGGGAAAGTTTTTTGGTTTACAAAGTCAACCAATAACACTTCGACCCTGTCTGTCTTTAACATACTTGATGGGATCTCAATGACGAATGGTCTGTACCATGTTTGGAGGAGGTATTGTGGCCCCGGTACCAAATTGGGTACCGGGGCCACTCCACTATGCAGTCCAGATAGAGGTGTATCAGATATTAAACAACGTTGACTGTTGCTGCAAAAAATTTAAATAATATTGTGGGGAACACTACACTACGCAGTCCATAAACTTTTTGGGTGGAATTCAGACCTGTGTAGGGTTTTTTAATAATATTGTGGTGACCCACTCCTCTACGCAGTCCAGGTACATTATTGGTGCGAATCATACAAGTTGATGGTTTTCTTATTATATATATTGTGGTGACCCACTCCACTACGCAGTCCAGGTACATTATTGGTGCGAATCATACAAGTTCAGGGTTTTTAATTTATATTGTGGTGACCCACTCCTCTACGCAGTCCAGGTACATTATTGGTGCGAATCATACAAGTTGATGGTTTTCTTATTATATATATTGTGGTGACCCACTCCTCTACGCAGTCCAGGTACATTATTGGTGCGAATCATACAAGTTGATGGTTTTCTTATTATATATATTGTGGTGACCCACTCCTCTACGCAGTCCAGGTACATTATTGGTGCGAATCATACAAGTTCAGGGTTTTTAATTTATATTGTGGTGACCCACTCCTCTACGCAGTCCAGGTACATTATTGGTGCGAATCATACAAGTTGATGGTTTTCTTATTATATATATTGTGGTGACCCACTCCTCTACGCAGTCCAGGTACATTATTGGTGCGAATCATACAAGTTCAGGGTTTTTAATTTATATTGTGGTGACCCACTCCTCTACGCAGTCCAGGTACATTATTGGAGCGAATCATACAAGTTCAGGGTTTTTAATTTATATTGTGGTTAACCACTACTCTACGCAGTCCAGGTACATTATTGGTGCGAATCATACAAGTTGATGGTTTTCTTATTATATATATTGTGGTGACCCACTCCTCTACGCAGTCCAGGTACATTATTGGTGCGAATCATACAAGTTCAGGGTTTTTAATTTATATTGTGGTGACCCACTCCTCTACGCAGTCCAGGTACATTATTGGTGCGAATCATACAAGTTGATGGTTTTCTTATTATATATATTGTGGTGACCCACTCCTCTACGCAGTCCAGGTACATTATTCGGTGCGATTCATACCAATTGATGGTTTTCTTATTATATATATTGTGGTGACCCACTCCTCTATGCAGTCCAGGTACATTATTGGTGCGAATCATACAAGTTCAGGGTTTTTAATTTATATTGTGGTGACCCACTCCTCTACGCAGTCCAGGTACATTATTGGTGCGAATCATACAAGTTCAGGGTTTTTAATTTATATTGTGGTGACCCACTCCTCTACGCAGTCCAGGTACATTATTGGTGCGAATCATACAAGTTCAGGGTTTTTAATTTATATTGTGGTGACCCACTCCTCTACGCAGTCCAGGTACATTATTCGGTGCGATTCATACCAGTTGATGGTTTTCTTATTATATATATTGTGATGACCCACTCCTCTACGCAGTCCAGGTACATTATTGGTGCGAATTATACAAGTTCAGGGTTTTTAATTTATATTGTGGTGACCCACTCCTCTACGCAGTCCAGGTACATTATTGGTGCGAATCATACAAGTTCAGGGTTTTTAATTTATATTGTGGTGACCCACTCCTCTACGCAGTCCAGGTACATTATTCGGTGCGATTCATACCAGTTGATGGTTTTCTTATTATATATATTGTGGTAACCCACTCCTCTACGCAGTCCAGGTACATTATTGGTGCGAATAATACAAGTTCAGGGTTTTTAATTTATATCGTGGTGACCCACTCCTCTACGCAGTCCAGGTACATGTTTTGGTGCGATTAAGACCAGTGTATGGTTTTCTTATTATATTGTGGGGACCACTCCACTACGCAGTCCAGAAAGATAGCTCGTTGCAACCTTTTGGACTAAGAACTATATTGTGAGGTGTTCAGAATACACAGTAAATTAGTGGAAATGCCTGTTATTGAATGTTATTGAGGTCAATAATAGCGTAGGAGTGAAAATAAGCCCCAAAAATTGATTTTTTAACTTTTTATGCTTTTTTCAAAAAAAATCCGAATCCAAAACCTTAAATCCGAACCAAAACCTTTCGGCAGGTGTTTTGCGAAACAAATCCGATCCCAAAACATCGAGAAAATCCGGATCCAAAACACAAAACACGAGACCTCAAAAGTCGCCCGTGCACATCCCTATTTAATATTTAATACATAAAACCTATCTTGATAAAGTGAATTGGGATATTTTGTGGCCCTGTTTTATTCTTGGACAATTCCAACAGTGTGTATAGATATACTCTCTAATGACGATTACAATCTTGATGCCATATCTTGGCATGGATAAGGCTCCATCGAAGCAATATTGGGAGGGAACAACATCCACAATAATAATGACACTTTATCATTCTCCTACTGATAAAATAGGATTTATCTAATGACAGTGATCTAGCCAAGGAATTTAGCAGCTGTGTTATGTGGTACGAATGAGAGTGTTATTGGTAAATGAAGTTATCAAATTTGTCAGTTTATGAGCATTAAGTATTGGGATATAAAATACCTGTGATTAGTTCCACCCTAGGGTCAACATTTATTTTTTAATCATTTATTTCTCTCACTTTTTGTCACCAAGTGTTTATCTATAATTCGCCTACCATTTTCTGGTTAATGAGTGTATTTTAATAATATCAATAAAGTTGTGTTTTTAGACAGTAGAGTATTGGTAAGGGACTGGAGTGCTTTAATATTCAACTCTTGTTTCTTTTGTTTCCTTTTATTGAATATCCTATATGTCGAATAAAGCACCCAGTCACATCACAGTAACGTAAGTCTATTAATAGTGAGGAAGGTCCACAACCTGGTGCGGATCCAATTCCCTTCTTTCTCTTCCATACATTTAACAAGTACCCAATTTTGTTATCTTGGTAGTACCACATAATCTGAATAACCCCATTTTATTCATTAGTAGCTGTTCAATATGTGGGTTGAAGCCTATCCCATCCTATGTAACACACCTAGCTCTGCACTTTGCTAATTTATATGGAGATTAAACACAAATATCATTCTATATTAGCATGTATTCTCTGCAAAGAACTTTCGTTCTCTTTTACATAGTTTGTTTTCATATATTAATGAAAAGGCATCCCCAATCATATATAACGTACACACATGGCAAAGAGAACAGTCCAATAATATGCTTGCAAATTGGTTTTCTAAATTAGGACGTGAAAAAAACCCATGATGTAGGGACTCTTAAATACATAAAAGCCAAATATTATGGTTTCCTGTACAACTTGATCCTCTAATCCGGTCGTTGGGGAGGTAAATAGGGGGTCTCAGCTTTAATAGTAAAGCAAAGTGCCTTGTACATTTAAATCCCATTCTCTGTCAGCAGCGAAAGACTGTAAGGGGGGATTCAATCCCCTCTGAAGTATCGCTGCGATAACTCTATTACTGTTAATATGGTAAATGTAACCCGGCTTTCTGCTCACAGCTAAGGGAGCTGCGAGCAAAAAGCAGGCGTTGAAACTACTGTAGTAACGGTATTTAAGCACACCTTTACCGTAATAACGGTCATAGTGCGCAGGTCGCATTACTTTTTACAGTAACGCGACCAATTTATTTCCCCCCTAAATCAGTTGTGTGGATTGCTATCCTTATTCTCTCTCTTCGTTTCTACTTTTCTGAAAACCAATTTGGCTTGCTACTAATCTGAACTGATCTGAACTACACTATTCTTTTATTCTTGTGCAAAACCAATAAATGATACGGCAGAGCTTAATGCACAATTTGGATTGTTTTAGGTGACGCCCCTTACACATTTAATCACTTAAATCTTTCATTAGAGGGCAGAGATTTAATTTTCTATGAATTAGGAAACATATCCAGGGGAAATGTTTCATTCAGAACTAAAAAAAAATAAATATGGCTAATATTGAGCATGAAACTATAGTTTATACCAAAATTGGCTGTGTCCTATCTTTTCTGATGCATTGTTGATAAAATAAATGTGAGTCAATTTCTACACAAGAAAATAAAAATTGCAACTTGACTTTACAGGCAGTTTAATTTTTCTAAGAAAGTGTATTACACCATGCATTTGCCCTTTTAAAAGTATTACATTTGTCTTTAAAAATTTCCTGTTTTCCTATGTTTCATGATATTACTCATTCGTAGCAATTGAAAAGTTGTTTGTTATGTGTTATTCTCTCTTGGATGTAAAACAATTTATTTGGGACGCAAAAACTTGGCTTCAAGTTTTCTTTCAGAGATTATACATTGGTTCTACATTTGAACCACGCAAATTGGTTAATTTCTGTCTGTTCTGTTTCAGCTCAATCTGATTCTTAAATAGTTTTAAGGGTGTAGTTTCACTCTGGGATATACATAGTTTAATGTATAATTGCGCTCTTTCTGTTGGAGGAAATTTGAGCTTTCCACCTGTTTATAATATAGAATATGTAAGGTTGGCTCCCCCAAGGAGTGAAACCAATATAATTTGTGGGTTTGAAGTAGAAATATTTTATTTTTCTAATGATATTTTAAAATCAGTGATAATTGACAAAATTTGTGAAAATGGCAAACAGGCAATGGCATTTCATCTTCATGTACAGTATGTTTTCATGTATGCCAAATGGAAACGTACAAAGTTGAAGTATCAGTTTTGTACATATTCGTCCATTTTCTATTTACGCAGAATGTACATGTGAAACTTGGGTCCATTTGTATAGTCGGTTAAAGGACCACATACATAGATAGCGGTCATCTACTGACAAAATCTCCAAGCAAAGAAGTGCCACTAGAAGTATGCTAACCACTGAAGAGTGAGGTATCAGCCACAAGACAAAGACAGTATAGGAAAGAAGTTGAGGGTCAGGGATAGCTGACAGCTACAAGCAAAGTCACAAGGAGAAGCTGAGGTGAGGATCCAAAGATCAGCATGGAATATTTGTGGACTTTCCAACAGCAAAGTAACTTATTGCACATACAAAGAGTAAATCAAACAGAGGGGGTTTATAGTTGATGCCAATTACCCTGATTGGCCACACGAACGACAAAGGTGCAGGGAGTGCAGTACCTAGGACTCAGAAAGACCTCAGAACAATTGCAAAGAAGAGAATCCCAAAACAGTAGCTTATGAGCAAAACAACTGCCTGTGAATAGCATGGTTTCAATCCAACATGGACATATAAAATACCCTAAGATACGTAGGCACAAGGATATCAAACATGTATTTAAAGCAGAGTCTGGAGTGTAACAAGATCCAAGCAGTCTTGAAGACAAGGTCTCTAATAATATAACCAGGATCTTTTTACAATATTTTCCTGAATTTAATTGGTTACCTCCACAAAGCCTCTAATGCACTCAAACTTCCAATTCACTGACTTATTGGGGCATATTCAATTCTCGGCGGAAACGCCGAAAATCTCGCGGTCCACGCATTATTACCATCATTATGATAATAATGCGCGGAAAAACAGTTAATACAGTAATTTTCTTGCTGGATTTCAGCTCGCAGCTCCCTGAGCCGCGAGTTAAAATCCAGCTAACTATTACCGTGTTAACGGTAATAGTTTTTCCGCGGCCCCATTGTATCTTATTACAATAAGTAATCTTATCTCACTCTATTATTGATCTTAGGGCCTCATCTGCCATAACCTTGTTGCTGGTTTATTGGTTTCATTTTTTTCAACTGTTTAGTAAAATAAATGGAAATATGGGATTTTTGTCAGTATAAATGCACTTATAAGCAACAGGAGCTGCCATGCTGCTTGTCTGGCTGCAGACAGCTGCTTGTGAACCAATACTTGTAGCTTGAGGACATCATAAGCAATTTTTTCAACCTTGCCAGCTAAAAATTTAAAGGAGGTTACTGCTAAACAAGTAAGTGCAGCCCTGCTTTCCAAGTTCTACTAACCACCTTGGCAAAACTTAAACTTTATAGGTCTGATTCATTAGGAAAGTAAAACAAAAAAATAGTAACTTCGAACCTTGGCAAAACCATGTTGCAATGCAAGTTGTGCAAATAAGTTTATCACTTTGCATATTAGGAAAATACTGTTTGTTTTGTTATGTAAGACACAAATACTTGATAGCTTTATTTTAACACTGATATTAAAAGTTGATCTAGGACATGCTCTACTCCAATACAACATGGTTTTGCCAAGGTTCAAAGTAACTAATTTTTTTGCTTTACTTTCGTTAATGAATCAGGCCCTTTATCTCCCTTCTCCTAGCCCTGAATTTCCCCTCACTGAAGCCTAATCCCAAGCATTTGCTCGGATATTAAATTACTCTTATGCTTCAGCATAATGCCTTTTTGAGTTTAAACATTTGATATTGAATTTACTTCTGACATTAGCAAAAGTATTTGCATATAATGATATATTTAAATAACATCCTTACAAAACTTTTGAACACTTTGATACTTGTTCTCATACTATTCATGAGTTAATAAAGTATACCTTCTCTGGGGTGCTATGTAGGGCACTCAATCATGTAAACATTCACCACAGGAATGACACATCTGGATTAAACATGTTTTTTTTGCTTTGTATTGAGTGTTTTCTCTGCTGTAATGTGCAGCTCTTATTCCAGTGACAGCTGCAGGTAATTTCCAAAAGTCATATGGAATGGAAAGCTTTCAATGAATGAATTTAAAAACAGTATGCGCCCTTTCCTTCTCTGTGCAAGTGCCATGGACAGGAATCCAGACGTGCCTCTGTTTATTGACTCCAGGTCCTAGCACTAGCAGAATGGAGTACATTGAAAGTAAACATTAGTGAAGCTAATTCAATGCACATGTTTGTTCTGTCAGAAGGATGGCAGGTGGCAATGTACAGAACTATATATACGCTCTCTCTCTCTCTCTCTCTCTCTCTATTTATAATATATATATATATATATATATATATATATATATATATATATAAATTACACACACACACATATATATATATATGGATGGGACATGTATGGGTCTAGTAAGACACGACCTAAGATAAACCTCCTTTGAAGGTACATTGCATGGTGAAAAGTATGTGGACACCCCTTCTAATTATTGTGTTGGGCCATATTAGCCATGCACATTGCTGACAGTTTGACAGTTGCATACAATCAAGCATACAGCCAGACAATCTTAATAATCAAACATAAGCAGTACAAAAGGTTGTAATGAAGAGCTCAGTGACTGTCAACATAGCACTGTCATAGGAGTCACCTTTCCAACAAGTCCATTTCTAAAGTTTATGCCCTGCTAGAGCTGCCCCAGTCAACTGTAAGTACTGTTATTGTGAAATAGAAACATCTAGGAGAAAAAGCCGAGCCACAAAGCAATAGGCCGCACAAACTCACAGAACGGGACTGCCAAGTCCTGAAGTGCATAGTGCATACCAATAGGCTGTCCTCGGTGCAAACACTCACTATCAAGTTCCAAACTGTCTCTGGAAGCAAAGACAGCACAAGAACTGTTCATTGGGAGCTTCATGAATTGGGGTTCCATGGCTAAGCAGCTGCACACAAACCTCAGATCAAGGTCAAACCAAGATTGCATGGTGTAAAGCATATTGCCATTGCTCTCTGGAGTAGTGGAAATGTGTTCTCTGGAGTGACGAACCAAGCTTCATCATCTGGTAATCTAACAGATGAATCTGAGTTTGGCAGATGCCACAAGAGAATGCTTTCTACCTATATGTGTACTGCCAACTGTAAAGTTTATTTGGAGAAGGAAAAATTGCCTGTAATGTCCGTTTCTATCGTCACCAATAAAGATTGTCTGATACAATTAATGTGCTTCCAACGCACAAGAGATTTAATAGCAGAATATATCAAAGTATAACAAATACAAGAAAGTATAACCAATAGATTATGCTTGCGCACTGAATCCAGTAACAGCCATTCAAACCCGAAGTCTGTGGTCAAAGAGGAAAAGTTACTGGGCCAGAGCCTGTTTATATGCAGTTTGGTTTGAAAAAAACAGTGATGATGTCACAATATACACAAAGATAGCTAAAAGACTTCTTTATTGGTTCAGGATTCAGGTTAGTCCAGTACAGTGCAGGCCATAGGTCAGTTCAAAGGATTCTTCCCCAAAAGTAGGGGTAACTCACTCCAACAGCTGCATACTTGTCTCCCCGCTGAAAATCTGCTTTAAACTAACCCATTAACATTACTTTTGAGAGTTTAATATTATACTAATCAGATCTAGCAACCACTATATGCGATCGCTTCTCGATGATACCTGATTCCTGCTGGTAAAATGTGTATTAATATAAGACCAAACACCATACATTTCTTAGGACCTGAACCAGAAATACCATTTAATGTAGGTTTATATTTGTGTTAATAATCTCTAATTCTTAATACTTGGAACTTTATTAAATGTGGACTATTTACAACTGTAGAAGTAAGTGTTAGTGTATTTGCTCTGTTTGCCCATGCGACTGAGTAATTAACCCTACCATGATGTAGCGTACTAATCACAATCGCATGTGAAACTATTACAATCAATACTTTAATCATTTAGAACGGCTTCATCCAATTATTCCACTTCAACAGATCTAAGGCTGTTTTTCATGGTTTAGTCTCCATCTCTTAGTTGCAGTGAAGGAAAACATTAATGTTACAGCATACAATGACATTCCAGACAATTATGTGCTTTCAGCTTTGTGGCAACAGTTTAGGGAAGGCCCATTCCTTTTTCAGCATGATAGTGCCACCATGCAGTCCATTAAAAAATGGTTTCCCAAGTTTGTTAAAAACGGTCAGGGCTCTGTGCAGATCCCTGCACAGAGCTCTGACCTCAACCTCATGGGAAATCTTTGGGATGAATTGAAATGCTGAGTACAAGCCAGGCCTTATCGACATCAACATCAGTGTCTGACCTCACTAATGCTCTTGTGGCTGAATGGACATGAATCTCCGCAGTCATTTTCTAAAATATAGTGGGAAGTCTTCTTAGAAGAGTGGAGGCTGTTATAACAGCAAACAGTGGACCAACATGTTTTCATGTTTGGGTCATGTTCGGGATATGTTGTGTAATTGAGTAGTGGGAAGTTAAGGTCTCCCTTATATGCCACAACCCACTCCCTAATTAACTGTTTTTAACTAGCAGGTTATAACTATCTATGTGAGTTATTAATGCAGCTGTTTGAACAAGCAATGGGAACTATCCATAAAAGTTGCATTGGAAACCTTTCAAAGGGCAGAATTTTCTTTGAAATGCCTCCAGGCTCTGCCATCCATTGCATACCGTACAAGATAAATTGGAGGCATAACAAATAGGTGGGATAATGTCCATAGCTTAACGTCATATTTCAACCTTTGGTTTCTGGATTCCTTTGGACCAACTTCTAAAGTTCAGGTCAAATACATGTGGATTTGCATTGCCAATTTGATTGTTTTTAATCAAACTGGCCAAATATTGCAACGTACTTGCTAATCCAAAACAATCATTCTGGACAATCAAATTCCGATCAGATTTGCATTGCTACTCTTTTGCACTTTAAAATCACAGAGCCCCTCTTACCGAAAAGCAATGCCAGTGGCTTAACAAAAAAGGTCCCATTTGGCTGCCATGCCATTCACTGAATGTTGATCACATCAATGTTTGAGTTTTTCCAATTGGATCAGGCTGTTTGTTTTCCTTCTCATCCCATCTACTTTTGTTTTTTTCCTCTCTCTTTGTTGTTTATATACATCAACAAGGGTTCACATATTTCATCTCAATCACCACTTCTTAGCTATATATATTCAATTTGTCAGCCTCTTTATTTCTATTTGTGCTTAATTACCACCACCCTTTAATTTTTTACTTGACTTTTTATTTTATTTCCACCAGTTATTGTGTAAATAAATTGTTTTTGCACTGTGGTTCATCTTAGGAGTGTAGTAGATGTTAACTGCTGATGTGCTACCCTTTATTTTGCATATGTTGTGCCCAGGGTTTAATAGCTTTTCTAATAGCTTTTCTGTATACCAAGATTGAGTACATTAAATACTTTGTTAGTAGACCTTGTATAAAGGTTTTGTTAAGATCCAGCAGAGACGCGGGGCTGCTTCATTAGTCCATGCAGTGGCAATTAGTCTGAGTCGCAATTTGGCTTAGATTGTTTCCTATTTGATCATGTTGTTTCATCAATGGGCACAGCCATGTTGGAATCAGCTGTTTAATGTGTTTTAAACACTGCATCTTAGACGCAGCTGGTAGTCATTCATTTAGGCTGCTTTAAAAGGCTTTTTTTCCTCTGTGTTGATTGTAATTTAATTGCTAGTGTGTGCTTATCTTTATAGTTCTCTGTTTGGATATTTTGGATATTGGCCTCAGCTTGGATTTCTTGAACTCTACCTACCTTGACCTTTGGACAGTATTTTGCCAAAATGCAGCCTGCGTGACTTGAATTTTGATTTTATTTCTGTACACTATTCTTTCTGGGCTTTTGCTCAACACTGGTGCTTGATCTCATTGGTCTTCTCCATGTCATATCCTAACCTCCATGATACTTGTCAACCTAAGCCTGTACTACCTAGAGTTTATGACCTGGGGTCACCCAAGTATTGGTGAGCAAATAACGATAAGAACGGTAGCGCTATAGGTGAAGACCTCTACATGCAGGTCTTAGAGTTGGTATGCCAGTTCATAAAAGGCCTAGCCACTGGAAAAAAGCTATCAAATTAGAAAAAGTTCAGGTGGCACTGACTATCCACAAGTAGTCTATGTATTTATGGCAAAGCTATAGTGCTTAGCTAGACGCCAAGCAATACTTTGGATGTTAATAGGCAAAGAGAAATAAGCTTGAGAGGAGATTTAGGCAGAGGTTACTAACAGTCCAAACTCTTTTTGGGCCCTATATATGAATATATAGCATGCCAACAGCAACTGGTCCTTTAATTAGACAATTTTTGGTGGCAGTTAGACACTGTGCTCCTCTATGTCGGGCTAGCATGCAACCATTGAGGTGAAAGGGATGTCCTACACTGTTAAGCTTTCAACTTTAAACTTTAAATCTTTAACCAACTACAAATAAAATTCTTACAAACTGGCCAAATTGGAAGGGCTTAAAAGGGATAGAGTCTGAGACCACATTCTGTGGTTAACCTTCCTATTTATTAGCATATGAAGTTACAGCATCGCAATTGCAGCCAAAATCCTTGGATAATGTCCCATGGATGAGACATTTCATGATTAGGTCAGCCTGCCATCTACCTAGTGTTACCTTTCCATGTTTGCAAATATGACAGACAAGATCTCATTCTGCAGGGACTTTAACCTCAGTTCATATGATGGTATGGAATGAGAAGGTCTCCAAGATTTAGTTCTTGGACTGATTGGGAAGGATTGGCTGCTTTGCAGAGTATCATTTGGTGTGTGCATATGCAGTTTAATTCAAAATTTAAGTACAAAAGGAAATATAGATGTAAAGTGTCTGCGTTCTGAGGGGTGTGTTAATTTTTCAAGACACACATTGTAACACAGCTCACTGAAATACAAACATTTATGTATAAATGGAGGATATACAGTAACACAAAATACATACTAAAACACACACACACAAAGATTAATTAATTTGTTTTTCATTTGCATTTAGATTTTCTAACTCGCCATCTTTTTCACTTCAACTTGCTCTTTGGTGCTTATGGAAAGGGGGACAGTTGGAGAATTATATTTTTCTTCTTAATTTAAGATATACTTATACCCTGCCCACCAACGGCACCTGTGACTGGAAAGTCAATATTCCAGACCGAGCTGTTCTTGCGAAAACATGGTATCTGTTACTATTATTGTTGATCAAGTGACCTCAGTCACCAACCAGTTCAGAAAGGTGTGGCTGTACTGGGGCTCTTTTTCACTGATTACTGACCAGTTCAGTGAGAAAAGTTGTCATTCCGCGATTTGCTGCAGCATTCTATATCAAGAAGATTATGACCTGTTCTAACATCACAGTTCAAATATTTCTTGCAAAAAAAGCAAATTGACAATGTCCATTTCTGTGTATTATTACATGCTAAAAGAAATTACACTGGAAGAAAGGGGCAATAATGGACTTTTGTTTCTATAATGGGACTGAGCTTTAACGTCATCTAAGGCATTGTAAGTATCCTATTCTAAAAATGTGCACTAAACACTGTCTGTCGTGTACAATTCTCATTAAAATTCAATTAGGTAAGGTCTTGGATTCTGTGGTTTCTCAGAGCTGCAGACAGAATACAAACAGTAGCTAAAGGAATTTTTGAAAGGACAGAGGGCTTTTACATATGTGACTGCATACAGCACCATAATGTGTAAATGTATGTATGTATATATATATATATATATATATATACATACATTATATACTGTATTATGCAATACATTTTAGGAAATATGTATATATTATTCTAATTGAATGCAGATTATTATCTGCATATAATATAACTTTTATAATGTAAAGGACTGGCTGGCAAATTTTAGCACGGGGGCGAGAATCGGCTCAGCAACCAATTAGGAATATTTTAAAAGAGAAAAAATGCAGGTAGCCCAGTGACCTAGCCCGAGTTAGCCCACTATGGGACTGGCCCACACTGTGCATGCCAAGAAATGGACTGTACACCAGTGAACGCAGCAACATCCAATTCATCTTCAAGTGCAAAGGACCCTTACAATAGCCTACGATTTCAGGGGCAGAATGGGGAGGAGAATGGGTGTATGAACATACTCAATGTACAGTAAGGGCATGTCAAGCTCGAGCACACGCAGTAGCGTCCAACTCAAGCTTTGGGCATGTCAAAGATACGTCGTATTACTTGCACCAGTTACAGGTTGGGTGTAAGCACTAATTACTAGTGAGGACGGCTGTGTATGTAAGCTAGAACATGTGTTTGCAACTGGAAAAATGCATTTTATGTACAGTAGACATTAATGACATAATGAGAAATATATTGGAGTGAAGAAAAGAAATGAAAAAAAACAACAACAACATTTTTTTTAACAATTTTGTCATTAATGACTATATTACTAACAGGTAACAATCATGGAATACTTTCATTTATTTCTGTGCATTCTTTTGGGACTTTATATTCCACATATATGTTGGACGTATCCCGTAGTGTATTGTCTGTTAGACCAGAGCATACCTAAACCCATAATTTAACAAGAGATGTATGTTCAGATCTGCTTCTAGTTGAATTCGGAGGTGTGTATGTCCGATTTATATATGCGCTTTTAACAAAAAATAAATTAAAAAAATAGTAATTTCTGTTCGTTTTGCATGCCTTAATGAATCAGGCCTTCAATCTTCACGTCAATTAGTTCATTATTTTACTGATAAACTTTTTACTTCTCCTTTTCTATATAAACACCTGTGGCAGAGTTTCCTACAATCTTAATTAAAGAAATACAATGTGTTAGTGTTCAAATTGCTCCTTCTTCCTATAGGCCAAGGATGTTAAACATTTTTTTTTACCCAGGTCCTACAATAAATCTGTGAATATGAATTTGTTGCAACCCAATGATTTGTTTTTATTTGCTTACTATTCTGCTGTCTAATCTGACAACTAAATTATATCATTGTAAAAAAATAAGGCATTGTACAAGAGGATTGTGGTAATTTAAATACGCTCACATTTTTGGTCCCTACCCACAGGTTAAGAGCCCCTAGTTATCAAACATTTGCTTATTATCTTAGTGAAATTGTCTATGAAGTTTTTAATGGCTATTCAATTCCTATCCTGTACCGTTTGGTAAATAAGCACTTCCCTTAATTTCTCGCATATAGCAGACGATATCACATATGAGTGGCCAAATTGATAGAGATCTGTCTATTTGCTGCTCAGGAACCTTAGACATTCAATGGGACCTGTTTGTGCACCCCAACTCTAACCTCCTGTGAAGCTGCCGACTCCTGTGATATGCTGGTCCTATTGTCCAACACTACACTCCCAGTCTAACAGAGGAGGATATGAGCCACATTCCTGTTCCAGACGTGTTCAAAGGCTTGATAGGACACAATTTGATGATACAACCATTTAAGTTTGCTTATTGCCTGCACAGAGGGATACCATAAAGCTATATTTACTAAATGCATTCCCCTGTGCTAGGACTAGTTAAAAACACATATTTTCTGTGGCTGGTGGGGTCTTTAAAAAAAAAAAAGTGTTACATTCTCATACCTGTCATGAGCCCCAATTTTCAACACCGTAAAGGAATGTTGCCTAACAGTAAAATTGCAATGTTATTGCACAAAATGAGAGTCTCCTGGCCAGAACTGAGCACAGATTGCCACATTTGGCTGTGGTTTGACAGGATCTGAGGCGTGGTCTAGGTTTTGGCATATGTGCAGTCATTACAATCTGTGAAATTTTAATGACACCATTTCTACTAGTGGTGCTTACTACAGATATGTAAAGTGCTTAAAAATATTTCTACGACTTTCAATTTTTGCAGCCATTAAAACATTTAATTAATAGCATTTTGAAACTAGAGAATAGGCAATTGGAAAGATGGCATTCATCTAGGGCCTGATTATCCAATAGGCTGACAAGACTGCAGGGCAAAAGATTTTTGGGGGTGCAAAATTTTTGAAGGGAGAAGTAAAAACTGAAATTCTTTTTAAAATATAAGAGAATAGTTGAGCGCCAAAGTAAAAAGAAAACAAGGTTTTAATCTTGACATATTCTCATGGTAGTAGCTGAAGAAAATGAGTCAACCTGGGGTGGGAGTCTGCACTCTCAGTAGTGCTCGTTCACACCTCCATTCCAGTATATAGTTCTGATTGTATTGAAAACAAAATAAGTGTCAAAGATTGTGTCAACCTCTTCCCCATATGTGCAATTTGCATTTTACAGTAGTGATAAGGAAGGACGGCACCGTTTCTGCTAATTAAATATACTACCCCCCCAAAAGTTATTATAGGAGAAGCTAGGATACAGTGTCAATGTGAGGTGCAGTACAAGGGACTGCGACAGGGGCAGAGTTGTAAGGACTAATCTGTTTGCTTGCCAGCATCCGCTCACAGCCACAGTGATATTAGTGGGGAGCACTAGCCAGTTGGCTATCACTCTGCCATCAACGTTTTTATGAAGAGGATACTAATCATAACCAAGTTTTGTTATCTTTCCCTGGTGCTATACATAATGAGCAGGTAACAATCCAAACATTTTTAATAAGAGTGCTTTCATTTAAACTCAAGAAATACTTTGCCAGGATCATTAAAACAAGTGGCTTCTAATGATTTATGGTAATGGTTTGTAGCTTATACCCATTGCTGCAGTTTTCTTCCATTTCATCCTGGTCTTTATTACAAGCCTATTAACAAAGGGATATACAAAATCCAAGAAGCACTTAGCATAGACCAGTAACACTGTGCTAGTATCTCTGGGGTCAGCCTTATTTATAGCTCTTGTGCATATCTCTACCAAGATGTCCTCTTCCTACTACTTAAACTACTTAGGTCACAGCTGAATTCATGTTCAACTGTGTGTGTGTTTACAACTGGGTTCATTGCATCTCACATTACACTTCCATATGGCAAATTAATCATGAGATAGTCACTGGGTGAAGCCAAATGTCACTGCTAACATTCAACAAATTAGTTTGCCTTTCTCTTCAGCAGAAGTGAGAGGCTTCAGATAAGCCGGGATGTCTTAAACATGCCTGCCAAAGAATAAACAAAAGATGTCTGATGTGTTGCAGGCTGCTGCACCCCATAAGGTTTTAAGCTTTAGGCCTAAGTTGGGTCAGGAAAGAGAGACCTTTATAACACACAAGACTATTAACTCTGTGTTACCTGTGAACCTGTTCTATTTCAACAGTTGGTTTTGTAGGGACACTTAGAACTTTCCCTCTTTCCATTAGCCATATGTTTTAATGTTAGTAAGATTAAGAATCTGCTAATAGCATAATATACTGGGGTAAGTTGGATCAGTGTTATAAATTATCTGCTTTTATATGTTAATGAAATTATTGCAAGTTGGGTGTGGAATAATTTACTGCAAATGTAGTGTTCTACTGACTATACAGCTTATTGTAAATTATAAGTATATTATAAGTCACTGATGAGTTTCTTGACTATATAAAAGTTCGATGCTATAAAATGAGTGCTTTTATACAGGGCATGAAGCGCTAAGGTGATTTTTATTATCCAGAATAATTTATTGTAGGGAGTACATCATTTCTTCTAATATACACACGCTGTCACAGACACACATATTTTTTAAATAATTAGTTAATTTTTAAAAGAAACAGACATAGACAAATATGACCATTAACTCATACATATACAATTACATATACTCACAACTCTAAATCTTTCCACACATTTAAAATTTGCCCAGCCCCCCATCAATGCAAAATAAGGTGCAAATTTCCTCCTGTTTTGTTTGCTTCTATAACTCATTTCTACTTGTAACACTTCTCAGACTTCCTTCTACATGCTCTCTGAAAAATAAACTGTGGTGCACTCTTAGTTTTAATTGCTACAGAACTTGTAAAATGTTAAACACATATGCATGAGTTATATGCTTCAATGAGGGAAACAGGATACCTATTTTCCCACATAATATCTATGGCTTTTGGTGTAATTTCCTGTTTTATGTTGTAGAAAGTCTGGGATTTACCAGCATCGTAATGGATTCAATCTATTTGAAGGGAAAGTGAAAAATGTATAAGGGGCAAAAATAAGTTTTGCCATTTTTGCTGTAAAAAGCCGGCGTTAAACTGGAGTTAATTGTTCTTCACAGGTTTGTAAATGGGCAAATTGTATCTGCTTTATTTTGTCTCTCTGAGATCAAAAAAGCACTGCAAAGCATATTGTCTGGAAAAATGTGTTTATGGTGCTTACTTATTCATCCAGAAATGCAAAAACCTGGTTGTGAGGATGTTGGCCCTGTTGGCACCTACCCACATGTTCTTAAGGAGTAAAGCGTAGCAATTGATCAGTACCACAAAACTGGTGGAAAGCATATTTGTACCATTATCTAAAAAGGTTTATGCTAGGTTTATATATCTGTTGGCTCAGAGGCGGAACTAGTGAGCTGCTGGCCCCTGTGTAGTGAAGCAGGGAGGAGGGAATCGTGGCTCACAACTTGCTAGTTCCCAGATCAGTTGTATGAGAAATAATGCATATATACACTTAGTATATATAGCATATTTCATATTTTATATTTAGCATATCTGTAGTTACGTGTATAGTCAGTAAAGTTGCATTTTCTAGGGACTGAATTACTCTTTCCTTAACCTCCCAGGACAGCTAAAAAATTGCTGTTCGGGAGGAATGGAATCAAGGTGGAATTTGGTAGTGTGGACACATTACCTTAACTAATCTGCTAAAACCTGATGCATTGATGACGAAAATTGGATGCACATCCAATGCTAACATAACTGTCGTGGCTTTAGTGATTCGCTGGGCAACAGGATGTTGCCTGTCCTACTTGTTTCCTCTTGCAAACGGTTGTTTCACAGACAACTGTTGTTTAAAACTATGCTTACTCTTCTTGCCTCTTAGAAATCATGGATTGCATTAGGGGAGTCAGTTTGAATTTGAAAATTGGATGCTGGACTATGTACTAATAATGAAGAGGTTGATGCTAAAAGTGTTGACGGTGAAGATTGCATTAGGTGTCTGGAATGCTGGAATGCTTGTTACTATACATGATTTTCCACTTTTTGGTAAACTACTTGAATTACAGATGCTCAGGTTCGGTTTTCTGAAAACCAAGCCCACCCAAACTTAGGGGATCCGAATAGGCTCACGAGCCGGGTCATTACTTTCACACGTCTTTGGATCTGAATCAAGGAAAAACGTCATTGTTGTGTTGTCGGATCTCGCGGGTTTTGGATTCCATAAGTACCTCCCTCCCCAGGAGATCCAGCGCCATTGCTCACACAGAAACAGGCGTAGCAGTGTTCTTGTCACTTGACAAAAATGGACTAATGGAAATGATTTTAAATTAATGTTATTGAGGTTATTGAGGTTAATAATAATGTAGGGATAAAAACAAAAGTATTTGCAAAAAAAATAGAGATTTTAGAGAAAAAACGGGATCCAAAACCAAAACACACGAGGGCAGTTCTGCCAAAACCAAAACCCGAAGTTAATCCAGATCCAAAACCAAAACTGAAACACGGGGGTCAGTGAACATCTTTAACTTGAATGAACCTGCTGCAAGTAATATGACACGGAGATTGTAAGCCTGCGAGTAGGGCCTTCTTTCCTCTCTATCTGTCTGTATTTCTCAGTATTGTTTTATTACTCTGTTTTTTCCCCGCTATGGAATTTGCTGGCACTGTATAAATAAATGTTGATGAGGAAGGGTGTAGGTGCCTAGATCAGTGTTGGCTAACCTGTGACACTCCAGGTGTTGAGAAACTACAAGTCCCAGCAGCTTTGCCAATATATAGCAGCTTATTTCTGGAAGGGTATGCTGGGACTTGTAGTTTCACAACACCTGGAGTGTCACAGGTTAGCCAACACTGGCCTAGATAGTCAAAGTCACTATCTCTACTTATAAATAATTCTCTAGCCCTAGAAAAGGAAGATTCTGTACTTCGGTTGTAGTCATAATTTCGATGATCACCATTCCGACAAGAGTTATTTAAATAAGGGGTGTATTTTTAGCAACTGCCGGGTCCTCACATTGCCCCCTTAACACCGCCAATCTGACTGTTGCCATTTCAAGTGATGACAATCACACTAACGGCATTTTCTGCTGTCACGCTTTATAAACGTGCTGTCGGAAATATTCTATATCAGTTTTTAGGTAAGTGCATTTTCTCAAAGTCAGAGCTATAGCGATTCCCAAATTAGTGTCGCTATAACTCTTGTCGAAAAGGTGGTCATTGGAATAATGTACCCCACCCCTGTACTTTTTCTCATCGTTATTTTTAGAACTCAAATCTGTGTACAGAAAACAGTAATTTCAGCTTAATTTCTTATGGATTACACTGTATGTATAAAGTTGTGAGTGTTACAAGTCTTTGTCTATAGCACATTTGATTATTCAAAATGATTGGGGCCATGCTATTTGGCCACACATAAAGGTGCAAATTGCATAGCTTAAACCGCTCAAGTATCAGGCTGACTGATCAGATTTGAAAAGAAAATGAAAAAGCAGTTGCCTTATAATGGTGCACTCATTGTTGGTACAGTATTTCCTTAAAATGTAATAAACTTTTATTGATTATCATTTATAATACTTTAACAGTGAAACATTACAAACTATAGAATTTGTGTAAAAAAACAGTGGGGAATGATATTGTGTATCACGTATTGAGGTGTTTATGGAGATTTTGGAGATCCTAAGCCGGAGCCGGGACCATCCCTCCTGGTCCAAAACCTTTCCTGTGTCCTGAAGCCCCCTCAAATGGTTCTAAGAAGTCGGACTTTGAACCCAGGAAAGTATGATAAACCAGCGATATCAATCCTGAAGCTCCAATTCTATTCACACAGCTCCTCTCAAATGGTGTGGACTTACGTAGCTTGGAAGACCTACAGAGTGACTGTACGAAGCCCCTGTGTCACGGTCGTCTGAATTTCTTGATCCGATTCGGGACCCTTGGGACTAGCTGGAGCAGGAGTGAAACAGAACTTAGCAGCCTGGATGAACTTCTTGCTCATGTTCGTGCTGATTGTAGAATATAGCAGGGGAATTAGCAGTCTGGAAATGTAGACAGGAACACTGCACTTGTAATGCAGTCAGGAACACTGCACTTGTAATGCAGTCAGGAACACTGCACTTGTAATGCAGTCAGGAACACTGCACTTAGGAGTGCAGACAGGATTACTGCACTTGTAATGCAGTCAGGAACACTGGAGCCAAGAACTATCCTCTGGAGAGAAGTGTGTTGTTCTGGCAATGAACAGATCACAGCAGCAGGTTTAAATAGGATGTCCCAAACAACTATTGGCTGATCAGTTCATGTGATCACAGCTTCTGAATCTGGTTGGTTTGGAATGATCACCTGACTGCATCCAAGATGGCCGCGCCCATGCAGCAGGACAGACAGTATGTGTTTGTTTACAAATGAAGGTGTGGAGAACGGGAATGCTGCAGATGACCAGAAGGGACCCAGGTAGCCGTGATATGACAGCGGCGGATGAGGTAATTGCGGCTAAGATCCCGATTTGTGACAGTACCCCCTCCCTTACGAGTGGCCACTGGACACTTAGATTGGGGCTTAGTTGGAAACTTGCGGTGAAATTTTTTGATGAGAGATGGAGCGTAAACATCAGAAGCTTTGATCCAGGCCCTCTCTTCTGGACCATAGCCTTTCCAGTCGACTAGATATTGTAAGGTTTTATGTCGAAACCGAGAGTCCAAGATCTCTTTAATTTCATATTCGTCACCATGTTCAGTCTGCACTTCAGGAGAAACCAGTTTGGGTGTATAAAACCGATTTAGCACCAGTGGTTTCAAGAGAGAGATATGGAAGGTGTTGGGTACCCTGAGGTAAGATGGTAGATGTAATTTGTAGGACACTGGATTGATGACTCGGGAGATGTTAAACGGTCCAATAAAGCGAGGAGCGAATTTCATAGATGGAACTCTGAGGCGTAGATTGCGAGTAGACAGCCAGACTCTGTCTCCGGGTTTCAAGCTTGGAATGGCTCGTCGCTTTTTGTCGGCCTGAATTTTGTAGCGTTGGGACGCTTTAAGTAGAGATTCCCGTACCTGGCGCCAGTGGCCTGAAAAATTCTTTAGGAAAACTTCAGAGGCAGGTACTGAGGCTGTAGGAAGTGGAGTAAACAAGGGTACCCTGGGGTGTAGGCCATAGACCGTATGAAATGGAGTGGAAGCAGAGGATTCGTGATAATGATTATTATGAGCAAATTCTGCCCAAGGAAGCAGATCTACCCAGTCGTCTTGAGAAGAGGATATGTACAAACGGAGAAATGTTTCTAGGTCTTGATTAACTCTTTCCGTTTGCCCGTTGGATTGGGGATGATAGGCCGAAGAGAAGTTTAGTTTGATCTGTAGTGCTTGGCACAAGGATCTCCAGAATTTCGCCACAAACTGAACTCCTCTATCTGAGACGATTTCTTCAGGACACCCATGCAAACGGAAGATCTCCTTTATAAATTGCTGAGCCAGGATAGGTGCTGATGGGAGTCCACGGAGAGGAACAAAATGCGCCATTTTAGAGAATCGGTCAACGATGACCCAGATGGTATTGAAATTATTAGAATTGGGCAAATCGGAAACAAAGTCCATAGAAATATGGGTCCAGGGTTTGGTGGGAATAGGCAGAGGCAAAAGTTGACCAGCTGAAGATTGTCTTGAACTTTTATGTTGGGCACAGCTGCCACATGCGGAAACAAATTGCTGAACATCCTGATGAAGCGTAGGCCACCAGTAGCTTCTCAATATGAAAGATTGAGTTTTGCGGATGCCAGCATGACCGGCAAATCTGGAACAATGTGCCCATTGGAGCAATTTTTTACGCAGATTCTCAGGAACAAAAGTTTTCCCCTGGGGAGGTGTATTGTCGGGTCTACTGACTGCAATGCTGAGTGGGCTGATAATAGGCCGTGGATCCACAATGATGGAATCTTCTTCTTTTACCATAGAACGTGACAGAGCATCGGCCTTGCGATTTTTGGAACCGGGACGGAAGGTGACATGGATATCAAATCGAGAAAAGAATAGTGCCCATCGGGCCTGACGTGGATTCATGCACTGTGCAGTTTTAAGGTAGAGCAGATTCTTGTGATCCGTGTATATTGTGACAGGATAACGAGCTCCCTCAAGTAAATGTCTCCACTCTTCAAGCGCCAATTTGATGGCAAGCAGCTCTTTGTCCCCTATGGCATAATTTCGTTCAGCTGGTAAAAATTTTCGGGAGAAGAACCCGCAGGGATGCCATTGCTCATCAGCTGGTTTTTGGGAGAGAACTGCCCCTACTCCGACAGATGAGGCATCAACTTCCAAGTAGAATGGACAGGTTAAATCTGGTTGCCTCAGTATGGGAGCAGAAATAAATGCTTGTTTCAGAAGTTGAAAAGCAGATTGGGCTTCTTCAGACCACTTGGCAGGATTAGCTCCTTTTTTGGTGAGGGTGGTGAGTGGTGCTACTACAGTAGAGTAGCCACGAATAAATTTTCGATAGTAGTTAGCAAATCCCAGAAATCGCTGTACTGCCTTTAGTGTAGATGGTTGAGGCCAGTTAAGAATATCTTGCACCTTCTCTGGGTCCATACGGAGACCGGTGCCCGAGATGATATACCCCAAGAATGGAATGGATTCAACTTCTAAGGTGCATTTTTCAAGCTTGCAATACAGTTTATTCCTTCTGAGATGGCTGAGGACCTCTTTAACATGTCTGCGATGGGACTGGATATCAGAGGAGAAAAAGAGGATATCGTCCAAATATACCACAATAGTATGGTACAGTAAGTCCCGAAAGATTTCGTTTATGAAATTCTGAAAAACCGCTGGGGCATTGCTCAGACCGAATGGCATGACAAGATATTCGTAGTGCCCATCCCTGGTGTTAAAGGCGGTTTTCCATTCATCGCCACGCCTGATACGGATCAAATTGTAGGCCCCGCGGAGATCCAACTTCGTAAATATTTGCGCACCTTTGACTCTGTCAAATAACTCTGTGATGAGGGGCAGAGGATACCGGTTCTTGATGGTAATGTCGTTGAGACCTCGGTAATCGATGCAGGGACGTAATCCACCATCTTTTTTTTTTACAAAAAAGAACCCGGCTCCTGCCGGTGAAGAGGATGGGCGAATAAAGCCCCTTTCCAAGTTCTCTTTTACATATTCAGACATAGATTTTGTCTCAGGGATAGAAAGAGGGTAGACTCTGCCACGCGGTGGGGTTTTACCCGGAACAAGATCAATGGGACAGTCCCAATCCCGATGAGGTGGTAGAGTTTCAGCGGCCTGCTTACTGAAAACGTCTGTGAACTCTTGGTAGGCAGAAGGAACTGGCAAAACTTCCTTATCAGAGGTGGAGCAATGTGGAAGAACACGTTGTAAACAGGACCCGAAACAAGTTGGAGCCCACGCCAGGATTTGTGGAGTCGACCAGTCAATATGGGGGTTATGCGTTTGAAGCCATGGAAACCCGAGAACCACAGGGCTAGTGGCTTCTGGGATGACCAAAAAGGTAAGAGACTCGGAATGCAGAACTCCTATTTGGAGCGTCACTGGAGAAGTCTGATGCGTAATGGTACCCCCTGGAATACGGCTACCATCAACCGCAGAGAGAAAGATGGTCACTGGAATTTTCTCTAGTGGAATGGCTAGTTCAGCAGCTAATCTGGCAGACATGAAATTCCCAGCTGCTCCAGAATCCAGCAGGGCTGAAATGTATTGGGAGCCTTGAGCGTGTTTCAGAGTGACTGGGATAATACAGTCCTTGCCTTGTGGGGAGCGAAGAGCCACTCCTAGGCTCACTTCCTCATCGTCAGCTAGGAGGTTGTGTTTACCCGGCTTACGAGGACAATGATGTAACAGATGTCCGGAACTGGCACAGTATAAGCAAAGTTTCTCTCTAACTCGCCGTTCTCGCTCAGTGGGTAAAAGACGTGCTTTGCCTAATTGCATGGGTCCTTCAGGGAAAGGAGACGGTACACGGACCCGTTGAATAGGGTGGAACTTGGGGTGTTTCAGCTTCCTCTTTTCTAGAGCTCTTTCTCTGAACCGAAGATCAACCCGATTGCAGGTGGTAATCAATTGGTCTAGCGTTGTAGGTAAGTCCCGAGACGCTAATACATCCTTAATGTGGTCAGACAGGCCCTGCCAGAAAACCGCAACAAGAGCATCGTTATTCCAAGATAGTTCAGAGGAAAGTGTTTGAAATTGAACGGCATATTGGCCCACAGACTGCTGCCCTTGCCGAAGGCGCAGAATATCTAAAGCGGCTGACGTTGTTCTTCCAGGCTCGTCGAATATTCTGCGGAAGGTAGACAGGAAGCTATCAATGTCAAATAAAATTGGGTCAGATTTTTCCCAGAGCGGTGATGCCCATGCCAGAGCTTGCCCTGATAGTAGCGAAACAATATAAGCAGTTTTGGTACGTGCAGTGGGGAAATTTCCGGGTTGTAATTCAAAGTGTATACTACACTGGTTGAGAAACCCGCGGCAATTCTTCGGATCGCCATTGTATTTAGCTGGCGTGGGAAGATGGAGTCTGGATGAAGTAAGTAGTGAAGCAGGTATTACTGGCTCAGGCGGAGTATGGGATGGTTGACTGCGGAATAACTGCAAGGTATCCATACGTGTAGAAACATCCTGCAGTAATCTCAAAATTTGCCCCTGGTTAGTTTCTTGTCTCTCAATGCGTTCAGCTAATATTTGGACAGAGTCCTCCCTCGGGGTATGTTCCCCTAGCGGATCCATTAGGCCAGAACAAACTGTCACGGTCGTCTGAATTTCTTGATCCGATTCGGGACCCTTGGGACTAGCTGGAGCAGGAGTGAAACAGAACTTAGCAGCCTGGATGAACTTCTTGCTCATGTTCGTGCTGATTGTAGAATATAGCAGGGGAATTAGCAGTCTGGAAATGTAGACAGGAACACTGCACTTGTAATGCAGTCAGGAACACTGCACTTGTAATGCAGTCAGGAACACTGCACTTGTAATGCAGTCAGGAACACTGCACTTAGGAGTGCAGACAGGATTACTGCACTTGTAATGCAGTCAGGAACACTGGAGCCAAGAACTATCCTCTGGAGAGAAGTGTGTTGTTCTGGCAATGAACAGATCACAGCAGCAGGTTTAAATAGGATGTCCCAAACAACTATTGGCTGATCAGTTCATGTGATCACAGCTTCTGAATCTGGTTGGTTTGGAATGATCACCTGACTGCATCCAAGATGGCCGCGCCCATGCAGCAGGACAGACAGTATGTGTTTGTTTACAAATGAAGGTGTGGAGAACGGGAATGCTGCAGATGACCAGAAGGGACCCAAGTAGCCGTGATATGACAGCGGCGGATGAGGTAAGTGCGGCTAAGATCCCGATTTGTGACACCCTGATTTGTATGTAAGCAAAGTGCAAGGACGAAGGAAGGCCCTTTTTCTCTTTTACCTCTGAAAAAGTCTGAGGAGCATATTGTCCAAGGATGTGGGTAAACTGGGTAATACCCGCCTCCTGCCAGGGACGCGAAAATGTCTGAAGATTTCCTGCCGGGAAGTCTGGATGATGCCACAAAGGGGTTAGTGGAGAGGGGAATGAGGTAAGCTCCCAACTTCTGTGGAGTTTGTCCCATAAGTTAAGGGTAAACTGTATGGAAGGGTGCGAGTAGATTGAGGCCGGCCTTTGACTTCTGGGGAGCCAGGGAAGTGCGTTCAAATTATGATCCGGTGTATGTGCATTTTCCAAGTCGACCCATCTCTTGATCCCCGGGGCAGACTGCCAGGATATGATATGGCTAAGGTTTACTGCGTTATAATACTGCTCGAAGATTGGTAAGCCATATCCCCCTGAGTGGGTAGATTTAGCCAAGCAGGACCTTTTAAGTCTCGGCTTTTTTCCTTGCCAGATGAATTTGCCACATAGTGTTTGCAGGTTCGCTAGGAAAGTACCTGGGATTGGAACAGGTAGCGTCTGAAATAAATATAAGACTCTAGATAAAATGTTCATCTTTATCACACTGATCCTTCCAAACCAAGAGACAAAGAGTGAGTCCCACTTTATCAGGTCCCTTTTTATTGAGTCTAGAAGGGGGGTATAGTTGGCATGGAACAACTGGTTATATTCCTTTGTGATCTGGACCCCTAGATATCTAACCGCCTTGGGGCGCCATTGGAAGTTAAACGAGGACTCGAGAATATTTTTAGTAGCGCTGGAAACTTGAAGTGAGAGGGCTTCTGATTTAGAATTGTTTATTTTATAGTCTGACAAGGACCCATAGTTCTTAAGTTCTACAAGAAGATTTGGAAGTGAGATAAGGGGGTTTGAGAGTGTTAGCAGAACATCATCAGCAAAAAGCGATATTTTAAAGTGACGGGGGCCAATTCTTATCCCAGTTATATCCGGGTTTTGTCTGATAGCAGCAGCCAATGGTTCTATACATAACGCGTACAGCAGGGGGGACAGGGGGCAACCCTGTCTGGTGCCGTTGCCTAAGGAAAAAGCCTGAGACAGGAGGCCATTGGTCAAAACCGAAGAAGAGGGGCGATGGTATAAGGCCTGAATGGCCGATAGAAAGGCTCCATTTAATCCGAAGTGGCTTAACGTGCTAAACATAAAAGGCCATGAGAGCCTATCGAAGGCCTTTTCAGCATCCAGTGCCAGGACCACTGATGGGATCTTGTTTTGATTAACATGGGCAATGACATCTATTGTACGTCTGGTGTTATCCAGGGCCTGCCTTGAGGGGACAAAGCCCACCTGATCTGGAAAGACTAGAATAGGCAAGTAAGCATTTAAGCGGGTTGCCAAAATTTTAGCAAAAAGTTTAATATCAGCATTAATTAGTGAAATAGGACGATAGCTGGGGCAACAGGTTGGGTCCTTGTGTGGCTTAGGAATCACCACTATGGTAGAGCGAGTGGATTCTAAATGGAATTTGCCTCCCAATAAAATGTGGTTAAACAATTGAGTCAGGTGGGGAACCAGTTCTTTGGAAAATGTTTTATAGTAAAGCATCATAAAGACGTCGGGACCGGGGGCCTTAGATTTCTTTTGTGATTTTAATGCCAATATTACTTCTTCGCTAGAGATAGCCTCATTAAGGGTAGAAGCCTGAAGGGGAGACAATGAAGGTAACGAACATTTGTCTAGGTAATTATTGATTGCTTGAGGGATAGGTCTCGGGGAGGTTTGGTCCTTGTGAAGGTTATACAGGTTTTCACAGTAGCTATGAAAAGTCTCATTTATGATCCTAGGATCATATGTTAAGTCCCCTTTTTTGTTTCTGATCGAATTAATTATTTGGGAGCCCCGTTTGGCTCTCAATCTTCTAGCAAGGAGTGTATCGGCCTTATTCCCTTTCTCAAAAAAAGTTTGGTTTAGCCACCTAAGCTGACGTTCTGTCCTTTCTTCTAGAATCAACTGAATTTCCCCTCTGATCTTTTGTATCTCTTGCATTACTGAGTGGGAATTAGACTCCTTGTGTAAAGTTTCCAAGTTCTTAAGTTGGAGTGATAGTTTATTGAGAGTCTTGTCACGTTCTTTCTTTCTCTGAGATGCAAACTGAATGATATCTCCGCGTATGACCGCCTTGTGGGCTTCCCAGATAGTGGGAATCTGGACATCAGAGTTTAAATTAATTTCAAAATATTTTGTAATCGAGTCAGAAATAAGATCCTTAAACCCAGGGAGTTTAAGAAGGGTCTCATTCAGTCTCCATGAAGTTGTTCCCCGAGGATTTTGAAAAAGGTCAACCGTGAGTGATAAAATGGAGTGGTCTGACCACGTGTTAGAAACAATATCGGCCTTTTTTATATGTTGGAAGATAGTAGTACACCCCATGAACATATCGATCCGGGAGTAAGTTTGGTGTGGGAACGAATAAAACGTAAAATCCCTACAAGTGGGATACAGCGCTCGCCAAATATCGAATAGGCCGGCCTCAGCTACCTGTTTTTGCAAATGTTTAGTATGTGACGGAGGGGAGGAATGTCTAGGAGTAGCTCTGTCTAGAAGAGGGGACATAACTGTATTAAAATCACCCCCTAATAAAAGCAGTCCCTTACGGAATTGGTACAAAAAATGTGTGAAAAAGGCTGTCTGACCTGTGTTTGGAGCATAGATGTTGGCAAAGGTTATATCAAGATGACCAATCTTTCCCGACAGGAGGAGAAAACGGCCCTCGGGATCGTCCTTTTTTGCTGACAAGACAAACGGGACTGAGTTGCGAAAAAGAATGGCAACTCCATTTTTCTTTGTAGGATGAGAGGAGTAGTAGGCATTGGAGTATCGTCTTGAGGATAAGGAGCGATGGCCACCAGCCTTAAAATGGGTCTCCTGTAAAAAAATTATATCACCATTAAGCTTGTGTAGTGTATGGAATAACATAGAGCGCTTTTGGGGAGTATTTAGCCCTTTAACATTAAGAGAGAGTGATGTGAAAGCCATGGTCAGTAATCTGGGGAGGGACACCAAAAATTGAGACCTAATCAGCTGGGTTATAGTTACGAGGGAAAAAAAAAAGTGGGGGGAGGGAGGATTCGGAGAGGAAGAAGGGAAAGAAAGAAGGTTATGTGTATATATAGATGAAAGGCAAAGAAGTAGGTTCAAACCTCAAAGGCAGAGGAAGGACCTACTAGTACAGTGCCTGAAAACCTGAAAAAAAGACTTAAGATCTAGGCAATATATGCCTACCCCAATATCTATACCAAGGCACAGGGTTTTTGAGTGCGTGTAGAGTTTTGAACCTCAATATAAACTTTTAAATAAATCCCAGTGTAAACGGGTGCGTGGCTAAGAGGACAGGAAGTGTCCCCCGCCCATCTGAGAATAACATAGTGAAAATGAACATCAACTATACCAGTAAACAGTAACAGTTACACCTAAGGTGTTAAAAAACAAACAAAAAAAAACCCCAAAAACAAACCAACATGACAAGGTCAACATTTGCTAGAAGAGTGATATAAAATATATACGTTTGGAGAGAATAATAATAATAAAATAAAAAAAAAAAAAGTAAAAACATATTATTACTTCAAGTCTCCCCAAACTAGAGAGACAAATTTACAAATCAAGGAGGCTGTTGTGAGGAGCTCTGGGGGTCTCCTCCAGCGCTCCTGTCCAAGTGGGGAAGGTGAAGCCTGTGAAGCAAGTCTCTCCCTTCGTTTGGTGTACGGATCGACTCCAGACGGCCCTCCACTTCGATTATTAGGCGGAAGGGAAAACCCCATCGGTACTTGTATCTATTTTCTCTGAGAATGCGGGTTACCTCCCTGAGATCCCGCCTTTTGGCTATCGTAGAGGGAGCAAGGTCTTGAAAAACTTGAATTCGAGAGCCTTCGTATAGGGTATAAGAAGAATTCCTTACTGCATTGGAAATAAGTTCCTTGGTTTTGAAAGATAGTAATCTCAATATCACATCTCGAGGAGGTTCGGAATCCTTCGGGCGAGGTCTTAGGGCCCTGTGTACCCGTTCGATCTGTATCAGGTGGTTGGATAGTGACAAGCCCAGTGAGGAGAAGAAACTGCTCACATAGATCTCCAGATCTTTAGGTTCGACTGATTCAGGGATGTTGCGCAGTCTAAGGTTATTACGCCTATCCCTGTTCTCCACATCCTCTAGCTTATCTCTCATGAAGTCGTTTTCCTTCAGCAAGAAATCCAAATCCTTAGAGGCTTCGTTTTGAAATGAGAGCGACGATTCCATCTTGTTTTCCAGGGCCGATGTTCGTCTGGAAATTGCAACCATTTCCGCTTTAAGATCTCCTACAGCCTTCTGAAGGTCAGTGGAAAAGGCGTTAGTGCGCTCCACAATTAAGCTCCGTAATTCAGTAAAGTCTGCCTTGGTTGAGGGGGTGATGGAGGTTGAAGGGTCTTGTTCGCTTTGAGGCCTCAGTGGCGAGTGAGGAGGGGACGAAGTGAGTGCTTTGTCTTGGCGGGAGAAGTGCTGAGTGATCTCTCCTGTCGTACCCCTGCGACCTCTGCCTGCAGGCTTATTCATGTTGGATGCAAACTCACTAAGGAGCCGTTAGCTGGTGGTTGATTATGAAGCAGACGGGTGGGGGACAGGCCCACGTGGTCTAGGTAGACATTATCTTTTTAAGGTTACGTTAGATAGAAAGGCAAAAGAAAGCAATAATTATACTCTGGCGGCCAGCAGCTGGTTACTTCTCAGAAGGATCTAAAAACTCCTTTTTCTTTCCAGAGGCTTCTATATGTGGCTGTGTATGGAGTTAGCCAGGGCTAGACTTATACAGTGCAGAGCATGCCAGATGGTTGTAGTGTGCTCTTTAAATGCTCCCCCGCAGAATCCAACAAATTGGGATGATGATAATGCAGGTCCCTGCTCTTTGAGGCTTTAAGGCCTTATGTAAGCGAGTGCTATATGACTGTTCACTCAGACCTCTGCTGCTACAGGGATATCACTCTCCAGGGTATCTAGAGACTACCAGCACATTTATTGGACAGTCAGGGGTTAGAATCACATATATAGTAGGTGACCGAGCACCGCTATTACTCACAGTTATACCCAGGCCAAGGTGATGAGTACCTCTCTGCACTCCAGGTTGACTTGTGCGGGTGCTGTACTTGGTGACACGCAGGTATTACAAAAAATGAGTCCGGCCACTCTGCTTGAACGCTGCCTGAGGGCCCGTTTCGGCGGTTCTCCGTGAGCCTCCCGCTGCCAGGGCCCTTCCCACGTGTCGCGTGGGGCTGCAAAACGGCTTCCGCCCAGCGGAGGGTCTGAATGCAACGCCGGGACCTCTCTTGATCCAGAGACCTGATCCAGTCGAGGTAGGCACTTGCGGGGAGGTTTGAAGGTGGTGCGATAGGGGTCTCCGGTCCTGGGGAGCTGTGAGGGCGGCCGCCGATTCGTCCCGTGGGATTAGGCCCAACTTCTGCTGCTCCGAGCGTGCAGCTGAGCTGTGAGTCGGGAGTTAATTCCCGCTGGAACCAGGGGTTCTCTAAGTGCCACAAACCAAAATAATATAAATTTGGTTGAAATTGCTCACGTTAGTCAAGTTTTTTAACAGAGAGGTTAGAGAGCTCTGGAGAGACACGTCTGCCCAGCGTGGAGTCCAAGCCACGCCCCCCCAGTAGTGATCATTTTTTAATGTGGAATTAATGTTGGGATGCCTGGGAGAAGGCTCAGATTGTTCACTCATTGCTCAAATTTCCAAGAGGTGAATAGTACCTATCTCTTTTACAAACAAAACCCCGATATTCCAGGATCCAATCAACCAAAAACTGAGCTTTAAAAACCAGGATCATCAGCAGGTAGTCAAACCTGCAAGAACAGGTAGGCAGAAGGCGCTCAGTCTGCGAACTGTTCCGATCCTGGTGGCAAAATCAGGATTTTCTGGATTGTCCCTCGGCAATAGGACTTTTGTTCAGATCATCACCCTTGATGCTGCTGTGCTCAGGAAGGAAGGAAGCCACTGTAATCCTGTGTGTTTGAAGAGGAAGGGCAGGTTACTGAGGGTGGCCATACAAAGATCTATAAGAAGCCAAAACATGGAAAATGGATTGTGTAAAGAAATGAGGGGATTGGGGTGCCATTGTACAAGGCTAGACATGCCCCCACAGTAGGCGGCATCGACTATTCCTCTCAATAAGATTAGAGGGGGGGGGCATCTCTGTCGTCGTTCACCCAGGGCACCAAAATGTTAGTTACAGCTCTGTGTAATATTTATCATATCCCTCAACTGTACACAATCCATCTTTGTATGAAATGTATAGCAGAGTAGCCAAAACAAGTGAGGCAATATGACCTTTATTAGTTATTATATACTTCATGTTGATGACTTCTAACAGAAAACACAACAGTCTCTGAAACATAAGGAAGCCTTTACATAAATGTCCAACCAATAGATTTTTTTTCCAGCACAACAAACAACTTCAATCATCTTAAACGAACAAAAGCTCTTACTAAAGTTAACATTTTAATAAAGGACCAAAATAAATTTTGACTAAATGTTCTATTTAATAAAAACTAAAAAAACATGCATTTCTGTGTTTTGAACTGTGTGTTTTACTTGTTACAACACCCACTGATATATTAAGCTGCACTAATTCAAACCTTACAAATTGAAAGGCCATGCATAAAATTATTAAGACGTAATACCATGTGTCACAGTCTCACTATAAACAAGGCAAGCAGTGCACAATACATATTACTACAGAACATTTGACATTGATTAAGAAGCTTTGTTTTGCTGTATTGTTTGAAGTGTTCTCCAAAATACTTTCTAGGTGAGAGATGTGTGAGAAAGAAAGATAGGAAAGATGGTCTTTGAAAATATATTGGTCATAAATTTAAAGAATTGTTTGCCGAAACTGGGATCTATCTAGTATCTATTTTTCTGTCTGTTTGTCTGTCTATCTGATCTATCATTTGGATTGTCTGTTATGTTTTCAATTCCAACAAAACAATATCAAAATGTTCATGTGTATAAAGAACATTTTTGAATTTTTTCTTTCTTATCAAAAAATATATTTTCGGTTAAGAATAACCTATGATTTAGTTGGAATGAGTTTGCAAATTAGTTGCCATGTGTAAAGTAAAATGTGGGCATGTTAACATATTATTGGGTTAAATATATCACACTTACAGAATTTGTATTCATTGGTGAAAGAAGTATGTGCAGTATGTTTTTAAAACATCAGAATTTCTCATCATTGTATTTTATGTATTTAAACATACTGTAAAAAGTCAGGACTAAAATCCAGAAAGTCAATTTTCATCATCATCTGTTTAATTGGGATACTTTGACTTCTATACATTTTGGAGCTGATTCATGTTCAGAATTACATTAGTTGCATAGCGTATCATGTGTGAATCTGCATTACGCATACCCAGAAAAGCCAGAGAACGGAATTGCTACAATTAGTGTCTGAACACAAATTACACAAATGCCCTACAACTTGAGAGGTGGAATGGAGGAAAGAAGGGGCCAACTAACCAAAGTACAAAGTACAATAAGGGCGTTTCAACACCAAAGTGGTCAATACCTGTCTGTCGTAAGTGCACATGGTTTTTAATGATATTGTTTGCACCTGCTCCAGGGCAGGTGCAAATACTAGATGATAGTGATGACCAAACATGGCATTGCCTCTTAGAATCTAATGGGATGATTGACAATTCACCTGCACACTTGACACCACTGATCTAATCAAACAGTGCTATATAAGAAAATTGGAGGGGGACCCCTATTGTGCTATTTCGTTTCATTGAGACACTTGCAGTCCTTGTTAAAGAGGCAGGTTAAACTTTCACACATGTAACAAACTGAAAACTAAGCATGGTTTTAGTTTTGTTTTTTTAGGCCTTTTTAAGCTCTATTGTTTTAGCATTGCCATTTTTTTATTATTATCTTTTCAAAGCAGTCACGTATGTTAGCGGTGCTGGTGTTTCATTTTTTTAATTATCCTTTCAAAACTATAGTGTACGTTAGCATTGCTGTTTTTCTTTTTTATTGTCCTTTCAAAGCTATAGTGTACATTAAGCAATGCCAGTTTTTTCTTTTATTTTGTATTACCATTTCTAAACAGTCGCATACGTTCATATTTTTGTTGTACTTTAATTTTTTTTAAAACTTTATTTTCGACAACAGGAACATAAAGTGAAAAACAGTTAGCATTAGATATTGGACGTCTAAATAAAAATTACCTTATCGCATATAAATTATATAGCTAAAAAATATAATCTATACATGTGCTTCTAGATTTATTCGTAGAGTAGGGAGCATGTTCCAAAGTAACTTATTGCAATAGTGAAATACAGTAGACTGGCGTCTACCAGGTAATGCCTGCATCTGAATCTAATCCCGGAATCCAGGCTGGGAAAAGTACCATGTTGTTGGATTTTTCTGTATAAATGTAGGAAAGGGGAAGGGACCAGGGAAGGGAAAGGGGGTGGTAAGGGAAGACAAGTTATATGTCCATCTAGGGCAGGGTGACCTGCACCACTACCGCCCTAGAGGTAAAAGATTCAATACTTTGGGAGAAAGAAGAAAAGACAAAAATTCTTAAATATCAAGAAGTAAGGAAGTGGCTCATCTAGGTAATGGGGTGTGATAAAATGTGTACCATGAATCCCTTATCCTTTAAAAGGCTTGTGATGTACTCCATTGACACTATATACTACACCCGAAAGATCACCGCCTGGAGGCATGGAGGGGATGAGGATTTCCAATCTGCAGCAATCTGTAAGCTGGCAGCTGCACAGACGTATTGTACAAGTTTGTCCCTATGTTTATCAATGGTTTTCACTGGAGAACAAAGCAGCATCACCAGGGGTCGAGGATTATGTCAATGTCCAGGATCTGAGTAAGTAGCGCAGTCACCTGTTGCCACAAAGTTGAGAAGTGAGGGCATTGCCACCAAATATGGTAAAAAGTCCCCACTCCCCCACACTCTCTCCAGCAGAGATCGGACGTGCCCGGATAAAGTCTGTGTAATTGTATGGGAACCAGATACCAACGAGTGTAAACTTTGAATGCGTTTTTAACTTTAATATTTTTTTTGTAAACATTTAAAAAATGACTGCAGTGATTCTATTGAATGGCATTGAAATATGTTATTATATTAAATATATTTTATATATATATAAGCTTAGTTTTCTATTTTCATCACACATAACCTGAATATACAAAACCAGCAACTGGCACAATGTCACTGGCCCAGGATCAGACGCCTATATACTGCACTGGATAAATCCAATAACTCTTTAATATAGCACTTATATCCATATTTTTGTGATATGAATCTCATATATCTATGATATTAAAGAGAAGGTGCACCCCCACATATGCAACATCAATATCATACAAAAGGGAGAGAGAGGAAAATGTGTAACAAGGGCTCTTACTGGATAAATTAAAATTCTACTTATAAACTTTATTGATATACATTAAAACTCAATGATATATAGTAGGTAATATAATATCATCATATTAAAAACAACATTTAGTAGCGAAATACTTAAAACGGAGGCATTTGATGAACCTTTGTAAATACAAGCTGTTAAAAATGGCAGCTATGCCATGCCGCTGCTCATATTTTCACTGTGCTCCTGTTTTCTTAAATTATGTTAGATACACTCGAGATAGGATTCTCACAGAGCAATAAAAGCTAATGCACCCAAATTGCTTTTAATTAATAATTATATAGCAATAAGGCGATATAGAAAAATTAACAGAGAGTGTTTTGATAAACTACTCCCCTGAGTCCAGCTACACCATACCCAGACACAGGCTGTAATGATGGACATCAAAATGGCTAATTTGTTATAGTTGCCTTGGGACTTGACTAATACAAGCCATCGTGGTAAATCATTATTATTGTGCCCTCAATATCATGGTAGAATAGAGCTAATATTTGGCTTTAATAGTGCTAATAACTATGCCTTCTAAGCCTGTCCTAAGAGACCGAGCTGGTAACTATAGCAGTAAGCAGTTTATAATGCCTATTGTATCTAGCACCTTTGAGATGGCAATTAATAAAGCACTAAAGCCTGAATTTGGAGCTCTGCTTGTATAGAATTGCTTGTTAACACATATCTTGACTCTATCTGATTTTTAATGAATGTAAACAATAAACATATAAGGAGTCAGCAGCGTTCATGGCTGATCACCAATGCGCATTTCGCTAATGCTTTTTTGAGGCAAAAACATTTTTGCAAGTTTACCTTTTCAAGCCATCACGCTTTAAATTTTCCCTGAAAAGTCGCAGATTTCCGACGACTTGGAGAAATCTGAACTTGATACATTTACCCCCGGGAGTTGTTTTAAGTATTAAAATTGTTATTCGGAAGTATTGTAGATGAGTTTATAAAAGATTAGGCAATGGTGGTCTAATTGAAGATATATATATATATATTGTAAGAAATACTGAATGAGTGACTCCTTACTCTGGTCTTCTTAACCAGTAGCTGTTTTATTTAATCACAACAACACCATAACACAATCATTAAATGTTCCACAGCTTCCTGACACTAACTAAACCCACCAGCCCTAGCTATCGTCCAGCTGCTATTCAGCATCAGAAGCCCCATCCAACAGATCCAACAATCCTTTTATTCTTAACAAACACACCTCAGCAATCACACCCATGTCATGCACTTGTGAGTAGAATCCTTTCTAAAGGTAACAGCGTTATCCTTAACCGTGTCTGTAGCTTTCCATGGTGGACGGGTCCTGTTCTGGTAACTGTGATAAATTACTCTCTTTCCCACAATATATTTATATGTAGATATTCACAAGTTCAATACACACAAGTTCCATGCTCTTTTAAGCACACAACTTACAGCAAGTTGAGTTCCGATTTGAAGCAGGTCGTTACTGTATAGCCCCTCTGCACACACAACAATGATCGTACGTACCCTGGCATGTATTTTGAAGTATTTCGTATCAGAATGGTCACTCTCCAGATTTTTTAAAACAATGTGTTTTGGAATGCCTATTAAACCAGTCCAAGACTTCTAACTGGTGGACAGATATTATTGGGAGACTTGTTTATAACATCACCAGATTTCACCATTTGCTTGTATAAAAGCAGGTTAAGTGCAGTTTGAATGTTCTGTGCAGGCATTGAATGACCAGAAACAGTATGAACCAGTTCCAGATATGAAATGATTGATTTAACACATTTGTTTCTTGATGTAAGAAATATATTCAGAGGTGATCCTTACCCATTTACCTACTGAGAGTGTACTTGGTTGCCTCTTTCTCTTATATTTTATCATTTCAGCAAGTTAAGTACTGCTACTGGTATAGAATTCTGGCCCAACAAGTAAGTTTTGTGCACCAGGGAAGATAGGGAAACACAATAGAGAGTTCATATAGAATATAAACTTTTAAATTTTTCCAGTTTTATAATCCTTTTAAGTTTTTCATCCTGTAAAGGGTACAAAGGGTCATTTAAGAAAGTGTAAATGCATGGGTCCATTTCCCTTTATAGAGGGGGACTACAAAGGTCTGAGATAACCTGAGGAAGCAGACAGAGGTCTGAGAAATGCGCTGTATTCATTGAGTGGAGAAGTATTCTATTTTATTTCATTCTTTTAATTCTATTTTTTCTAAAAAAAGTCTTGATCTATAAAATTTTTTGTACTTAATTTTACATATTTTTTTGGATGATAAACTGAACCATTTTTTATGAAATGAAGTTTGTATGAATTTTATGTTATAAGGAAATGTTCTAAGTTTTTTCATATGAAATACACAATTTTTCTAAAAAAAAAATCACTATATTAACCATGCTGGGTTTGTTCCTGTCCGTCAAGACCTAGATAACACCAGGAGAGCAATTTACCTAGTACACTTTAAACCTTTGCAATTGTATGGTTCCCATGTTGTATCTGGCCTATAAAGTCCTGCACTTATCCAGTTTTCCATTTGTCTCTCACAATATTCCTTCTTATACCCCTTTTGTACAATCTAGACTTCCCTCCCTCAAGGTCCAATTTTTTCAGTGTGTTAAAATCGCAGCAAATCGCGGGTGATAACCCACAATTTTAGTCCAAAATTTCTCAAATGTATCAAGCTGCGATTTTTACCCTGATCTTCAAAATCCTTGGTCATTTCTGGCGCTTTGCTGCGATGTAAAACAATCTTGTGTTAGGTAACTCTCCTGCGTTGTAGCAGCGTGTTCTATAAACACATCACTGTTACATTGTCTGTCATACTGCTGGAGGTCCCAGCAGCTTTCAAAATATTAAAAAATAGATGAAAATTAAAAAAAAAAAAGTGTGGGGGTCCTCCCTCTATTCACTATTAACCCTAGTGCTGCCAGCCTACTGCTGGTTCCGTGAAAATCAGGGACAAAATTAGCGTGGGGTTCCCCCAGGGCCGGATTAACCATAGGGCTAACTGGGCTACAGCCCAGGGGCCTATGGCATCCAGGAGGCCCTTGAAAGTGCTCAGCAGCAGTATTAATTGGTTGGGGGCGGGGGCGCCATAGGCAAACCGAGAGGGGATTTCCTAGTGCCTGGAAACCCCATCCAAGCCTGAGGCACTGTATACTTGAGGTGGCTGGACCCTGCCCCTGCTTCACACGGCTCTGTTTGAAAAGAGAGAGCTGCATGCACCTAACAATAGTACACGCAGCATTGCCCATGTATATTATGAGGTTAGTAGGAGTTGGAGAGCAGCCAAGCACTGTCTAAAATTATAGCTACGCCCCCATGCACGCTGGTCACGACCACTGGCGGTGTGGTGTGGAAACCCCCCTCTACAAATCCTGTGTTTGCCCCTGGGCGCCTCCAGCCCGATCAGTGCTGCTGAGCACTTTCACTGCCAAACTTTCCCGGCAAGCTGTATTCTCCTTACTGAGGAGATCTCATGAGTCTCACTCTCACGAGATCTCCTCAGTAAAGAGTGTACAGCGCACCGGGGAAGGAGTAGAAGGAGGTAAGTGCCGGTTGGGGGGCGGCTCGGATCACCGGGGGGGGGGAGGGGCGGCTCGGATCACGGGGGGGGCCCTCACGGGGGAATGGAGGCCCCCCTTAGCCCAGGGACCTCCATTCCCTTAATCCGGCCCTGGGTCCCCCCGATTTTCATGGAACCAGCACTAGGCAAACTAGCCAGGGTTGGAGGCACTATAGCAGGGGGGACATGTGGCAGGGGCCCTCCTGCCATAATGACAAACTAACTCCAGGCTGTTCAGTGCTGGGCTGGATTCCCTAGGGAGTGGGGTCCGCTGAAAAAAATGAGCGGGCCCCCCCTCTAGGGACACCCAGCCCAGTGCTGATAGCACTAGGGCTCTTCCTACATCCCTGGGCGGTGGGTGTAGGGTACTAAACGGCGATTATGGTTGAAAAAAATAAACAGACGCCATTTTGTTTTGTGGAACTAAAAGTCCCAGCCAGCCTGGGTGCAATAAATAGTGCGGGCATGCTGATACTTGTATAACTACAAGCACCAGCATACCCATGTTTGCACTTGGAGAACCACAAGTGCCAACATGCACTGACACACACAAAGTGCTAGATTTACTAAGCTGAGGGTTTAAAAAAAGTGGGGATGTTGCCTATAGCAACCAATCAGATTCTAGCTTTCATTTATTTAGTACTTTCTACAAAATGACAGCTAGAATCTGATTGGTTGCTATAGGCAACATCCCCACTTTTTCAAACCCGCAGCTTAGTAAATCTAGCCCAGAGTGTGTATCTGGCGTGTTTTAAAGCAAACTCTCCTGAGTTTGCTTAGTCCCAGCTTCATACATTTGAGACCTGTATAGCCAGAGTGACAAACAGTCGAGAGTTTGATCTCTATCGATTTTGTAAATAGCCATTTTGACAGAAGCACAACTCTGTCGATTTTACATGAAATCTCAGCTTCATACATCGGCTAGTTTCAACTCTCCCGAGAAAATCGCTGAATTTGCAAAATCGCACCCTGATACATTTACCACCAGGGGGTAAATGTATCAAGCTGCGAGTTTGCAACTCCAGCGATTTTCTCAGGAGAGTTGAAACTAGCCGATGTATGAAGCTGAGTTTTCATACAAAATCGCCAGAGTTCTGCTTCTGTCAAAATCGCTACTTGCAAAATCGCCAGAGATCAAACTCACCACTGTTTGCCACTGCAGCTATATAAGTCTACAATGTATGAAGCTGCGAGTTAGCAAACTCAGGAGAGTTTGCTTCTAAAAACGCCAGATACAACACGCTGCTTGATAGCAGCGTGTTGTATCAACACATCACTGTTACACTGCCCTGGCAGTGTTAAAAAGTTAAAGAACAGATAAAAGTTTAAAAAAAAAAAAGCGTGAGGTCCCCCCACTATTTATGCTTAACCCTAGTGCTGCCTGACTAGTGCTGGTCCCGTGAAAATCGGGGAAAAATTTTGTGTGGGGTCCCCCCGATTTTCACTTTACCAGCAAACCAGCCAGGGTTGGCGGCACTATAGCAGGGGGACGCGCGCCAGGGGTCCCCTGCCATAATGACTAACCAACCCTAGACTGTTCAGCGCTGGGCTGGATTCCCTAGGGAGTGGGGTCCGTTGAAAAAAAACAGCGGGCCCCCCCTAGAAAGAACCAGCCCAGTGCTGATAGCACTAGGGCTCTTCCTACTACCCCTGGGCTGTGGGTAGTAGGGTAATACGGCGCTAAATGGTTAAAAAAAACAAACTGACACCAATTTTGTTTGTGGAACTACAAGTCCCAGCCAGCCAGGTTGCCAAAAACAGTGTGGCCATGCTGTATAACTACAAGCACCAGCATACCCACGGCAGCCAGGGCATGTTGGCACTTGGAGAACCACAAGTGCCAACATGCCCTGACATTCCTGGCTTGCTGGGCCCTGTAGTTCCACAAAGAAAAAAGTTAACAAAACAACAACACCCTCATACAAACCACACATATTTATTAAAAATAATAAAACCCACAATAAAGACACTAACAACTAGAGATGGTCACTGACCCCCGTGTTTTGGTTTTGGATTCGGTTTTGGATCTGGATTACCGTCGTGTTTTGGTTTTGGTTTTGGTTTTGCAAAACCGCCATTGCGTGTTTTGGTTTTGGTTTTGGTTTTGTTTGGTTTTGTTTTGCAATTTGTTATAAAAATTACATTTATTGGTGCTAAAATAACATAATTTAGGTATTATTTTGTAGCTACATTATTATTAACCTCAGTAACACTAATTTCCAGTCATTTTTTATTCAATTTTGAACACCTCCTATGTCACAATATGATTTTCATACACTTGAAAAGAAAAATTGCTGCAGTTCTTGCCAGTGATAACAAAAAGGCCATTGTCATGCCTGGGCATAAGACCAAAAATCCACCTCTTAAGTGTGGAATTATTTTTACACGAATCCTGGCAAGAGTTGTCTATCCATTTGTAACATTTTGAAAGCCACACTCAGTAGAGGTAGGGACCTTAACCATCTGGGATCCTCATCCATGTTTAGTCATTTTTCAGCGAGTTATTGGCAAACTGTTGGGAAAATCAGAAACTTTGGTTAAAAAAAAATTAACAACAAGCATTCCAGCATAATCTACCTCCCTTCTCTCATCTACATCCCAGCACCTGCAATCTTCCCCCCCAACAATTGGCAAGTAAACAATCCTCTGCAAGAGGAAGCAAGAATGAAACCTGTCACCCAGTCGCAAAGCGGATCACAGACGCCCTGGGTACTATGCTAGCGTTAGATCTGTGTCCAATGTCCACTATTAATACAGTTGGTTTAAGACATTTAATTGAGGTGTTATGTCCCTGTTAGCAAATGTCATCACTATACCATTTTACTAGAAAAGCTTATTCTCTCCTGTACCGGAAAGTTCCTAAAAATGTCATTATTGGGTGACAAAATGGTATTCTACCCACTGTACACTTAACCACAGATATGTGTACAAGCGGAACTGGGCAAACAAAAGATTATATGACTGTGAAAGCCCACTGGGTTGGTCTTTCGCCTTCCCCAGCATGGACAGCAGCAGCATGTACCCAGGTGCATCACATTTTTGAGAAGTAGGCTACTCTGTGTATCAGCAGCTTCACTAAGAGGCATACAGCTGACAAACTGTTCCAAAAACTAAGGGATGTCATTGAAAGATGGCTAATCCTGCTTGGAGTCTCCTGAGGATATGTCATTTCTGATTACGACCCCAATATTGGTCCAGCATTACAGCGGGGCTGAATTCCATCACATTTCCTGTTTTGCACACACTATCAACTTGGTGTTACAGAACTTTTGAAAAATGACATGCAGGAGATGCTGTTTGTGTCCATAAACATTTAGGGTCAATTTGTGGTTTCTGCAACAGCATGTAGGAGAATACAGCAGCTGCAAGAAGACTAGCATTTGAGGGGAATATACTTTAGTCCAGCGAAGTAGTTACCTGTGAAGAAAGTGCAGACACAGTTAGCTTGAGTCAAGTGATTGCCTTAATAATAGATTTTGAAAAGGTGCTACATAAAATTATAGTGTGCAATAAAACAAAGTAAATGTGCTAACTATATTTTAATTGTAGATGAAATACTTAATTTTCTTTGCAAGGATCCCAGACTTATCAACATCTTGTTGGGACGTCTTCTCCTTCAGTTTCTCTGGCAACTGCTTGTAATAAAAGAAATTGCTTTCCCAAGACACCCAGTGATGATGCAGATGAGTCCGCTAAACATTTTGATATTTGCTGTGCTGTAAAAGATTTGCCCAAAAACCGTGACAGCTCTGCCCTAAAATCAACTAGTCATTCCCTTTGGAAGGCCATTATCAGCAATTACATCATACTACACAGACTTCTATGATATTGGGATATTGGGATGAATTAGTATTGTTGGAGGAAGATTATCACTAAACCCTGCCACCTCTCCAGTTTCGCAATGAGCTATGGTACAATAAAATGTAACTGCAGATTTAGACCAAGACTGTCAGCCCTATTATTTCTATTTCAGCAATTACAATTAGCAATGGAGCAATGGAGCTCTTCTCTTTGGGTGTTACCTATATAACGCAGCACAATTTGCCTGCAAATTCTACAGACAAGCCTGCTTGTCTTCCTCTCCATCAATGACTCTTAGCAATTGAGCACTCGTCTTTGGGTGTATATTACACCCAAACATTATTAGTGAAAATTATGAAAAATACAGTTTAATCCCTGATAGGCCCTCCACCATCCTTTGCATGTTAATAGTAGGATTGGTTGGAATTATGGTCAAGGTCACACATTTTTTTGACAAATCCTTCAAACCAGCCCAGATGTCAAACTGTTGTGGTCTGCCCCCTGCGTCATCCCTGCTTGTGTTTGGAAAGTGCATATTGGTGCCAGAACCTCACATGCCAGAACTGCTCCCACTGGTGCCACACTGCTGCAGGACTTACACAATCAACCGCATCCTCATCGTCGGATACCCAAATCTCCCCCACATCCTCTTCTAAAGACAAAGTGTCATCCTCACTTGGTGTATCACCGGCTACACTCGGGCTGTTCAGGCACACATCAGCAGAACTGCTGAAAGGGCCCTTCTTTATGGGTAGACTAACAGAATGGTCACGATTAGACATCCCACTGTTGGATGGACTCTCCACAGGGATTGTTGTCATTTGTGAATCAGAGCAAATATTCTCCTGTAATGCCTCACTGTTATCTTGCAGCTCGGCTTTGACGCGTAACAGTAGTTGTGCACCAATTGTAGGCTGGGTAACTTTTTGGGATCTGCCACTAATAGCCAAAGGTGAAGGCCTCATTCTCTCTTTGCCACTGCGTGTGTAGAATGGCATGCTTGCAATTTTTTTTTTATCGTCACTTAACTTTTGCTCAGTTACACTTCTTTTTCGCTTCAATACAGTAAAATTTTTTTGGGTTTTTGTTTTTTGCACTAATTTGAAAACACTCTGTTGTTTGACATCGCCTTGGCCAGATGACGTACTGGGAACACTAACATCAGGACTGGTGACAGAACCTGGTTGCTCATTTAGATCATATGTGGACTGCTTTGAATCCATTCTGAGCGCAAACCACTGGGGAGTGCTAAAAATTATTGAGTAGATACTGCTGACAGATATGACTTTTGACAGCCAGAAATATTAATGCACAATTAGGGAGGACACCCCAAAAACACTGAGGAGTGCTAAAAATTATTGAGTAGATACTGCTGACAGATATGACTTTTGACAGCCAGAAATATTAATGCACAATTAGGGAGGACACCCCAAAAACACTGAGGAGTGCTACAAATTATTGAGTAGATACTGCTGACAGATATGACTTTTGACAGCCAGAAATATTAATGCACAATTAGGGAGGACACCCCAAAAACACTGAGGAGTGCTAAAAATTATTGAGTAGATACTGCTGACAGATATGACTTTTGACAGCCAGAAATATTAATGCACAATTAGGGAGGACACCCCAAAAACACTGAGGAGTGCTACAAATTATTGAGTAGATACTGCTGACAGATATGACTTTTGACAGCCAGAAATATTAATGCACAATTAGGGAGGACACCCCAAAAACACTGAGGAGTGCTAAAAATTATTGAGTAGATACTGCTGACAGATATGACTTTTGACAGCCAGAAATATTAATGCACAATTAGGGAGGACACCCCAAAAACACTGAGGTGTGCTACAAATTATTTAGTAGATACTGCTGACAGATATGACTTTTGACAGCCAGAAATATTAATGCACAATTATGGGGGACACCCCAAAAGCGCTGGGGAGTGCCAAATATGAAGAAAAAATAATAAACCTCTATCCTCCTCTCTGCACTAGCGATTTTGGTTAGAGCAATTGCAAGAACAATATGGTATTCTCTGTCCCTGCTCTAATTAGCCTATGACTACACCCTGCTCTCTCCCTCTGTCAAATGGCGATGGATTGCTGTGGAGGCGTGTATTTATAAAGTTGAAGTATCGCGAGAACCGAGTCCCGAGATCCGACGACGTCACAATGACGTTCGGCCTCGATTTGGATTCGGAATGGGCGGGAGAGTACCGAGCTGCTCAGCTCGGTACTCGGATACCCAAAGTTCGGGTGGGTTCGGTTCTCGGAGAACCGGACCCGCCCATCTCTACTAACAACCCTCTTTTAAACCACAACTATTTATTAAAAATAAAAAAATAAAAAATACTTACCAATGATGTATTCTTTCTTGATCCAATGTCCCTTATTATTTGTACATCCATCTTGCCGGCTTGCCCCAGTCCCAGCCATTTGTACCTCCATAAACGAATCTGTGCCAACTGGAACACTTCACCCAGAAGGGGCACATATTTGTAATTTCCCGATTCTTTAGTCTTGATTGAAGTAAAAAAAAATAAAAGCCAGGAGCCGCCGCAAACACCTCCTATCTAGTAGGAGGTCCGTTTCGCAATGCTCTTACGCTGTTTGCGTAAGAGCTAAGTACTGTATTATGGTATTTTCCCACGCTAGTGGGGAAATCACATATTACAGTATTTAGCGCTTGCGCAATTAACGTAGCGCATTAACGTAGCGCATTGCGCATGCGCTATGCTACTTGCGTAACCTGTATTTACAATAAATACAGGTTAACCCGCGATTTGCCGCGATTTCAACACGCTGGCAAACTCGCAGTTTGATACATTTACCCCCAGGTGTCCATTCCAATGCATTTACTCATTTGGTGCTGTATGGGGCACATTTCCCACATTTTCAGAACTTCAAGAATCCTATGAACTTCCAACTACTGCTTTTCAGCACTTTCTCCAACTCTGGGACTTATTTTGTACCTCCTCAGCCAGAATCTTTGCAAAGAATCTCTCACCCTTTGACCAATTTTGCCTTAACTCCTTGTCCAAGGTCCTCATATCCTCTTGATATCACTCAATGTAAAGGTCTTGGCAAAGAAACTTGGATGAGGTTCTGGATGAGGAAGACTGAACAGATATATGGGAAGGTTTATCTAAATTCTCGTTTTGTGTCAGAATGGAAGAAAATACATACAAACTCCTTTACCGCTGGTACTTAATCCTGGCCACATTTCATAAGGTTTTCCCTAGCACCTGTGCCCTTTTCTGGAGAGCCTGCCAAGGAGTGGGTTCATGCATTCATATATGATGGTCCTGCCCAGTTGTTCAGAGATCCTGGTTGTAGGTGCATAGCCTCCTTGTTACTTTAACCACCACTGGCCTTCCATTCCATTTAAAATACATATTCCTCCTACTTCAATTCCCTGACCTCCTTAAACACTTTAATAGGCTTGCCATACATATACTGTGTGCAGCCACCTGCCTAATAGAGAGTTCTTTGGAAGAACCAGAACTCACCAACCCTAACGGGTCTTAGGAACAGAATCTGGTATGTCTACGTATGTCTACGTCTATCCTGAGGTACTTTTCTGTCTCCTTCCTTAAAACGTGATCCCCGTAACCTCAATTTAGCAATGTCTCTTCTCTTTAACCTTAACTTCAACTCAAATTTAGCTGACATATCCCTCAATTAATGGTATATCTGTTGACAATTTGTTACCCGAGAGGTTCCTTTATTCCCCAATCCCTCTTTACCCTCTTTTTTTCTTTTCCCCCTTTTCCCTAGTGAAAATTAAAAACTAAGCATCAAAATTGTTTACTTAGCAGTGTTATGCTTAAAGTGTATATGTAGTTACTCACTACTTTAATATTTTATGTATTGCACTTTAGCTTTTGTTCTATTTGTTTGATGCTTCTAATAAAAGAATTTTCAAAAAAACTCACATTATATCAAGAATTTAATCAGAATTGCTGATGGGCATAAGTCTAATGAATGTTGAATGCTTGATTTGTCTTTGGAATAGGTGAGTGCAATTGTGTTTGGATTCTAGGTTGCCAAATCTACCACACAGTGTAAAGCAGGCCTGTCCAACCTGCGGCCCTCCAGGTGTTGTGAAACTACAAACCCCAGCATGCTTTGCCAGTAGACAACCTGTTAATAGCTGGAAGGGCATGCTGGGACTTGTAGTTTCACAACATCTGGAGGGCCGCAGGTTGGATAGGTCTGGTGTAAAGTATTGGTGTTTTTTCTTTCTCAATTGAAGAGAAGAAACTTGGATGATAGACTGGATCAACAATTGACGAACTACACACAACATCCAGCTGTGCTGCATGTAATCAGGGCGGCCATCAGGGGGTTATGGGGAGTACTAACGTATGGGGCCCGGGCTCACCAGGGAGCCCAGGCCCGCATTGCAGACCACTATGTTTTTTTTAAGCCTGGTGGTCCAGTGGGAATGTGATGCAGGCAACCTATGTGGTCCGTGCATAGGCTGTCACATCGCATAGTACTCACAGCGGCATCATGCATCCATAGAAAATTGTACCATAGCAATATGGTTTGTCTAGGTGCAAATGTGCAACCTTTAGCAGGATTTGCTCCTACCACGTCTACTGGTGTTTTCTTCTTTGGCTTTGTCTCCCCCATTGATTACAGGCAAAGCCGCCATGGGGGATACTGAAGAAACAAGAGTTATTACATGTAAATCTCTGAATTTGGGAAATGTTTAAGGCCCCCTTATAGAAAGCCCCCTTCTAAAGTGCCTCTATAATGTGAGGGGGGCAGGGGAGCATGGCTGTATTATGGAAGCTGCTGAAGAGAAAGACCCCTCTTGGAAGTGTCCCGATACCATGAGGGAGGCACCGCTACATTAAGGCAGTGCAGATACCAAAAGAAAGTCCCTGAATACTGGAAAGGTGTTGTACAAAGCAGCTTGGAATAACTCCATGGAGGGGAAATGCTGGAGAGTTCCTGGATATTGGGGATGATTTATGCTGGAGATTTATAAGAATCCTGTTTGCCCGGAAATGTGAAAATCTTGGAGAGGCTGTGGTATGTGAGCAGTGGCACTAATGTTCCCAGCAGCCTGGTATGTAATCTGACAACACTGATACAGGAGGAGTGAGGAGACTATATAGTGAAGAATAAGTTTTACACCTGCTTAAGTGTGTGCCGATGGAGTTGGTGTTAACAGAATGTAATTTTATTGCAACCATTATGTTTATGGTATGGAGGAGAAGACATTAAAATAATGTTGATACATTTTGAACTGAGATGGCCTGGTGCCCAAACATCTTTTGAGATTTTGCTCGGCACCACCACTACTGTCTACTTCACACAACACCTGTGTAAAACACCTGGAGTCAGGAGACCCTCTGTTCACGTATGCCACACCTATTCCATAGCCGGAGCTGAAGAGGAGGGCATCGGCTAGTGGGGTACCACACTATATCATGGTACCCCAAGTTAGTGTTCTTCCAGCAACAGTACGGTTTCACACTCCTAACTAGAAATTAGACCCTATGCCTCTGCATGCTGCATGTTACCATGGTGACTTGATCTGGAATGACTTTCATTCAAGTTCTCAGTTGAAAATTCTATCATATGCCATCTATAACATACCTCCCAATATTTATCCAGTCACAATTGGGACAAAATAGGTCCTGTTATGACCTGCTCAAACCACGCCCTCAGTCACGCAACCCTGCCCAATTAACACAGTCATATCTATTGGTATCGGGAGTGGAAAGGTATGCCTACAGAAAACTAATACATAATTAATGATGGGCTACTATAGCCCCCTTACACACCTCTTTGTATAATAATCTAACCATAGTGAATTGAGGAGTTCCTTATGGACATCTGCATTAATGCATTAATGAGGCATGTTAAACTCCAGAGCTCCAGAGTCAGGTTAAGCTGGGTACACACTACAGGTTTTTCCATTCAATTATCATGCCAATCACACGATAAAGGTCTGCTAGGTCCAATTTCGCATTAGTGTGTATGCTCCTGTGATCATGTTTTATCATACCAAAGAACATTATATAATTTTATTTGATTTTATAAACTGACTAACAATCACTATTAATGATAGAACGATGTCGGGCAAATTCTGTGTGTGTATCCACTCACGACTAGCAGTGTAGCCAGATCTCTATTGCATTTACAGGGCGGAATTCAATTCCCACTGAAGTACCGCCACGTTAAACGTATTACCGTTATTACGGTAATATTAACCCGGCTTTCTGCTCGCAGCTCAGGGAGCTACGAGCAAAATGCCGGCGTTAAAACTACCATAATAACAGTAATAATGCGCAGGCCGTGATATTGTTTCAATTAACGCGGCCAATTGAATTCCCCCCACAGAGTCATGATCTTTTCAGCAGATGGTTATGACAGATGAGGAGACTTTTAATTATTGCTAAAATTGTTACAGTTATCTCATTGGGAGAAATTTTCTGTAGTGTGTACCTAGCTTTAAGCTTTCACTAAAATTTTTCTGAATGCAAGATATCAACATGATCTACTGACAAAGTATTAACTGACAGAGGGCAACATGATCGACTTACAAAGGGCAACCCTGAATGTATTGAATTACATTGACATGGGGTACTCTTACTGTGTTGTTATATATATATATATACTATGAAAGCTATTACATTGACATGGGGTACTCTCACTGAGCATATATATGTATATATATATATATATATATATATATATATATATACATACACACATATATATATATATATATATATATATATATATATACATACATATATATATATACATACATATATATATATATATATATATATATATATATATATATATATATATACATATATATGCTCAGTGAGAGTACCCCATGTCAATGTAATAGCTTTCATGTTATTCTGCTTTTTACTCCCTCATTCACGACCATTTTTTAAGCTACTGTGTCCACCGATATTGCAAGACACCACTTTCGTCTTTCAAGTGTCATTAGTTTGCATGGGATTGATGGGGTCTCTTTAAAGCTTAAAGCTTTTCTTTACTAAATATATTTAAATCACAATGAGAATATGTTGAGTCATATACTGTAGATTACTTCTGATGAAGTGTGAAGGCCTAGTAACACTAATCGCCTCTTAGCATTGAAATAGAACTCCGCTCTAAAGGACTAGATTTTGATCTTCGGTTAAATGCAATCTTGCAGTGAATGTTTCCAAATAAATTAAATATATTTTTATTATTATTATTATTATTATTATTATTATTATTATTATTAATATTATTATTATTATTATTATTATTATTTCCAGAATGCACAACTTAATTAAATATGCTAGGACATCAACTGAATTCTTTGATAGAGGGAAGTGAGGTATTTGTGTGTTTATTAAGTAACTGTTTTATTGCTTTTGTTTTCAACATACTGAAAAATGATGCAATATACGTATAATCCATCACTCAGTTGGTATGGAGAATGTTGAGTTTTTAAGTACTAGACTGAAATCAATTATATCTACACTGATACGGCCCAGTACTCTACATAGTGCCATGGGTTACACCTTGCTCACCACCTGGCATCAGGATGTGGGTAGAGCACTGGCTGTATTCTGGGGTCCATTAAGTTTTTATTATTACTTTTACTATTGCTTCAGCAGCTGGACCGCGTATATCGCAAGTTGACAAGAAGGACATTGCAGGTTTGTTTCTTAATAGCCATATTTGTTAAAGTTATAAATATTGGTTCTGGAAAGTCTTTTTCTAAATTATTGTTTAGTTTAAAATTGTTTACTTAATTTTACTTTTATGGTATGATAGGCAGGAGTCTTAGGAGCCCTGTCCCATTATACTGTGATCACCGTGGTGGAAAACTTGCCCATTCAGGGGACCAAATCTTGCTAATCACCCTGGCCCCCACAATCTGGCGGAGAGGAGGATGGGAACAGCCCCAGTGAGAGCTCCAGCAGTGCGCTTATAAGCCTGGGACTGATTTTCACTATGACAGGGAGACACAATGCTTATGTTATAATGCAAAACAGTCAATTTTGTCTGGGAATTGGGCTGGTTGATTATATTGGATGGGAGCATTCTGTCCATTTATTTAAGAGAGTCGGCTCAGAGGTTTCTCAGTCATTTTAACATGCCCTTTATTTCAATTCAGTTTCTACATGTGGCACACATGGTAGAAACAGCTTTAAAATGAATGTGCCATTGAAATTAATGGACAAAGCTCTTAGATTTCTAAACATAGCTAATGAAATCAAATTTCTAAATTCAATGAAAATGTGCATAAATTTGACAAGAAATCTGTTAAATAAACTCAAGAATTAAGACATTTCAATTTATTGGATAATTTCTAGTAAATTTTGATTGATTTAAAAAGTTGGGAAAATGAGTCACACATAGAGTTGCTGATTGTTTGGGATCACCACTATTGTTAAGATCTCTGATCCTGGGGGTACCCTGGACTACAGTGGCCTAGTGGTTAGCACTTCTGCCGCACAGCACTGGGGCCATGAGTTCGATTCCCGACCATGGCCTTATCTGTGTGGAGTTTGTATGTTCTCCCTGTGTTTGCGTGGGTTTCCTCCGGGTGCTTCGGTTTCCTCCCACATTCCAAAAACATACTGGTAGGTTAATTGGCTGCTATCAAAATTGACCGTAGTCTCTCCCTCTGTCTGTCTGTCTGTCTGTCTCCCACTGTGTGAGTGTGTGTCTATATTAGGGAATTTAGACTGTAAGCTCTAATGGGGCAGGGACTGATGTGAATGAGTTCTCTGTACAGCGCTGCAGAATTAGTGGCGCTATATAAATAAATGATGATGATGATGATGATGACTACTAGGAGCTTTCCTTTGATCTCCCTTGAATTTTCAGATGGCAAAAAATAGTGCTGATCTTGAAAGGGATGAAATTCCCTGTGTGGCTCATGTACACATTACCTATATTGAAGATGCAAAGCACAGCATGCTGCCCTATGGGTACTCCAAGATATGATAGGACACAGGTAGAGCAAAAAGTATTTCCCAATGACAAGGGGAGCAGTGGATCAGTAGCTAGGATGGATGCTTTTTATCTGCAAATGCAGGTGCTGTACCATCATAGTGGACATGTAGTTTTAGCAAAGCAGGTGCTAAAGGAGTTTGACCATGCTGACCAAGAGGAAGCTATTGGTCCATGAAGTCTCTTCACTGCACACAATCTGGCTCCAATGGGGCCACAGATGGGACCAGAGCCCTATCCCCAATGCTCTGAGTATTTTGGATGCCAAAGCCAGCAGTAGTGGTCAAGACCAGGAGACAACAGTACAGAGTATGCAGTAAAGGAGAGAGAAGTTAGTGGGGAGGTAGAGGTGAAGTAACAGATTTAGACAGCTTACATGGTGAGTAGTTTGATAAACTTAGTGTTGGGTCATGGTGTTTCTCATTCATATAATGTATTTGGAGCGGAGTTTGTAGGTGTAGTATGATTTATGCTTTTGTGTATGTGAATGTTTAAAGGGGGGTTATTTTGAAGATGTTTGTTTATGGAAGAAGTGGGTTTATGGCACAGTGTTTAGGATTACAATTTTGTTATACACATACCTCCTTTAGTATTCTAAAGGGTCTTATGCTTTAAGTTACTACGGTTGCAGCAGTGTTTTCAATTATTATTTATCCAAGCCTTATTGGGCGGATAGAGACAAACACAGATCACAACAGCTGTCAGACAGTTTTGTATCTTCATCTTGTTAATCAGCTCAATATTCTGAATTTAGACACTCCCTACAGAAAGCAGTTTTGATTATCCTATTCTCTCTTGTTGTCAAACAGACTTATAATACGATGGAACATACACAGATCAGACACAACATTAAAACCATTGACAGTGAAGTGCATAACATTATCTCGTTACAACAGCACCTGTCGAGGGGTGAGATATATTAGGCAACAAGTGATTGTCAGTTCTTGAAGTTGATGTGTTGGAAGCATGAAAAATGGGCAAGTGTAAGGATCTGAGTGACTTTGACAAGGGCCAAATTGTGATGTCTAGTCCGTCTGGTCCAATCCAACAGAAGAACTATTGGAGCACAAATTGTTGAAAAACTTAATGCTAGCTGTGATAGAAAGGTGTGAGAACAGACCACTGCAGACTAGTCAGGGTGCCCATGTTGACATCTGTCCACCACTGAAAGCACCTACAATGGGCATGTGAGTGACAGAACAGGACCATGAAGCAACGGGATTAGGTGGACTGCTCTGATGAATCCCATTTTTGTTTACATCATGAAGATGGCTGGGTGCACGTCCTCGTTTACGTGGGGAGGAGATGACACCAAGATTCACTCGGGAAAGAAGGGAAGACGGTGGAGGCAGTGTGATGCTCTGGGAAATGTTCTGCTGGGGAACCTTGGATCCTAGCATTTATATGGATGTTACATTGACACGTACCACCTACCTAAACATAGTTGCAGACCAAGTACACACCTTCATGGCAACAGCATTCCCTGATGGCAGGATAATGTGTCCGGTCGCACTGCAAAAATTGTTCAGGAATGATTTTGGTAGCCAACAAATTTCCCAGATCTCAATCCGATCAAGTATCTGTGGGATATGCTGGAAAAAGGAGTCAAAGCCACGGAGGCGGGGCAATTTACAGAACTTAAAGGAATTTGTGCTTACGTCTTGGTATTAAATACCACAGGACACCTTCAGAGGTCTTGTGGAGTCCATGACTCGACGAGTCTGAGCTGTTGTGCTGGCACAAGGGGACCTACACAATATTAGGCAGGTGGATTTAATGTTTTCACCGATTGGTGTATACTACTAGAAATTAGTAAATATTATTCTGGGGACCTTATCTGTACTTTTTAAAGCCAGCCACATTTTATAGCAACCAGATATATAAATTTATAAACATATAACACATAACAATATTCATTAAAATAAATCGGGACAAAATTGGCCATGTCCCTAGTCCACACAGCCCCAGCTCCAATTTAATTGGTCATCCCATATTTACCTGTGAGATATTGGAGATGTCCCATGAAAAATGTGACTGTATATGCATATATGAGTACTCATATAAAACCTTACAGTTTCTCTTTTATATCATGTCCCTTTTACTTTTTTGTATTAGCAGTTTTTTTTAATACAGGGCTGCATTACTCCCCAGAGAACTACATAACCTTGTTTAATGTAAGCTTCACTGTCATGATTATTGTCTAATGAGGATATTTATTAAAATAATATGTCAATATTGTCATAATCTATCCAAAAATATGAACTTACTTTAGCCAAAATGTTTTCCAGCAAGAGGTTTTTTGAGGTATTTTGATGAAGGAAACAGACATACTTCAGAAGAACGAACAACCATTTTCATTAAGAGTTCCAAGGATCCGAAAAGTGTTAGGTATCCACAGGAATAACAAGATTGTGTTGTAGTGAAAACCATTATGAAGTTTATTGTAGAAGCAGAGCAACCTGGAAAAGCATAAACACAGAAGTAATGCAGGAATGAATAATTTCCACAATGAAATGCAGGAGTAAAACATCTTTTGTTGCATCACTAAATAAACAATATCTCTTTATGTATTACTGAAACAGATTATATAGCCTTTAGGAAAGGTAAGATAATGCACAATGTCTCTTAAAGCAATACTGATGCAAATTAACAGAGTCCAGTCATCACTGCAAAGCCCCTCTTTGTGTAATACTGACATAGATAATACAATACATATCCAATTTTTGGGCAACTCAAGATAATGGAGAATTTCTCTTAAAGCAAGACTGGTGCAAATTAATACAAAGTCCAGTAATCATTGCATGACAATGAACAGAAGCCAGGAGACAAACAGAAACATACTTGAATGATGCCAGTAGATATCAGGCGTCCAATATGAACCCGACCAGAACACAGCAGATTTTATGATGTAATCTAGTCAAACAAATAATGCAGACCAGGAACCAGTGCAAGGACAGGAACACACTTGGACAAGATAAAATAGACAAGCTAAAGGAGTCAGGAAGCATGCATATCAAATGCTATCCAACTCTATCGCTGATCAGACATGAGGGGTCTTTAAATAGTGCTGCCTACCAATCAGCTACTCAGGAAAGGCGCACCCATACTGCAGCTCAGATTTGATTGAAAGCCAGGATTCAGTAAACAGTTCTTCAGAGGAATACATTATCTAAACAGCATTTCAGACTTGATAGAAGGTAAGATGCAGGGAGCAACCAGCTGAACCCCAATAAAAAGATAGGCTAAAATATTTGTATCAATACAAATTCAGTAAATACTCCTTAGAGAAATATAAGTGATCAAAGTAGTACTTCTCCTAATACATATTTGTGAAGACATCTGTGTACATTTGTAATATTAGAATGCAACAGATTAACATACGTCATTAATATATATATATATATATATATATATATATATATATATATATATATATGTGTGTGTGTGTGTTCCATAAGGAACCTATAGGGATAATTATCTACCTTAGGAATCAATATAACCAAATCATGTTACCTATGTATATGCACATAAAGTTATACTATGTTTAATGGACAGTTATATTTCTGCATGTGTTGTCACCATTGTTATCACCAATCTTTTTCAATAAGCATTTGTTTGTCATATTAAGACCCATTTAATAATGTTCTGTCTCTGTGTTCATATATCAAATATGCTTGGTTGTTTATAAGCATACATTTATGCAGGGAATTGTTTTGCTTACAGTAGCTGAAGGCTTTATGGACCTGAGTTATTAAGGCATGTATCTGCCTGTTTTGAGTGTATCCTCAGCAAAATCGTTCTGTGCTGATTTTTTGCTAAAAAAAGGCTGCTACAGCCTACATTTTAGGGGAGTGAACAGAGTCGGGAATTGGCAGATTAACATAGGCAATGTAATGTAAGGGTGTTCCCGTGCAGTGAATGTCCATGTCAGCTTTCAGCACGTATCTCCTGGACCAGTAAGGGGTCTAGTCTAAGTGCTGACGCCCGGCAGCTCAATAAAGTTTCAAAATAAATAATTAAATTAGAAAAAAGGTCCTCTCTGTCAGTGAGAACACCCCCTAGGTTATAAATAGACCTTGTGTGTTACAGATTTCATTTTGCGGCAGTTGATCCTCCATAGAAGAACAAAGTTTGCGTCATCTTAATGGTTTATTTTTTTTGCCAAGCCAGTTCCTGAGGATTATTTGAGGTACTTTGAGCATTGAGAAAAGAAGATTTTTTTGATTTTAACCTGTAAAATATTTTTTGGGGTTTATTACAACTCCAGGGAGTAAATGTAACAAGATGTGATTTTGAACATTCTGCAATTTTCTCGTCGAGTTGAAACACGTTTATTTATTAACCTAAGATTTGATGTAAACTCGCAGAAGATGAGTTTTTTAAAAAATCACTGGTTTCAAACTTGCTGGAAACTGCTGTCCCGATTTTTCCCCACTCTAGCTATACAAATCTCCAAATGTATGAAGCTACGATTTTACAAACCCGACCGAGTTTCAAATAAAAATCGACAGATACAACACGCTACTTTCTATAGGTGAGATTGCCAAACACATCACTGTTACACTGGCCTGTCTATACAGGTGCAGGTCCCAGCGGCTGTCTATAGTGTAAAAATACATGATTGTTTTAAAAACAAAACATGGGGTCCCCCCCCGTCCAAGCACTATTAACCCTAGTGCTGCCAGCCTACTGCTGGTTGTGCAAAAATCGGGGAAAAATTTACGTGGAGTCCCCCAGATTTTCATGCAACCAGCACTAGGCAAACTAGACAGGGTGGTTGGTACTATAGCAGGGGGACATGCGGCAGGAGTCCCCCTGCCATAATGAGAAACCAACCTCAGGCTGTTCAGCGCTGAGCTGAATTTTCAAGGGAGTGGGCTCCGCAAAAATAAAAGTGTGGCCCCCCACTCTAGGAATAACCAGCCCAGTTCTGAAAGCACTAGGGCTCTTCCTTCACTCCTGGGCGGTGGATGTAGGGTAATATTGGCGATAATATGAGAAAAGAAAAAACAGACACCATTTTTGTTCGTGGAATTGCAAGTCCTAGCTTGTTGGGCTGCCCTAAACAGTCTGGGCATGCTGATGCTTGTAGAACTACAAGCACCAACATACCCATGGCAGTCAGGTCATGCTGGCTGCCATTTTCTATCTGAATAGCTATAATAGGGGATGATTGGAAGAATTCCAATCTTTATTAGCCAAAATCACCTGTTAGATACATATCAGTTTTCCTACCATCACCTTTTGCCTAAAGTGAGAGATATTCGCCCACTCATGAGCATAACAAAAATGTTAAAAGGTCCTTATTATGATTCTTATATTTGAGCGTTTTGGTAGAATTTGCTTACACCACGTTTCATATAGATCATGATGAGAGCAAAGCCCTCTGCAAATATTATTTTAACCAGCAGTTCAGACTGAAATGTTGCAAACCATTCATGCTTGATTTTTTAGCACTTTGCTTTGACATGTGGATCACACTGCTACTTGTGTGAACAGCAGAGAATGTATATATTTAATGACTCTGATGCCTGCAGTTTTTTCAGAGTGTTTTGTTCACTTCACTTTCCATATAGCATGTGGTATAAAAAACATCTACTCATACATTCATCTTAATCCTCCTTACATCTTTACTTTAAAACTACTTACTAAATGGCATCAATAACTCACCACTAGTTAAGTTACATGTGAATACAACGTAAGTGTTATGCTGGTGGGTCTTGTCATAAACTTACAGAACTAGCGGTAGAGGTCTTCGCCTATAATAGCCGCCTTTCCCGTAGAGCTTGACATGCTCACAGGTACTTGGATACCCCCTGGTCTTAACTCTAATGTAGTGCAAGCTTATGACAACACCACAGCTGGCAGGTAGGAGGAGCCAATCCGAATGGTAGCGAGTAGTCAGAAGGCAGGCACAGGTCAAGGGTCTGTAGAAGACAGGATGGTCAGGGATACGCAATAAGGTCAGGGCTGGTGCCAAACAAGACTATCCAGGAAACAGGTCCAGAGATCGGGGCAATCAGCAAACAAACAGGGTCCGGGAAACAAGCAAAGGGTCACAACAAAAGGTCAATTCAGAGAACAACAGAGTGTACAGAACACAAGAGCAATCCAAAGAACAACATAGTGCACAGAACACAAGAGCAGGTCAGCAAGCAATTGTGCAGAAGCTATACCCGCCAGGTGTCATGAATCAGGGCCTTAGCCCTGTTTACGCCACTCGGCAGTATCATATCAGCATGCATTTCACCCTTGTCGGAATGCAGCATTCTAAATTCTGGGACAAAGTGGGACCTCTGTCTGCTGTATTGGAGGCTGCCATCTTGGGTGAGACATTTACTAAACATCCTGTTGAGTCTGAACATCTTGGGGTAAATGTATCAAGCTGAGAGTTTTCCAGCGGGTTTGAAAAGTGGAGATGTTGCCTATAGCAACCAATCAAATTCTAGCTATCACTTTGTAGAAAGTACTAAATAAATGATAGCTAGAATCTGATTGGTTTTTCAAACTTGCCGGAAAACTCTCAGCTTGATTCATTTACACCCTCATTTACCCCCTCATCTCATCCACCAATTAGCATCCTCTGCAGACTAGAAGAGTCTCCTCCTACACTCAGCTAATTGCCAGTGCAACACTTCCTAGTTCCTGGTTCCAGTCCATCAGGTCCAGATTACAGTCATTTATTTCAGTATAGAGTGCAGTCCAGCATTCCTCCTCCGAATAACCGGTATACAGGAATAGAGTAACCTCTATGAGTAAGACATTCATCCGCCTCCCAGTTTCCACTACATTCCTGCCACAGCTAGTCCCGAGACAGATCACAGAAACTGTGATTGCCATGACAGTTTGCACTGGCCCAATGGATCCGGCAGGGGAACATACCCCAAGGGCGGACTTAGTTGAACGCATGGAATGACAGGAAACTAACCAAGAGAAAGTGATGAGATATTTGCAAGAGCTATCCGCTTTATGGCAAACCTACAGACCGCATTGACACGGTCACCTACACAAATCCCTTCAGAGAGCAACAGTGCCATTGTTGTACTAAGTCCACCATCTCTGTTGGTTCTTCCTAAGCGAGCCAAATACGATGGAGACCAAAAGAACTGTAGAGGTTTCCTGAACCAATGCAGTATTCACTTTGAGCTGCAGCTGGCTAACTTTCCCACGGACCGAACTAAGGCTGCTTATATTATCTCCATTCTATCAGGGCAAGCTTTAGCCTGGGCATCTCCCCTCTGGGAGAAGTGTGATTCCATTCTGTCAGACATAAATGAGTTCCTGATCCTCTTCAGGCAAATTTTTGACAAACCTGGGAGATTAATCTCTGCCACTGTTGACATCCTGCGGCTGCAAAAGGGCCAATCGTTTGTAGGTCAATAAATGGTCAAAATCAGAACCTTCTTATTGGAACTCTCATGGAAAAATGACACACTAGTGGCAGCCTTCTGGCAAGGTCTCTCCGACCATTTTATGGATGAGTTAGTTATGCGAGACGATGAACTGGATGAACTGATCTCGCTATACAATCCGGTAGATCTGAGGTTCCGAGAGAGACTATATAGTTTGGGGTGTGCCAAGTCTCACCAGACACCTGAAGTTCGGTCCCCTTCTCCCCCTCAAGGATAACCCATGCAATTGGGCAGAGCCTGGCTGTCATCCATTGAGTGTGAGCAGAGGGTGAAGGAGAAACTCTGCATCTACTGTGGTGCTTCCTGCCACTATCTGAAGTCTTGTTCCCAGAGGTCAGGAAATGCCTTCTCCTAGCCAACAATGAGGAGGTTATGTTAGGAGTAACAGTTTGTCCTCCTCAAGCTAGAGACTGTGTATTACCAGTGCCATTGAGACTGACTAAAAATTCTGTGCACATCTCTACTCTCTTGGACTCTGGAGCTGCAGGCAACTTCATGTTAGCTCAGTTAGCCAAGCATTTGGCCAACCCTCTGGTCGTATCCCTGGTGGCACTATTTCCTGTCAAACATCTCTCATGATCATGCAGGTAGGAGTCTTGCACTCTGAGACCATTCAATTCCTAGTGATTCCCAAGGTCACCAATTCCATTGTTCTTGGTTTACCGTGGCTCCAACGCCACAACCCCTGTATTGACTGGTCTTCTCTGCAAGTGCTCTCCTGGGGCTCTGAATGCACTAATAATTGTCTTCAGAAGGATATTGCCTCATCGTAATACCTCCAGCAAAGAGAATCCTGTTATTCCTGTTGTCTACCGAGATTACATGGATGTCTTTAGTAAACGGGTTGCAGAGACTCTGCCACCTCATTGGGTCTGGGAGTGCCCCGCAGACTTGATACCAGGGAAGATTCCACCCCGTGAACGGGTTTACCCTCTCTCTGTTGCCAAGACACAAGCAATGTCTGTGTTATGTGTCGTGGCGCTCGCCTCCTCCAGCTGCATCCTAGCTGTCATAGCAACAGCCGGGAAGTCACTTCCTGTTTCCGCTGTCCCGTCCTTCTCCATGGCAATGAACGGGACGCTTTCTAAGCAGCTCCACATCCCGGCAATACTGGGCAGCATATAGTTAAACTGCCTGAGGACTAATTAATCTAGTTATTAATTAATTAGGCAGCCTGGAGGTACTTATAGAGCAGGGTTCTGATTGGCTGCTTTCTATATTTAAGGCCGGGAGGGCTTAGCCTCCCTGCCGGTTATGGCTTCCACACTCTGTGGTGTTTGCTGACATGCTGTTTGTCTCCTGACTTTGGCTGATCTCTTGTTGTGACCCTTGCCTGTACCTTGGCCCTTGCCTGTTTTGCCTGTTGTCCTGACCTTTGCTTGAATACTACACTTCGCTGTTTTGCCTGTTGCTCTGAACTTTGTTGAATACTGGACTCCGCTGTTTTGCTTGTGGCCCTGACCTCTGCTTGAATACTGATTTGCCTGTCTGCTATAGATCCCTGACCCCGGCCTGCCACTGACCTTCCACTCCAGTCTGCGCTAGCACCTCCGGTTCCATCTGCGCTACAGCCATCATAGATGAGCTATTATTACACTCAGCTTAAGACCTGGGGGCCCTGACCTCTGCTTGAATACTGATTTGCCTGTCTGCTATAGATCCCTGACCCTGGCCTGCCACTGACCTCCCACTCCAGTCTGGGCTAGCACCTCCGGTTCCATCTGCGCTACAGCCATCATAGATGAGCTATTATTACACTCAGCTTAAGACCTGGGGGCATCCAAGTACCTGTGAGCACATAAAGCTTTACGGGAAAGGTGGCTGCTATAGGTGAAGACCTCAACTCTATGCGTTCTAAAAGCTCATCTTCGTGGTTATTAGTACTAACAGTCTGAATATATCAAAGAGAGTTTAGAAAGAGGCTTCATTCACCCATCTTCCTCACCTGCTGAGGCCAGATTTTTAGGGGTTAAAAAGAAGGATGGTGGCCTTCGCTCCTGTATAGACTATCGGGGCCTTAACGACATCATGGTACAAAACAAATTCCCACTGCCTCTCATCACAGAACTCTTTGATCGGGTCAAGGAAGCTACCGTCTTTACTAAACTTGATCTCCGTGGCGGCTATAATTTGATCCGAATTAGACAAGGTGATGAGAGGTCTGGGAGGTGATGAGAGGAAGACAGCCTTTAACAACAGGGATGGACATTATGAGTATCTCATTATGCCCTTCGGCTCAGTAATGCTCCTGCGGTCTTTCAGGGCTTCATGAACAAAATTTTCCGAGATCTCTTGTACAACACCCTAGTAGATAACGTAGATGACAGTCTTATTCTCTCTCTGGATATCAAGTCTCATAGAGCCCATGTCAATGAGATTCTTCTACGTCTCCGTAAGAACAAGTTGTACTGTAGAAATGCACCTTTGAGGTTAACTCCATCCACTTTCTGGGCAACATTATTTCAGGAACTGGTCTACGCATGGATCCAGACAAGGTACAAGCCATTATCAATTGGACTCAACCTACTACTTTGAGAGCAATACAACATTTCCTAGGATTTGCTAATTATTACCAGAAGTTCATTCGAGGCTACTCTACTGTAGTAGTGCCAATTACCGCCTGAACCCGAAAAGGTTCCAACCCTACTAAGTGGTCTCTCGAAGCACAGACAGCTTTTCAGCAATTGTCCTGTTTACGCCACTCGGCGGTATCATATCATTGTGCATCTCCCTACTGTCAGAATGCAGCATTCTAAATCCTGGGACAAAGCATGACTTCTGTTTGCAGTATTTGAGGCTGCCATCTCAGGTGAGACATTTGCTAAACATCCTGCTGAGTCTGAACACCTGATCTCATCCACCAAATGGCTTCCTCTGCAGATTATAAGAGTCCTCCTACACTCAGCTAATTGCCAGTGCAACACTTCCTAGTTCCTGGTTCCAGTTCACCACTGTTTCTGTTTGTTGCCGCTTCATTTTGTTTGCTGTGATACGGACTTCAACCATTTACCCTCTGAGCGAGTTCAGATTCATCCTGTTTGCTGCGATACAAACTCCATTTACCATTGTGTGAACTCAGCTTCACTCTGCTTGCTGTGATACAGACTTTAACCATTACCCTTTGTGTGAATACAGCTTCAATCTGCCTACTGAATTAAAGACTTTAGCTATTAATTCCTTGTGTGGAATAAACTTCATTCTATCTGCTTGTGTACAGATTCCCAGCTGTTATCTTCCGTGTGAAATCTCCTCTCTTGAATCTCTTCCTGTCTCTCCTAGTGGCTATCTGGGTTAGTAGGTTGTTGATCTGAATCATCCGCGTTCTGAAGCCATCTCTGTGTCTCATGGTACCGACTTCCAGTTCCAGTCCTACACCAGGTTCTGGGTTCTGAGTTGTCCATGGCCAGTTCCAGGTTTATTATGTTCAGGAGGTTGCCACCTTTGTATATTCACTGCCTGATTTCTGAGTCTTTCCAGTCCCAGTTGTGGTACTATATTCGCCTGAGTTTCTGAGTCCTTGGAGGTACTGAGTCTCTGGTCATGGTTCAGGTTCCCCCTGTTCCCACGTTCAGGTTCCAATTCATCCAGTCCAGATTCCAGTTGTTTATTTCAGTACGGAGTCCAGTCCAGCATTCCACCTCCTAACATCTGGCATACGGGAATAGAGTAACCTCTATAAGCAATACATTCATCCGGCCTCCCATTTTTCACTACATTCCTGCCACAGCTAGTCCCAAGGGTCCCTAGATGGATCACAGAAACCCTACTGCCATGACAGCAGGGAGGCTATTCCCTCCCTACCTTAAATACAGAAAGTGGCCAATAGTAGTTAGGGGAGGGGAATGCACTAATAGCCCCCCAAACTGCGCTTAATTAATTAGAACGTTTTGCACACGCGCCCAGCTAGCCCAGATACCGGTTTGCGGCACTGACTATAGAAACGTCCCGGCTGTTGAGATGGAAGTTCCGGAAGTGACATCCCGACTGTTGTCATCACAGCTGGGATGCAGGTAGGAGTGGGTGGTGGGGAACACCCGCTCGTGAAAGTAAGTGGATGAGTTGATGACAAGTCCTTATTGATAAGCTAAAACAGTATGAACTGTGTGCACAAATGTAATATGCACGTGTAAACCAAGATTAGAGAGATCAAAATATAGACAAATAAGTGCAAACAAAATAGAAACAAGTTGAATATATGAAGTTTGTTTCATGTACATTATGCATTATATTACACAGGAAGCTCTTCCAGAATGCCATTCAATTCAATAACTGGGGTCCTGCTCCACGGATGTAAAACATGTGCAGAGCACAGCAGAAAAACATATGCCTTATTGACGCATTAAAAAAGGACTCCATTCAATGCAAGGGGATCCTGCTTAATGCCTGAAAAGTGCACCAAAGACATATATGTTTTTGATGTATTTTTAGATGCACTTAGCAGAACTCCATTTATTCAGTTAGATTCCTACTAAACGCTTGCTCAGTCAGGCCATACTGGACATCACTAACTTCAGATTGAATGCACTAGGAACTAACACTCTAGTTTAATGCACCTAAAAAATTATTTGAAAATGTATGTAAAACTAATGACTTGTTGTTCTTACTACATTTTCTATGCATATTTCATCACAAATTAATTTTGGGCATATGCAAAGCATTTACTGACTCCAAGAAAGGCATCTTTAATCATATAGACAGTTTCTGAGGAAGGGGAGAAACATTTACAGAAACTGTCTGCTGTCGCTTAGAAGCAATTTAACATTAACTTTGTTAGTGCACAAATGGCATTTTCTCTGGCTTCTGGTTCATGTTTAGAATTTGGAAATGAGAACGCCTTGATGTTATTGCCATTATGTTTAAACTCTTCAGATGCTGAACTTATAGACAAATCTTACAAAAAATATGGTTGGAATTAGAAATGGACTTGTGTCTGTACAATGGCAAAATGGTAGCAACAGATGTGATCTGTGCAGTTGTATTTAATGTATTACAGACTTTGGCTTCAGTTCAATGCAATGCACAGCTGTCATTTCATAATAGAAAATAGGTTAGCACCATTTAAAGGAAAACCCTGGGACATATTTTTCTATCTAAGATAAGTAGAGGTGGAAAACGCATCTCCATGTTGTTGCTTTATGATGATTTTGGTGGATTAATTACATTGCCAAGGTATTACTGATAACATGAAACAGAAAGGTCAGATTTGGGGAGGAGGTTCAGTTGCCTGGAACCCCATTGGTTAAAAGTTAGGAAAGCAGGTCTGTAAAATGGCAAATATTGTCCAGCAGGTGGAGATGTAGATATTTGCACTGGTCCTTCTCTTTCCAGGACAGGTTCATAGTGGTCAAGCAGATATGATTGTTACTAATAAAACATCAGCTTTGTTATTCTGGACACATATGAAATTCACATGCTTTACATATACTCTAACTGAAGTAATTGCAGAGCAGGCATGCACATAATAAGTAGTCTAAGTAATAGAAAAAGGGTTTTGAGTTCATATATAACTGGTATAGAAGATATGCAATTATACCTACTTTCCATTTATTGCATCACTAAACCCTACTTTTTTGCACTTGCCTTAGACCCATATCAATTAGCATTAAAACAATGGGACCTCATGTTAAAATAGAAAATCCATTTTATTCAATGCATCCATATTATTTGCATCCATACTTGCATCTAATACATTTTTTTGATCCTTTTCTTGATCCTTTTCAGTGCATTCAAAGCATATCTTTGCTCTTGTAAAAGTCAATTTATTTCTATGTGCATTGTGTACATACCCACTAGTGGGTATCAAGACCATGTACACAAGTGTTATGCTGTTTTGCTCTTGTTCATATTAATTACCCATTATTTTAATCTTCCATTAATCTGAATGGGGTTCTGTGTAACATACTAAAACCCTAATGAAATGAATAAGTTCCACTGCATTGATATTTGTTCCCTCCATATCAACAGAGATTTAATTAGTCTCTATTGATGTGTGATCAAATCAAGAAGTCCTCAGGACTCCCCTCACTGCCAGCCAATCACAAGTGGAAAGTGTGGAAAAACAATTGTGATTAGGAATATCATTAGTTGCTCAGTCAATCACTTTATTCATTAATTCAACTGCAGGCTCTTAACAAGCAGTTTGCAGTGTATATTATGATTTTTTTAAATTTTCTTTCCTGTGGATAAAAAATACAATTAATTGTTTTTTTGAGTTTTCATCTTCCCATAGTCTTCCCAGCCCTGTGCAGACAAGATTAAGGCTGGTTTTCGCTATGACAGGGGAAATCCATGTTTCAGACTTGCATCTTATAGTGGGTACCTGCTCAGACTGTCTGCCCTTGCCCTTTCACAGTTGCAGATGGACTGTGAAAGGGCAGGTCTCCATGTTTTAGTGGGAACCAGCCAAAGCAGTCTGTCGAAGTCAAATAATTGGATATGGACATTTCAATTTAATCTCTATCAATCTGATTGTCTTTGTCTGAAAATATGCGAATAGCACGCTACGGTGTGGAAGGGTGTATTTAATCACAACACATACAAACACTTCTCCACACATTTACACTTACACATTCATTTGTAATGCGTTCACCTTAAAAAAGTTCCAACACATAGTCATTCATAATGAAATGTAGCAGAGTTTATAGTTAAATAGATTAATGTTAAATACAGTTTAGTTAGATCTAAGGTTCAGGATACAGGAAACATATCATGTCTAGTATCATTCTAATCCCCTATTTATCCTCAGACTTTTGGTTCTATCAGCTAGAAGATCGCACCTTGCGTATGCAAGTTATGGATTATAGGCAATAAATGATCATAATGATATTGTGTGTGTAATGCAATTAGACCAGTTTGAACCAGCTTCGGAGGTAAGATTAGTATGCATCTGTTGAAGAGCTGACCCCCACCCTTGGAGTGCATCGCTTGAACTGACCAATGACCTGCATTATACTGGACTGTCCTGAAGCCTGAATCAAATGGAAATCATCTCAATTGTGTTCAATGTATCACTAACTGTATATAAACAGGAGCTCTGGGGCCAACAGTCAGTCTCCTTGACCACAGACTTCAGGACTGAATGACTGTATGCTGGATCCAGGACGCCTGCATATGTAATCGGCTGTACTTATCTTATTGAATTGTTACTCTGCTACTTTTTGCTCTTAAACTGCATTGTGAGTTGGAACCACACTATTTGAAGTGGACAATTTCCATTGGATAGCGACTAGACATACAAGTCTGTCAAGATTTTAGGGGGTAAACTACCAGATTTTTAAAATGATTTATTATATTTATTTTTTAAACAAATATTATTAATGATTTTTCTAAAATATAACATTTTGAAAGGAGGACAAGGGATACAGAGAAAAAAAAGAGAGTAGGGTGAAGGGACAACTTCAGATTACTATTAAAAATACATTTCTTAAAACATTAGCTTTTCTAAGGGGACAGTTATGTAAACAACATAATAAAACATCAGAACAGGATTGTATGAATAAAGCATAAGAACTTTCTATCTATAGTAGTGTAAAGTCTGAATGGTTAGTAGAGGAGTCCCCTGAAAAGGGATGGTGGGAAAGGGAAGAGGGGGGGGGGGGGGTTAATTACTCCAATCTGTAATATCTATTAAGATTAGAATGTAGAAAGATTACTTTTTTAGTTAGGTTCAGGGGCCCCATAGTGTGCAAGCCAGACGGACATAATATTTAAAAATGTGATTGGGTAGTTGTGAAGGATACTTGTAATAAAGTCTAGACAGCAAACTTGCCAGATCCTATTTAAAATAACTGTAATTGAGGAGAACATGGATTTCTTCCAGTTATATGCTATAGAACACTTAAGATGGCATTTAAGATGTGTTCACTGAGATAAGTTGTGTATTTAGGGGTCCCTGCTGCATGGTGCTACAAAAGGGAATAAGAGAAACAAGCAGGAAGTGTCGCACATGTAATTGTTCGAATGAGCACATGGGCTTCCTGCCAAAAGTACCTTTTCTTAGGGCAATACCACCATATGTGTACCATGTCCACAGTCTCTGCAATAGTCTCCGGAACAGTGGGAAAGATTGCAGGCAGGTGGGTGGGAACCAAATGCCTTAGGTAGAAAATCTCCTTAATTTTGAAGTAAATCAAGCCCTGACAATCTTTCTCTACTTTTGATCCATTCCTCTATTCGAAAGTTTCTCTCTTGTTCTCCTCCCATTTAATATAGTGAGGAGCCTTCCCTGGTTGACCATGGGTGATTCGGAGGTGGTTAAAAGTGGATATTAGGTCCTTAGTGGTAGACTTGGTTCAGTGCAAAGATTCCAGAATAGTTGGTTGGATCATTTTTCTCAGTGCTGAGGGTGAGTAGGATAAATGGCGGATTTGAAAGAACTGGAAGAAGTATTACACACAGTCCTCATCCTCACTGTCAGCCAGTGCCATATATATCTCTAGCCACATATTCTGCGTTTCCTGAGGAGCCAGGGCCTCACTTTTGGCCATAAAATTACAAGAATCCTGCACAGTATACTCCAGCATCCATCAGTGTTCCCAGATGTCTCATCAGTGGCAATATACCTATTGTTAACAATATGCCTCTAACATGTCTCTAATATGTCAATCAATACTAAAATTCAAATAATATGCTTATCAGCATGTGGTCAACAATAGTAACAGTAGTAGCATACTACATATATATCCATCAGTAGAGATGTATGGAACCCCAGAAATTCTTTGCAACACCTCTTTGTGTTGTTAACCTCAGAGGGTGTTATACGGGTAGATGTGCCGTGTCTTGTGTCTCTCTCACCTTAAATCACCGGCGATGTGCCTCCATCCAAGTCTCACTTGAAGTTTGGGGGGTCACGCAGAGGATATCCACTCTTACCAGGGGATGACTCAGAAGATCCCATGCCCAACTCTAAATACACACTTCAAATATAGTTATCACAAGACTGTATAAAGGTTATATTTACTTATGGAAGATTAACAGATAAAAAATAGATACATGAAATAAGCAAGTATTTTCTTTATGGACCAGGCCTGTAGATTGGTCAAATAAACACCTGTATCATCTTTTAAGTTTCCTATACTTGCATGCACTTTGCCGATGCAGAGAGAATCATGTATACAAAAATACATGCAAAGGATAATGATTTATGAACAAATGCATATGAAAGTTAATAACTTAATAAATACCTTACCTTAATAAATACATGCAGAATTACTAGTTAACGGACAGTAACTTTTCACTGCCAATGAAGAGGTTGGTGACTTTGGCCTCTAAATTGTTTTTGCGCATTAATCAGATTGGAAGTTGTCCCTTATAGTTAATACATTATCCCTGGTGGGTAAAACCGAGGCAGCCTGATTTGATGGATTAAACTGTTAATGAAACTTATGCAAGTAAATGGAAAAGAAGATCCTCTTTGGTTCGTATATAGTCTCATTTCTGATCATTATCTTTCAGGGTGTCAGACACCCTCTCTCTCAGAGAGTGTATGGCTTCTGAATTCTATGGTCCCAGGCAGTAATGGAGATTACACTATGCTACTATGTAATTGTCAACTTCTCAATCTCTTTTGTGAGGAGTCTCACAAGAAAAAACTGCTTCTACTCTTATATGAAGACTCAGGGTTAGGGGTAGTCTAATCACCAGCTTCTAAGGTGGTTTCCCTCTCTCAATACCTTCAGCTGGTGTTCACTAAGCTGGTGATACAGGTACCTCTGTGCTGATGTCTATCAAATAATAATTTTTTTCCAGATTTTCTGTTACAAAGGTTTTGATCAGAAGTCTTCCAGGTAAAATCCGCTCTCTCACAAGATGGAATATTCTTATCAATAACTTTTGCCCTCATAGCAACCTTCTATCCTCACACTTCTAGACCGCTTCATCACAGAATGTCCAGCTCTGTTTAGCTGCTTCCAGTGTTCGTTCTGAACCACAGATTGCTCCTGTTAGGTGTAATTTGTCTTGGCTTCATTGCCATTGTCCATTAACACACTCTCTTCAGTGGGTGTTACATCTATTTATGATCATTTGCTCAAATTCTCAAAAATATTTGGTAAATCATTTTTCGCTTTACATATCTTTAAAGATTAAAGCATTTTTTAATGCTATTTTCTGGTAACGACATTTCAGGATGCTGTAACTAGCATGGGGTGTACCACCTGGTGCTTGAAAAGTACATTCCCAATTGCAGTTATCTCCAGCAGTAACCCAATTAATACATAGGGCAATGTGTAAACAAGCCTTTACTCTAGCAGAAGGGCCATTTGCTCTTTGAAAAATCAGTCCCTGTACTCTATACCTAAAATTACCTTTTAGGGATGGACCACTGTACATGGGCCAGTACTGTGTAAAATTTGCCAGACACCCTGACCTTGGGGCAGGTCATGGTGGTGGTGGTCTTGGTGGTAGGTGGGTCATTTAGCTTATAGATTTAGATAGGTTTAGATGTTTATTTATATTCATTCGTTATAATCAAGGTTAGAGTGATATGGATATATTCAGAGATTGATGATAACTGCATTTATCTCCATGTTTGTACTTAATAAAAGCTGGGGCCCTAATGAATTATGGCCGATTATCAGTTGAATAGTCAAAGATGGAATTTGACTCTGTCCAGTTATAAACAAGACATAACATGAGAGTGTATATCATTGACTCCTAATTGGTCACTACCAGTGGCCAACTAGAAGGCGCAGTGCTCACAACTATGCCACATGATGCTTTGTGCTGACTTGAAAGTGGCATTGCTTAGCTCTCAACCCTTAACAAATAAAAGAAACCATTCTTAAAAACTACAGCAAGATGGTCCCTTTCATACTCTGGGTCACAGGCCAGACACACTGCTTGTGCTGTCAGAAAATTCATATCCCATTTTTTACTATAACACCTTTGCACCACTTATCGCTCGCTGACTTATCACACTACATACCCATACATCATTTGTGCCACCATTATGAACACGTGGGGGCCGATTTAGAGTAAGAAACAACATTTGTTCCTTTTTTTTTTGAGCTGGAGAGGGAATCATATAAAAAGCACAACCTGATTTAGAGTTGTGAGAGGGAAGGGGCCTAGACCACCTCTAAACTATAACTTAAAAAGTAAAGTATAACTTTGTAGCTGGCAAGTATGGGTCTATAGAATACAAGATGATACAGTGCTTGCCCTGCGTGCACAACTTTTGTGTTTGCACCCCTTCAAGTGCAACATAGTTTTCTTGGCTGCAAATTCTGTACGTGGTCAAAATTTGCACCTAACTGTAAATTAGCCTTTTAAGTATTAGCATAGCATCCAGCTCACCACAGACAGGTGTATGCCACCTGCTAAAAACTATTGTGCTACTTAATGTTATCTACTTGTATTTCTGTATTCCTATTATGCTAATTGTATTGTATTTATGGATTATTACTGTATGTATTTGTTTTGTATTGATGTACCCTTGTACAGTGCTCTGGTGCCTTGTAAATAAATGATAAGCATGTTATACAGAACAGAGAATCTAAAATGCGGTTTCCCTATCACATGAAAGATGCTTCAGAGCATTCATCGTTTTAACAGCTGAATCATTTCCTGTATTACAGGGTTACTTCATTTCCCATTAACTGCTGTGTGTCACTATGGTAGCTTCAGAATGCCTCAATTTTATGGCTGGAAAATAATAAGAAACACACATGACTTATGTTGGTTCTTTGTGTGTTTGGTCTGTATCTCACCTAGACTAACTCTTGCACAAAGCCTGTATATCTGTATCTTTTATATATCTTTTATTACAGGGATTTGTTTAGAGGAATTTCCGAGGAAACAACCACCACTTGATATTTTGCATGCAATGCCAGGGTTTCTTTTGTTAGTTTTGAATAAAGTAAATGTCATTACAAATTGTTTTACTTACAATTAATATTAATTGTTGACTATGGTTAGTCTTCAGCAGATGATGTCTTTTACTTCATGTGAGAACACACCTCCCTTACTGGGCAGTAGCCATAGGGCTCCCATGTATCATGGATTTCACAGGGCCGTCAACTTTTTTTTACATCCAACAATCCTTTTTTCTAAATGTACATAAAAATTCGTATTGTCATTTTCCACCCATATTCATATTTGTGTTCTGGTTTTTCATTTAAAAATGTTGGGAGCTCAAGCATCACAATGAGCATGATCCAGTTATTCATGATCGTAGTTTTTCTTTCTTGTGATAAAGACAGAAAGAGCAAACAAATGGCCTATAGGTCTTAATTTGGAGCTGGGGAATATGCCCACTATGGAGGTGGATGTCAGACCTGCGGCAAAGGTATAGGTATCCTCAAGAGTTGACCAGTCTTCCCAGAAATGACCTTCTAAAGGAATTGTTAGTAATACTGTTTTGCAAACTACTTTTTAACATCAGCTTTGCAGCTGTTACCAATATGTTTCATGGGTGACTCACCTCAATATGTGCCATACAGGATACAAATGGATGTTATTTGTAACAGAGATCAATACTGTTACATGTTAAGACATTGAATCTATTGCTTACACAAATAGTGACTGATATTATGGGGTAAAATCCTGTTATGCAAATATATTCCTATGGAAATTAATGGTCTGTCATCTGGTCAACCAGATATACCTTATATTTACACAATTAGGTCCATTGTAACACACAATCATGACACTTAAATGTTCAAGTAGAAGATTGTGATGGATATCCCATTATTTCTTAACCGATTGTATAAACCTTTAATTTACATGGTAAACAAAATTACTACTACTTTCTATTGAGGTTCACACATGCTGATAATATTATATTTCAATTTAAGTGATGTAGCAATTTCACTAAACTAATAATTCTGGGTACAGTGCCTTGGTATTAGTGCAGACACAAATATAGGTTTTGAGGTCACACTTATCCTCGGTTGTATTTGCAACACCAGTCTCGTGCTATGGTTTTGATTTGAATTAAAAGGTAACTTAAATTAAAAGAACACAAGTTTATACCATAGGCTATACCCATGTTTATCTATAATAAACACTGCATTTATCAGGCTTACAATAATAGCAGACCTAACAGCAACAATACAATTTTTGCATGGATATTGATCTTAAATGTAGGATTCCAATACATGAGTGTCTAATAGGAATTTTTCAAGAGTTTGTGATTCAACTTCCTATTATACATCTGGCTATCATGACATTTAAAAGTGTCTCCCAGCTGCCTCTAATTTTTTTGTATTCTCAACGTGGCCAAAACATTGCTGCATTTCCTCACGCTGAGTATAAATTGTTTTATTTGCTTGCTACCTATTTCAAGAAAAGCTGGTTAAATTATAATTCCTTAATTTTCTATATATATTTTCACACACACACACAAACACACACACACACACACACACACACACACACACACACACACACTATAGTGATCTATATATCGAGAGAGAGATTAACTGCTTCTAAGTATAAAGTTTGACACAAATATGAAAAATTGCAGGTTGATTTCTCAAAACCATTCACCAGATATGTCTAGTTTGTATTTGTAACTTATTAGCCACCTATAACATATGTGTGCTGTGCAAGATAAATAGCAGAACTATTATTTGACTTAAAAGTGATTACCACTCTTTCATTAAATACAAATCAAAATATTAATTACACAAACATCTACTTATACACCTATTAGCAACAACCTTAAAACCACTGACTTGTGAAATGAATACCACTGATTATCTCATTGCAATGGCAACTGTCAAGGGGAGGGATATATCAGGCAGCAAGTGAACAGCCAGTTCTTGAAGCTGATTTATTAGAAATAGGAAAAATGGCAAAGTATAAGGATCTGAGCAACTTTGGCAAGGGACAAATTGTGATAGCTAGACAACAGGGTCAGAGCATCTCCAGGTCTTGTGGGATGTTCCCAGTATGCAGTGGTTAGTACCTACCAAAAGTGGTGCAATGAAGGACAGCCAGTGAACTGGCGATTAGGTCATGGGCCCCCAAGGCTCATTGAATCAATATTAGCAGCGAATATGTGATTGTCTGATCCAATCGCACAGAAGAGGTACTGGTGCACAAATTGCTGAAGAAGTTAATGCTGGCTATAATAAGTAGGTGTCAGAGCACACAGTACATCACAGTTTGCTGCGTATATGTCTGTGTAGAGGCAAACAGGCGAGAGTGCCCACGTTGACCCCTGTCCACCGCCTAAAGTGCCTACAATGGGCACGTGAGCACCAGAACTGGACCATGGAGCAATGGAAGATGGTCTGATAAATCAAGTTTTCTTTTACATCATGTGGAAGGCCGGGTGCTTGATTGTCATTTACCTGGGGAAGAGATGGCACTAGGATGCACTATGGGAAGAAGGTAAGCTGGTGGAGACAGTGAGATGCTCTTGACAATGTTTTGTTGGGAAACCTTGGGTCCTGGCATTCATATGGATGTTACTTTGACAACTACCAACTACCTAAACATTGTTGTAGACCAATTAGACCCTTCATGGCAACGGTATTCCCTGATGGCAGTGGCCTCTTTCAGCAGGATAATGCGCCCAACCATACTGCAAAAATTGTTCAGGACTGGTTTGATAAACATGAGAAAGTGTTTCAAGTATTGACTTGGCCTCAAAATTCTCCAGATCTCAATCCAATCGAGCATCTGTTGGATGTGTGGCAAAAACAAGTCAGAGCCATGGAGGCCTCACCTTGCAACTTACAGGACTTTAAGGTTCTGCTACTAACATCTTGGTGACAGATACCAGAGTACACCTTCAGAGGTTTTGTGGGGTCCATGTCTCGATGGGTCAGAGCGGTTTGAGTGTTACAAGGATGACCTACACAACATTAGGCAGGTGCTTTTAATGTTGGAATATATTTCGAATTAGTCTTTGCTCTGGTTGCTTTGTTGTTTTTGCTGCTTCTGTATAAACTGTTTGAAGACAAAACACATTTTTAGATGGACCCACAATCCCACAAATGTATTTGCAGAGTGATGTACGTGGGCAGGTCCAAAAAAGCAGAATGTGGTTGTGCACCTATATGCAGTATGTGTGAGGTGCACAAATAGGTGCATTTGTGCATAAAAACATGAATTATGCATTCAGATTTGTTTGCAATTAAATGACCCTTATTATTTTACTGTTTTGGCTTTCCAGCGTGTTTATCACCCAGCCCTTTATAGATAAGTTACTTATCTTTGTGTACAACACAAAACCCTTTTTGTACAATATGCAGAGATCATAACTGACCTGTATCACAGCAAAGGCAAATAATTAAGAATTCTGCCTTGATTATGGAAGTACTTAGTATCAGGGACAGAAGAAAGGAAGAAAGGTAAGTATATAGTAAAATGTTCAAGAGGCAAAGCAAACAAAAAAACCCAGTACACAAAAATAATTTGAAGGTGAATAATCTCTTTAAATGAGCAATCCCATGAAAAAAAATCAGACATATTTTTAAATGAATCACTGTGACAGTCTATAAAATGAATGTTGGTGGTTATCATTTTACTTTGTTTTTCATTCTTAAGGTTGTTATTAGTGGTGTATGATTCTAGGCTACCATGGCAACCCCAGTCACATGGCACATGATGTAGTGAGCAGAGAAGCTTTGGAATGCCTGCTAGATTGCTGAATGCAGGAGATATGAGGTAGTTGTGAACTAAGCAGTAGATGTATTAAAATAGTTCAATATGTACAGACAATGAATGCAGATATCACAAAAGCAGCATAGGAACTTAGCAGGTATGCAAACAGATAAGGCAACATGATAAAATATGGCACAATAATGACAATGCTGTAGGTTACTGAGAGTAAGCCACAGAAAGTCACTAGTGCAAATAATAAATGACACAGTATAGATAAGTCAATGGCACAGATGGTGAATGCCACAGTATGGCAGGAAACACTTGACACAGATGATGAATGGCAAAGTAACCTGGTATACAAGTAAGACAGTGATTATGCAGTCCGGTGTTTAAGAGCCAAGCCCAACCAAAAGAGTTCAGTAGGCACAGTACTGTACAAGCTAGCGGTCACTCCTAAGACAGGTCAGAAGCCACTCAGTATGAAGCAGGTGACTCCAGACACCGCTAGTAAGCACACAGTATAGTGAATGTACTCCCTGTAGTGTGCTGAAGAGTAGTCCGTACACAAGCCGAATAATCAGAGTCAGAAATATTTGCTACCCAAAGGCAATAGTCAGAGCTAGAAGTCACTGATATTGAAGACAGTAATCAGAGACTGAAGCCCCAGATATCCAAGCCAGAGCCAGAAGTCACAGGAAGGTAAGCAGGTACAGAGAGGAGAACCTAGTATAGGAACCACCATCACCAGCAACTGATGGTTGGACAGGTGGGGACTTAGAGATCCCCAATCAAGTTGGTGAGTGAACATGTTCCATGAGGTTAAAACACCTGAGAATCTCAGATGTAAACAAAGCAGCTATGAGGAATCAGGAACATTGTAGCAAAAATCATATGATCGAAAACAGGCTGGTAGAAGACAAAGTATTCATGTGTAAATTATATGCAGATCATAACAATGCCCCACTGAGCTCTGTCTACATTAGAGATGGGCGGGCTTGGTTCCCCGAGAACCAAACCCACCCGAACTTCAGGTATCCGAGTACCGAGCCGAGTCGGCTCTGTACTCTCCTACCAATTCTGAAATCAAAACGCGGAAAGATGTCATCGTGACGTCTCCGGATCTTGGAGCACGGTTCTTGCGATGTTTCAAATGTATAAATATCCACCTCCACGGCGATCCAGCACCATTTGACAGAGGGAGAGAGAAGGGTTAGGTCGCAGGATTAGAGCAGGGAGAGAGCAGTTATTAGAGCAGTTATTAGAGCAGGAAGAGAGCAGTTATTAGAGCAGTTATTAGAGCAGGAAGAGAGCAGTTATTAGAGCAAGAAGAGAGGCGTATAGAGGAGGCATTTTTCCAAACATTACAAACTGTTTGGGGTGTCATATTCCCTCCTAAAGAAACTATTTTCTGCCTGCAGAAATTGTAATATACCATCATAAATTATTTCTGAATTTACGCTACAAGTGTTGGGTGTCACATATTCCACTGTAGTAAAAAGCTATTTTCTGATGTTGAAATTATTATATACCAGCACTATATATTTCTGAATTTGCACTACAAGTGCTTGGGTTGTGACATATTCCCCTGTTCCAAAAAATCTATTTTCTGGTGCTGAAATTATTATATACCAGCACTATATATTTCTGAATTTGCACTACAAGTGTTTGGGTTGTGACATATTCCCCTGTTCCAAAAAAAATCTATATTCTGGTGCTGAAATTATTATATACCAGCACTATATATTTCTGAATTTCCACTACAAGTGTTTTGGGTCTCATTAAAATGGATTCACAGCAGTCCACATATGAGCAGGATCAGCAAGCAGCTGCTGGCACCAGTCCTGATGGTAGTCTTCCCTGTACGTCATCTGGTAAAGCCTATGTAAAAGTATATTTTACAGTGTTGAAGAGAAAAAGAGCTGTAACTGATGAAAAGTTAACTGCCGAGAAAAAAAAATTGCCAACATGCCATTCTACACATGCAGTGGCAAAGAAAGAATAAGGCCTTCGCCTTTCTCTATTAGTGCGAGATCTAAAAATGTTACTAAGCCTTCATCTTGTAAGGTCACTCGTGACAAAGCAAGACCAAGTAATTTGGCGTCCAAAAGTGGTGCACAACTACTGTTACATGTGAAAGCCGAGCTGCAAGAAAACAGTATTCATTAGAGAAAAATGTATGCTCAGAATCAGAAATGACACCAATCCCTGAGGAGAGTCCATCCACGAGTGGTATGTGTAATCATGAGCATTCTGATAGTGTACTCATACAGAAGGGCCCTTTCAGCATTTCTGCTGATGTGTGCCTGAACAGCCCGAGTGTAGCCGGTGATACACCAATTGAGGATGCCACTTTGGAATTAGAAGTGGATGAGGTGGAGATTTGTGTAGTCGATGAGGGCGCTAATGAGGATGTTGATGAGGATGAGGTTGTTTGTGTAAGTCCTACACCAGTGGCAGCAATTCTGGCACGTGACAAGAAGAAGCCCATTGTCGTGCTTGGGCATAAAACCAAAAACGCCACTTCTTATGTGTGGAATTATTTCTACCCAAATCCTGACAACAGCTGTATAGCCATTTTTAGTGTATGTCAAGCCACAGTCAGTTGAGGGAGGGACGTTAACCATCTTGGAACCTCATCCATGTTACGCCATTCAGCGAGAGTTCATGGCAAGGTGTTGGTAAAAGCTGAAAGTTATGGCAAAAAAATAACAAGCACTCCATCATTTAGGACAATTCTCTCACCTATATCCCGACATCTGCAATCTACACCCACAACAACGTCCTTATCAATATCCTCAGTAGCGATTGGAGTTAGCCCTGCATCCCACTTGATAAGGCTCGATTACTCCTGCACTATAATTGATTCCTCTGAAGAATGTTTGAACGTTAGTCCCACTGCTGCTGCTGTTGCTGCTGCTGGGGGTGAATCTTCCTCCCATAAGAAAGCCCAGAAGAAGAGCACTACTACTTTACAACAATTAACTGTGAAACAATCTTTTGCTAGAGGAAACAAATATGACAGCAGTCACCCAGTCGCCAAGCAAATCACAGACGCCATGACTTCTATGCTAGTGTCAGATCTGCATCCAATATCCACAATAAACGCATCTGGTTTTTCACAGTTACTTGATGTTTTGTGTCCCCGTTAAAAAATTCCATTGCGACACCATTTTTCCCTTAAAGCTATTCCGCAACTATACCAAAACGTTCGGAAAAATGTAGTAATTGGGCTCAAAAATGCCATTCTACCCACTGTACACTTAACCACAGATATGTGGACAAGTGGAAGTGGCCAACCCAAAGACTATATGAGCCCACTGTGTTGGTCATTCACCTTCACAAGCAGTACCAGCAGCAGCATGTTCACCACTAGATAACATTTGTCACAGGCAGGCTACTCTTTGTATCACCGGCTTCACTAACAGGCATACAGCTGATAATTTGTTACGAAAACTAAGGGATGTCATTGATACATGGTTAATACCACTTGCACTCTCCCCAGGATATGTTATTTCTGATAACGCCAACAATATTGTGTGAGCATTACAGCTGGGTGAATTCCCTGTTTTGCTCACACAATAAACTTGGTGGTTCAGAACTTCTTGCAAAATAACCGTGAGGTGCAGGAGATGCTTTCGGTGGCCCGTAAAATTTCGGGACATTTCCGGCATTCTGTCACAGCATGCAGAAGATTGCAAGAAAGAGAGCAATTCCGCGAAGTATGTTGGCCTTATAGATCAAGTACTTATTTCGCTTTGTAATGATCCAAGAGTTAATAAAATCTTGAACTCGGATCACTACGTTTTGGCGACTGTGCTTGATCCTAGGTTTAAGACCTACATTGATTCTTTGCTTCAAAATTCCCGAGATGTGAACCTTTGCAAGGAGCTATTGGTCAGCAACTCCATCCAATACTACTATTAACATGCAAAGGATGGTAGAGGATTATTTTCAAGAGTTAATTGATATGGAAATGTCAGACATTCCCTTTCCATACTGGGAAGAAAAACAAGCCATTTGGAAACCCATGTACAAACTTGCTTTGCAATACCTAAGCTGCCCACCATCCAGTGTGTACTCAGAAAGAGTATTCAGCACAGCTGGCAACCTTGTCAGCTATCGACGTAGGAGGTTACTTCTGAAAAATGTGGAAAAGATGATGTCAATCAAAATGAACTACATCTTCCAGGAGAAAGGCCATTACCGGCAAATACATCCAAGTACTGACACTTCTCTAATGGCGTATTCCAGCGGAGATGAATTAATTGTCTGTGATGATGATGTACACACTGATGAGGGTGAGGATGACGCTGAAAATGATGATGACAACATCTTTTTAAAAGTTTCACTATAAGTGTAGGGTGTAATCTAGACCTAAACAGAAAAGATGCTTTGGGCATTTCTATTTATGTTACAGTCTTTGCAGGCTGCTTATTTCTCTATTTAACTACAAATGTAGGGTGTAAAATACAGACAGACAACCAACTGCCTTTTTCGCTATGAATTTCAATAGCTCTTTTTAGACCGTTGCCTGCCACCCTGGATTGGTGTGTGTAGCTGTAGAATTAAGGACGGCCTACCAGGAATTAAACTGTTTTTTTCCTAATTTGCACTAATAAGGTTTGGGTGTAATCTAGAGCCAAACATAAGAGATGCTTTGGTCATTTCTATTGATTGTACAGTCTTTGCAGGCTGTTTTTTTCTATTTAATTATAAGTGTAGGGTGCAATATACAGATAGACACCAAACTGCCATTTTTTCTATGAATTTTGATAGCTCTTTTTAGACCATTGCCTGCCACCCTGGAGTGGTGTGTGTAGCTATAGAATTAAGGACGGCCTACCAATGATTAAACTGTATTTTTCCTAATTTGCACTAATAAGGTTTGGGTGTAATCTAGTGCCAAACAGAAAAGATGCTTTGGGCATTTCTATTGATCGTACAGTCTTTGCAGGCTATTTTTTTCCTATTTAACTATAAGTGTAGGGTGTAATATACAGATAGACACCAAACTGCCTTTTTTGCTATGAATTTCGAATGCTCTTTTTAGTGCGTTGTTTGGCACCATGGATTGGTGTGTGTCTGATAAAAGCACACATCCCAGAGGGCTCAGCGCTCATTGACATTTATTAGCTGTAGAATTACCTCACTTATCCAAGAAACAGGTGGAGCACTAAATTATGCTATTTTAGCCCAAAAAATTAGAATTTTTCAAGAAATTGCAAAACAAAACCAAAGCACGCAAGGGGCGGTTTTGCCAAAACCAAAACCAAAACACGAAGGTAATCCAGGTCTAAAACCAAAACATGGGGGTCAGTGAGCATCTCTACATTGTGACATCCTCCTCCTCCCCCTCTGCCATCACATGACATCCTGAGAGCTGTGAGCCTGTGTCTTTGTAGCAGACTAACTGTGCAATCATTTTTGTTTACTCTAAAAAAACAATTTGAAAAGTGGATAATGATTTGTAGAAGAGCAGCAAGAAAAAAATGACTCTCAAATATATATTTAAAAGGTTCTTAACTTGCTATTTAAAGAAAACAAATCTTCTATGTGTGATTGCTACTTTAGCATGTAGATATATAGACTGAAGATAAGAGAGAAGTATTGATACAATAGAGAACTGCAATCTGGAAGTAGGTTGTCGATTGTAAATAGCATCAGTAAATATGATCTCTATCCTTGCTATGACATTGCCCAGAAACCACAGATACATAAGCAATGGTTCATGTGTTTCAGAATGTGCACCCATATTTCTGTCCTTTCTGAATGGGTTAAGAAAAATGTTTATATGTCTGCATAATAACAGGGGTGGACGATGGTAATAAGGGCCGCACTAGTAAGATTCCAGGAATCAGAATAACTCCCACTTATGCTATTTACTTCTTGGAATGCTGTGCGTGAGAGAGGTCTTATTTTTGTCCATGAGATGAGTAAGTCAACATTAACTTAGTTAGCTTACAGTTTCCATACTGGTCCAATAAAGAAATCTCAGCCTGAAGACCATCATGGAACCATAATTACATAATTTAAAAGAATATTCTTTTCCTTTCTCTCCTGTGTATGAAGGCACATTTGATTTTGCTTAAAATGGGACCCATCCTACCTTTTTTTCACAATTACAAATCATTGCAACATGTTTGTATGTGTATTGTTTAGCTGGAGTTATGGAATTTATTTTCAGGAAAATTAGTAAGACCACAGCTAAAAAATATTTCATATACAATTTTGTGATTGAATTTGCCATCAATCAGAGTAAAATGTAGAAGGAAACTTTTTAAAATATTTAGCAGGGCTATTACTTCAAGCAAACAAATATCGTATTAACAGCACTTCCAATTGCATGAATATACAGTATATATATATATATATATATATATATATATATATATATACATATATTATAGTAGATTCGTAAGGCGCCGCAGTGCTGGAGAGAGCTTACATTCTAGGTGGAAGAGGGCACAGCTGAAACAAGAGGAGTAAATCTGTTTCACAGTGGAAATATGTGAGGGTGCATTAGTGTGAATAGTGCTATCGAGGATAAAGTCACCTCTAAAAGAGAGATGGGTTTTCAAAGAGCATCTGAAGATTTGAAGGCTGTGTGAAAAACTGATTAAGTGTGGTAGAGAATTCCATAAATGGGGAGCTGCAAGGGAGAAGTCTTGGAGGCTCGAGTGAGAAATGGTTATCAAAGCCGAGAAAAGGAGAAGGTCAGAGTTAGATCTAAGAGAGTGGGAGGGAGAAATTTTGATATGAGATTTGAGATGCATGCAGGGTTAGTGTTGTTGAGGGCTTTGTAGGTAAAGGTGAGTAATTTGAATTTGACTCTGGAGGACACAAGGAGCCAGTGTAGGGATTTGCAAAAATCGGTGCATCAGATGTGGAGCGATGAGAGAGGAAGGTTAGTCTTGCAGCAGCATTTAGGATGGATTGAAGTCACAGTCAGTAGAGGTAGGGACCTTAACCATCTAGGAACCTCATCCATGTTACGCCATTTGAAGCGAGTTCATGGAAAGCTTTTGTGAAAATCAGAAACTTATGCTAAAAAATAACAACAAGTAGTCCAGCATCAGAACCTTCCCTTCTCTCAGCTGTATCCCAGCATCTGCAATCTACATCCCCAACACTACATAATCAATATCCTCACAAGTGATCAGAGTTAGTCCTGCATTCAAGTTTCTAAGGCGAGATAACTCCTCCCCTATCCAGAAGAATCCTTGAGCGTTAGTCCCACTGTTGCTGCTCCTGCTGCTGGGGGTGTATCATCAACCCAGAAGCAGACCAAGAAGTAGACTACTAGTAGTTTACAATAATTGACTGTTAAACAATCATTTGCAAGAGGAAGCAAGTATGAAAGCCGTCACCCAGTCGCAAAGCGGATCACAGACGCCATGGCGACAATGCTAGTATTAGATCTGCGTCCAATATCCACTATTAATGCAGCTGGTTTTAGACAGTTACTTGAGGTCCCTGTTACCAAATTCCATAACAACACTATTTTACTAGAAAAGCTATTCCTCACCTCTACCAGAGGGTTCGTAAAAATGTAATTATTGGGCTACAAAATGCCATTCTACCCACTGTACACTTAACCACATATATGTGGACAAGCAGAACTGGGAAAACTAAAGATTACATGATTGTGACAGCCCACTGGGTTGGTGATTCACCTTCACCAGCAGGGACAACAGAAAAGGCATATTATTATTATTATTATTATTATTATTATCATAGATTTGTAAGGCACCACAGTGCTCCACAGAGCCATACAGTAGGGAAGACAAGGACATGCATAAAACAAGACATACATAAACAATAACTGACAAGGCAGACAAAATGAATGGAGACATGAAAACAAAGGGTATGGAGGACCTGCTCATTAGAAAGCTTACATTCTAAAGGGAAGAGGGCACAGCTGAAACAAGAGGAGCTAGTGTGGCTCAGAGTGGAGATTGGGATAGTTGTGAGGGTGCATTAGTGTGAATAATGTTATCGAGGATAAGGTCACCTCTAAAAAAGAGATGGGTTTTCAAAGAGCATCTAAAGATTTGAAGTCTCTGGGAAAGTCTGATTGAGTGTGGTAGGGAATTCCATAAGTGGGGAACAGCACGGGAGAAGTCTTGTAGGTGGGAGTGAGAGGTGGTTATCAGAGACGAGACAAGGTGCAGGTCAGAGGTAATACCGCTGACAACCTGTTTCAAAAACTAAGGGATGTCATTGCAACGTGGCTTATCCTGCTTGGACTCTCCTGAGCATATGTGATTGCTGATAATGTCACCAATATTGTTAGAGCATTAGAGCAGTGGGAATTCCACCACTTTCCCTGTTTTGCTCACACAATCAACTTGGTGGAGAGGAACTTTTTAAAAAATGACAATGACATGCACGAGATGCTGTCTGTGTCCCGAAATATTGATCCTAGGTTTAAGAGCTATGTCTTTAGTGTCTTTCCAACTGACCCAGATCTCAAGAGATGCAATGAGCTCCTGGTCAGCAAGCTGACAGCTCAAGTGGTACATGACACAATGACGGCTTCTCCTTCAGTTTCTCTGGAAATTGTTGCTAGGAAAAAACGTAGCTTTCCCAAGACACCCAGTGGCGATGCAGATCTGCCTGCAAAATATTTTGAGATTTGGACTGGTCTAAAAGAATTGCCCAAAAATTATGACAGCTCTTCCATAAAATGAATTACAAATTCCATTACTGGCAATTGCATCAAAGTACACAGACTTCTGTGATGGTGGATTCCAGCGGGGATGAATAAGTATTGTTTGAGGATGATGTACACACTGATGAGGGTGAATATGATGACAGTGTAGATTGCAGGTGCCTGGATCAAGCTGAGAGAAGGAAGCTAGCTGATGCTGATATGCTTGATAATATTTGGGTACAATTACATGTTTGCAATTTTATGTTTTTTTACAGTAAACTTTCACATTTATTAGAGAGATGTTTTTTTTATTTGCAAAGGTACAAGCTTTTTATTAAAATTTTTGTTTCCCTGACTTAAAACCACTATGCACTTGAACATAGACTTTAGCACATGAGGTAGAGGGATTTGTATCATCATGACTGAGACTGGAGAGTGACAAGAACAATGCCACTCCTCGTGTTTCTGTATGAGCTATGGCACAATATAATGTCACTGGAGACTTTTAAAAACACTGACAGCCCTATTATTACAATTTCTTTTTCAGCACTGAACCCTGCCACATCTCCTGTTTCTGAGTGAGCTATGGTACAGTAAAATGTAACTGTAGATTTAGAACAAGACTGTGGCCCTATTATTTGTATTTCAGCAATGACAATTAGCAATGGAGCAATGGAGCACTCCTGAATGTACTGGAGACTTTGAAGAACACTGATACCCCTCCTCTTTCTTTTCTACCTATGACGCTGCCCAACTGCACTAGAGACTGCCAAAAACTGTGGTAGCCTTTCTGTGTCCCTCTGTGAAATGGCGCTAGATCGCCGTGGAGGGCGGTACTTATAGAATTCAAAACTCGCGAGATCCAACATCGCAACGATGATGTTTTGCCACGTTTTCAGCTCCGAGGGCGTGCAAAAGTATCGAGCTGGCTTGGCTCGGCACTCGGATCTGCTAAGTTTGGGTGTGTTCGGTTCTCGGGGAACCGAGCCTGAGCATCTGTAATATATATATATCTATATATCAATATATATAATATCTAATATATATAAGCCTAGCGGCGTGTGTTAGTGTGTGTGTGTGTGTAAAAAACTATTTTCTCAGAAAGGGCTCATCCAATTGACCTGAAATTTGGTATACTGACATTATGTGACAAAAAAATTATAATAGTGAAGTCAGTTAACTTCCATCATCCCCCTTTCCCCCCGTGGGAGGGGTAGTAAAGGCTAAATTTACGAGTTGAGAGCTCAAACTCTTGACTCCTTCTGGAATGCCAAGGCACAGATTAAGATTGAAAGGTGGAAGCATTATTATGCTATTGAGAAATCTGAATGTTAAGAGAGGACTGTGCAATGGCACTCGATTAGTAGTGACAGCACTGAAAACGAATGTGATACAAGCAGAAGTTTTGACTGGCTCTGCTGAAGGAGAGAAGGTGATGATACCTCGGATTGACTTATGTCCATCCAAAACAGGATGTCACGGGCACTAGGAGTTCTGCCCAGGATTCACCAATTGATAATGCTTACCAGAAGGGCGGGTTTACACAGCGGTCCTCTGGGCAGTAGGGTGAAAAGTAGGAACGTATATAACAGCAGATGGAGAGAGAATGCCAATGGAATAGATGAGAGTCAGTGACTTGCAGCTATACTGGTAGGAGAGTCAGCGACTTGCAGCTGTACTGGTAGGAGAGTAGAGTGGACGTGAACAGGTGAAGGAAGGTAACGGGAGAGTCAGTGGTCTGCGGATAGCAAGTTGTACCACCGCTGTGAAGGGAAGACTTGTCCAGGTGCAGGTAGGTAGCGGGAGAGTCAGTGGTCTGCGTATAGCAAGTTGTACCACTGCTGTGATGAGATTTTCTTCTTTTTTTGCAGGGTTTTTTTTTTTCTGCCTCCGGAGAGCCCCCCTGGGCTGCAGGGCCCATATATATAATCATTTTTAATTTTTTTTGTATATATAGGGGCCCCGGTGCACTGCTGTGCCGGGGGCCCAAGAGGTTCTTAAGAGGGCCCTGCACAGGAGAAACCTTCAGAGACTCACAGGGAATGAGACTCACAGGGAATGAGACTCAAGATCAGGCAACGATACCATGGCCACAGGTGCCTTAAATAGGGAGAGGTGATTGATCCACCAATTAGGTTAAAAGCAAGGTCATAAGAGTTCATGGATCCTGCGCATGTGCAGTCCATCAAGATGGCGGACGGCTGCGACTCAGGACAGGCGCCGGCAGGAAGGATAGAGAACCACGCACCAGCGCAGAGGCACTCATGGTCCGGTGAGTGACACAGGACTGCCGTTTAAGCTAAGATGGCGGCAGTTCCCTTTGAAGGCGGCATTTGCTATGACCATTAACAAGTCACAGGGTCAAACACTTGACCGTGTGGGTATTTATTTACCAGAGCCTGTCTTTTTTCATGGACAATTGAATGTCGCATTTTCACGAGTACGGAGAAGCAGTGATGTGAAAGTGCAGGTTATGAATACTGCCCTTCAAGGAAGACTGATTGAGCACAGCGATAAGGTGTTTAGCAGAAACGTTGTGTATCGAGAGGTTTTAGAACAGTAAGACGATGGAAATTAAGGATGTGGCGATGAAGATGAAGGATGAGGTGATGGAGAAGAATGATGAGGTGGTGACATGGGGACAAAACCACGTTAAAAAAGGGCGCTTACGTTGGGAAGTAACGCTCTTCCCCTGATGAGGCCTGGCCTAGCCCCAAATGCATGACAAGAACCTTTTTAACACCTTAAGTAGCTTGATTTGACTAGAATGCATGAGTATCATGCACGGGTTAACTTGTATTATATATATATATATATATATATATATATATATATGTGTGTGTGTGTTTCTTTAATTTAACGCTACTTGCACTTTAGATTTGATGATGGTTATTCAAGAGGAAAACATATTCTATTTTATTGTAAGTTTTAAGTTCATTTTTACTCTGGAAATACATAATAATGCACCATGGTACAAGGTATTTTGTGAAGTAGAAACGAATTCCTTTGCATGTGTTTTTTCAGCTGTCTGGTTTGTTGATGTAAAATAACACATGATTCATATGTAGCTAGAGAACAATGACAAATAAGAACAATTATGTAAGCAGATGAATAACTAAGCATTAACCCTTAACCGATGTATTTCTTAGAATACATTGCTGACTAGATAATATATTTTTTTGATCAACAAACAGGGGCAATGTTATAAATCCCTAAAGAAAAACCCCTATCATCTGTGAAAACAGTATTTTTAGCCAGAAATAGGGCTTTTCACCTTTTTATAAAGTTACCCCTATATCTGTAAACAAACAGCACTTTTTGTTGGCAAAAACTGATAATTTCATCAGGCTTTTATTACTTTGTCCTATATATTAAGGGGGTTACTGCCAGCAAATACCTTGCAGGAGAAAGCTTTCCCATGTTTGTATCTGAGCATTGGATGGCAAATTAACAGAAGACCATTGAAAAATATGTTTTACAAAGGTTTTCGTCATCAGTCTTTTTAAAATGAATAGGGATATTGCCCTGACCACCTGGAAAGTGCATATTTTTTCAGGGCAGTGGTGGGAGATGTCTACTACTATAATTGTTAGTAGAGAAGCTTTTTCTTTTTAAAAGTTTTTATATAGTGTATATTTTATTTTTTCTTACAGTAGTGAACGTGAAATCTCATCAATTCCCCTGCACATGCGTGAACCAGCAAGCCGTCTCATGCATGCTCATTAATAAATTGTTGCAAAAGGCAATTTTGCCATACTAAAAATTATACTTTTCTTAATGATAAGAGGACTTTAAATAAATAGGCTCCAATGCACCCTTGCAGAAGATATCTGAAATATCTGCTGAGGTCCCAGCCACTTCAATCGCAAATCCAGCCCTCATAGGTGTCTATGGGGTCTGAAATTGTGCCCTATTTATCAAGCTCCAGAGCTTGACCCTGGTACCTAATGCCACCTGAAGATGGCATTAGCTGTTATAATCTATGAAGAGAGCATCACAGAGGAGGGATCTTCGGATCCTTACCCGGCAGGCTTCGTATTCTCCTCATCGCATTATCCATGCCTATTATGTACTATAGATTATTGGCTGGGACAGGCTTCTATCAGACCAACTGTCCCAGCTAATCAAGTCTAATAAATTGCCATGTTAAATGATTTCTTATCAGTACAATAAGAAATAAAAATGAATGTGAACAAATTGCGATTGTCCATAACTAGACCCCTATAACCGTTAAGAGAACCTCCTTCTTATCCTGGGTGGCGGACACTTATCGCTGGTCCTAGACACTATCTATTATAGGGGCAGCCCTAATAAACCTGGACAGGACTTAGGTCTACTCTAGAATTTCGAGTGAGTGTTTATAAGTTAGTGGTAATATTTAACACTAAATGAGTGATGAAGTCTTTGAAGATCCATGTTGATCATTTCCCGCTGTGGCCTGAGGTGTCCTGTATTTGTTGCCTGCTGTTCCATTCTAGGTTGGCAGTGGAGGTATTGTCATTTGCTCATCATCATCGTCACCATTTATTTATAAAGCTCCACTAGTTCCACAGCGCAGTACAGAGAACTCACTCAGAACAGTCCCTGCCCCATTGAGACTTACAGTCTGAATTACCTAACACACACACAGAAAGACAGACTAGAGTCAATTTGTTAGCAGCTAATTAACCTACCAGTATGTTTTTTTTTGGAACGTGGGAGGAAACAGGAGCACCCGGAGGAAACACACGCAAGCACAGGGAGAACATACAAACTCCTCACAGATAAGGCCATGGTCGGGAATTTAACTCATGACCCCAGTGATGTAAGGCAGAAATGCTAACCACTTAGCCACCGACTTTTATTTTTTGGATGTCTGGTTTTCTATGATTTATTGGTCTTGATCTGTCTATATATTAAAGCAGCAATCCCACATATATTGTTTTTTCTTTAAATAGCAAGTTAAGTACCTTTTAAGAATGCATCGAATATGATCATTTTTATAAGATATTGTGACATCAGTGGCATGTGGAGAACATGAGTGGCGGTTTGAGTGCTATGTGGGAGGTCTTAGTGGCATGAAGATCCATGTGGGGAGGACTAGGTGGCATGCAGGGAGGTCTAACTGGCATATGGGTGTCTGAGTTGCATGTGGGAAGGTCAGAGTGGGTTGAGCAGTGATAAGTGACATGTGGGGGGCAAGTGGAGAAGTCTGAGTGGCATGTTGGGAGCTCTGACAGAAAAGTGGAGAGGTCTGCTTGACATGTGAGTAGGTCTGTGTGGCATGTGGGTAAATTTTGGAATACATGCAGGATCTGAGGACATATCTGGGACATTTATAGCAAGTGAGGGTTTCTGGTGGGATTTTGTGGAATTGTACAGCAAGTGAGGGGCATAAGTGATCATTTTGGGATGAATGACGGGATGTCAAAGTTGTTTTAGAGCTGTTTTTTAATTTGTATATGAAAAGTACTGTGTGTCCCTTTTGAAGGTTGGCAAGCCGCACATGTGGCCCTAGAAGTATTTTTCACTACTGTAGAATTATCTATCATTAATGGCAACGAGTAAAATGGAGAAATGGTAAACATCAAGATGCATCTTATAATCATAATGATTTATGTTTAAAAAAAACAACAAAAAAGACACTTAGTTTTTTCATGGGATTGCTGCTTTAAGACATCTTGAATTATTAATGTTGTTTTCTGCTTTGGTTCTCTAGATATACTCTTTCACATGTCTCTAATATATTCACTTATATATATGACAACTTTGTAGATGCAATATTTCCCTAATGTTTATATATTTATTGTCCAGCATGTATTTCACACTTACTTTTTCAGACATGCTCACTTTGCACTGTGTTCCATTGCTATATGTTCAATGTGGTTCTGTGTAAGCTGAAAATGTTATTAAGAACTCTTTTTGCACGTGTCTACTGGCACTTTTCTTACACTTGTTCTCAACATGTCATGCATGACTTGGCAAGCTGGTTCACACAAGAGCAGTGGAACTAAAAGACCAGGCTTGGAAAAATAAATGGTGACCTTGAACTGATTGGGTATTTTCATTTATTTAACAACTAATATATTATTCTGTAATGGTAGGGATATATTATTTTATTACATTTTACATTTAAATGATTTAAATGATGTCAAATATTATTTAATTGATAAACACCAAAAAAGAAGTGAATTGCTTTTTGAGTGGCGCAGGATTCGCCTTGTATTAATACTCTCTACTAACAGCACACCCACTGTCAAATTACAATTATATAATTATGTTAATCTTTTATTTATTTGACACAATACCTTTGATTGATTGCTTGATTTGTGTTATATGATTTTGATATGTAGTTTCACTTATATTCTTGTAGTGCACTTAATTGGTGAATCATTAGCATCAGGTAATTTCACAGTGGTATTGTGGGATACAGAGGGTATGTATTGTGCTTCATTTGTGTTTTGTAAAACATAAATGACGCACAGTAAAAGGTCTCAAAAGGTCTCAAGAAGACCAAAACACCAATAGTTAATATTTATAAATCATAGTTGCCTACTCCTCTAGCAGGTCTGGGCTAAACCGCATGAAATTTAGGAGTTTTGAAACTGCCACACCTTGCCCGCGGTTTAGGTTTTCCCACTCCCAACTGCTGAAAATTAAATCCAGCTGCTAAGAAGGCAAAATCGCTGGTGATGTGCATGGGTTTCAAAACCACCAAAAAATTACACGGTAGTAGTGTTGCCCCTAAACTTTTTACTCACCTTATTCACAAAAGCCTTTAACATTTCATGAAATAGCTGGTGTCCATAACAGCAAGAACTCCATTGCAACTAGAGATGGGCGGGTCCGGTTCTCCGAGAACCGAACCCACCCGAACTTTGGGTATCCGAGTACCGAGCTGAGCAGCTCGGTACTCTCCCGCCCATTCCGAATCCAAATCGAGGCCGAACGTCATTGTGACGTCGTCGGATCTCGGGGCTCGGTTCTCGCGATACTTCAACTTTATAAATACACGCCTCCACAGCAATCCATCGCCATTTGACAGAGGGAGAGAGCAGGGTGTAGTCATAGGCTAATTAGAGCAGGGACAGAGAATACAATATTGTTCTTGCCATTGCTCTAACCAAAATCGCTAGTGCAGAGAGGAGGATAGAGGTTTATTATTTTTTCTTCATATTTGGCACTCCCCAGCGCTTTTGGGGTGTCCCCCATAATTGTGCATTAATATTTCTGGCTGTCAAAAGTCATATCTGTCAGCAGTATCTACTAAATAATTTTAAGCACTCCTCAGTGCTTTTGGGGTGTCCTCCCTAATTGTGCATTAATATTTCTGGCTGTCAAAAGTCATATCTGTCAGCAGTATCTACTAAATAATTTTTAGCACTCCCCAGTGGTTTGCGCTCAGAATGGATTCAAAGCAGTCCACATATGATCTGAATGAGCAACCAGGTTCTGTCACCAGTCCTGATGTTAGTGTTCCCAGTACGTCATCTGGCCAAGGCGATGTCAAACAACAGAGTGTTTTCAAATTAGTGCAAAAAACAAAAACCAAAAATTTTTTTACTGTATTGAAGCGAAAAAGAAGTGTAACTGAGCAAAAGTTAAGTGACGATAAAAAAAAAATTGCAAGCATGCCATTCTACACACGCAGTGGCAAAGAGAGAATGAGGCCTTCACCTTTGGCTATTAGTGGCAGATCCCAAAAAGTTACCCAGCCTACAATTGGTGCACAACTACTGTTACGCGTCAAAGCCGAGCTGCAAGATAACAGTGAGGCATTACAGGAGAATATTTGCTCTGATTCACAAATGACAACAATCCCTGTGGAGAGTCCATCCAACAGTGGGATGTCTAATCGTGAGCATTCTGCTGATGTGTGCCTTAATAGCCCGAGTGTAGCCGGTGATACCCAAATTGAGGATGCCACTTTGGAATTAGAAGAGGATGAGGGGGAGATTTGTGTAGGCGACGAGGGCGCTAATGATGATGTTGATGATTATGATGCAGACAGATACCAAATTGCCTTTCTCAATTTCTATTTATATTCTAGATTATATAACGGCTGAATAGTTTTCTATTTTACTCCTAGTGGAGAGAGGATCTGATGCAGACAGATACCAAACTGCCTTTGTCCATTTCAATTTATATTGTACAGTATATAACGGCTGATTTTATTAGTATTTTATACAAGTGGAGGGGGGCCTAGAGAGACAGAAACCAAACTGGCTTTCTCCATGTCAATTAATATTGTACAGTCTATAATGGCTGAATTTTTTGGTATTTTATACAAGTGGAGGGGGGCCTTGAGAGACAGAAACCAAACTGGCTTTTTCAATTTCTTTACATATTTAACTATAAGTGTAGGGTGTAATATACATTCAAAGACGATGGCTGCATTGCCAATATGCATAGATGGAGAGGAAGACAATCTGTTTTGTGTGTAGAATAGGCCTACCAACGAAGAATTAAACTGTTTTTTTGGATGATTTATTACCTCAACAATTAGATTACTTGTCTCTAAAACAGTTGGAGCACTAAATTGGGTTAATTTAGGCCCAAAAACATGGATTTTCCAAAAAAATAGCAAAACAAAACCAAACAAAACCAAAACCAAAACCAAAACACGCAATGACAGTTTTGCAAAACCAAAACCAAAACCAAAACACGACGGTAATCCAGATCCAAAACCGAATCCAAAACCAAAACATGGGGGTCAGTGACCATCTCTAATTGCAACATACTGAGACGTCAGCTAAGGTGCCTCACTCCACCCCAAAGTTAACCCTGGTACCCTGAGGACACTCCTTTGGCAAGGTAGGACAGCTTCATATCAATCTCTCTATTTTTTTGTCAACATTTTTTTCTTCAACTGTCAGCTCTGTCAAGTATCAAGCCCCTTTATCATCCTATATTGCCACTGTCTAACACACTACAAGATGTTAACTGTGCCAGGGGCATACTGGCCACTTGGCACTTCTGGCAAATGCCAGAAAGGCCGATGACTAGATCAGTCAATCTGTCTACCTAAGATTTTTTCCCCAACTGGCGGCACTAACCCCCAGCTCCCCATGTCATGTCCAAGATCCTTATAAGGGCGGAGAGTGTATTGACTGGTGGCTGGCCCCTCCTCTGGGATGAGCCACCTTTACCCTCCCCTGTGAGTGGCCTCCTCCTATGCTGTCAGATACAGGACTCACATGGGACATGTACCACATGACAGGTGCCATCCAATGTGGTCAGAGCTGCACCAGAGGCAACAGAAGAGTCTCCTACACAATGCAGATGGAGCAAGGTAGGTGTGAGGGAAGAAGGGGAGGAGGGGTGTGTTATTAATACGTATGAGGGGAATATGTTAATATAATAAGAGAGGAAAGGGAGAGGGGGTCTTAATACATTGTGTGATGGAAGTCAGTGGGGGTCTCAATATAATGGGAGTGGGAGGTAGGCTATTAATTTAATGGAGTGTAAGCGGGGTCTAATTCTTTAATGGGTGCTGTTTTATTTATGGGGTGGTGGGGCAATTTAATTTCTTGGTGGGGCAATTTAGTTTAATAGTGGGGCGTATTAATTTAAGATGGAGTGATGGGACCTTTAATTTAAAGTTGGGGTGGTTTAGGACTATTGATTGAATATGGGGTTGAATTTGGGGAGGAAAGGTATTTATTAAATGTAAATATATATATTATTTAATGCTGGAAATGCTTGAGGGAAATGGTTATAGTTATTAAACATACATGCTATTAATTTATTGCTTGGGCTGTTTGGAGGGAGGGAAATAGGTTTATTTATTAAATGGGTATACTATTATTTTAATGATGGGGCTAGAGAGAGGCCTAATTATTAAATGTTTTTGATTTGACACCTGGGCTGGTTGGAGTATTCTAAATTTCATGTATCTATACATGAATAGGTCCTCCAACATTCCAGGATCCAGACAAGCAGCAACTGATCTAAAGAAACTAGCAGCCAAAAGTGGTGAAAGTGACAAGAACAGAAAGGAGAGAGCAGGACAGTCGGACAACTGTCCTGAATCTGGTGGGGCAGTCCTGAATTTCGGTGACTGTTTTGCTTAGTCAGGATTTGGGCCAACAACAACGGCATTTGGGAGGTATGTCCCACTTACACTGTACTACTTGTGAAGGCAGAGCTGCGTGCACCTAACAGTAGTTCATACAGCTTTGCTTTTGTATTTGTCTAAAATGATAACCATAATATATCACAGGGACCCCCTGGTTTTAAGTGCCCTGCCCCCCCAAGTATTAATTCAGCTCTGGTTAGCAGAAGGAATCTGATAGTTGCTCCTAGTCCCCAGACAGGAGACAGCCTGCAAAGCAAGCCAAGGAGCTCTAATTCTCATGAGATTTATTAATCTTGTGAGGCTAAGAGCAGATGATGATATGTATATTCAATATTTCTGAGCAAATTACACCTATCTGTTTCTATTTAGTTTGTTTAATGCTCAATACATGAACTCTTTTACATTTTACACTTTTATATCAACTTTTTATTTTATCTACATTCTAAGCACCTGAACTTTCATGCCAACCAAATATATATTGTGGCACAAGCACCCTTCTGGTGATGTACACATGAGCAACTTCTTGCTTTGTACTTTGCTCATTATTGTCTGGATGGCAAAGTAATTGACAACATAATTCCACTCACTTTCTTGTGACCCTAATGCTAGATTAAGAGAGACCAGCAAGTTAATGTATTATGCTCCTATTGCCGATATTCGTTGAGTTCGCAACGTAAATTTAAAACAGCAATGTCTTTAAGGGCAAAACTTGCCCTTAAAGGCATTACTGTTTTAAATTTAGCTGTCAAACGTTTAGAATATTTGCGAGTTGCAGAAATCAGAGAATAATACATTTACCCACAGGTCCCTAAACACAGGCCACTATCTGGCATCTGTCACACTGAACAATAAACAATTCGGCCTTAAATACTTGAAACGCCTCCCACAACCCTAGCTTGATGGACATCTTGGGCCCGATTCATCAAAGTTCGCAAACGCATACGCATCTGCCTTGCATACTTTGAGTGACGTAAACCGAAATAAGCACCTCAAACAGCAAAAACACACCCCCATGTGGTCTAAGTGACGGAAATAAGCAGCGCAAACATTAGAAAACAAACCCACCTGCGGATCTTTAAACATGCTACACGCATAAGCGACGGCTCTCAACTGATTGACGACAAGCCAAGCAATGCAAACCTCACGCCCACTGTGGGAGGGACCCAACAGTTTGTTTACACACAACACAACATAAATGCCTGGGGCTTATTTTTACGACATAGCTCTCTACTCATTAATCACTGACAAATAACAATGATGTGCAACACTCTGGACGGTTGTTTTTCCTTTGCTACCAATTAACCTAATACACACTTGTCAAAAACACATTGCTCACGATCTGTGTTTAGGATTTCTTCGATTTCAAGTCGCCGTATAGTATGCAAAATGCATGCACATGGCTACATTAAAAACACATGAATAACGAATGTATTAAAATGTATGTGGTGTGAATACATCTTTGCCTTTTCAGCAAAATGAATGCATAGCATACTCTTCCATAAAGGATACACACAAGAGTGTATATACAACCTCCACACAGAGGAAGGGTTTCTGTCTGGATTACAACTCAGGAATGACTGTATGCAAATGGGGACAGCTACCCGCTACCCCAACCTGAGACATGAAAATACACAGACAACACCAACAATACAGCATGCGTGCTACACAGACACCTCACACTTAATACTACTCTACATTATTCACACAAATTACTTACAAAATACCAATCTCACAGGTAGCTCACTGGTTAGCACTTTGGACTCACAACACAGCAGACATGAGTTCAAATACTGAGCATACCCATAACTAATGTGTGGACTGGAATCATTATCCTAACAAGAAATGGGACACAATGCTTTTTTTTTTAATTTTGCATTTGTTATACACGCTCAACCATATTGTAAAATATGCCCTCTGATTTATACTGTATTGAAAGTAAATATTTATTTGGAGGGAAAATCCAAGAAGCCTCACGGCCTATACTTCACATGCACAGTATTAGGTGCATGCTGACATTGAGTATTCTAAATGGACTAAGAGGGGGGGGGGTGTTGTAGGTGACAGCTTCCTTGGAGGTAAATGCAACATTGTCAGCAAATAGACTTTCATCTGGATCCATGGCGTACACGTTATGTCATGTACTCAGCTTTATCCAAACAGGCCGCTCTCCACACTCCAGTACCATGGTCCTTTGGCTCGCTTGCACTTCTGCCTTACACCATTGACGCCACTTCTGGGTACACTTTAGAGGTTCTCTTCAATGTGTGACTGGCTTTGCTCTGATACTTGAACGTTACCTTGGAGTATCACTACAATGACATATGTATTTGGGGGAATTGGTAACTAGCTAGAGCGTTTGACATTTTTGGATTTTATCTTGCACACAGGGCCTACAGATGCAATACATCTTATAGGGGTGGCTTGTTCGTGGAGGGCACATGTTACTTTTGGATTACATGCAAACAGCTAAAGAAATCCTTTTGTGTTTTACAAATGATGTTATAAGCAAAACATCTTTCTTCATTACTCTTTTCGGACTATTATATATACCCACATGTTGTGTAATGAGATGAATAAAGACACACACACCAAGGTTTGTTTTTTTATAAAGTTATATATTTTTAAAACGCAACATGTTTTCAAACTATTTACATATACATCAGAGAACAAATAAATAAATTATCATAGAAATGAGGCCCAGTAGGCCAATTTAAAACGCAGGTTGCCTACAATATTCCCAATATGTACGTGGAGGCCTTCCAGGTCCTCCACAATTTGACCCATGTGGGCCATCAGTTCTGCTGCGGTGGGTGGTGGTGGAGGCCAATTGCCAGCTTCCTCAGTGGGTGCTGAAAGAAATCAGAAATTAAACATTACATACATGGATACATATTTCATCAAACAGACAGGATTTACTAGAGATGTTTACTGTTACATTACTTTCAAAACTTAGGCCTCTGGCCACAAAACCATTTGCACGCACATTAGACATTGAGTAGGCTTTCGAATCAATGTACTAAATTCTGGTGAGCCACGGGGAGAGGGCCATGTACAGGGTTGTCTTATTCAGCATTATTGGCCCCAGGTCTATGCACTACATGGGCCACTACCTATACAATCACACACAGGAATTCCAACGATTTTGGTGTATATTAGATTTTATAAACAAGTCATTAATATACTGACGAGTTGACCAGGCTAGCGGCCACATTTTTTTGCCCAATGCCCTGCGTGCCCATGTGTTAAGATGGCTATGGCTGTGGTTTGAGTGTTTAATGCGCCTAAAATGTATAGGCAGATATTATAAGTGTTCAACCTGTGGCATTTAAGGCACCATTTAATCAACATATGTCACAGCAGGGATTATGTACAAGTATAATGCACATGGCAATCTTATATAACTATGTCCATCACTTAGCGCAAATACTTACAATCTTCCAACTCCACTGCCTCTTGGCTGCCCGATGTGGAGTCCGCTAAATCCTGGGGCTCCCGGTCAGCCTGCTCCTCGTCCTCCTCCACCGCTGCTGACACTGGCACCGGCACTGCCACCGCCTCCTCCTCCTCCTGCTCCTCCACTGCCATTGCCACTGGCACCGCCTCCTCCTCCTCCACTGCCACTGCCACTGGCACCGCCTCCTCCTCCGACACTGCCACTGCCACTGGCACCGCCTCCTCCTCCGACACTGCCACTGCCACTGGCACCGCCTCCTCCTTTCGACACTGCCACTGCCACTGGCACCGCCTCCTCCTCCTCCTCCGACACTGCCACTGCCACTGGCACCGCATCCTCCTCCTCCTCTGATGACAGTGGCACTGCCACCGCCACTGGCTGCTGCTCCTCCTCCTCCTCAGCTGCCTGCGCCTCGACCAATGCCCGGCGGCGTTGGCGGCGTTCCCAGCATGCCCGGTCTGTTTGAAAAAAGGAAATATAAACAAAAGGACATGTTAACACAATCACCATTTGAAAAAACGTATAGTATTTAGACAATCAGGTGATCATACATATTTAATCAACTTTACATTGTCAGCAGGCATAAATATTTGCTACTAACAATGCAAGGAGGTAAACATGATGAACACAAAGCATTTCACATGACTTGTCAGCCCAGCACAGTGGTCTAGTGGTTAGCACGTCTGCCTCACAGCACTGGGGTCAGGAGTTCAACTCCCTGATGATAGTTTCATATGTGTGGAGTTTGGAGGCTTGCTCCATATTTGCATGTGTTGTCTACCACACTCCCCAAACATACTACTGGCCGCCTAATTAGGTTTTGTTCACATTTGGCCGTAGTATGTTTTTTTCATGTAGGTGCTTTTAAGTCATCAAACTCCCTTGGCCCTGGTCAATTAGTTCTCTCTTTACAGGACCACCGAATTAGTGGATGGAGGTCAAAAAGCTTTGAATGTTGAGTATACTTTGGAAATCACCCTTTGTTGGGAGTACCTTACAGTCTAAAAGAGTCTAAATAGGCAGTTATGACAAATATCAACTTTAAACTTCCGTGTACAAATAATCTATCAAGTATCTGTGTGCTAAATGAAAAAACAGTCAGTATTTAACTTATGTGCAAAACAAAACACTAATTTGCACCCCTTGCATTGTAACATGGTTTTGTCCAGGAGACTGAAATAAGAAGTTTCTCAAGTTAAGGATCCTTCATGAATCAGGACCATAGAGCAAATATATATATATGTTGACTTTTTTTTGCGATTAGTAGAGAACTCACTTATTCTGATCTCCCTACGGAGCTCCTCCAGAAGCTGGGGCTGGCGGCGCCGGAGATCGCTCCACCGCCGTTGGAGCTGAACGGTGCTCCGCCGAATGTTGTATCGGAGGCGGAGGTGTCTGCGGACCCTTTGATAGGCCCGCACCTTCACCTCGTTGGACACATACCGTCCAGAGGGTACATTGTCCATACCCTCTGCAAGGACTCTCAGCTCACGCCTGCTGAAAATTGCAGCCCTCATTTTGGTATAATGTCTATAACACAAAATGGGGGCCTCTGCGTTCCGATTGGTTTGCTGAGCACGTATGGGCGTGCTCACGTCACACGCGGAGCTTTCACACACCTGTGTTGTGACTCTGATTGTCTCTCCCACCAAGAACATGGCGGGCGCCTGCACTGAGACGAGTACAGTGTGCTCCGCAATTAGGAAGAAGAGTGTACACCTGGTTTATTAATTCAACACTCCATTTAAACCCACCTGTGCTTTGGTCTAGTGCCTGTTCATTTGCTTTTTAGCCTGGATAGAGCACAGTCAAGATTTCATTACATTTGGATGATTGGTCTAAGAAGCCAACAACAAACAGTAAGTACCAAACTAAATCAGAGATTGAAAGATTTTATTATTTTTTGTGTTCTCCTAAAGTTTTCTGCCTACAGTATGCTAAGTTCTTTTGAACCTTATCCATAATCAAATTAGGAGGTTAGCTTTGTTTACCACATTACCTTTTCTTGCTTATAAAAATTAATTTGTTTTTTTTTTTCGCAGCCCATACCACGCATTACCCAGTTGACTATCAAAATATTTTTTGTCTTTTGTGCCAAACTTTGGAGAAAAGTAAGTATAAGAATTTATCTGAAATTTCTGGATAGTTCCAAAATATTTTTATCTCCTAATGTAGTAAACTGTTTGCTCTGCAATATGTGTGGCCGGAATGTAAAAAAAACTGGTAAGCAAAGGGCCCCTGGCCTCACATTTAACATGTAAAGTTTTCAATAGTAGCCTACAGTATGCTAAGTTCTTTTGAAACTTATCCTTGTTCAACGGCATAATAACTAGCTCATTGCATTGATGGACACATGGATCCAAATGTATACACTTATTTTGCCCACATACCTCCACAATTGCATTTGGAGTACACACTTAAGTGTGTTGCTGGCTGATTTGTAACCAAATATTAATAATAATTACACAATATAGGGTTTGCAACTGAGTGATATCCTTCATTTTGGTGTGTTGCTAACCTGTAAACCAATGTTATGGTTTGAAAAGTGAAGAGTAGTAGAAGTAGTAGGAGAATGTTGCTATAGTATTTGAATAATATGTCAGTCAAAATGCAGTGGTCAAACTAAATGGCCGTTAAATAGACAAACCACAATGTTTATTATAATAAGGGGCATGTGTTTTAGACCTAGTTAGAAGTTTGTGAAATTGTACCTTATGTAGGGGGGGAATGTGCTTAGATTCTGTATCACCACCTGACTGTGTGCATTGCCTATAAAGACACAACTTATCTTTGAAATAGGAATATGTCTGATGCTGGCCCAAGTAATGTGGAGGCACCAGGGCTGCCAACTAGGCGTAAAAACAACTTCATAGGAGGAGGAGCTGGAGGTGCTGGTAGAAGGGGTTCTGGCGAGGTTCCACAGTGGGAACCGCCAAATAACCGGACGCGAGCGCCAAACCCATTGGCAGGAAATCACAAGGCTCATAAATGAAATATCTCCGTATGAGCGTACAAAGGTTGAAGTACAGAAAAGGTACAAATTAAATTTAAAAATAATAGCCCTATTTAACTTTACTGACTGTGTGTATTTGTCAAATAATATATATAGATATCGCTAGAGATAAATATGGATATTGTGACATAGTAGCATTAGTCACCTGTGAGGTGAAACCACCTTGTGACTCCAATGCATTTGTTGATCAGGCCCTTTGTTTTCAGAAACTAACACCATGGCCCTTGGTCACATTGACATAATATGTTTACCACATTATACGCGCTTCAAAAGAGCAAAATCTGTATTACTGTATGTGAAGGTTAAATTGTTGTGATTAGCAAACGTGCAATGTATTTGATTGAAAAATGTGTCATTTTGAGTTGAAGGTACTATGTGAGGCAATAATGTTTGTCTATTCCACAGATGGGCAGACTATAAAGGACGCCTGAAAGCGAAGCTTGTTGAAATTCACAGGCATGCTCAAGGCACTGGTGGGGGGCCTCGACTACGTACTACTTTAACACCCCTCGAGGAGCGGGCGAGGGCTGCAATAGCCCTGGTGGAGATAGTTGGGGTGGGCGACATAGACACTGGCTCTAGCCCATCCCGAACACGAGAGGCCGCTCCACTAGGTACATGATGAGTTTGCTTACTTAATGTCTGTAAAGCTTTGTATCTGTCTGAGTAAAAGTGTCAACTCTCAGGATGTGTGTGTGAAGGTAAACTTCAATTGCACAATGTGTTTGCCTATCACATAGTAGGAAATGAAATTTACACACTGAAGACAAATGGTCTCAATACGTAGGGCTCATCCTAAAATGTCAGACCATAAGTGGGAATGTTTGTATTTGGGGAGCGGAAAGGGCTGCTAGCACATTTAAGGGAAGCTGACACTTTACCAATGCTACATCACGCGTTGTAAGATGTTTTTGCCAATATAATATCGCACCTTACTCATTGATTCTAATTACTTTATTTTACTTATTATCTCTCTACAGCATGTGAGCAGCAGGCGCCTGCTTCACCAGTGGATGATGAAGTTGCCCGTGGTGTGGAGGAGCCTCAGCTGCCTCCAGCTGAATATGTAAGGCAGCGGACACTCGCACGCGCAGCCGAAAATCTTAAAGACGTCACTCTTGCACAGAATGTTCACCTGTCACACATATCAAGCACTGTCCAACACACGGATCAGCAAATCGCCAGTCTCACTAACACACTCTCCGATTTCATGAGCACACCTCTTTACTGACGACACTCGCCACCAAAATGGATAATTTAAATACTTCAGTGACAAATATTGCAACACTCCTGGGTGATATCTTGCATGTCCACTCCCAACGCACCTCCGGCACAATCCCTTCACCCAGCTCAGATTATTTGTTCGGCAGCCCCCATACCCAGTTGTCTGTCGCCTCCGCCCTCCCTGATGTGTCTGTCGCCTCCGCCCTCCCTGATGTGTCTGTCGCCTCCGCCCTCCCTGACCCCGAACTATGTCGTCTTATGTGTTTAGCCTTTGCTCGTGGCTATGGCCAATCCCCTGTTGTGCCCACTTCCCCCTCGCCTGTCGTGGCCCCATCCCCATCCCCTGACCCTGCACCTTCACCTCGTCGGACACAACCCGCTTGCCTTGCCCCATTGCCTGGTTCCTCTGACTCCTCTACATCACGGGTGACAAGAAGTCGGAGTAGGGGAGCCTCCCGTCCAACCGCCTTTAAAAAAACACGGAAAAAATAATTTGTATTGTTTTAACCTAACAAATATAGTTTAATATATGACGAAAATATGTATATATTTTTTTTTTTATAATAAAAAAATTCCTACTACTGAAATGTCTATTTCTTTTGTACGGCAGATTCCATAATGTTTTTTGTAATAACAATGCTTGTTATCAAGTCTAACCATAGTATAATCTCCAAACAAACTGGCTGATTCATTAACGTATTCAAACAAATATGTATCTAATATCAGTGTGCTGACCAAAACCATGCCATGGCCCTGATTGAGTAATGAACCTAGATGTCAAGGATACATATTTCTGAATGCTGCTCAAAAGCCTTTTAAAATGCAAGTGGTGCAAATTAGCAATAGGTTTAGAGCACGAAAATAAAAAAATGTCTGTATCCTAATGTACCGCACAAATACTTGATAGCTTATTTGTACACTGAAATGTTCATGTCAGGTAGGACCTCTCCTACCCCAAAATTACATCTCCAATGACATTTTTGGTTTACATCCCCCTCCAAACTGACATGCTTTGCCCTTGCTTAGTTACTTTGCCTTACCTTTCCAGAATGATTCTGGCCCATGGTTTGCTGAAGAAGACTTAAACAAGAAGTGTATCAAGGTAAGCGTCTTAATGCTTTTGCCACAGTGTTTCTTTATTTGCCTGACTAAATAATTGCAAACACAACGTGCAACTACAGTGCCCCTTTAGAGGTAGGGCAAATCATTCTGTCAAGAAAGTATTGCATTTGCAAACTGTAACCTGACACAAAGGAGCCACAAGACAGGTGTTAAGGTAACCCAAATAAATTTAAATTTTTTTTTTCCCCATGATGGCACAGGACAAATATTGTTAACTACTATTTTGTACAGGTAAGAATCTGTGCTAATTCTAAAAATCTAATAAGGGATTTGTATTTAAGATTAGTGCTAATGCACAGTGTGTGGTACACTGGACGTCATTTAGCATAACAGTTATTTACAAGTAACCTCATGACCTTATTGCACTAAGCACATATAGGTTGGGTCTCACATTTGGATCTTAGGTGCACTTACCCCATCAGCCGCTGTCATATCACGGCTACCTGGGTGCCTTCTGGTCGTCAGCAACATTCCCGTCCTCCACAGCTCCGTTTGTAATCAAACACACACTGTTTGTTCTGCTGCATGTGCACAGGCATCTTGGATGCAGTCAGGTGATCATTCCAGATCAACCAGATTCAGCACCTGTGATCCCATTAAGTGCTCAGCCAATAGTTGCTTGGGACAAACTATTTAAAGCTGCTGCTGTGATCTGTTCATTGCCTGAACAACACACTTCTCTCCAGTGGATAGTTATTGGCCCCAGTGTTTCTGGCTGCATTACAAAATCAGTGTTTGTGTCCACATTCTCAGACTGCTCATTCCCCTGCTAGATTGGACAATCAGCAAGAACATGAGCAGGAAGATCATCCAGGCTGCTCTGTTCAGATTCACACCTGCTGCAGGTAATCCCAAGGGTCCCTGATTCGGATCAAGAAATACAGACTAACGTGACAGTTTGACACACTATAAGGGTGTATGTAGTGCTGTGTGTCTGACTAATCATGTAAGATGAAAATGAAAAAGCTTGGAGTATAGATATGGTTTGGTCAGGCAAAGAAGCACACTCTGTAATACAAGTAAGTAGACTCCAAGAGGTAGTTTGTCCACCAAACTCCTCTATCCTGTAAAGACTTTTCCAAACTCTATGATCTGATTCCCCCCAATCCATGATAGTTTAAACCAATCTGGAACCTTGAATACATTATTATAACAAACAGACCCTAGAGTTTCTTACGTAATGTACACGGATACATTCATTGTTAAAGTGGGCACGTCACTTGGATTTGGCTCCCTTCCAGTTTTGGAAAACATTTATGCAAGGCCAAGCAATTTTATATAACGGGCAACATATTATCATTTGAAGCTTGGTATGTTGTGATTTCTTGCCAATACAGACACAGGTACCCATTGCACACGTTCACCCTCTATAAGCCAAAAAAACTGGATGCCTCACCTAACAATGTAAACATCAACAATATCTACCAGACATTAATCCCTCAAAATACTGTGTGCTCGGCCCAACACTCTTGGATTAGATCAGGGGTGGGCAAACCTGTCCTCAAGGGCCATATCCAGTTCATGTTGTTAGGATTTCTGTCTGTAGAAACAGGTGGGATAATTACTGACCCAGCCAAATAGATTAACTCAGCTGTACATGATTAAAGAAATCCTAAAAACATGAACTGGATATGGCCCTTGAGGACAGGTTTGCCCACCCCTTGATTAGATGGTGGTAAAGGAATTTGAACATGGAGCCATAATCCTAAAGGGAGGATATCTGTACATTAAGGCTTTGTACTTCCCTTGCCCAAGGCATGGACAAATGCTGCAAATTATTGTTAACATTGACTAGCATGTTTAAACAGACATAGGTGGTATTACGACACACACTTTGAAGAGAAACAAAGGTGGAATGTTAATTTGTCACTACTTTCCACTTTCAGAGGGCAAGCTACATGAAAATGGTATTGAGAATAAATTTCACATTTCTACACCACAATAACATTGGAGACCTACATTATCAGGTTCAGCAAACATATCAAGTGACTGCTGCCTAACAATGGGTAATCAGACTAATGTAACTAGTTCTCATGTGGAGTATCTATGGTGGCTGTAAGTTTACATATAGCTGCCTTGACCAATTAGCAAACTAGGGGCCTGATTCATTAAGGATCTTATCTGTCATTTTTTGCTTATCTTAAGCTAATCCACTCTGTTCATGCTCAGAAAAGGGAGATAAGAAGCAAAAGCCACTGCATAAGTGACGAATTTCTTACGCTAGGATGAAAATCCATCTTTGCTTCACTCTTATCTCCCCATTTCTTCGTAACAATAAGCATCTTACCTTTTGCACAAGATAAGAAGATTACTAATGATTCAGGCCCTAGGTGATGGTATTATGGCCTTGTAGCAAGACTCCACTAGCTTAGTGCCCTAATGCATTCCCCATAATTGTTAGTGTGGGGTTTGTGTCTGGCATGTGGGTGTTGGACCACTTTGAAACAAAGTGCCACTATCACAAGCGAAAAATATTGTTATCCCATTTGGCCAAGGGCCAAAAGTTGGTAGTGTGTGACCTGACACTGCTAACATTTTTGCTTTCTTTATATACATTTACCTGTAATGTGATGCCTATATTCCTACGCACATCACATGTTCGCTCTAAAATCTGAAAGTGTCCAAACAATTTACTACTAAGCACCAAACACACATACAAACCTCCACACTATAGACATTTTCTAAAACTATACATTTACCCCATTGAGCGTGTTTGTAGGCTATGGTGTATCTGTGGCAAAGGAGAAAATAACCACACCTAGATTTCATATATTCATTTAAAATAAAACCTGTTCCACAATAGTTTTGAAAGCACTACACATGGATTTATGGGTATTAAAATATTAATCAGTGCACTGTAGTAATGGTACAAAATGGCATGACAATTGATTGCTGACACATTTGCAGCATAGGCTAGATTTATTACATATATGAATTCAAATGTGCTGATAAAAACAAAGCAAACAAGGTAATGGTCTGTGTGTGTAAAAGTTCCTTGGATTAAGAGATGACAATCTGGCCAGACTGAAGAGAGACATAAGCAGGCTTGGAGCTCTGGAGAAATTCAACAACATGTAGTGAGACACGAATTGCACAAATCCAAAATCCACGCCAACACACCCTGTTGAACGAAAGGCAACAAATTAATATGGCAATATTAGGTCAGACAACTTGCATTTTGATATCAAGAGATTGAGCAATGTATTGGCATGTGTAAAAAAGCCAGTAATATTATAGTGTATAATAATGGCTTGTGTGTTTGGACTATACCTAGGATTCTGAATGCACTATTTGACATAATTTGAAACATCAAACCCATATGTTACATAGCTAGCATCTGCCCATATGTTTTGTTTGTGCAACCACACATTGCAGGCTTAGTAACGACGACATTATTGTATGGAGCACACTCACTGGCCAATCACATTTTAGTGCAGATAGCACTATACTACTTACATTTGACAACACCCTTCACCATGGCAACATCCACCAACTCCAAAAGGAAGTGCAATGGCAGAAAAGCCAGCACTGCAGGCCAAGTGTAATCTAAAGGCTGTAGATATAAGAAAAACAAATAAAGTGTCAATAATGTGCACTTCTCAACACTATATGTGCTGATCAATAAACTGTAGAAAAACCAAACATCAATTATGTTGCCACATTAGGCTGTCGATTTAAACTACCCCATTAACATGCATTTAGCTAAAGACATTAAGGCTAAACTTGGAGGCATGAAGCTATACTTTCTACACACATTGTAAAGGTAAAATACAGGTAGGCATGGTTTTTCCACTATTATTACACATATAAACCATTTCAGTAACACACCAGACCATGTCTATTCATATTCCCATTTTGAATAACCATACCTTAGATAATCAACCCTTGACTAAGCTTGCACATGATTTGACCACTGATCTTTTAAATGTGAAGATATTTATGTTTTGTTCCAAAAAAAAAAAAAAAATTAAATAAAACATTGACCCCTTACATTGTAACATGCTTTGTCCACTAGAACATTTACTTATTTTTTATCCTTTGCTCTCCTTAATGACTCAAGCACAGAGTGTTAATGTGTCTTTAAGGTAGGGTCTGAAAAACCACACTTCAAATAAAAGGTATTAGAAAAAGAAAAGAGAAAAAAAACAAAAACCAGCATGGACATTCTTAGTGCAAAGTATTTTAACAAGGGGTATGTAATAAAACAATATCTGGTTTCTACTTACCACACACACAGACAAATGTGGAATGTCAATAAGCAATCACTAGACACCCAAAAAACACAATCCCAGACCAAGATCTGTGGAGGGGAGGGTAAACAGGTAAAAAATAAATCAATATAGATGGATAATCTTTATGTGTGTCACTACAGTTAAGAGGTATCTATGCAGAGACACATCCCAAGTCTACACAGTTGCCTCAATATTCAAACTCTGCAGCTAATTAAAGACTTTTCCACTAACCTTCAACATAAAAATCTTAACCATTAGGACCTTTCAGCATAATTTTCTATCTGTATCTCACCAATATCTTTTCCTACAAATAAACATGAGTGTTGAGCAAGGTACAGCAATAAACTGCAGAGATTATGAAACATTTCACCATTAAGGGCTACTTACCCAGAATTGTGAATCTCCCAACAACACAGAAGGCCAAGCAAGGTCTTTTTAAGTAACACTGTAATTAGTGAATTAAATGCAGGTGAGTAGGCCGAAGAGTATGCCGGACACGTCATTAGGAGCACGCAGGTGCGTTCTAATTAGCCAAGTGTGGTTTTGTGTAAAAGTGACCTGACATGTGAGCAACGTTTATTTTCTGTAGGTAAGTAGAGATTATAACGATTATTACAGATGTCATTAATGAGCTAAGCTGTTAGTGTTGTGGCAATAGTATGGGTAAAATAGTTTTAAGTACAATTCTATTACAAAATACAATTCTATTCATTTGCATGTGCTACATTTAGATGTGCCACGATAGTGTAGTGGTTATGTATTTCACCCCCCAATACTAAGTGCAGAAGTTCGAGGCCCCAGGTCTTAATGGAGCAGTTTAACCTCTTGGGTCCCATATCTGACAAACGACTGTGAGCGTGCATCCTTGTTCCCTGTGTGCTGATTATCACCCTCCATTTGATATTGTGGATGACCATGGGCGCCCAGATTGAGACCTCTACCAACAGAACATGTACAGAACTGCATAATGTGCAAACAGACGATTGGAAAAATTGGTTTATCCACATGCTTTATCAGTTAATGGAAGATATCAAAATAACTGATTGCTGGATGTGCACATTCTCACCAATATTGACAATAACTTTCGGATTTTGCTCTGCATATATATATTGGAATTTGGGTTGTGCTTTGGATAATTAGTAAATGTTGTATCACAATTGAAACTGTGAAATTATATCCCGTAAAGAGAAAGGGTTCCTGTACTTTATGTAACCATATTGCCCCATAAAAGCCAAGGATGGTTTGTGATGGGAAAGCAAGAAAAAGTGTCTTTTATAGCACTGTTACCGCTAACGGGAATTTGTTATCAGCTTCTAGAACAGGTGACAGAGATCTTAACCTATTGCAGCCGCCTTTCTTGTAGAGCTTGCTGTGCTTACAGGTAATTGGATTCCACCAGGACTTAACTCTTGATATAGTGGAAACTTATATACAACACTGCAGCAGGTAGACAGGGTGCGACAGGAGCAGTAGGGGTACATAGCAAGCAAAATAATTAGCTACAGGCCAATGGGTCAAGGCTGGCAGCGAGCAGGGATATTCAAATAACAAAGCCAAAGGTCAGGGCAATCAGAGTATAAGCAGGGTCCAGAATCAAGCCATGAGTCACAGCAAGAATCAATCAGCAAACGGACAGAATATACATAATATAAAGACCAGGTTAAAAATGTATCAAGGTCCGATTTTTCTCAGCGTGATAAAATCGCGGCAAATCGCGGGTGATAACCAGCGATTTTAGTCAAAAATTTCTCAAATGCATCAAGCTGCGATTTTTACCTTGAACTTCAAAATCGCTGGTCATCTCTGGTGATTTACTGTGGTGTAAAACACTCCCATGTTAGCTAACTCTCCTGTGTTGCAGCAGCGAGTTGTATGAACACATCACTGTTACACTGTCTGCCTATGCAGTCGGAGCTCTGGCAGCTATAAAAGGGTTAAAAATAGATGAAAGCCCCCCTTGTTACTTGCAGTCTTCAGCCAGGAGGGCCCCCTTGTTGATAGAAGTCTTCTTTTCTTCAGCCAGGAGGGCCCCATATTTGTAAAATCCATGATTCTTCTTGCTTGATTAAAGAGAAAAAAAAGAGAAGAGCCACCGCAAACAGCTTCTACTAGGTAGAAGCTCCGATACGCAATGAGCTTAGCTCATTGCACCAGGTCTATTTATAAATAGACCTAGCGGCTCATTGCGCATCGGAGCTTCTACAATGTAGAAGCTCTGATACGTAATGAACTTAGTTCATTGTGGTAAGTCTATTTATAGTATTAGGGGTTTCCCACGACAGCGTGGGAAAATCCCCTAATGCTATAAATAGACCAATGAGCTAGGCTCATTGCGTATCGGAGCTTCTACATTGTAGAAGCTGTTGACTGCGGTCCAGCTGTTTTATTTTTTTTTCTTCAACCGAGAAAGAAGAATCGTGGATTTTACAAATATGGGACCCTCCTGGCTGAATCAAAGAAGACTTCAATCAACAAGGGGGTCCTCCAAGCTGAAGACTTCAATCAGCAAGGAGGGCTTTGTGGATATGGCGCTGACCGAGGGAGGGCGTCAGCTGGGGCAATGAGGAAGGGACGTCCCGGTTCCCATGCAATGGCCAGAATGCAAGGCACAAGTTAACAACGAGCTACGGAGGCTCACTATACACCTGCAGCTCGTGATAGGTACATTACAGTTTAGGGGCTAGTTATGCTAAAATCAGTACTCTGATGTCATAATGGAGAGCACCTGCCATGGCAATATAGTTTTAAGGTACTTTCCATGCTTTATAACATATAAGCAGTTTAATGCATACATTAACCAATGATATATAGTGTAACAAAGGGAGGTATTTAGCTGCCAATCTGCAGAGAATGGATGCAAAGAGTTACACATTTGTGCAGTAGTTCACCTAGTTTCACGATATACTATTATATGCAGGGCCGCTGAGAGGGGGGGAGCGGGTACATTTTACCAGGGCCCGGCCATGCCAGGGGGCCTGGGCCGGGCCCTCGCTGCTAATTTTTTTTTTTATTATTTTCTCTTTTGCGATTTTTTTTTTTTTGACCTTTTTATTTTTTTCCCCGCGGGGGGGCGGGGATTGGGGGGTGGGGGGGTCTTGGGTTTCGTTGGTGGGGGGAGCTGGAAGAAAAAAAAACAATACTCACGTGATTGCGCGGCGCCGTGTCCCTCCTCTCCTCTTCTCCATTCACACTGACTGCCGGGCGTGACGTCATCAAGTCACGCCCGTCAGTCAGTGAGGAGCGCCGCAGCCAGCATGAAGAAAGAAGACAGAAGAGGAGACAGAAGAGAAGAAAAGAAAAAAAAGAAGTTGACAGAAGGTAAGTAAAGAAACGGAGAGGCAAGGGGAGGAAAACAGAGAGGGACAGTATTATAAAGAAAGGGGAGAGAGGAACAGAGGAGGAAAAAAAAGTGGGAGAGAGGAACAGAGGAGGAAAAAAAAGTGGGAGAGAGGAACAGAGGAGGAAAAAAAAGTGGGAGAGAGGAACAGAGGAGGAAAATAAGGAGAGAGGCGCAGAGGAGGAAAAAAAGTGGGAGAGAGGCACAGAGGAGGAAAAAAAAGTGGGAGAGAGGAACAGAGGAGAAAAAAAAGGAGAGAGGCACAGAGGAATTAAAAAAAAGTGGGAGAGGAACAGAGGAGCAAAAAAAAGTGGAAGAGAGGAACAGAGGAGCAAAAAAAAGTGGGAGAGAGGAACAGAGCAGGAAAAAAAGGAGAGAGGCACAGAGGAGGAAAAAAAAGTGGGAGAGAGGAACAGAGGAGGAAAAAAAAGTGGGAGAGAGGAACAGAGGAGAAAAAAAAGGAGAGAGGCACAGAGGAGGAAAAAAAAGTGGGAGAGAGGAACAGAGGAGAAAAAAAAGGAGAGAGGAACAGAGGAGAAAAAAAAGGAGAGAGGCACAGAGGAGGAAAAAAAAGTGGGAGAGAGGAACAGAGGAGGAAAAAAAGGAGAGAGGCACAGAGGAGGAAAAAAAAGTGGGAGAGAGGAACAGAGGAGGAAAAAAAAGTGGGAGAGAGGAACAGAGGAGAAAAAAAAGGAGAGAGGCACAGAGGAATAAAAAAAAAGTGGGAGAGAAGAACAGAGGAGGAAAAAAAAGTGGGAGAGAGGAACAGAGGAGGAAAAAAAAGTGGGAGAGAGGAACAGAGGAGGAAAAAAAAAGTGGGAGAGAGGAACAGAGAAGGAAAAAAAGGAGAGAGGCACAGAGGAATAAAAAAAAGTGGAAGAGAGGCACAGAGGGAAAAAGAAGGAGGGAAGGCAGCATGGAGGGCACAGTGTGAGCATAAGGGGGCACAGTGTAGTTGTGAAGAAGGGGCACAGTATTGTGTGTGTGATGGCACAGGGGGCTTGTTGCAATGTAGTGAGTGTGAGGTAGGTGGTGGATAATTAATGGGTGCTATTTTGTTTGTAGGGTGATGGTGGGGACTATTAATTTAAGATGGGGTGGTTTGGGGGCTATTGAATGTTGGGATGAGTTTAGGGAGAATCACGTCTATTTATTAAATGTGACTATGAATTATTTAATGGCAGTGATGGTTGCGGGAAATAGGTATTGCTGGGGCTGTTTGCAGGAAGGGAAATAGGTTTATTTATTAAATGTGAATAGTATTATTTTAATGTTGGGGCTGGAGGAAGGCCTAATTATTAATCGTGGGTGCTATTGATTTAACGCCGGGGCTGGCTGTAATTTTCTAAATGTAGCCATTTTTTTTCAAAATAGGTCCTTCAACATTCCTGGATCCGGACAAGCCACAACTAAAGAAACCAGCAGCCACAGCTGGAGAAAGTGAGAAGAACAGGTAGGAGAGAGCAGCACAGTGTGTGAAATGTTGTGATTCTAGTAGGGACAATACCAATTTTTGGTGAATGTTATGCCCAATGTAAGGTGTAGGCCAAGACTGAACTGTTTGTGTACACACTGCATTCTTTGTATACTACACTGTGGTGGTAGATGTCCTGTAAATCAGGAGTGCTTGAACATATGTGACGCTCGGGCGAATTGAGAGCCTAGTGATTTTGATGTTAGCCACGCCCCAATGACGCACTTGCCACGCCCCCAAATGCATGACCACACCTCTGAAAAATTTTGCGATGCCGCTTGGCTAGCCACGCCCCAACAGCGCATTGCCACGCCTGTAAATGTATGACCACACCCCCAAATCTTTTTGTGAAAATTTTTTGGGGCTTACTCGACTATGAGGGGGAGCCCCATGAATTTGTTGTACCCGGGCCCTGAATTCCTCTTGGCAGCACTGATTATATGTGTGACATATAATAGTATAGAGCTGATTTAACTTACATGGTGTGAAAGTGCCCTTTTCCCACAAATGCAGCAAGCTAACAGGGTGTGTCTGCAGTAAGAGCAATCAAACAAGTGCAGCTGATGAGAATTCCTTTTAAAGGGAATGTGGGAGTGTCATCTGCCCATCAAGTTAGGGCTGTGGAAGGAGTATCAAGTTAAAAATCTGCATGTTTTCATTGTTCAGTGTGACTAATGCTGAATAAGATGTCCGGTGTCTAGAGAGCTGGTCTCTGTTAAGTTAGTGTTAGGGTTAAAAGGAAGTGTGTGAAACTTATATGTTGCCTACGAATTTGCCTCTCTGGCAATGAAGCAAAGTGAACAAACAAGAAGTTGCTTGTGCCTGCATCAAGCGAAGTGTGCTTGTGCGCAACAGCTATTCATGTTTATTACTTTATATGTATGACGTGTCCAGATAGCATGACTCATTAAGGAGAGTAAGGCAAAAAAGGAGTAAATTTGATCCTGGACAAACCATGTTGCAATGCAAGTCATGTAAATTAGTTTATTATTTTGCATGTAAATAAAATACTGGCTGCTTTTTCATGTAGCACACAAATACTTGGTAGCTTTATTTGTACACTAAAATTTAAAGTTGATCTAGCACATGCCAACTATAAATCTGTCCCCCCCCACATTTTAAATTTACCTCCCCCTCCAATGCAACATGGTTTTGCCAAGATGCAAAGATACTCCTTTTTTATACTTTACTCTCCTTAATGACTCAGGCCCATTGTGTAAAAGTTTGATAGCTGGGTCACAGCAGGAGCCACATCCCAGGACTGACTGCAGAGACTGCAATAATCTGACTTGCAGCACTGATAGATAGTGACTGGGGCTCCTGCAGAAATTTGCTTAACCATTTATACTGTCTTCATATTGGAAGCTAAGTATATGATTATTTATTATGTGCTCTCAATCAATTGTTATATGTGATTGAGACTTGTTTCCTTGTGTTTGTTATTTAACACTGTGTAACCAAAGTACCTGGTTCCACTGGGATTTTTTTCTATCTAGTATCAGTTTCATTTAGAATACTGTACCGATTTATTTATCAATCTGTGGGGGTCTATTTGTCATCCCACTTCATATTCCTGTGTTAAGTATAATTATTTTATTGCTGCTCATCACAACAATAAAATATATTACTTCATCAAAATTTATCAAACATCTCCAGCTTTTGGTAGGTACTAATCCCTGCATACCGGAAACACTCCTCAGGACCTGCCATTTTGGAAATACTCGACCACAGTCATCTAGCCATCACAATTTGGTCCTTGTCAAAGTGACTGATTAATATATCCCACCCCCTGACAGGTGTTATTATAACGAGATAATCAATGTTATTCACTTCATTTGTCAGTGGTTTTAATGTTGTGACTGTGTATAATTTATAAACACTACACACATTACAGGGAACAGATCTGTGTAGCAGAACCGTATACACTATACAGGGAGACCCCTGTGAATGTTAGAATTATATTAATTTTATGGATTCAATTGCGGCATCAATGATACTGACAAAATATTAATAGAAGAAGAAAATGCAACATTTTCATTTTCAGAGATTTCCATGCTATGAATGTTGGAAGAAAGATTACTGAGGGTTTTTTTCTCTATGTAAGCTCTGTGGTCCATTTCCCTATGTGCTCATCATCAGACAAAGCCCCATTGCATAGAGATGTGTACATATATGTAGAACACGATCAGTCAAACATGGGTAAAAAAAACTTGTGAATGAGTCTTAAAGCTGAGAAGTGGGTGCACTTAATATCTTTACTACAGGTATTAATGAGTTTTCCCATCTCTTGACTTACTAGTGACTTGAAATATTCCTATAGATTACAGTAGGATGAATAACTGTGTATTTGCTTAACTTTTTTGGAGTTTTAAAAGTCAAACATTAACAATGCTTCAATATTATCTCATTATTGTGGATGACAAGTCTTTATATATTAACTTGAAAATAGTTTCATCAAAATCAAATTTGTCTATTTACAAGGATTTTTGTTAGCAATTGTTTTGCTAAAAGTAATTGAAATTTCCTGCTGGGTGATTAAAGCTTGGCCCTCAGATACTTTATTACAAACATCATTTATTGAGAGCCTCACAGGATCCACTTTGGTAAAATATAATGCATTTTCTCATGTGTAGTGCCAAAGATCCCTGCAAATCATATATATTTGCACCTGGAAATTGTCATGGCAGATTGCAGTTTTTGTTGTGGTTATTGGCATAATACAGACCACTCTGTGGAGAGAATTACAGGTCACAATTTTTGCAAATTAGACCCATGTTATAGGCTCAAATTACAACAGCCTGTCACTAATTTGCACAGTGAATAGATAAAGGGAAAATGTTTCATTTTGTACAAATGTTTTACCTGTTTTTGATTTGCAAGATGAAATTGAGAAGTCTAAATACAACAATCAGACATACATATTGAAATATTCTACAAAGTAATGAAAACCTGTGCTGAGTTTTCTTTTTTTTTCTTACATTTCTCTGTATCTGGGTGCTCTTCAAATTGTGCTTGCTGCAGTTGGAGCATCTGTGGTTGGCTACAGCCTGTGTTCTGCATATGCTACTAAAATATGTACATTTGTATCAACACTGCCAAAACATTTGAAAAACATACAAAGATTCAAACAATGTAAATTTTCTTTTCTGCACCGCTATGTAATATAAATAAATAAGTAAATAAAATGAGAAAAACAAAACAAAGTGCACCCTTCCCCAAATCAGTTATTGCGCTGTCAGCCTTAGCTACTTATTGCCAAAATAATGGGGATAAAACTGTGATGTCCCACAAAAATGCTGATACCGGCACCAGTATCTTACCCAAATGTACGCAATGTGCATCTTAAGATATCTGTGATTCTGCAAACTACACAAATAGTGTACTTTTCGAGGATGTAATTTACACCTACATTTCGGCATAAATTGCATTCAACTCTGTCCAAATGGTAAACAATTAAGAAGTTACTAAAGTGTTAATAAATGGGGCTTTGAAGTAACGTTTTTTCTTTTTCGTGCATTGCATTTCCACCTGGGAACAAAGGTTGTATAACATTTTTCTATAGAGGTACAAAGCAAAAGTGGGTGTGCATCTATGTATTCGCTTGCCGTTGTAAGTTCAAAAACCTTTTTTTTTTGTATAGTAACTTCATATGTGCAGCTGCTCTGCCGAGTACAAATATGTGAGGAATGTGTTAACAAAAATCTGCATTGAAGCAGAATGAAAATGAACATGCTTTCATGACGTTGATGAATAGACCCTTTACCTGCCAAGGGAGTTCATTAAGCTAACGCAAAATGTTCTGCAGACAATTTTTCATAGCCTAACACTCTCACATAACACTCTGCCTTTTATATTCATCTAATTCCATGCCAGGATTAACTGGGTAACAAAAAGACCAATGCAAGGACATAATACCATAGTATTAAAGGTGCCAATTCAAACAAAACATAGTGGGGTAGTCTGCAACAGATCAAAGCTCTTGTGAAATGAGCAAACCAGTAGCCTGGCACTGTGTGAAGCCAATACTTATCCCCATTATATGTGACACTACTCTTATACACTGTAGCTGTAACACAGCATGTTTTTTCCAATACATTTTAAAGCCTTAATATTAACTATGGGCTCACAATAGCCAGTGTGTATTATTTCTCATGGTAATTATATTGATCTAATTGATTTAGCTCACACCCCGCTGTCTCAACGCTTTTTTCCTTTTACTTGCTGCTGGTGGGAGCCAATTAAACTTTGTATATTATGTCCAAAAAGTGCTTTTCCATTTACAGAGCTGACCTAACGTTTCACAGCCAGTGCCATTATTTAATTACTTATGTCAGCAGCCGTTCTCTTTCTTTTAATCAGGATCAGACACAAGAAACCACTTTCTGAAAATGAGATGATTGCCGTCAGTTTATGTATTATGCTCTTCCCAACATTAATCATTTTATGCTAAATAGCTCATGGTGAATGCTCCTGGGAAAAGTTCTACACTTGTACTGCTGGAGTAGACAACCTACAATGTAGAAGAAATCCCTGTCACCTAGGGGCTGTTATAAAACAAACCAGAGAGCCAAAGTTTGCATATCTCCATTGAATATATATGTGCACACTTACTAAAAGCGACAAGAATGAAGAATTGTATAATAAATCTCTTGCTTTTTGTGGGACTGTCAAATTTTACACACGGTAAATAACTCCGTAGAGAGTTTGGTCCATGTTGACACGACAGCATCATGCATTTGCTGCAGATTTGTCGGCTCTACAGCTGGAATCTTCCGTTCCACCACATCCCAAAAGGTGCTCTATTGGATTGACAATTGGTAAATGTGGAGGCCAATGGAGTACCCTGAAACTCATTGTTATGTTCATGGAACCAGCTTGAGACATGGCATGTTATCCTGCTGTGATAAATAACAATAGAAAATCTTTGATATTGCCTTTAATGGTAAATAGATTACATTTTCCATGATTTATGTAGATTCAGCTTGTCATTGTGCTGACAGTAATTGATTCTTCACAATGCTGTGCCACTTGTTTATTTGTTTATATGTTATTTTAATATCAAGAAAACACTTTTATTTATATATATATATATATATATATATATATATATATATATATATGCACATGCTATATATTTCTAGTCTTTGACCAGTAACACTGTATTCCTTTTGTTTTGCTTTTTGTCATTGCCTTCCCTTTACAGTTATTTAGGTCATTCTCTGATTGCTCATCTAAGCACCTGAGATGGCACTAGCAATTGGATGACAACAGCAGTACTTGAACCACCGCTGTTCTTGGTAAGTAGGCAAAGCACAGGGAAGCATCGTTGGAGGACCCTGCGATGGCTACCCACCAGCAATGGGCAGCCATCGCGGTAAGAGCCATAGCTGGTGAGAGCCCTAAATCCTGTAAAAACTTATATTTTCACAGGATTTTAGTTCTTATCTCTTTTTAATAAACATACATTTTAGTGCAGTGTAAACTAGAGTGTAAACTGCTGACTATGTGCCAAGGATGAATGGACATGATGGTTTAGAATTTTTATTAGGTATGTGATAAGATATTGGGGTCTATTTAGCAATATTGAACGTAATGGAATATTTTCTATTACTGCTTATTGCAGCAATATAAATTTTTTTTAAGAAGAAAAACTTGCCTGTGCATCTTAGTGATGCTCAGTTCCCTGACGAGACTGGTTTGCAGCAATAAGAGGACTCTGTTTTAGTAGGATCTAAGAATTTTCATCCTATATTAAATAGACCCCATTGGGTGTACACAGTGAGTAGTAGCACATAGTGGGCCACGACAGTACTACAATTGGCCTGTGAATCAGGTCCATCAAATAAGATTAAATAAGCCCCCCAGTTGCATGCATTTGTATCCCACCCATTGACACAAAGAAACATCTTAAAATGCTTAAGAATTGATGCACTCACTCTGAAACATTGCCCAGAACAATAATATATTATCCTTCTAAGTAAATAACAGGCACAGACATCAGGGTTTGGCATAGTTTATTAAACATAAACAAAAGCATAATTGAGGAGAAAGCACTGGAAGCTTAGCTAGAACCAATGGCCAGCATATCACAATGAGGACCATTTACCCTCTCAATATAAACAAATAAGAGGCCATTTTCCTCCCTGAGCACACCCTTATCATCATTGGGGTATCATTATCCCCAAGCATTTGAGAAACTGCATCCTTTCTGGGCTGACCGAATGCAAAACACCAAATCCACCCTGAGGGCAGTGCCTGTATCAAAAACAAATCCCAGCTTTTGAAGGGAGGATGACAGCTCAGCTAGGTAGAGATAATCAAACTTAATCAATGGACACTCGATCCTCAAACCTCAGAATTAACCACAGAATTAACCTTCTTCCGCGTCCATTCTACTGCAGTCCCACGGGGAATATTCCTCCACACCCTCCTGTATACATCAGACCAGCAGACTACCAGATTGGGCCATAATGTTATTAATTTGTCCAAATTATCTTTTATTATTAAGAGCAAATCAATTTATGTGACATGATCGAAATCAGTACCCCTTAGGTGAATGACAAGACAAGGAGGCACTCATTTTCAGGTAATATCCCTACTCATCTTCACCTTAAAACCTTCCCAATGCATTCCCCTCTGTCTAAACAATAAAATTATGACTGGCCTGGGAAAGAGAGAAGTGACTGAGTCCAACCAGTGTGAAGCCACCCAGTGAATAAAGGAGTGGCCAATCACCCAAACTTGCAGTGGCCTCCGATGATCTGTAAATCACAAGAATAACCCCTATGTCAATATAACGCAATTTACAAGTGCAGAAATCCATAATCCATACGGTTAGGTAACTGAAGATTAATGTGAGACAAGCTTGCTTACTGCCTTGCAGAAATAGGGAGATGAGGAAGAAATGACGAAAGGAATGAAAGTGAGAAAAAACAGGAGGAAGAAGAAGAGCAGGTAACACAATCAAAGATAAAAGCCACCTTGTATGCCAAAATCCAACCAGGTGCCAATTGTTTTGAGGAAAAATCAGCTAAAAACCCTCTGCTTCCTTGCATCCAAAAGAAGAAGCGACATTAGCCTTGTGTCACCCTGAGCCAGAAAGATGAGATAGAAAGAAAATGAAGATAGTCAGGAGAGTAAAGAAGGCCGCACATATATTTTATACACATTGGTTTTCCACCTTACTAACTGCAGAATGCTTTGTATTGAGACCCCTCCCCCCACCCGCCGTATATATGGGCGTCCCTATTCTAAGTGAATGACTACCAAACATACTGCTATCCAACACCATTCACTCAATCGTTCTTTTCAAAATAACCATAAATGGGTACCTTGTCAGGGGAATCAAATCTTGGTCTATCAACCATGTACCCTCACCCCCTTGCTTGACACCAGCATATTCCTGTTTTAATTTCACTGAGAAAATTAATTTATTCCTATTGAGAGACAAGGTAACCTATCCCCTCTTGCCAAGTGGATCAGTCTTGGACTTCTGGACTTTACATACTGTATTATGGATGAAGCAGAAAGAACCACATTTTTAGCCAACATTCTTGAGATAAAGCCAACTTGGAGAAGGCTATAAGCTCACTAATTCTGAAAGTAGCTAAAAACAACATCACAAATGCAGTGTTTAATTAAACAAACAAATAATTAGTCCCTCTTTTAAGCTTCACCAGCATGGATTATAACATAGTAGTGCTGATGGGCCTCCTCTGGTCAGGATGGACTGACTGCTCACGCGACCAACCCTTCAATGCCTTTCTAATGAGTAAACTCTCTAACACATTGGCTTGCCCTTGTAGTTTGGCAAAGAAGGATAAGCCCATCAAGGCAGTTGACATTGCTGCCTTGGACTTACCACCCTTGTATTTAGCCCAAATAAACGACAGTATGCACTGGTGCAATTCTTTACCGGCATATGCTTCCTGAAAAAATAACCATTCCTGCCAGGATGGGATATTTACATAATAAGATAATACATCTTCAGTGTTATGAGCTAGTGACAAATCTTGCCGTCTTGACAATCCAAGCATAAAAAGGGCAAGGCATACCAATTAAATCTGCGTGGGGCAGCTAAACCTGTCCCAGTAACCTCGGGAGACTATTTCGAAAACTTTGGCTGCACCAGTGTGGCCCGAGAACCGGGAGCAGTGGTATCAGCGTAGTAGCTTTTTATGCTGATTTGAAGGTACAAATTTTTTCCTGGAGGAAGCTGAAGTGGCTTGCAAAAATTTTGGTACCAGGATGGGAAGGTTAATGATATCAGACAGTTCTGGTTCCATGGGAATGCTCTGGATAAGGAATCTTCCTTCCTATTTCTTGATCCTGGCCGAAATGTCACATGTAAGTTGAAACCTGAAAAGAAGAGAGACCAACGAGCCTGTCTGGGTTTCAGGCATTGTGCTGTCTGAAGGTAAAGTTTATTTTTGTGGACAGTGTAGACCACAACAAGTAACAGGGAATGCTTCTTCCAACTGCTCTCTTCATTCAGACAAGGCTAGCTTCATCGCTTAAAGCTCCTTATCCCCATCTGCATAATTCTTTTCTGCCTGCCGAAATGTACAAATTTACGAGAGAAGAAAGCACATGGGTGGAGTTGTTTCTCTAGAGGGAATCTCTGGGATAATACTGCGCCAATTCCAACCACTGAGGCATCCACTTCAACAAAGAATGGTAAAGTTGTGTTGGGTTGTCTTAACACTGGAGCCATGGAAAATGCCTCCTTGAGGGAATCAAAGGCAGATAATGCTGAGTTTGGCCATATCTTGGTATCTACCCCCTTCTTGGTGAGGGCAACAATAATAGCCACAATCGAAGAATAGTTCTGAATAAATTGCCTGTAGTAGTTGGCAAATTCCAAGAAACGTTGGATGGCCGGAGGGTATAGGCCAGTTGATAATGGATCAGACTTTTTCAGGGTCCATGTGTAATCCACGTCCCAACACAATGTAACCCAAGAAGGTAGTTTCTGATTTCAAAAACACACTTCTCTAGCTTACTGAAGAGCTGGTTAGCTCTTCTTGACAGTACCTCCGCCACATGAGCCTGATGAGATTTTTAGTCTGGTGAGAAAATCAAAATATCATCTAAATAAACAGCGACAGAAGAATACAGGAGGTCTCCAAAAATTTTGTCCACTAAACTTTGGAACACTGCTGGGGCCGAACGGCATAGCCAAATATTCACAGTGGCCGTCCCTTGTATTGAATGCCGTTTTCCACTCATGCCCTCACACATATTCTGATTATAAGCGCCCCTCAGGTCCAGCTTGGTGAAGATTTGTGCCCCTTTAATTCGGTCAAATAATTCAGTGATCAATGGAATAGGATACCGATTTTTTTAAGGTGATGGGTCCCTTTGTTGGATGGGGTTTCCGAAAATCCATAATTTACCACCCCTGGGGATAGTAAGGAAAACACAATTCCCCCTACTGCATTTGTAGGAACACAGGAAGGCAGTGGAGAATATTCTGCATGAAAGGTTTACATGGAAGAGGGGGTATGGGGTAATGTTGTGTCCATTGATAAGAAAGAGAAAAAAAGGAGTGATGGGGAATGGCCAAACACTGACTTGCATGCTGGGGATCTTAAGCACCCTAAGAGATGGCTGGAAGGTAGAAAAAAAACATGCTGAAGGGTCCCAGCAAGAGACAGAGGTGGGGTATATCGACCAAGGGGGACAAAGCCAGAGATTACACCCAATGGGTCTGCTGGCAGGGGCACAGGAGCTCAGGGAACTGAAGACTTGAGTGGATGAAATAGGGTTGGACAATCAAAGTGATTAGAGTGTGGGGAAGAGGCAACCACTCCCTAGAAACCCCATATTCCCAGCTAATCAATCCCTGCGGGCAGGCTAACTGCTGCTGATGATGGTATCTGCACCCCTGATATTGCCAGGCTGCCTAATTTCAGGTCTCACTGGGTCAGGGGGAATGCTTGGAGAAGCAGAGGTATGACCTGTTTCCCCTAGTGTCAGCTAGAGCTTCCGATTGGGAGGAGGCACAGACCTGTTTTGCGATAGAGGGTGTAAAGTGTAATGTGTCATTTCAAAAGTGACAGAAAAATGTACAAAGCATAAGGGAATTTTTCTCAATATTGCAATCCAGAGTGGGGTTCCATGGATGGAAGACCTCTAGTTTGCTGGCCAGGAAGGAGATGATGTTGATCTTATTCATCCAAAATCACAAGATTATTCGGCTTTCAAGGCATATGTGATTTCATCTTCAGAGAATATTGAGTGTGGGATCATATGCAATCCTCCTCTCCAGTGGGTGCGTTTTGTTTTGTTTTTTTAAAAAGAAGGATGGGTCTTCTGGGCCTTAGATTGACTATCGTCAGCTAATTACCATCACGGTCAAAAATCACTACCCATTATCCCATATCTCTGAGCTCTTTGACAACATACAAGGAGCCAAGCTTTTTACAAAGCTGTATCTGAGAGGTGCCTATTATCTCATTAGACTATGCCAACGGGACGAGTGGAAGACAGCCTTCAATATCCGAGATGGGCATTATGAATACCTGGTAATGCCTTTCGGGCTCTGTAATGCTCCTGCAGTCTTCCAGTGGTTTGTGAATGGATTTTCCATGACCTATTATACCTTTCTGTAGTTATCTATCTTAATGATATTCTGATGTACTCCAAAGACTTGCCCTCACATCGCACTCAGAGGTTCAATGCCACCTCCGTAACCATCATTTGTACTGCAACCTGGAGAAATATCTTTTTGAATTGTCTTTGGTACCTTTACTTTGGTATATTGTATCTGGTTTAGAGTTGCAGATGGATCCAGAGAAGATAGATGCAATCCTCATGTGGCCCCAAACTTTGGGTCTAAAAGCCATCTAACACTGTTAGCTTGGCCAACTAGTACTGGCAGATTATTAAGGACTTCACACTGGTTGTTGTACCCATTACCACTCTCACCCACAAAGGTGCACTCACTAGGTCTTGGCCTTCTGAAGCCATTTAAGCATTTCAGACATTGAAAATAAGCCTTTTCTTTAGCCCCCGTTTTAGCTCATCCTGAGCTCTCATAGTCCTTCTTCTTGGAGGTGGATGCTTCTACTATAGGGATCGATGCAATCCTGTCCCAAAGGACAACTTAGGAAGATTTCACCCCTGTGGATTCTTTTCCAAAACATTTTCTCCCACGGAAAAGAACTACAGAAAAAACAGCTCTAGAAGAATGGCACCACATTCTGGAAGGGGCCATACACCCTGTCATGTATAGACAGATCATAAGAATCTCACTTATCTCCAATCAACTAATTCCCTTAATACTCGGCAAGCTAGCTGTTCTTCACACAGTTTGATCTTTATCTGAACTTCAGGGCAGGATCCAAGATCTCGAGAGCCCTCTCCCATTGGCAATTCTGATCTCCAAGTCACTCCAGACCCTACACCCATCCTGGATCCTACCATTTTCATAGCTGTAATGGGAATTTCTCCCAAGACTGCACCAGCTGGACATTCCTATTTGAGCCCTAACCTGCGTACCAAGGAACTTAAATGGGCTCACAAGTTTGCCAGCCATGCTGAAATGAAGAAGACCTTCTTTCTTCTCTCACATTATTATTGGTGGGCTACTATCCTTTTGGATGTGCAACAATATATACAGGTCTGCAATGATTTTGCATGGCATAAAGTTCACTGACAGCTTCCTTGAGGTCCTTTGCTCCAAATACCCATTCCTAATAAACCATGATATAGCATCTTTAGAAGTTTTTTCACTGACCTTTCAATCAAGGCTATATTACCATCTGTGTATTGAACCTAGAGGAATTACAGTTATAAGGATTAACCAATAACATTATTGTGGGGAATAAGGCTTAATGATAAGTGCAGTGTAAATATGGTATATCAAATGAATCCATTGATAAATTGAGGTAATAAGGTGTAAAATGTGAAGTTAGATTGTCTGGTGCGTGTTTACTTGATGGCCCTGCCCACATCTATGTTATAAGATAACAGCACCACCTTCAGGGAAAGCTGAGCGACTTCAACTATCTCTGGGATGAGCTGCATCCTGACATAGGTGAGTTTTTTGACACCTAAAGAGACATTGGACAGACGGGAGGGAAAAGGTTAAGTTAAACACTTAACCTACGGGGTCCCGACATTGCCGCTTAAAATTAACATTAATACAAGTCGCAATGACGTCAAAGAGTAGTGTCGGAGAGGTCTTTATTCAGAAGAAGTTGCGCTCAGTATGCATGTGCATCAGAGATGTGCAGCGTTGGTTTCAGGTAAGTCTAATTAGATTGAAATTGGTTTTCAAAGATTTGTTTTTTTATTTGTAGGTCTCCTCACTGTCGGAATTGGGGTAATCATTTTAACGATTACCACTGAAACATATTAAGAGGCAAATTGTGGTTGTAAAATATGTCCCAGGACCCCTGTGCAGACTCCATCCCAGTAGGTGGGGGTAGAAAAGTGTCTTTAAAAAGATGAGAACATTGACAAAAAATTGTCAGCTCTTGGGGTTTAATTTAATTAAAGGACTGCCCATCTCTATTTCCATCATTATTGTACATAAATTATGATCTGTACTTTCATCCCATTTGTTTTTATAACTGTTATGCAATTTTTTATTTGTATGTCAAATGTTTATTAATTGTTGTTTTTACCTGTAACCTTTTTGTATATGTAATCCAAAACTTAATAAGTGCTATCCTTGTTGCTCTAAACAAATTCACAGCCTTTTCTGAAGAAGATTGACCATGCTAACCCTTAAAATTTTGAAGTGTGAATTTTCAATACATGTGTATGCCAATCCTAGTGTGTGCCTGCATGTACATTTGTGTCATAGAGTCATAAGTGTTAATCCTTTTTATTGCTGGTGTGTGCCTTGCTAACCTGTGTGTATTATTATTATTATTATCATTTATTTGTTAGGCGCCACAAGATTTCCGCAGCGCCGTACACAAAGCAAACAGTAGACTATACAGGGTATAACAGTACAGAACAATAAACAAAAATACCAATGCTTCAGAAACTCCAGTTAGGTCAATGCAGTAGAGGCGGAGTAGAAGAACAGGTGTGGAGACAAGAGGGAAGAAGGCCCTGCTCATTCGAGCTTACATCCTAAGGGTGGGTGAACGAAACAGACACAATTGGAGGAAGTTGAAGTGTGGGGAGAGGGACCGGGAGGAGAGAGGGTAGAACGTTTGGAGGAGATGCGGGTTAGGTAGAAGGTTGGTAGGCTTTAAGGAACAGGTGAGTTTTGAGTGCTCGTTTGAAGGAGTACAGATTAGGAGAGAGACGGATGGAGCGAGGGAGGTCGTTCCAGTGGAGGGGGGCGGCACGGGAGAAGTCTTGGATTCTGGAGTGGGAAGTGGTGATAAGAGTGGAGGAGAGGCGGCGGTCATTAGCTGAGCGTAGGGAGCGGGTGTAACAAGGAGTGCACATTATGTTCCATTGTGAGACAGTATATAGGGGTCCTACTGCCCTTATTCAATAGATGGTGGCAAAGCCGAAGTGTGTGTGGTTGTGTGAGCGCTGTTTGGAGGCGATTCAGCAAATTTGCAACCTGTGCGATAGGTCAGAGGTAGATTGAGTGCTGGAATCATGTGTAACCCCATACAATAAACACATCCAAGTCACGAGTGTGGAGAGTGCGGTTTGTGACTAGTAACGGTAGTTAGGAGGCGTTTCCTGACAAAATAGAGGTGATATATTGTTTGATTGTGTGAAGATAAGATATTAAATCAGGGAGTGGCTAGAGGCAGTTATCCCTAACAATCTCGGTAGTAATAGATTGATTTTCCAAAATAGCACCCATAATTCCTCTTAAAGGGCTTTCCTCCGCACCTACATTTGCGACCCTTTTTATCCAGGAGATCTTCTGCCTTCATGGATGCTGTGGGTTCCCTTCTTTATTGTCACCAGCCCTGGCTGGCACAGCTTAGTACTGGCTCTATTAAAATCGGGAGCACCCCACGCTTTTTGTCCACTAAAATTTGCTAGTACCAGCACTAGGCTGGCAGCATGGGGATTTAATCTGATTAGGAGGGGCACACTCTTTTTTTTAATGTTTATCTGTTTGTGTGCTGGTTGATCCAGCAGCTGTTTTGCTTTGTAGATGAGGGTGAGGAGATTGAATTTAATTCTGTAGGCTCCAGTGAGCCAATCTAGTGACTGGCAGAGGGACAGCAGAGATAGAGTGGTGGGAAAGAAAAGTAAGGTGTGCAGCAGCATTGAAGATAGACTTAAGAGGACAAGGTGGGAGTCAGGTAGGCCAGAGAGATAAGTAATAAAGGCAAGAGATTACAAGGAAGTAAATAAGAGATTTGATGGCTTTCATGATGATAAAGGGCCAAATCTTGCACATGTTTGGAGGTGGAGGTGGCAGGATTTGGAGAGGGACTGAATGTGAGCTTTAAAGGGGAGGGAGGAGCCAAGAATGACCCCTAGGCAATGGACTTGAATAGAAAAACAATTTTATAATTGTTAGGAACCCCTCCAGCCAGTACTGCACAACCCGGAGTCTGCTCTGCCAGTCAGGGACAGACTTGGCCGCAGACTGACAGAGGGTCGTGAAGTGCGTACCAACTGGGGAGAACCCAGGAAAGCAGTGAGAAGTCCAGGCACGGGTCAATGGCCGGCAGCAGACAGCAAATCCAATAAGCAAGCCAAGGTCAAGGGTCACTAGCAAACAGGAAGGTCTGTAAACACGCCAGAAGTCGGGGGTCACAAGAAACACAGGCAGGGTCCAATCCAGACAAGGGGTCATACACGGGTAATCAATAGAGTCTCCAACGGACAGGAACAAGACACAGAGCAGGTCAGCAGAACTGGGCAACAGAAGCTATAATCGGCAGGGAGGCTAAGCCCTCCCTGCCTAATAAACAGGCACTAGCCAATAGGAGCACAGCATAAATCAGCCCTATAGGCTGTCATAGTGAATCACCTGGAGCATAGCGCGCGCGCCCAGCTGAACCTAATGCCTTGACGAGGCGCTACCAACTGGAGCGTCCCGACCGTTGCCTAGGCAACGGCCGGGACGAATACCGGAAGTGACGTCCCGGTCGTCATAGCGACGGCCGGGACGCGGGTGAGTGAGCCGCGGCGACTTGGCACCGCCGCAGCTCGTAACAATAATCTATTACAATAATAAGTGTTTTTTATTATAAAGCAGCAGAACATTCCATTGTTTTTGTTTTTTCAGCTTCTCCATATTTTAATCTTCAATATATTTGTATATTACAAAGTACAAAGGACTTATTCCCCTTAAAAATATATATTTTTTGTATCTTGGGACTAATATAAAGTTAGACGTACATCTGTGTTTTTGTGTATAAATACACATTTCCGTACTGCATATGTGCACCAAAAATTGCATGTGCATATGTCCCTACAAAGATTGTGTTGAATCTAACACTGTTCTTATTGCTTTGAGGGTGTCACTCACCGGACTGTGAGTGCTTCTTCCCGGACATTTAGGAACCGTGGCCGTCCTCCATCATGAGGGACTGCGCATGCGCAGCCCTTTCTATACCTCCAGTGTATGTTCCTTTAAACTTAATTGGCAGATCAGGCAACCTCCCTATATTAAGCACCTGTGGTCATCACCACATTGCCTGATCTTGGAGTCTCATTCCCCATGAGTCTCTGAAGGTGTTCCTGTGTTTCCTTGTTTATTCGGCCCTGCTGATTCCTGTGGTTCCCATACCACTTCTACCATCTACTGTATCATCGTGACTGTGAGCTGATTCCTATCCGCTGCCTCCGTGCACTACGGTCTTCTAATCACTTCAACTCTACCATGTATCATTGGGACTGTTAGCTGATGCCTATCCGCTGCCTCCGTGCATTACAGGCTTCAACCACATCCACTCACCTGTTCATGATTGTGACTGCCGGCTGATTCCTATCCGCTGCCTCCGTGCACTACAGGCTTCAACCTGCAACTCGTCTGTGTTTCATCATCGTGACTGTTTGGCTGATTCCTATCCGCTGCCTCCGTGCACTACAGTCTTCAACCTGCAACTCGTCTGTGTTTCATCATCGTGACTGCTAGCTGATTCCTATCCGCTGCCTCCGTGCACTACAGTCTTCAACCTGCAACCCGTCTGTGTTTCATCGTGACTGTTTAGCTGATTCCTATCCGCTGCCTCTGTGCGCTTCAGTCTTCAGTCCTTGTCTACTCTACCGTGTTTCCTTGAGTCTGCTGCCACTATTGCTACCCGCTACTCTCCGTGATCATCTGTTCCAGTTCAACTCTGCTCCGGTGTCCCATCGTTACTGCACCTGCTGGTTGCTATTGGTTACCTCCGTGTTCCCGCAGAGACCCGCTGCTGTTACTTCTCAGCGCTACTCATCCATCTACTGCTGATCCGCTCTCCACGCCTTCCTGTGTTCCCTGCTGGTCTACCTACCTGTGCGCTGCACCTGCTAGACCCCTGCTTCACCCATCCAGGGACTTGTATCCTGCTGGCCTCCTGCCCTTCAGGTGTCTCTGCACTCCTGTCTGACTGCCTTCTCCTGAACCACGGTATGCATACTTCCCATTGACTGTGCTGTGTATTGCATACCTTGCTGGACTGTGTTGGTTCTCCTCTGGAGTGTACTATCCGCTGAGTCTTTTGCCATCATTGACTGTGTTGGTTCTCCTCTGGAGTGTACTATCTGCTGACTCTACTGCCATCATTGACTGTGTTATCTCATGCCGGATTACTTCAAGAGACTTTCTATATTGGCAGTGTTGTTCAGTCATTTATACATTTATATTGTGCATATTACTGTGGATCAAAGTCAAGGTGCCCGTGTATATATTGTGTTGCAGTCTCTCCCCGTGCACCTCCTCACATATATATTCAGTAGTACAACTTGCTAGTGGCAGACCACTGACTCCTGTTTACAGTTTCACCTGTTCCAGTATCCTCTCACATAGCAGTGGTATAACTTGCTAACGCAGACCACTGACTCCCCGGATACCTCCACTTGGATTCCATTCCTTCACTCAGACAGCGGTACAACTTGCTATCCGCAGACCGCTGACTCTCATCACCTCCTCGTTTCTGTTGGACATTCCTCCTCACTATAGCAGTGGTACAACTTGCTACCGCAGACCACTGACTACCTTCACGTGTCCTTTGTCCATACAGTTCCTCGTGTATTACTACCTCCATATTGCCAGTGCTGCTAGTCATAGACTTTCCTGAGCATCTCATCATCTGCTATTTCCTGTTCCGTGATCACCCTGCTACCAGAGTACCATATTACCACCTATACTGCTCTGGTAAGCCTATCACCTGGTGATCCCTGGGTAAAGACTCCTAGTGCCCGTGACAGTAAGATCAGGCCATGACAGACCCAGAGACGGAACCTACTGCTAAAGAGATGCTGCAGCATCTGGTCAGCCGTGTGGAGCAACAGGATGCTCGCCAACAGCTGTTACTTCAATGTTACCAATCATTAACCTCCCAAGGAACATCTGGACAGACTGTTACAGCTAATATTGAAGCTCCTGTGCTTTCCTCCGTTTCCCCAGTGCCATCCCAGGTGTCTACAGCTCCTACGCTTCACCTGCCTACTCCGTCAAAATATGACGGGGACCCCAAAACTTGTAGAGGTTTCCTTAACCAATGTTCAGTCCATTTTGAACTCCAACCTCAAAATTTTTCTACCCATCGTTCCAGAGTGGCCTATCTTATCTCATTGTTTTCTGGACAAGCCCTGGCTTGGGCCTCCCCTCTGTGGGAAAGAAACGATCCAATTCTACAAGATAGTGCCAAATTCATTTCCACGTTCCGAAGTGTGTTCGATGAACCAGGTCGTGTGACCTCCGCTGCTTCCAGCATTCTTCGTTTGCGACAAGGCTCCCATACAGTAGGACAGTATGTCATTCAATTTAGGATCTTAGCCTCTGAACTTCAGTGGAACACTGAAGCATTAGTTGCCGCCTTCTGGCAGGGGCTCTCCGATAAAATTAAAGATGCACTGACTACCCAAGAGCTTCCTTCGTCACTAGAAGAGTTGATCTCTCTTTGCCATCGTGTAGATATGAGATTTCGTGAAAGAGAGTCTGAGAAAACAACGGCTGTCAAAGCACCTCTTCGTTTAAACCCTCAATTTCGTCCAGCTCCATCCTCTGTGATTCCCATGGAGATAGGACGTTCCAAATTATCTTCAGAGGAGAGGAAACGAAGAGTAAAGAATAGACTCTGTATCTATTGTGCTGATTCCACGCATATGCTCAGCTCTTGCCCTAAGAGATCGGGAAATGCCAGGCCCTAACTAGTTCTGGAGAGGTGAAGTTAGGGTCCCTGGAGTCCTCTCCATTGTCTATGAAATCTAAAGTCTGCGCTTTCGATGTTACGATTTCCTTTGCTACCAAATCCTTTGAGTCACAGGCATTGATTGATTCCGGAGCAGCAGGAAATTTCATTTCTAAATCACTAGTGAATCAATGGTCCCTACCAGTGATCACTCTAAAAACACCCATTACTGTGACGGCTATAGATGGATCACGCCTCATCAATGGTCTCATCACCCAGAGTACGTCTCCAGTAACCCTTCAGATTGGTGTACTACACCATGAAGAAATTTCGTTTTTAATTCTTCCAGTTACGACAAGTCCGATTGTCTTAGGCCTTCCATGGCTTCAGTGTCACTCTCCCCAGATTGACTGGCGCACCCCTCAAGTTACGTCTTGGGGGTCTGAATGTCACCATCGTTGCCCCTCTCAAGTTATTCCTCTTAAAGTACAGCAATCTTCCATCTCATCTTCCTCCTCGGGACTCCCTCCTCAGTATGCTTCATTTGCCGATGTGTTTGATAAAGCTCAGTCTGAACGTCTTCCTCCTCATCGTTCTTGGGATTGTCCGATCGACCTTCTACCTGGCAAGACTCCTCCCAGGGGTCGGGTCTATCCTCTCTCGTTACCTGAAACTCAAGCCACATCTGAGTACATACAGGAGAATCTCCAGCGTGGGTTCATTCGACCTTCCACCTCTCCCGCTGGAGCTGGGTTCTTCTTCGTCAAAAAGAAGGATGGATCATTACGCCCTTGTATAGATTTTCGTGGACTCAACGCCATTACTATCAAGAATCGGTATCCCATTCCGCTGATCACTGAGCTATTTGATCGAATCAAGGGAGCTCGGATATTTACTAAGTTGGATCTTCGTGGTGCTTACAATTTAATTAGAATCCGTTCCGGTGACGAATGGAAGACCGCGTTTAACACCAGAGATGGGCATTATGAATATTTAGTAATGCCCTTCGGGCTGTGTAATGCCCCCGCTGTTTTCCAGGGTTTCATCAATGAGATCTTTCGGGACTTATTATATGTATGTGTCGTTGTCTACCTAGACGACATATTGATCTTCTCACAGGACCTGCCTTCTCATCACCAACATGTGGCAGAGGTCCTCTCCAGACTACGGAAAAACTCGTTGTTCTGTAAATTGGAAAAATGTTCATTCGAGTTACCCCAGATTCCATTCTTGGGGTATATAGTTTCCGGAGTTGGCCTGAAGATGGATCCAGACAAAGTAAATGCTGTACTACATTGGCCTCAGCCAACTACTCTTCGTGCCATCCAGCGTTTCTTAGGTTTTGCCAATTACTATAGACGCTTCATTCAAGACTTTTCATCCATTGCATCTCCCATTGTGGCCCTAACTCGGAAAGGGGCTAATACTAAGCAATGGTCATCTGAGGCTCTCCAAGCCTTTCAAATCCTCAAAGAGGCCTTCTCGTCTGCTCCCATTCTGCGACAGCCTGATGTGACACTCCCCTTCTTCCTTGAAGTAGATGCCTCTAATGTGGGCTTAGGAGCTATTCTCTCCCAACGCTCGGAGCAACAAAAATTACATCCTTGTGCCTTCTACTCTCGGGGTCTTCTGCCCGCAGAGAAAAATTATACTATCGGGGACAAGGAGTTGCTGGCCATCAAAGCTGCATTAGAGGAATGGAGATACTTGTTGGAAGGAGCTCGCCATCCGGTGACGATCTTCACGGATCATAAGAACTTGTCATATTTGCAATCTGCTCAATGCTTGAACCCTCGTCAAGCAAGATGGTCTCTTTTCTTTTCCCGTTTTGAATTAATTATAACCTTCAAACCAGCCGCTAAGAACAAGAAAGCTGACGCTCTATCTCGAGCTTTTGTGACGTCCTCTGATGTAGAAGAGGTTCCCAACCATGCTATTCTAGACCCCAAATGTATTTCTCTGGCTGCTTCATCCACCAAAATGCTACCATTTGGGAAGACCCTTGTGCCTCCTACTCTGAGGAGGAAAATCCTTTCGTGGTTCCATGCCTCTCGTTTTTCTGGACACGCCGGTGAACACAAGACCTTTGAGATTCTCTCTCGTAGTTACTGGTGGCCTTCAATGAGGAGAGACGTCAAAGAGTTTATTGCTTCCTGTGATTTATGTTCTCAGTTCAAATCCTCCCGCAGAACTCCAGCAGGGTTGCTGCGACCACTACCCATTCCGTCCAAGCCTTGGACCCATATTAGTATGGATTTCGTTACTGATTTGCCACCAAGTAAGAATCACAATACTATTTGGGTAGTGGTAGACAGATTTTCGAAGATGGCCCATTTCGTCCCTCTGTCCGGTTTACCTTCCTCGTCTACTCTGGCTGAACATTTCATTAAAGAAATCTTCCGCATCCATGGATGTCCGTCTGAGATTGTGTCGGATAGAGGAGTACAATTCGTTTCCAGATTCTGGCGGGCCCTTTGTAAAACCTTGGGCATACGATTAGCACTCTCATCGTCTTACCATCCGCAATCTAACGGACAAACGGAACGAGTCAATCAAGATCTTGAGACTTTTATTAGGATGTTCTCTTCAGCCAACCAAGACAACTGGGTAGAATTGCTCCCTTGGGCTGAATTCGCCCATAACAACATGTACCATGAGTCATCATCCAAAACTCCATTCTTTGTGGTCTACGGTCACCATCCGTCTTTTCCGGAATTTCCTGCCCTCCCGCCCACCCAAGTTCCTGCTGTGGAGACTGCTTGTCAGACCTTCAAAAATATCTGGTCTCAGGTCAAAACCTGTTTAAAGAAGACATCTAACAAATATAAGTCTTTCGCAGATAAGAAGAGGCGGGCTATTCCACCACTAAAAATTGGAGATCGTGTCTGGTTATCTACCAAAAATATTCGTTTGAAGGTTCCATCTATGAAATTCGCCCCTCGTTTTATTGGTCCATATAGGATCATTCAAGTTATCAATCCAGTATGTGTTAAACTTCTTCTTCCTAAGAATCTTCGGATTTCCAATGCCTTCCATGTGTCCTTGCTCAAACCTCTCATCATCAACCGTTTCTCGACTCCTCCCTCAGCACCGCAGCCAGTTCAAGTTCATCAGGAGGAGGATTTCGAGATTACTGAGGTATTGGATGCAAAAATTTCGCGAGGAGTCCTCCGTTTCCTCGTTCATTGGAAGGGCTTTGGTCCTGAAGAGCGTTCATGGATCAAAGCTGAAGATCTTAATGCTCCTGCCCTTCTGAAGAAGTTTTATTCCAAAAATCCGGACAAGCCCGGTTCCAGGCGTTCTGTGCCCACCTTTAAAAGGGGGGGTACTGTCACTCACCGGACTGTGAGTGCTTCTTCCCGGACATTTAGGAACCGTGGCCGTCCTCCATCATGAGGGACTGCGCATGCGCAGCCCTTTCTATACCTCCAGTGTATGTTCCTTTAAACTTAATTGGCAGATCAGGCAACCTCCCTATATTAAGCACCTGTGGTCATCACCACATTGCCTGATCTTGGAGTCTCATTCCCCATGAGTCTCTGAAGGTGTTCCTGTGTTTCCTTGTTTATTCGGCCCTGCTGATTCCTGTGGTTCCCATACCACTTCTACCATCTACTGTATCATCGTGACTGTGAGCTGATTCCTATCCGCTGCCTCCGTGCACTACGGTCTTCTAATCACTTCAACTCTACCATGTATCATTGGGACTGTTAGCTGATGCCTATCCGCTGCCTCCGTGCATTACAGGCTTCAACCACATCCACTCACCTGTTCATGATTGTGACTGCCGGCTGATTCCTATCCGCTGCCTCCGTGCACTACAGGCTTCAACCTGCAACTCGTCTGTGTTTCATCATCGTGACTGTTTGGCTGATTCCTATCCGCTGCCTCCGTGCACTACAGTCTTCAACCTGCAACTCGTCTGTGTTTCATCATCGTGACTGCTAGCTGATTCCTATCCGCTGCCTCCGTGCACTACAGTCTTCAACCTGCAACCCGTCTGTGTTTCATCGTGACTGTTTAGCTGATTCCTATCCGCTGCCTCTGTGCGCTTCAGTCTTCAGTCCTTGTCTACTCTACCGTGTTTCCTTGAGTCTGCTGCCACTATTGCTACCCGCTACTCTCCGTGATCATCTGTTCCAGTTCAACTCTGCTCCGGTGTCCCATCGTTACTGCACCTGCTGGTTGCTATTGGTTACCTCCGTGTTCCCGCAGAGACCCGCTGCTGTTACTTCTCAGCGCTACTCATCCATCTACTGCTGATCCGCTCTCCACGCCTTCCTGTGTTCCCTGCTGGTCTACCTACCTGTGCGCTGCACCTGCTAGACCCCTGCTTCACCCATCCAGGGACTTGTATCCTGCTGGCCTCCTGCCCTTCAGGTGTCTCTGCACTCCTGTCTGACTGCCTTCTCCTGAACCACGGTATGCATACTTCCCATTGACTGTGCTGTGTATTGCATACCTTGCTGGACTGTGTTGGTTCTCCTCTGGAGTGTACTATCCGCTGAGTCTTTTGCCATCATTGACTGTGTTGGTTCTCCTCTGGAGTGTACTATCTGCTGACTCTACTGCCATCATTGACTGTGTTATCTCATGCCGGATTACTTCAAGAGACTTTCTATATTGGCAGTGTTGTTCAGTCATTTATACATTTATATTGTGCATATTACTGTGGATCAAAGTCAAGGTGCCCGTGTATATATTGTGTTGCAGTCTCTCCCCGTGCACCTCCTCACATATATATTCAGTAGTACAACTTGCTAGTGGCAGACCACTGACTCCTGTTTACAGTTTCACCTGTTCCAGTATCCTCTCACATAGCAGTGGTATAACTTGCTAACGCAGACCACTGACTCCCCGGATACCTCCACTTGGATTCCATTCCTTCACTCAGACAGCGGTACAACTTGCTATCCGCAGACCGCTGACTCTCATCACCTCCTCGTTTCTGTTGGACATTCCTCCTCACTATAGCAGTGGTACAACTTGCTACCGCAGACCACTGACTACCTTCACGTGTCCTTTGTCCATACAGTTCCTCGTGTATTACTACCTCCATATTGCCAGTGCTGCTAGTCATAGACTTTCCTGAGCATCTCATCATCTGCTATTTCCTGTTCCGTGATCACCCTGCTACCAGAGTACCATATTACCACCTATACTGCTCTGGTAAGCCTATCACCTGGTGATCCCTGGGTAAAGACTCCTAGTGCCCGTGACAGAGGGGCTCAACAAGGAAAGTGAAGAGCGCACAAGGATAAACCAGGTTCAGTAAGGGTGTGTTCATTAAATTGTCAGTGATGTAGACCTGGACACATATCCATATAAATTGTCAGAATTCATATCTCTAACGGGTGCTGGTGCTAGAAGACGCAATGATGACGACAATTGGCAGGACTAGCAAGTTGCTTCTGATTTGCTTATTGCATCACTCAGCTATTTGATTTTTGAAAGGGAAAACAGATGTTAGTAATTTTTTTTAAATTTAATTTGTATTTGTATTTTGTATTTGTGTCTATATGTCAATATATTTTAAATGGAAAATGCGAATTTCATATTTATTGTAAATGGTCTAGACACAATTCTTTCTTGTGTATATAATACTTCATTAAATTATTTTATTATGCACAAATAATATAATTTAGCTTTAGCATTTACTACTTACACTGTCAAACCACATATATATGCTATCCCCAAGTTTTCTCTACACTATTTTGTGCCCTATGTACTGTATACACACTTGTTACTAATGATGTAAACCTGGTGCATATAGCAGTTGTGTAAAGCTAGCCATACTGTGACAAGCATCCGACTCCAGTGGCGCACGCAGGGGAGGGGGGGGGTTTCTGGTTCTTCAGAAACCCCTCCACTCCAGGAACCAACGGTACTGTACAGCAGCTGCGGCGCTGTCAAGGAAGCGTCCGCGGCAGTGCTGTATTGTAGTATAATACAGCACTGCCGCGGATGCTTCTTGACAGCGCCGTGGCTGCTGTAGAATTCAGATTCGCCGAAATGGAGCTGCTGCGCTCTATTTTTTTTTGGGGGGGGCGGAAACCCCCCCTTCTAAATCCTGCGTTCGCCCCTGGACTCATCATATACACATAAATGTGAATTTTCATGCATGCTTCTTATACTGCTAACTTTCGGGGCAGAAATGCATCCCTTTTGTGTTTAAGAAAACTTTTTTTTGCTTTCCTTTGCCAAAAATCTACAAAAACACATTTGAAAATGGCCATCTTCTGCCATTCTATTCATTAAGTACTCCTTATAGTTGCTATAGAAATATTTGGTGTGTTTAGGTCAAATTACTTAACAGTAACAATAATTTATTGAATATGAATTGTATCACAGTAGTGTCACTTATCTCTTTTTTAAATAATGTGAAGGCATATAGAACATAGAAAACACATATTATACATTGCCATATACAGTAATTCAATCTCACTTTTTTGTTTACTTCAAAGGAATTGGAAAGTACTAATATTTAATTTGACGGTTGAAATTGAGGTTTTCAATTGAAACTAAAGATGGAGGAATTTTTGACCATACTATACTAAAATAAAATCTGTTTTTTTTATGTGGGCTCAGCAGTACTATGTACATATATTCCAACCATTGTGATTTAGAACAATATGCCATCACCCTTTGAACAAAGAGATTTATGCAATTTGTCCTACAACTCCCTACTCATGTGGTATTCATTCATTGTCTTATATGTTTCTCGGAATAGTTCACTGTAATATGGAAATATATTATTTTTAATATGAAAATTTTCTCATTAAATGAAGGATTTTTTTAATCTCAATCCACCCATCCCCATTTAATAAATTACATTTCAACTGTTATTGAAAACTTATATTTACGATGTGACCAGGAAAAAAGATGAGCTGCCAGATTTGGAAGGTCTTTATTCTTTTAATAAAATATTTTTTATATTACGTTTCATGTGAAGAACATAGGGTTAGTTAACAAGCAATCTAGTATAGGCATTTTGTACAACAAAGTGGAAGATATAAAATCTCTCTGCCACACAATGGGGTCATGGTAATTTTTCCTCAGGTTTTGGATGAGATTTTCTTTGTTATCATCATCATCATCAACATTTATTTATTTAGTGCCAGCAACTTCCGTAGTGCTTTTGGGGGACAAACACAATAATATACAATATTGGGAAATATCTGCAAAGAGGTAAGAAGGCCCTACACTCAAGCTTACAATCGAAGGGACAATGGGAGTTTGATACATGAGGTTAAAACTAGAGATGAGCACACTCAAATTTTGTGAATCCGAGCCCACCCGAACCTTTCCGATCCGAGTCGGATCCGAGACAGATTCGGGTATTGGCGCCAAATGAAAACTTGAAACCGAAGCTCTGAGTCATAATCCCGCTGTCGGATCTCGCGATACTCGGATCCTATAAATTCCCCGCTAGTCGCCGCCATCTTCACTCGGGCATTGATCAGGGTAGAGGGAGGGTGTGTTAGGTGGTCCTCTGTCCTGGTAGATCTCGTGCTGTGCTGTTTAGTTCTGTGCTGTGCTATTTAGTTCTGTGCTGTGCTGTGCTGTGTTCTGCAGTATCAGTCCAGTGGTGCTGTGTGCTGTGCTCTGTCAATTTTGAGTTCAGTGGTGCTGCTGGGTCCTGTGCTGTGTCCTGTTCAGTCCAGTGGTGCTGTGTCCTGTGCTCTGTGCTTCTAAGGGCATAGTTATTTCCCCATTATTCCCAAGTGTTTTAAAAAATAAAAAAAAGTTATTAAAAAAAATACCATAAAAATAAATAATTAAAAAAAAAATTAATTACAACAAAATTTGCAAAACAAATCCTGCAGTATAAGCCCATTGGTACTGCAATATTACCAAGTTCACTGATTCAACAGTAAAAGTCCAGTGGTGCTGTGTGCTGTGCTCTGTCAATTTTGAGTTCAGTGGTGCTGCTGGGTCCTGTGCTGTGCCCTGTTCAGTCCAGTGGTCCTGTGTCCTGTGCTCTGTGCTTCTAAGGGCATAGTTATTTCCCCATTATTTTTTTATTGTTTAAAAAATAAAAAAAAATACAAAAAAATAATTTAAAAAAAAATTAATTACAACAAAATTTTCAAAACCAATCCTGCAGTATATAAGCCCATTGGTACTGCAATATTATATTACCAAGTTCACTGATTCAGCAGTATAAGTCCAGTGGTACTGCTATTACAAAGTTCACTGATTCAGCAGTATAAGTCCAGTGGTACTGCTATTACAAAGTTCACTGATTCAGCAGTGTATAAGTCCAGTGGTACTGCTATTACAAAGTTCACTGATTCAGCAGTATAAGTCCAGTGGTACTGCTATTACAAAGTTCACTGATTCAGCAGTATAAGTCCAGTGGTACTGCTATTACAAAGTTCACTGATTCAGCAGTGTATAAGTCCAGTGGTACTGCTATTACAAAGTTCACTGATTCAGCAGTATAAGTCCAGTGGTACTGCTATTACAAAGTTCACTGATTCAGCAGTGTATAAGTCCAGTGCTACTCTCCTGTGCCGCATATAATTTTTAAAGGCTTTGCCGAGTGTGTGTGGCTTAGGGGTATGCTCTCTTGTGCTACATATAATGGAAAACAAAAATTTGGAGGATAAAGTAGGGAAAGATCAAGACCCACTTCCTCCTAATGCTGAAGCTGCTGCCACTAGTCATGACATAGACGATGAAATGCCATCAACGTCGTCTGGCAAGCCCAATGCCCAATCTCCTAGTACAGGGCATGTAAAATCTAAAAAGTCCAAGTACTCAAAAAATAGCAAAAAGAGAAACTTAAAATCATCTGAGGAGAAACGTAAAGTTGGCAATATGCCATTTACGACACGTAGTGGCAAGGAACGGCTTAGGCCCTGGCCCGTGTTCATGACTAGTGGTCCAGCTTCACCCAAGGATCTAAGCCCTCCTCCTCCCCCCCTACAAAAAATTTAAGAGAGTTATGCTGTCAGCAACAACAAAACAGCAAAGAACTCTGCCTTCTAAACAGATGACATCACAAATCCCCAAGGCGAGTCCAAGGGTGTTGTTGGTTGTGAACCCTGACCTTCCCATCACTGTACAGGAAGAGGTGACTCCATCCAGCATTTGCAGCACGCCCTCTGCATATGCTGGAAGGATCACCCACAGTCCAGTTACAGATTTGGCTAATGAAGGTGTGAATGTTGTACACCGGGAGGAGGATATTGATGTAGCTGGCGCTGAGGAGGATGTTGATGATTATGATGCAGACAGATACCAAATTGCCTTTCTCAATTTCTATTTATATTCTAGATTATATAACGGCTGAATAGTTTTCTAGTTTACTCCTAGTGGAGAGGGGATCTGATGCAGACAGATACCAAACTGCCTTTGTCCATTTCTTTGTATATTTGAATTTCTAGTTCTACAGTCTGTGCAGGCTGCTTTATTTATATTCAATTACAAGTGTAGGGCGGTGGGGGGGGTGGGGGGGGCATAGATAGCCACCAAAGTAACGTGGTCCATTTAATTTCACTTTCTAGCTCCACAGTCTGTGCAGCCTGCTTGGAAGTTTGGAAGCCCCTGTACAAACTGGCTCTTTTTTTTAACTGAGTTGTCCCCCCTCCAGTGTGTACTCGGAAAGAGTTTTTAGTGCAGCGGGGAACCTGGTCAGTGAGTGGCGAAGGAGGTTGCTTCCTCACAACGTTGAAAAAATAATGTTTATAAAAATGAATAATCAATTCCTCAATGAAGTACAGCACTGCCCTCCAGATAGTACAGAGGGACCTGTGGTTGTGGAGTCCAGTGGGGACGAATTGATAATGTGTGAGGAGGAGGAAGTACACACTGTAGGGGGAGAGGAATCAGAGGTTGAGGATGAGGACGACATCTTTCCTCAGTAGAGCCTGTTTTGTTTGTATAGGGAGAGATGAATTGTCTTTTTGGTGTGGGGGCCCAAACAAACCAATCATTTCAGCCACAGTTGTTTGGTAGGCCCTGTCGCTGAAATGATTGGTTTGTTAAAGTGTGCATGTCCTATTTCAACAACATAAGGGTGGGTGGGAGGGCCCAAGGACAATTCCATCTTGCAACTATTTTTTTGGCATTATGTGACCATTCAACAGTCATTTGCCATGTTCAAAAAGTAAAAGAAAATGCCAACAAATTCAATAAATTAAATCAAAAGTTAAATGCCCTGTCATTATTTAAAACAAGAGGTTTTTGATGTGCTAGAATTAGTGTAGTTTTAAGATGTTATAAACACTACACTTGGAACTTGGAGGAGGTATTGTGGCCCGGTATCAAACTGGGTACCGGGGCCACCCCACTACGCAGTCCAGATACTAATTTGGTGGAATTCTGACCAGTTGAGGGTGTATTTATTTTATTGTGGCCCAGGTATCAAATTGGGTACCGGGGCCACCCCAATACGCAGTCCAGATACTTGTTTGGTGGAATTCTGACCAGTTGAGGGTGTATTTATTTTATTGTGGCCCAGGTATCAAATTGGGTACCGGGGCCACCCCAATACGCAGTCCAGATACTTGTTTGGTAGAATTCTGACCAGTTGAGGGTTTTATTATTATATTGTGGGGACCACTCTATACCACACTACCACTCTATACCACTCTATTTAATACTTTAATTATATTTAATACTTTAATTCTATTACTAATTCCCATAAAGAGGAACTGCCGCTTCTATTTATTTAATACTTTAATTCTATTAGTAGTTACCATAAAGAGGAACAAATTAAACAAATTTTACAAAAAGTATAATATGACTTACAAACACTACACTTGAAAGATGGTGCCTTTAAATGAAAAAGTCAGTCTTCATTGCACGAATATGTGCAACAGGTTCAGTTTTTTGGTTTACAAAGTCAACCAATAACACTTCGACCCTGTCCGTCTTTAACATACTTGATGGGATCTCAATGATGAATGGTCTGTACCATGGTTGGAGGAGGTATTGTGGCCCCGGTACCAAATTGGGTACCGGGGCCACTCCACTATGCAGTCCAGATAGAGGTGTATCAGATATTAAACAACGTTGACTGTTGCTGCAAATTTTTTAAATAATATTGTGGGGAACACTACACTACGCAGTCCATAAACTTTTTGGGTGGAATTCAGACCCGTGGAGGGTTTTTTAATAATATTGTGGCCCCGATAAAAAATTGTGTACCGGAGCCACCCCACTACGCAGTCCAGAACCTTTTTTTTGGGAATTCAGACCCGTGGAGGGTTTTTTAATTATATTGTGGTGACCACTCCTCTACACAGTCCAGATACATTTATTGGTGCGAATCATACAAGTTCAGTGTTTTTAATTTATATTGTGGTGACCCACTCCTCTATGCAGTCCAGGTACATTATTGGTGCGAATCATACAAGTTCAGGGTTTTTAATTAATATTGTGGTGACCCACTCCTCTACGCAGTCCAGGTACACTATTCGGTGCGATTCTTCATACCAGTTGATGGTTTTCTTATTATATATATTGTGGTGACCCACTCCTCTACGCAGTCCAGGTACATTATTGGTGCGAATCATACAAGTTCAGAGTTTTTAATTTATATTGTGATGACCCACTCCTCTACGCAGTCCTGGTACATTATTCGGTGCGATTCTTCATACCAGTTGATGGTTTTCTTATTATATATATTGTAATGACCCACTCCTTTACGCAGTCCAGGTACATTATTGGTGTGAATCATACAAGTTCAGGGTTTTTAATTTATATTGTGGTGACCCACTCCTCTACTCAGTCCAGGTACATTTTTCGGTGCGATTCTTCAAACCAGTTGATGGTTTTCTTATTATATATATTGTGGTGACCCACTCCTCTACGCAGTCCAGGTACATTATTGGTGCGAATCATACAAGTTCAGGGTTTTTAATTTATATTGTGGTGACCCACTCCTCTACGCAGTCCAGGTACATTTCTTCGGTGCGATTCTTCATACCAGTTGATGGTTTTCTTATTATATATATTGTGGTGACCCACTCCTCTACGCAGTCCAGGTACATTATTGGTGCAAATCATACAAGTTCAGGGTTTTTAATTTATATTGTGGTGACCCACTCCTCTACGCAGTCCAGGTACATTATTCGGTGCGATTCTTTATACCAGTTGATGGTTTTCTTATTATATATATTGTGGTGACCCACTCCTCTACGCAGTCCAGGTACATTATTGGTGCAAATCATACAAGTTCAGGGTTTGTAATTTATATTGTGGTGACCCACTCCTCTACGCAGTCCAGGTACATTATTCGGTGCGATTCATACCAGTTGATGGTTTTCTTATTATATATATTGTAGTGACCCACTCCTCTACGCAGTCCAGGTACATTATTGGTGCGAATCATACAAGTTCAGGGTTTTTAATTTATATTGTGGTGACCCACTCCTCTACGCAGTCCAGGTACATTATTCGGTGCGATTCATACCAGTTGATGGTTTTCTTATTATATATATTGTGGTGACCCACTCCTCTACGCAGTCCAGGTACATTATTGGTGCGAATCATACAAGTTCAGGGTTTTTAATTTATATTGTGGTGACCCACTCCTCTACGCAGTCCAGGTACATTTCTTCGGTGCGATTCATACCAGTTGATGGTTTTCTTATTATATATATTGTGGTGACCCACTCCTCTACGCAGTCCAGGTACATTATTGGTGCGAATCATACAAGTTCAGGGTTTTTAATTTATATTGTGGTGACCCACTCCTCTACGCAGTCCAGGTACATTATTCGGTATGATTAAGACCAGTTGATGGTTTTCTTATTATATTGTGGGGACCACTCCACTACGCAGTCCAGAAAGATACCTCGTTGCAAAGTTTTGGACTAATAACTATATTGTGAGGTGTTCAGAATACATGGTAAGTTAGTGGAAATGCTTGTTATTGAATGTTATTGAGGTTAATAATAGCGTAGGAGTGAAAATAAGCCCAAAAACTTGATTTTTGAACTTTTTATGCTTTTTCAAAAAAAATCTGAATCCAAAACCTTAAATCCGAACCAAAACCTTTCGGCAGGTGTTTTGCGAAACAAATCCGAACCCAAAACATCACGGAAATCCGAATCCAAAACACGAGACACCAAAAGTCGCCGACCAAACTGTCCAGCGCTGGGAATAAACCTTCTGCCTATACACAATTACTCTCTATAAAATACACACTTGAGTAAAAATGCACAAGTTTATTGGAAAAACACATCTCTAGTTAAAACTACATATTGCATTTCGGTCCAGCCAGATTACAAAGGTAAAAGTAATTTGTATGCTATATAATCCAGTGACACACCAATATTGGTAAGGGGTCAGAGGGTTGTTGTCTTGTGGGAATTGTGCAATAGGTGGTAATAGGGTAAACTAGTAAGGTTAAGAATGTGGTTGAGGAATATTATAAGCTTGCCTGAAGAGGTGGGATTTCTGATAACTCTTGAAGGTTAGGAGACCAGCGGAATGTTTTACTGTGCAAAGGAGGGAACTCTATAGAGTGGGTGCAGCTCGAAAAAAGTCCTGTAACGGGGAATGGGAGCATGTGAAGACTGGAAGAGAGATGCAGATCTTGTGCAGAGCAGAGGTGTTGAGTTGGGTGTTGAGTTGGGAGAGGATATGTATGCTGGTGCAATTTTGTTGATGGCTTTGTAGGTTAGAAGAAGTATTTTATAATGGATTCAGTAAAAAACAGGCAACCAATATAGAGACAGATAGAGTGGCTTTGCAGTGGATGAACAATTTGCATGGAAAATCAATCTAACAGCTGCATGCAAACAATATTGTAGGGGTTTGAGTCTGTATTGGTGAAGACCTGTAAGGAGGGAATTCAAATAGTCAATGCGGGAGATGATGAGTGCATGAATTAGGGTTTTTGCAAAAGATGAGTACATATTCTGCATTTTTTTTTTAAATGTATGCAATATGATTTAAATATAAAGTCAGGTAGGTAACTTCTCTTAGTGGGAATGTTATTAACTCTGTTTTTGAAAGCTTGAGTTTGAGTTCGCGAGAGGATATCCAAGATGAAATGGCAGAAAGACAATCAGTAACGTGGAACAACACAGATGGTGAGAGATCAGGAGAGAATAGATAAATTTGTGTATCATTTGCATAGATACTTAAATCCTAAGGTGCTTATTAGTTTCCTTAGAAAAGTGGTATAGCGAACAGCAGATGATCTAGTACTGAGTCTCGTGGGCTCCAACTGATAAAGGAAGTGGGCCAGAGGTGTATCCAGAGATATTAACACTGAAAGAGTGGTTAGAAAGGTAGGATGAAAACCAGGATAGGACAGTGTTTTGCAGACCTAGGGGTTGTAGCGTTTGTTTGGGAAGAGACAAGTGTCAAATACAGCAGAAAGATCTAGGAGAATTAGAAGAGAGTAATGGGCTTTAGTTTTAGCAGTGATCAAATAGTTGACAACCTTATTCAACACAGTCTCTGTGGAGTGTTGAGAGCAAAAGCCTGACTGAAGAGGATCCAATATGTTGTTTGTGGAAAGGAAGCATGTGAGATGAGTTTAAATAAGTCTCTCTAGAGGCTTGCAGTGGAATGGAAGCTGAGAGTTTGGATGGTAGTTTGAGAGAGAGAGTTTGGGTCAGAATTTTGTTTTTTAGAATAGGAGTGATCACTGTGTGCTTGAATAATGATGAGAAGATACCATTAGACAGAGAGAGATTACAGATTTTAGTTAGTTGTGGATTGAGCACAGGATACATAGATCTCCCAACTTGTGAGGGTATAGGATCAACAGGACAGGTAGGAAGATAAAAAATTTATGGGATCAAATGAAGAGTGGGTGTCAGAGGGAAGGAATTGGAAGGAATTGAGCTGATTGCTTGTTGAAAAAGATGATACCATTTCTAGTCTGCTCTTATCAATCTTGTAAATGAAGTAGGGAGCATGATCCTGGGGACTGATATTAGTCGGAGACTTTGGAGTGGGAGGGTTGAGAAGATATTTAAATGTGCTAAAATTGCATTTGGGGTTAGGAACCAGAGCAGAAATGAGCGATTGGAACTATGTTTGTTTTGCAGTGTCCAGAGCATTTTGATAGGAGTGATAGATAGAAGTGTATGTGAAGAAATCATTAGAGGTACAAGATTTACTAGTGACGTTCTGACTTATGGGAGCACCTTTGAAGATTTTGTGTTACTTTAAAGTGCCATGGCTGACTTCAAAGACGATGTGAAGTATGAAGCGTCGCTGGAGCCACACAATCAAGGGCTCTTGCTAGGTTTTGGTGAAAGGAGGTACTGCCTTATCAGGGAAGGAGAATGTAGAGATTCGGGAGATAAGGGGGTAAATGTAACTTGCAGCTAAAATTTAAAGCGGCGATGGCTTGTAAAGGCAAGTTTGCCTTTACAAGCCTAAAAGGGGCACACATGGTGTGACTATTTTATGACAAGAGGAGGGTGATATCCTCCCTTGGGGTCCTGCTTGTAGCATATTAAGACAGGGCGGTTAGGACACTGGCTCCATCTGAGCCGGATTGTAAGTAAAGCAAAGTGACTGCTTGAACCAATAGCTTCCAATTGATCTGTGCAACCAGATCATGGTCACAGCCCTCTATTGCTTGGCACCTGGTTTTTCAGATGCTGCATGCTCAGCCCATGGTCCCAAAAAGCAGCTGCACAAGGGTCCAAGAATTCTGTTGTGGTCCTGTCTCCAGTAGATGTTTTGAGCTTCATAAAAGACCTCCACAGTGATTTTTCCCACTTGATAGACAACTTTTTTTAAAGAGATGGGAGTAAACTGGAGTCCAATAGGACACGTCTGCTAAAATACTGAACTATAATCAAAGTTTAGAAATACACAAAAAAGTTAAAATATAATACACACCATTTAATCAGATGCATGGATGTATATAATGTGCAAAAACACCTGGTAATCCCATGATATCCAGATACTTTATTTGGCCTAAGAATTGGTATGTTTTCTGGACTGTTTGTCTGGCACATGAGATTAAGCAGTTCAGTTCCTGATGGAGGAGATTAACCACGGTCCTGCTACTTTTTGATTGCCCAGATTGTTTATGAAGCTGTTCGCCAAATGAAATTTGTATAACTACATGCCTGCTAAACCTCACTAGTTTCTATTGAAAATGGCCCTGCAAATGTCTGCACATGTGGAACTTTTAAAAGTTAATTATCACTTTATTATAAATTATTTTATTGAAGTAACGCATAGTAGTAGTATTTTTAAAAGATCAAAAAAATACAGAGAGTCAACAGCATAGTAAAAATTACTTTTCATTTTCTCTAGGTAGATGGTTACTGCTTAAAATGCTGGTTCTCTAAGAAATCACCACTGAAAACCCAAAAGCAGCAGAAAAAATTAAAACATAATATTGTCCTTTTATTATTACCTTTTATTTATAAGGTGCCACAAAGGGTCCAGAGCACAAAATACAAAATTACATTATAAACAAACAGCCACGAGTTATATCAGAAGTGCTGAAACTACCTACAGAAAACTACCTACGGATTACACAGTGAGCATAAAGTGACTAGTTGTACAGTACATTTGGGTGACCAGAGAAGGGATGGGACAAGTCAGGGAGCATACCAGCATAAAGCATGGGGATGAAAACCAGGGCACGAGATGTTGAGATTTGAGTCTTAAAAACTGAACAGATGGTGCATGTCGGTGCACAAATGTGGATAGGATATAGTAGGCATGAAAACACGAGGAAAGTAGGGAATGCTCGTGAGAGCTTACAATCTAAAAAGGTAGACCTTTAGGTATAATTATTAACATTTATTTATATAGAACCAGCATAATTCACAGTGCCTTACATTTGGGAACATACATAGTAATAAAACAATAGTGGGTCTAAACAAAGAGAATTATCAGGACACTTTGATATAAAAAGTAGTATGATCTTTTCATTGCAATTTCTACACATAATATAGTACTGTAAAGAAAAGCTGCAAATGAGAAAACAGCTTTGCTGAACGTTTGCCACATGTAACTTTAATTTATACAGGTAAGTAAAATAACATGTCTAATATTTCCCTGTCAGCAAAGAAAAAATAGAGATCTAAACTATAAAACCATCTTGGCACAATTAAGTTGCACATAGCATGTTTCAAATAGATTGATTCTTGACTTAGCAGATGGCAAGGAGTGTGGACGACATCATCTACCTTCGGTCTGGGAAAGTGGCGCTGGGCAGCGACATGATAGCTCGACTCCACTCTCCTAGCCCATAAATGACATTGTGCTGCAGCAAACGACAGCTTCACAGGTGAGAGCTGCTTCTCCTCCATGTCAGCAGCCGATGCTCCATGTAGAGTAACAGGGATATTATAAACACTGAATGAGTGAGATGATGGTACTTATCTGGGACCTGATTCATCTGTAGATGCAACTCCCTTTGCGTGCCATATCTTGCGAGAATTAACTCTGCACATGCTCGGAAATGGTCTTTACGCCAATGAACACAATTGCATGCAACTCATATCTGAACTCAAATGACACCTAGTACTGCCTGCGACTTAAAGTATGGAACGGAGGAGGGTAGGGGCAGATGAATTTAGGCAATGTAGAGTAAGCACGTGCTGAGGGTGTGCCAAGGCAGATGCGGCCGGTTCTATTTAGTACGTGATTTTTGGCCATATTATTTGCAGCAGTCTTTGTTTTAAAAACTGCATGTATGTGTGCCACTAGATAGAACAGAACATGTGTATAAGTAAGAGAAACTATAAAAACGGACTGTATGTACCATACGCATTAAGAACAACCTTTATGTATTTAGTGTAAAAAAAATAAATCTATAAATTCATACTGTTTTAAAACACATATGTTTATTAATGAGCATAATATCATGAGATGGAGATATATATATATACATATTACAGATAGATAGATATATATGTGTTCTGATGGAACTTGATATTGCTCATATAAATGCACATGTCATGTAGTGTGTTCTGTCTGTTAGCATATGACAAGCACTGTTTAGTCAGAGAATACTTATATCCATATTCAAACCTGTCTTGAAATCTACTTGGATTTGAATACGGGCGCATAGACGCTCAAGTTCCACACTTGTTTTAAAAACACAACTTGCGTGCAGGTTGCATTTAAAGATTTATTAGGCCCTTAATCTTTTAGGCATCCCTAACCATAACCTAGACGTCTGTCTAAGTTAGAGATGGTCACTGACCCCCGTGTTTTGGTTTTGGATTCGGTTTTTGATCTGGATTACCGTCGTGTTTTGGTTTTGGTTTTGCAAAACCGCCATTGCGTGTTTTGGTTTTGGTTTTGTTTTGCTATTTTGCTGGAAAATCAATGTTTTTGGGCCTAAAATAACCCAATTTAGTGCTCCAACTGTTTCAGAGATAAGTAATCTAATTGTAGAGGTAATATATCATCCAAAAAACAGTTTAATTCCTGGTAGGTAGGCCTTCATTTATTCTACACACAAAACAGATTGTCTTCCTCTCCATCTATGCATATTGGCAATGCAGCCATCGTCTTTGGATGTATATTACACCCTACACTTATAGTTAAATATGTAAAGAAATGGAAAAAGGCAGTTTGCTTTCTGTCTCTATAGGCCCCCCTCCACTTGTTTAAAAAAACAAAAAAATTCAGCCGTTATAGACTGTACAATATTAATTGAAATGGACAAAGCCAGTTTGGTTTCTGGCTCTATAGGCCCCCCTCCACTTCTCGAAAATACAAAAAAATTCAGCCGTTATAGACTGTACAATATTAAGAGAAATGGACAAAGCCAGTTTGGGGTCACTCTGTCTATGACACCCTACCCTTAAGGAGAAATTGCCCAAACAGCAGCCTTTCAAGACGGTACGTGATATGGAAATGCCACAAGTCTCTTTCCTCTTTGGGGGTAGATTGCACCCTACACTTACATAGAAAGTTTTAAAAAGATGTTATCGTCATCATCTTTAGCTTCATCCTCACCCTCATCAGTGTGTACATCATCATCACAGACTATCAAATTCATCGCCGCTTGAATCCGCCATTAGAGATCAGTCAGTGCTTGGATGTCTTGGATGGTGAAGGCCTTCCTTGTGGAAGATGTAGTTCATTTTTACAAACATAATTTTCTCCACATTTTTGGGAAGTAACCTTCTACGGCGATCACTGACTAAGTTCCCTGCTGTGCTGAACACTCGTTCAGAGTACACACTGGAGGGTGGGCAGCTTAAGTATTGCAAAGCAAGTTTCTACATGGGTTTCCAAATGGCCTGCTTTTCTTCCCAGTAAGAAAAGGGACTGTCTGACATTTCCATATCAATTACCTCTTGAAAGTAATCCTCCACCATCCTTTGCATGTTTATACTCATATTAGATGGAGTTATGGGCAAAGTGACAAATTATTTGAAAAATCCTTCAAACCAGCCCAGATGTTAAATTGTTCTGGTCTGCCCCCTGCATCTTCCCTGCTTCTTTTTGGGAAATTTAATCTTTTACGAGCAGCAGCAGCTTGAGAAAGTGAAGGAGGACACGTCGTCAAGCCGAGCCCCAGTTCAGCGGCCAACTTGCTGAGCAATAGCTCCTTGCAGAAGATCACATCTCGCTCATTTACAAGTAAAGACTCAATGTAGGTCTTAAACCTTGGATCAAGCACAGTGGCCAAAACATACTGATCCGAGTTCAAGATCTTAATAACTCGAGGATCATTGTAAAGCGAATTAAGTAATTGATCGACAAGGCCAACATACTTTGCTGAATTGCTTGCTTTCAGCTCCTCCTTCATTTTCTCAAGCTGCTTTACCAATAGTCTAATTAAAGGAATGACTTGGCTCAAACTAGCAGAGTCTGCACTCACCTCACACGTCACAACTTCAAATGGTTTCAGCACCTTGCACAGTACTGAAAGCATTCCCCACTGTGCAAGAGTGAAATACATCCCCCCTCCTTTCCCAATGTCATGGCTTGTGCAATATGCTTAGATGGCTTTGCGCTGTTCCTCCATCCTCTGAAGCATGTAAAGGGTGGAATATCACCTAGTTACCACCTCTTGCTTAAGTTGGTGGCAGGGCAAGTTAAACTGCTCTTGGAGCTGCTGTAATCTCCTACATGCTGTGGCTGAATAACTGAAATGGCCTGAAATTTTATGGGCCACCGAAAGCATCTCCTGCACCTCACGGTTATTTCGTAGGAAGCTCTGCACCACCAAGTTGATGGTGTAAGCAAAACAGGGAATGTGTTGGAAATCACCTAGCTGTAATGCTCACACTATATTGTTGGCGTTATCAGAAATGACATACCCTGGGGAGAGTCCAAGTGGTATAAGCCATGTATCAATCACATCTCTCAGTTTGCGTAACAAATTGTCAGCTGTATGCCTGTTAGTGAAGCCAGTTATACAAAGAGTGGCCTGCCTGTGACAAATGTTACGTAGTGGTATACATGCTGCTGCTGTTCCTGCTGGTGAAGGTGAATGACCAATCCAGTGGAGCTGTTACAGTCATATAGTCTTTGGTTTGGCCACTTACACTTGTCCACATATCTGTGGTTAAGTGGACAGTGGGCAGAATGGCATTTTTCAGCGCAATCTCTACATTTTTACACACTTTTTGGTATAGTTGTGGAATTGCTTTACGGGAGAAATGGTGTTGCGATGGAATTCTGTAACGCGGACACAAAACCTCAATTAACTGTGAAAAACCAGCTGTGTTTATTGTGGAGATTGAACGCAGATCTAACACTAACATTGCAGCCATGGCATCTGTGATTCGCTTCCTGAATGGGTGACTGCTGTCATATTTGCTTCCCTTCGCAAATGATTGTTTCACAGTTAATTGCAGAAATGTAGGACCGCTCATTTTCTTGACCTGCCTCTGGGATGACGATTCACCCCCAGCAGCAGCAACAGCAGCAGCAGTGGGACTAACGCTTTCTTCAGAGGAATTAATAATAGTGCAGGAGTCATACAGCCTTAAGTGGGATGCCGGGCTAACTCCGAGCGCTACTGAGGATATTAATGAGGATGGTGTGGTGGGTGTATTTTGTCGCCGTTGGGATGTCGGTAAACGGAGGGTCTTAGCTGATAATGGAGTGCTTGTAATTTTGGGGAAGAACTTTCAGCTTTTCCCAACACTTTACCATGAACTCTCGTTAAATGGCGTAACATAGATGAGGTTCCAAGATGGTTAAGGTCCCTCCCTCGACTGACTGTCACTTGACATGCACTACAAATGGCTATACAATTGTTGTCTGGATTTGGGTAGAAATAATTCCACACATAAGAAGTGGATTTTTTTGTTTTATGCCCAGGCATGACAATGGCCTTTTTCTTGTCACATGCCAGAACTGCTGCCACTGGTGCAGGACTTACACAAATAACCTCATCCTCATCAACATCCTCATTAGCGCCCTCGTCACCTACACAAATCTCCCCCTCATCCTCTTCTATTTCCAAAGTGACATCCTCAATTTGTGTATCACCGGCTACACTCGGGCTATTAAGGCACACATCAGCAGAATGCTCACGATTAGACATCCCACTGTTGGATGGACTCTCCACAGGGATTGGTGTCATTTGTGAATCAGAGCAAACATTATCCTCTAATGCCTTACTGTTATCTTGCAGCTCGGCTTTGACGCGTAACAGTAGTTGTGCACCAATTGTATTCTCTATAACTTTTTGGGATCTGCCACAAATAGGCAAAGGTAAAGGCCTCATTCTCTCTTTGCCACTGCGTGTGTAGAATGGCATGTTGGCAATTTTTTTTTAATCGGCACTTAACTTTTGCTCAGTAACACTTCTTTTTCGCTTCAACCCAGTAAATTTTTTTTGGGTTTTTGTTTTTTGGACTGATTTCGAAACACTGTGTAGTTTGACACCGCCTTGCCCAGATGACGTACTGGGAACGCTAACATCAGGACTGGTGACAGAACCTAGTTGCTCATTCTGATCATATGTGGACTGATTTGAATTTATTCTGAGCACAAAGCACTTGTAGTGGTAAAAATTATTTGGTAAGATACTGCTGACAAATATGACTTTTGACAGCCAGAAATATTTATGCACAATTATGGGGGACACCCCAAAAGCACTGGGGAGTGCTAAAAATTATTTGGTAGATACTGCTTACAGATATGACTTTTGACAGCCAGAAATATTTATGCACAATTATGGGGGACACCCCAAAAGCACTGGGGAGTGCTAAAAATTATTTGGTAGATACTGCTGACAGATATGACTTTTGACAGCCAGAAATATTTATGCACAATTATGGGGGACACCCCAAAAGCACTGGGGAGTGCTAAAAATTATTTGGTAGATACTGCTTACAGATAGTAATTTTGACAGCCAGAAATATTTATGCACAATTATGGGGGACACCCCAAAAGCACTGGGGAGTGCTAAAAATTATTTGGTAGATACTGCTGACAGATATGACTTTTGACAGCCAGAAATATTTATGCACAATTATGGGGGACACCCCAAAAGCACTGGGGAGTGCTAAAAATTATTTGGTAGATACTGCTTACAGATAGTAATTTTGACAGCCAGAAATATTTATGCACAATTATGGGGGACACCCCAAAAGCACTGGGGAGTGCTAAAAATTATTTGGTAGATACTGCTGACAGATATGACTTTTGACAGCTAGAAATATTTATGCACAATTAGGGGGGACACCCCAAAAGCACTGGGGAGTGCTAAAAATTATTTGGTAGATACTGCTGACAGATATGACTTTTGACAGCCAGAAATATTTATGCACAATTATGGGGGACACCCCAAAAGCACTGGGGAGTGCCAAATATTAAAAAAATAAAATAAACCTCTATCCTCCTCTCTTCTCTAGCGATTTTTGTTACAGCAATTGGAATAAGAATATTGTATTCTCTGTCCCTGCTCTAATTAGCCTGTGACTACACCCTGCTCTCTCCCTCTGTCAAATGGTGATGGATTGCTGTGGAGGCGTGTATTTATAATCTTGAAGTATCGCGAGAACCGAGCCACGAGTTCCGACGGCATCACAATGACGTTCGGCCTCGATTTGGATTCGGAGCGGACGGGAGAGTACCGAGCTACTCTGCTCGGTACTCAGATACCCAAAGTTCGGGTGGGTTTGGTTCTCGGGGAAACGGACTTGTCCATCCCTAGTCTAAGTTCACCTAATAGTAGCGATACCCTGATCAAAAGACTGAAGAGTTATCCCTCCCATAATAATATATTTGCAAAGTAAATGAATGTTTTACTTTTACATTTTTATTTTAAACTGTAAATCCTTCTGCATTTTATCTACTGTCCCATGCTTGTTCACAGGCACATATATACATACATCACAAGTCTAATCCGTTAAAAAGAACAGACCTTCACAGATCTCTAGAGTTATATTGTGAACTAAAACAATTAACCATAACAATGGCCCAGGATGTTGCAGCCAAATATTCTTTGGCCAGGTGCTGTGGTAAATTATGTACTCGGTCTGGATGACTTCATACGATACACAAACTGATCTATGCTGTTTTAGCTTAACATATCTTTTTTACATATGGGGGTAAATGTAAGAACGTGCGGGTTCTTCAACACCCGCGTGTTCAGTGTGTTCGGCGATTAAATTTCAAGCGGCGCTGCATTGTAAAGGGAAACTTCCCTTTACAATGGAGCGCCGCTTGAAATTTAATCGCCGAACGCGCTGAACACGCGGGTGTTGAAGAACCCGCACGTTCTTACATTTACCCCATGGACTTGAAAGGGCAGAACCTTCTCTGTTGGCTTTTTCTCATAATAAAAATGGTCCTGCCTGCATTTTCCTGGAATTAAAAGCATAGACAGTGGCTATACAACAACCTATACAGGCAAACTTCTTGCTTACCCTAAGCTCAAACTTTTCAATCTCATCCAGTGGAAGATTTATACAATGGATAAAAGCACATATGAGCAATATAGTTAAAATAGTGTATAGGTTTATATATAGATATATAATATCCCACTGTATGCAGCAGTGAGTTCCAATTAAAGACAGACAAAGAAATGTAGACTGTCAGTAAATAAAAGACCAAATCATCTGGACAGGGATTCCTATCAGCATAGTAACATAATTGATAGGGTTGAGAAAAAGACTCCAGTCAATAAAGTTCAACCTGCTTTATATCTCCTGTGATCCCTCTCTTATGTGAGTAAGTGATCTAGATGAAGCAACCACTAATCTGTTTCAATTGGGAAAATCCATCCTGGCCCAATATAGCAGTCACATTTCTTCTAGAATCCACTACGATCCGTTACTTTAATTAACGGTTGCAACCCTGGATGTCCTTTTCAGCTAAAAATTAACCCTTTCTTAAACATATCAATTGAATCTGCTATCACAACCTTCCCTGGCAGTGAATTCCATATCTTGACTGCCCTTACTGTAATGTACCCCATCCTGTGCAGGTTGTGAAACTTCCCCTCCTCTAAACTTAGGGGGTGACCGCATGTCCTGTGTACAGTCCTTGTGGTAGCAAGAGAAAGTTTTCTGTATTGACACTTAATGTATTTGTACATAGTACTGATATCTCCTCTTAGATGCTTCTTTTCTAAAGTAAACATGCCTAAACTGGCTAACCTTTTCTCATAATGTCATGACTCCAAACCCTTTATCAATTTTGTCGCTCTTCTCTGAACCCTTTCTAATTCCAATATGTCTTTTTTAATAGAGTGGTGCCCAGAACTGTACTCCGTGATGAGGTCTTACCAATGATTTTTATAGTGGCAAATTACGCTGTCTTCCCTTGCATCTATGCCTCTTTTTATTCATGCCCATACTTTTTTGGCCCTTGCAGCTGCTGCTTGACATTGAGCAATATTGCTGAGTCTACTGTCTGCGAGCATTCCAAAATCCTTCTCCATTATAGATTACCGATTTAATCTATAGATTGCGTGCTTGTTTTTGATCAAAGGCCTTTGCAAAATGATGCATCTTCTGTACATCCGCGGTCTGAGTTCCCACTAACTTGCTCCTAGAAACTTATTAGAATAGTTTGACATGACCAATCCCTCACAAATTCATGCCAATTCTACATAATATCACTTAATATACCTTCCACTAGTTTCCCCAATATTGATGTCAGGCTTGCATGTCTATAATTCCCTGGTTCTAATCTCATTCCCTTTTTAGACAACAGCATCATATCTGCTATTCGAGAATCCATTGGTACTGAACCTGTTGAAATTGAATCTATGAAAATTTAATCTCTAGCAAATTTTGAGTTTAGCTCCATAAGAATCCTTGGGTGTATGCCATCTTGACCTGGGGGTAAATGTATTAAAGTCTGTTTTTTTCAACTCGCCGGAAATCGGTGAGTTGACAGCTAAAATTTAAAGCGGCGCTGGCTTGTAAAGTCAGTAATATTCTCTCCATCCAACAGAAACTACCTGACATCATTATTTTTGTAACACGTCAAGCTCGCTGCCTAGCTTTCATCATTGACTAAGAACTATTCATCATTTCCCACATTCAATCTATATCCAAATACAGTCATTTATGAAATATACATGTATCTCACACATGACGCTGCAAAAACTATAATTCATGGCCTTATTATCTTCTGAATATAGAGCATTGACAATTGCATTTCTCATCCCCTAGCCAGAATTTCACCATTACGATCTATTTTAAATGCAGCGGCTAATCATAAACGCTTCTTCTGCTCTGTCAGTCCCCATATTGGTTGCTTGTGTAACAACCCCTCTGGTGTTCTTATTGATGCCTCACAGTATCTGAGTGTATGGCTCGGCAATGAGACCCAGAGGAGACACACCAGGAGGGTTGCTTAGCAACAAGGGAGAATCAGAACCTGTGTGGAGAGGGAGTGTGACAGTTGGCATTGATGGAAGACATCTTGTAAGCCAGGACCCAGGAGGTAGGGGGGTGATCCCGGGGCCTCAGCCAGTGAAGGGGCAGGGGATGCGGTGGGTGCACCATGAAGTACCAGGAGGTACCAGAAGGTGTAATGGAGAGCCCACTAAGGGCAGCAATAAGCCCCAAGTAATAAAATACCATAGAGAAGGGCTGTGATAGGGGGTATCCCCACCCTCAGGGGTACCCCAATTGAGGCACCAGTTCCTGGTTGGGAGGGCCAGCACAAAAAGGAGGAGAGTCCCCACAACAAAGGAGAATGGAGTAGGGAAGTCTTTGCAGTGAACTGACTGTAACAGCTTGCCTGGAGAAGAGAAGCATGCATGAGTGACATAGAGAGACCCTGGATAGGGGTGATTGTCTGGATAGGGGAAGCTGCCACAAAGGAGCATTTGTGTGAGCAAATGGGGTAGAGAGATCTGGATATAGTCACTAAGAGTGTCAGCACCTTGGACAAAGGGTTCATGGCCAGATGCCAAGAGAGACTGATTTTTGCACCTCTAACAGGAGAGAGAGATATGTGAGATAAAAAGTTACCAGGTTATATGTGACTTCCCCATGAATGATCTGTTTATATAATCCGTTAAGCACTGTGCAGGAGGAAACAGGAGCTGTATATATGAACTGTATATATTTACTTATTACTACAACAGTTTAAGAATGTGCTGGAGTGAAGAGGCATGTAAGATGTTATATTTTGCCATATAGAGATGGTCTGGCGTCCAAATTTTTGAAACATCTGATTGCACTGCACACTGCACCCCAAGGCTACATGACCTGTGTCTCAACATCTTCAAAGAGACTTTGTAATAAAATAACCAGCATGTGCAGGGACACCCTGGTAATTTACACCCATGCCCATGAGCTAGCCAGGGCTAGGAAGGGAGGTGCACTGCCTAACCTGTGCACCTCACACTACACACTGGGACAGGGGGTTACACCTATATTTTACCAAATCCAATCTAAAATAACTTATAAGGCCAAACAAAACTGCAACAACATACATCTCTCTATTTGTTTTAAAATGTCTCCTAACTCAACCCCTCCACTCTGCACAAATTATGTGTCTCTTAGCCACACTTATTACCTTTTCCCATTCCCAGTCACAGGACTTATTTCTTGCTGCACCCACTCAGTGAACTCCTTCTCTTGTGCAACAATACTCCTCTAGCCTCCAAACCTTCAAGTGTTCCCTGGAAATTCTCCTCTTCCTTGTAACCTCTTTAGACTATTATACTCAATTGGTGGCTGGTCCCTCCCACTGACCAGTACACTGCACTGCAGATCGATCAGTTCCCTTTTTTAAGAAAATAAAAATCCAAGGTGCTAATGGGTGGATATGCTAGTACATGTACATAAGCAATAGGACAAAAATAATATAATGAGAATAGCAAGCAATTTAATCATGACAACAAAAATCAGTTATTAATGAATAGACTATTAATGACTGATTTTTTCGATATTTTTCTTCAAAAAAAAATTAAAAAAATGTGTTACCTGGTTTTTGTAGGTAGCAGTACATGTAAGTTTGTACATATACGTTTGTACATATAAGTTTCAGACCTTACTTGGAAAAATGCATTCCTTAGGATGTTGAGAATTATGCTTACAGTAACTGTGTTTGCCACTTTGATTGAGGGGCGATTGTTTCTATTTCAGTAGCTAAATTGGGATAAGCTCACTTGCCAACATCAAGACATCTCCTGTAGGTGAGTCCCTATTATCCATAGCCTGTGAAACAAATGTATATACATCAGGGTATCACAACTAAAATCTTCCCTTAGCCTCCATTTTTAAAGCTTGCATCACCTGAAGGGAGTAGTTTTACGGCCCCCAATAAAACTAAAAATTATTGCCTTGATGTTGGTAGGTTAGCTTATCCCAAAATAGCTATATTGTGCACTAAATTCTGCTATCTTTGTACATACTGACACAGTGATTTATATATTGTATGTGCCAGACTATCTTTGCTTTTATTTTCACATACACAGTGATCTTAATTGTCCTGGCTGCACTTTTAAAATTAGTCAATGATTTTAGTCAGTTGTACACATTTCATTAAGTGTATCATGATGCAACACACATATATATATATATATATATATATATATATATATATATATATATATAAACAGGGATACTCTGCACTCTCCAAACACATAATTAATGCTGTACTAAATACTGTTCTATATTAAAAACAGGGAATGTTAGCTCCACATATTGCAATATATGTTTAAGCTGACCAACTGACGCCAAAGTCTTCCCAATCTGGTCAGTCCTAACATGATCAAATGCTATGCTATTTTATCTGGGCTTAAGGCTTACCTGCACACAGCTTTTAAAGGCAAGTCTTTCCCTAGCACTAGCAGCCATGGGAGACCTGGGACTCACCTGACATAAGTTGGAATTAATTATTGTAAAGAATGGGGTGCAAGAGTCATGGGACTTACATTGTATAAACAAAAACAGACATATGTCCTCTGCACTCACCATGTATAGACTGGGGTGCAAGAGGGGGTTGTCCACATTGTATAGACAAGAAAACAGGGATACTCTGCACTCTTCAAACACATAATTAATGCTATATCAAGTACTGTTCTATATTAAAAACAGGGAATGTTAGTTCCACATATTGCAATATATATATATATATATATATATATACATATATATATATATATATATATATATATATATATATATATATATAGTGGCAAGAGCACGTTTCTGCTGAAACACACAAACAACTTCTGGCTTTTCACTTAGTTTTAATGTCAGGATGGTAAAGGTATTTGACACCAAACAGATTCCCTACAGTTTTTTGAGATCCTAAACACTAGATAGACAAAGACCAGCTCTACAAAGACCAGCCAGCTTCCCCAAAGTTGGTCTCTCTGAACAGTGACACAGACGGGCTTTTATACATGACACGGCTCCCACGTCATTAGCTTGATGGTCAGGCGACACACCCACCTTCCGTATAAGAGGGAAATCCCATCATCTTCTCTGTTTGTCATGACTTAAGACACACCCTTATCAGATTGCTGTGGGAGAAGACATTTGAAACCATGTAAGTTAAACCAAACTTGAAACTATTGTTTGTCACACATATGTCTTCAACCTGTTTATCATTAATCTAGGTGCATTACTGCACAAATGTTTTACTCTGCTTAAATGCTTTCTCTGCATATTTCCAGCTAAATATATAACAAAACAGAACACAGATATTGTATCAAATAAATTGATAATGAATAATGTCAAATGATGTGATATAGCCTCATACCAAACAGTAAAAAGAGATTGAAGCTTATCTGATATATGAATAAAACCACTGGAGATAATTTAAGACTCTGTCTTCTTAATTTTCATGTGTAATCATCACAAATTTCATGTTGAACAACTTTATCAAGAGGTCATCAGTCATCAATCTCTTTTGCAGTTTGGTAGATCTGTAAGTCTCAGCTTTATACAGTAATTACTAACTAAATTTTTTATTGTAATTGTATTGGTAATTAGATTTCTGAAAGATGAGTGAATTTTGAGTGCATGTGTGACACACCAAGACCATCCCCAGAAATGTATCTGCAGCTGAAATAGTAAAATGTGCCCCCCCTTATTCAGTGTAAAAGATTTCAGTGTGTTGAGATAAGACGGGATAAGAAGGGGGGATATGGGCAGCGGGGAAGCTGCAAATCTCTATCCCCCTATCCGCCTAGTGTGAAAGAAATCTTCTAGAAGGACTCTGTTTTTTGTTATCTGACAATGTATGTAAAATTGATAAGTTCACACTGTTTGTCAAGAGTAACTAAACTATGTCCGGAGTGGTGAGTGGTAATAATATATTGAAGCTGACTTGTATTTAGTTTAATTCTGGTACTCGTAGTTCCACAGCAGTAGTCTGGAAGATGTCAGTTCATTTTTCTTCCTCTGTATGTGAGTTTTCTCTCCGTCGTACTGCGTGTGAGGGAGGACCGTGTTTGCCTGTCTTGACCGCTTTACAAGAGACATGTTTCAAGGTCGGAAAAGTTGTATATTTGTAAATGTAATGCTTGCATTGTTTAATTGTAAGCTTTTGAAGAGATGCAAAAGAAGTTTTAAAATCTTTGGTCTGTCACTGCACGAATCAGTGGATGGACAAAACTGTAACTAATGTACAGATAGTGTCAGGAGAAAACAGTGACTTCCAGCTGGCTGGGGTTTAACAAGCTGTTTCTGTAGTTGAACAAAATACTTTTGTCTGTGAATTTGAGGAAAAATAGCTTTCACTTTAAGTTAAAAGAGAAAGGTGGTAGTAAGTTTTTACATGCAGATATTACAAGCGGTTTTAATCTGTGTGAAAATGGCGCTGATGTATGTTTTCAGAAATCAGGGGGTTTGTTATGCCCATAAAGAAATGTTACAAGATAAAATGCAGTCTGTGAGCGAGACTTGTTCAAGTGAATATATTTGTACTTTTGATACGGATATCACAGAATCTGGAAATATGTGTCAATATTTGGTGATGGGAGATTCTGTTGAGAAAATTTGTGATTTGTAGACACAATGCGAGGTGGCTAAAGAGAGTACTCTGATTTATGAGAAGAGCAGTGTTGCTTTCAAAATAGCTGAATGCCTGAAACCTTTTGAGAACTGGTTCATTAAATGATTGTAAACCAGGAAAACATATCAGAGTCATTCATCATCATCATCATCATCATCATCATTTATTTATATAGCGCCACTAATTCCGCAGCGCTGTACAGAGAACTCATTCACATCAGTCCCTGCCCCATTGGAGCTTAGAGTCTAAATTCCCTAATATAGGGACACACTCACACACAGACCGACAGACAGAGAGGGAGACAGACAGACAGACAGAGAATAGGGTAAATTTTGATAGCAGCCAATTAACCTACCAGTATGTTTTTGGAGTGTGGGAGGAAACCGGAGCACCCGGAGGAAACTCACCCAAACACAGGGAGAACATACAAACTCCACACAGATAAGGCCATGGTTGGGAATTGAACTAATGACACCAGTGCTGTGAGGCAGAAGTGCTAACCACTAGGCAACTTGTGCTGCCCATTCAAGGGGGCTGTACTAGGTGATGATGAGAAAGGAGTGGCGTCACTCTGACATTCCCTGTTTGTGAGATTAGGGACTGCCCCTTTGAGGAAATCATATTTTCATGGCATGGAACGCATAGTGTCACAGTCAAGCTACACAGAGAAACATGTGAACATGTTTCTTATTAGCGGCTGTTCACTGCACAGAAATGTTTACTGGTTACCTAATACTGACAAGCATGTTACTTGCAGCAGTAACACACTGATTGCGAAATGTGAATTAATGTCACTTACTGTAATCCCTATTGAATAAATGTTAATCTCTATGCAAAAGTTTTTTCTCTTTACAGAAGGTCTCCAGCTACAGAGAAAGACCCTTTAGGCAATCCAGATTGAATTTATCCAACTCCCAATGAATATAAGTTTGCAATATGTTTTTTTCCACAGCCACAACAAACATAAGTAGAAACTAATGAATGATTTAAATAACGTAAAATCTGCTGAGTAATGATTGCTGTGTTTTGGAAAGAGTTATTAGACTTTATGGTCTATTCGCATAGCAAATACATGAACTAGGTGGTTTTTCTGTATGTCGTAGAAGGTCAGAAGTTATGTTTTTAGAGAAAGAAGGAGAAATGGACTAACATAGTTGAATATGAAATGGTGCTTTTGTTTGTTTTTGGGTTTTTTAGCCACATTTTATATTAGATGGTTTGAAAGAAAGTAATGCAATGTAATGTCAAATTATGGTAGATAACAAAAGGGTTTTATTTTCGTCATAATAGTTTTGAGTCAATTAGTGTTGTAAAGACATTCATTGCCCTTATTTACTGTACTATAATCGTCATATACTGTAAATACTTCTTTGTATCATAGGTATGGTAATGCATTGATGGGAATTCAATGTTTGTACATAAATGAAAAAGACTTAAGACTTTATAAACTATTATCCGTGCTCCTGCATTAGCACTTCTGGATGATAGCAAGCCATTTACACTCTCCTCTGAACAGAACCAAATGTTTAACCAATTTTAAGCTGAAGTAACTTCAGCGCCAGCACTGGCTTTGCCAGATTGTGACAAGCCTTTTTCATTATTTTGTCATGAAGTCTGTGCACATGCACAAGAGATACTGACACAGATGCATGGTCACAAGCAAAGGCATACTACTCTGCACAATTAGACCCAATCATATGAGCAGCACCTACTTGCATTAAAAGCAGTAGCTGCAGCTGCTGTAGTGCATGAAAAGAGTATAGATATTATGCTAGGACACCCAGTTACCGTAATGGTAACGCATGCTGTGACAGAAATTTTAAACCTAGCACACACAAAACATTTGTCACCGTCCAGACTTCCTATATATGAAGTAGTAGTATTTTTGCATGTTTCAAAAGATGGGAGGACATGTCAAGGTTCCCCTAATGGGGAATCCCAGTTTGAAAAAGAAGGACAAAAAAATAAACACAAAAATTTTCTGAATATGATTGTGCAGAACTAATGAGACAAGAATCCATAGTTTTATCTGGCATTAAAGATACACATCACTCTTTTTGTAGATGGTTCACGCTATTACATAGATGGTCTTCCTCATACGGGATGTGCTGTAGCCACATATACAGAAATAGTGTTTCAACAGACTCTACCGAGTCAAATGTCAACGTAAGAAGAAGAATTAAAGGCTCTGACAATTGCATGCATATATGCAGGTGGACAAAGAGTAAACATTTACACTGATTCAAGGTATGCATTTGGAATTGCACATGATTATGGCCCTATATATAAAAGTAGGGACTTTATACCAGTCAACATGCTGAACATACCAGGGCACTGTTCACTGCATTCCAGCTGCCTCCAAACTGTCAGTGATGAAGGTGAAGGGACACACAGAGATACTATCCCCGATGCTAAGGGAAATAGACTGGTAGACCAGGCCGCACGAAAAGCCGCCATAGCCCCAGTACCCCAAGGGGAGTCTATTTACATGGTGACTCCTCATCCCAAGTTTGACTGTATCACACTCCAACTTATGCAGAGACAAGCAACAGAGATTGAGAAAAGAGCTTGGGAAAAACATGGAGCACTAGAAATGCAAGCAGTGTGGTGTAAAGGTCAGCATGCGTGTCTGCCAAAAGCACCTTATCCCATTATGGCCAATATGGCACACGGGAAAGTGCATCTGGGAAAAGATGCTATGGTTGTACTCACTAGCAGGTTATGGATAGCACCAGGGCTCGCCCAAGCAGCACAGGCCTAAGTGACAGGATGCCTAATCTGTGCACAGAATAACCCGGGTTAGTCTGTCCCAACTCCACAGAAAAGCACACCCCAGACACAGTATTCCTATAAGAGGATACAGATAGACTTTATACAACTTCCAAAATGCTCAGGCTTTGAGAATGTGCTTGCCTGTGTCGACTTCTTATGTCACTGGCTGGAGGCATGGCTGTATAGGAAAGCAAATACTAAGACAGTAGCCAAGAAAAGTGAGTGTGTATGAGTGAGTAAGGTAATCTGCAGATACGGGGTCATTGAAGGTGACAGAGGGACACACTTTATGGGGCAAGGATTCCAGGAACTGTTAAAAGACATGGGAATTATATCTGCCCTTCACACACCCTACAGTTCCCAAAGCTCGGGATGTATGGAGTACCTTAACAGTACTCTGAAATTGAAAATGCTGAAAATAATGGCTGAAACAGGCCTGCTATGGATTTCCAATTTACCTATGGCGCTGCACTCAGTAAGAAAGACTCCTAGGAAAGACACAGGTTTACAATATTCTGTTTGGCACAGCACACAGTACAGGCTGTTATTTTCCACAGCAACTACAGCATGCACATGGTGATTTGTTGAACTATGTTGCTTTATTATAGAAAGAACTAACTGAAATACATGCTCAAGTGTTCTCTTCCATTCCAGACCCTAATTTTGATACAGGTACCAACAAACTGCAACCAGGGGATTGGGTGGTCATGAGAAAGCACACCAGGAAGAGTCTTGAATCCAGATACGAGAGTCCTTTCCAGCTCTTATTGACGACTCCCATGGTAGTGGAAGTACAGGGAAATGACAACTGGATACACGCATCCCACTGCAAGATCTTCAGACAAGAGGAGTCTGAGTAAAATGTATTTTACAAATTACTTAAAGGTTCAAGGGACATCAGAGAGTGGTTTTACAATGATATTAGCAGGAGGAATATTAATTGCACGTTATTTTCTTTTGCTGTAGGCTGTAGATGTTTACCAGTCTAGAAAGGAAAGCCAGGTCTGGAAGAACCAGACTCATGCCAATAGTAATGTAGAGATCATTATACATAATGAGAAAAATTCCAATATGAATGTTCAACTCAACCAAATAAAGTAAAGACCAACCCATAACTGTAGGGGTTTACACCCAATACAGAAATATATGAGTATTGTGGCCCAACACATTATGACATTTACACAAGACAATGGGTTAATATTGGACTACCTGACAGCTTAGTCTGGAGGGTTCTGCCTGACCCTAAATACTCAATTTGGAGCTCAGGGTTGCACCTTTTTCATTAATGACACAGATGATCCAGAGAAAATAGTTGATGAACACTTACAAAAAATTAGACATGAGACATGATATATACATTTTTAAAGGAGCCTGCTGGAGATGCTTATCTAGAAGAGTAGTTTTCTTGGCTGTACCTGGCCGATTGGTTTAAGGGTATAGGGGGATGGGTATCAGGTCTTATACATGTTGTACTTCAAGGACTGTTACTGATCCTTATATATATATATATATATATATATATATATATATATATATACTGATGATGTGGCTTATTAACGAGTGTATTAAAGCTAAGTGTTTCTCTTCCAGAAAAATTAAAGTTACCACACCTATCTTAATTGCTGTACTGTACACCCCATCTAATGAGTGTGAACCTTGTGAAACTCTCAGTACTACTGCTATCTGTGATCAGTGTAGAAACCAAGAACCTTTTCCTTGGAATCCACATGCTCGTTACTGAAATCCATATGAAGATTTACAGCACAATGGACAATCCCTTCTGTTGTGAAATAAGTAACATGTAACACTTGCCGTGCACACTGTGTATTTTCCCCCTCCCTTTCCTTTTTTCCTTCCCTATGAAATCCATAGTTAGGAGACAAAAAGGAAGCACAAGAGGCCCCAGAGCCCCTCATGTCCACTGATATATGTGAAGATCTGACATCAGGACATGCAGCGGGTGCAAGACGGTTGTCGACTCTTTGACCATCAATTAATATCAGCTAGGAAAGGGATCATGGACTTGCTATTGGTGGGGGATGGGTTGTTCTATGTATTCAGTTTCAGGCATCCCTATGCATATGTTTTGTTAGAAGGGTGTATGTATAAGTACCCATTGTAAGCGACAGCAAGAATGTGATCTCTGATAGGCAGTATAGGGTAAATAATGAATAAAAAGATGGGGAATGAGAAATGTTATTTTATTAAGCTGATGCCATCTTGCTGTCTTACAGCCATTTTGTCCTTGTACAGCTTAAAGACAGCTTAAATGCAGCAAGTTTGTAGAAGTTATTCATTAATATTTTGTTGCTTGCAAGAAGCTTTGCCCATGACCTTGGATATGGCAGACAGGAGATAAACCACCAGCCCCCTTGGGAGAATTCCTGTGAGAATGTAGCAAAGTCTGTGTAAGGAAATCATGCACAATGAGTGGTTAAGATGAAGATAAGACAGTTAGGGGCGTAGTTTGCTGAAGTACGTGTTTTTGTGTAACCAGAGTGCTATAAGTATGTGAATTTGTAAATAATAAAGTAGAGCTAATTGCACACATAGAACTTGCAGTGTCTTTTATTCTCTGGCTGATGAGCTCATAAACTTGTAATCTGACGCTTACAGGTGAACTGACTGATTAGATACAACAGGCTATATCACATCATTTGATTTTATTCAGTAAGAGTTTCTTTTGATACACTGCCTGGTTTGTTTACTATTGCACTTTTATACTGTATTTTATCACTTGGTATATGACCACCTAGCGCCTACATTGCTTAATATATATATATATATATATATATATATATATAAAATGAGGTGTTAGAATATGCGAGCTTGAAAAGGTGAGTTTTGAGTGAGCGCTTGAAAGACTGAAGGTTGGGGAGAGTTGAATGAGATAGGGTAGGGAATTCCAAAGATTAGTTAGGGGCAGCAAAGCAGAGGTCTTGGAGGCGAGCATGGGTGGAGGTAATGAGAGATGAATTGAGGCAGATGTCATAGGCAGAGTTAAGTTGCCGGGTAGGTATGTACCTCGAGACAAGGTCAGAGATGTAAGGGGAAAAGTGATAGCAAGGGCTTTGTATGATGGTAAAGAGATTGCACTGAATTTTGAAACGAATAGGGAACCAAAGAAGGGATTTACTCAGGAGAAGTGAAATAGATGCAGTGGGAGAGGAAGATGAGCCTAGCCACAGCATTCTGTAGGTCAGAAGTATGAGAGTCAGGAAGGCCAGTGAGGAGGATGCAATAGTTGAGGCGAGAAATGATGAGTGAATGGAACAGGATTTTGGTTGCTTCCTGAGGGAGTAAAGGATGGATTTTCCTGAGAGAGGAAGTGGCAGGATTTGGTGAGCGACTGGATATGCGGGGTAAAGCTGAGGGCTGAGTCAAGGGTATCTCCAAGGCACTACAGGAGATAATTGAAGATTCTGTCTTCTTAATTTTCACTTGCAATCGTCACAAATCTCAAATTGAGCAACCTTATCAACAGGTCATCAGTTATCAAGTTCTTTAGGGATTTGGTACAGTTCTATATCACATCATTTGATTTTATTCAGTATCAGTTCTTTTGATACACTACCTGGATTATTTACTATTGCACTTTTTTACTGTAGTTGTCAGCTAAGCGGAAGACATTAGGAGAGATAGCAACATTGGCAGGAGGAAAGATGATGAGCTCTGATTTGGAGATGTTGAGTTTCAGGAAGCGCTGTGACATCCAAGTAGTTACAGCAGACAGATAGCTAGATACCTGTGTTAGGAAGGCAGGTGAGAGGTCAGGGGAGGAAAGATAGATTTGCGAGTCATCAGCATAGAGCTGGTACTAGAGGCCAAATGATTGAATGGGTTCACCAAGAGAGGTGGTGTAGAGAGAGAAGAGCAGACGGCCAAGGATAGAGCCTTGTGGGACTCCAATAGAAAGGGGAAGAGGGGGGTAGGAAGTGTCAGAAGCAGATATGCTAAAAGAGCGGCCAGAGAGGTAGGAGGCAAACCAGGAGAGAGCTGTTTCATGAAGACCTAGGGAGTGAAGGGTGGTGAGTAGAAGAATATGATTGTCTGTGTCAAAACCAGCAGAGAGGTCAAGGAGTACAAGAAGGGAAAAGTGACCTTTAGACTTAGCTGAGAGTAAGTCATTTGTTACATTAGTGAGGACAGGTTCAGTTGAGTGAAAAGGAGGGAAGCCGGACTGATGAGCATCAAAAAGAGTGGGAAGAGAGAAAGGGGGTCAGACGATTGAAGAAAAGTAGTTTCAGAATTTTAGAAGCAAAGGGAAACAGAGATATGGGGCAATAGTTTGAGAGAGAGAGGATGGGTCAAGGGAAGGTTTCTTACGCATAGGGGAGATGAGAGCATGCTTGAAGGCAGAGGAGAAGATACCAGTGGAGAGAGAAAGGTTAAAGAGGTTAGCAAGGTGACAACAGACATTGAAAGAGAGGAAGCGGAGGAACTTGGAGGGGACAAGATCAAAAGGAAAGGTTGTAGAAGAAGAGGAGGATCTCATGCACAAGTTAAAGGAGGGTAGGATCCATGGGTTGCAGAGTAAGTGATAAGAGAGGACAGGTGGGGGAGGGCAAGCCTGACGAAAACAGATATCATTGTAGATGGAGTAAATTTTGCTTTTGAAGTAGTTAGCAAAGTCAAAAGTGGTGATGGATGAGGGGGGAGGAAGTGAGGGAGGACACAGTAGCGAATTAATGTTAGCAGAGAGGCATCAGGATTGATTGGACAGGGAGGAGATAAGGGATGCGAAATAGGTTTGCTTGGCAAGAGAGGGCAGAATAGTAATAAGAAAGGATGAATTTAAAGTAGATGAAGTCAGCAATGAAGCGGGATTTCCCCCATTGACATTCAGAGGGACGGGAGCACTTTAAGAGAGGGCGAGTAAGAGGGGAGTGCCACGGTTGGGGTTGGGGTTTGGATTACGGCAGGGACAAAGGGGAGTGGCTGGGGCTGCAGTGTCAAATGAGAGTGTGGTGTTGTTAAGTGAAACAGCAGCGTTAGGACATGATAGGGAACAAATGAGAGCAAGTAAGTGTTCAAGGGAGGATGTAAAGATGATGGGGTCAATGATGCTGATTGGACGTAGTGTGCAAGCGATTTTTGCTGGGAGAGATGGGGAAAGGGGTTAGGAGAGGGTAAGGGAAAGGAGATTGTGGTCTGTTGTCATAGAGATTGGAGAACACTAGGTCCATGGAGTGACCATCCTGGTGTGTGACGGATGTTGTTCATTGGGAGAGGTCATAGAAGGAAGGAAGAGTTAGAAGTTTATAGGCAGCAGTAGTAAAAGGAGAGTTGGTAGGTATGTTAAAATCCCCAATCATAATATTGGGAAGATTAGAAGTAAGGAAATGACAAAGCCAGATGGCAAAGTTCTCACGAAGTTGAGAGGAAGGGCCAGGGGGACGATAGATGACAGCAACACAAAGGTGAAGAGGGGAGAAGAGGCGGATGGATTGAACTTCAAAGGAGAAGAAGGAGAGGGAAGGTTCAGGGGGAATAACACTGACGGTGTAGCCAGGAGCCAGTAGGACACCTACACCACCTCCTTCTCCCACACTCCCCAGGACGGGGAGTGTGGGAGAAGGAGAGACCCCCGTGGGAGAGTGCTGCAGGGGAAGCAGTATAAGAAGGGAAGATCCACATTTCTGTATGAGCCAGGAGACCAAAGGAATGGGAAAGGAAGAGGTTATGAATGCATTCCACAGTGCACAGGACAGGGATAGGTGCGTAAGAGGGAGGATCGAAATAAGGTTGTGGGATTGTATGTTCGGGGGGAAGGGGTGATATGAGGTGGAGGGGGAGCGACAGTAGATAGAGGGGACAGGCTTGGGTCTGTATTAGGGAGTAATGAGGTGGAGAGCTATGTGAGGGAGTGTGTGGAAGTGTTGAATTGAGAGTAATAAGGTACGGGAGATGTAGTAATTGAGACCTTGCATAGTTTAGAAATGGGAGAGAGGGCCAAGGTTCAGTCCAAATCCAGTTCAGACTCTGTTACAACTTCTCATACTTGTGATGGCAGGCAAAGCTTTGAAAAGGTTTGAAAATACAATGAATTAGATAGAAGACTCCCCCAGCATTTGCAGGGGGAGGGAAAGGCCAAGCAATTAGAACAGCAGACGGATTAAACAGAGGGAATGTTGCAGGGAAATAAACTGACAGATAAAACAACTTTTCTTCAGGTGCAAAGGAAATACGTTCAAAGTTCAAAACAAAGTTGTTGAGATGTGAAGCTTGCAGCCAGGGAGGGATGGAAACATCAAGATTAAAATATGGAGTTGAAGGTGTATGCTAAATGTAGTCCTTGTGTAGCTCTTTCCTGTAGAATGTTTCCCTTCTGTTCTCCAATTGTTCAAGTCTTGTGTAATTTTTGCTTTGCTATAGATAATGGTGTATGCAGGGCCGGATTAAGGGAATGGAGGCCCCTGGGCTAAGGGGCCCTCCATTCCCCGCGAGGCCCCCAATGTGAGCCGTCCGCCGCCCCCCACCCCCCGCGAGGACCCCCCCAAGCACTTACCTGTCAGTGCAGTCCTCCGTCCCGGCGCGCTGTAAGCTCCTTACTGAGGAGATCTCGCGAGAGTTCATGAACTCTCGCGAGATATCCTCAGTAAGCAGACTACAGCGCGCCGGGACGGAGGACTGCACTGACAGCACTCAGCAGCATCGATCGGGCCGGGGGCGCCCCCGCCCCCGACCGATCAATAATGCTGCTGAGGAGTTTGAAAGGCCCCCTGGATGCCCGAGGCCCCTGGGCTATAGCCCAGTTAGACCTCGGGTTAATCCGGCCCTGGGTGTATGTACTTGTAGCAAATACACATTGGCTGGCACAGCCTCTGCCTGTGCAATAAGTGAATAAACCCCCACTAATAACACATTACAAATACAGTCCTAAATTATTAAGCAAGCTATAAATTAAATATCAAGTAACAAATACACCTCAAATCAGCAGGATTATGTCCTTCTGTTGCAGTAGTATTGACTAGCATGTTTATCTCCTTTTAAACTCTGGAATAACTCCACATTAAGCTATATAATTCTAGTACACTTGTAACTGAACACACATAGAACTAGACACACTGACTATTGCAGCTATAACTGGCTTGCAGCCATAGGACACCGATTATATATGGTTAAACACATCTGATCAGTAACATCAATCAGCCCCCACTAACTCACAACATAGACTAGCAATACAATTCTTAAACAAACAAGCAGTTAAAATAACAGCATACCATGTATTAAAAAAAGCCCATTCAGATAGTTTTAACACTGGTGCACAGACATGGGATCATAATTACCATGTATTATAAAAGCACATTCAGATCATTTTAATACTGGTGCACAGGAATGGGATGATAATTACCATGTATTAAAAAACACATTCAGGTAGTTTTAACACTGGTGCACAGGTATGGTATGATAATTATCTGTAGATGAAAAAAAGGATGAAGAAATTAGTCACTTCTCATACTCTCTGTGCCTAACGTAGATATAATACAAATAACTCTGGAATAACTCCGAATTAAGCTATAATTTTATTACACTTGTAACTAAACACACTTAGAAGTAGCCACACTGACTATTGCAACCTTAACATAGACCATATTGGAGTCCACACTTCTCCATTTATACCCCAGGGACCATTATACAGGTTTTTCTTGTAGCTGAACACACTCTTTGGGAAGCTCCTTCCACACAAAAACAATCTGCCTGGTGTTTTAAAGCATACAAGACAGAAAGTATCTGCCATTCACCACTTGCCCAGTCCTTCTGTCACATACTCCCCCCCCCACTTTGTTTCGACCTGTGGTTGGAACACTTGTAATCCCTAAACTCCCCTCTATTTCTTCCAAAAACCTTTTAGCTTCATGCTGTGGAATGGGTGAGAGGGTTTTGGATATTGTTCCTTTTGGAACAAAAGGAATAGTGGTTACTGGAGGGACTGGGGTTGCACTCTATCTTTCAACGGTTTTATAAACCTTTCACGGTAGATCCATTTTGGCTTTCTTTTCCCTGGTGGGTACACCTTAACAAAGGGTGGTGGCACAAGTGGACTTTTATAATGAGGCCTGGGAACATGGTACTGACACTCAGTGCAGAATGCACAAAGTCAGATACATGTCTGCGATCTCCTGGACAGAAATCCCGTTGCCAAAACTGAGTTTTTTTCAACCCCTAGATGTTCTGCAGTTATGAAATCATGAGCCAGGTCTCACACCACTCTTCTATATATTTTTGGAGCTATCAATCATTCCAAAATATCTTCTCCTTTTTTGTACACTTGATACATCAACCCTTGACTTATTGCCATGTAAGCAGTGGCGCACGCAGGGGGGGTTTCTGAGTCTCTAGAAACCCCCCCCTGCACTAACTAAGTGGCCACTGTCCTATACAGCAGCCGCGGCGCTGTCAAAGAAGTGTCCGCGGCGGTGCTGTATTGTATACAGCACCGCCGCAGACGCTTCTTAGACAGTGCCGCGGCTGCTGTATAGGACAATGCTGGCGAAACGGAGCTGCTGCGCATGTGCAGCAGCCCTCTCTCGAATTGTTTTTTTTTTTTTTTTTTGGGGTCGGTGGGGAGAAACCCCCCCCTGACAATCCTCCGTGCGCCCCTGGTAAGGGTACAACAGCCTACTATCAGGCTCTATTGGCTTTACATTGACTACTTTTACAATCTCTCTAGCCTTTACCAGAGTCAGGTCTTTTAACTGTTCTGAAGTACAAAGTAGAAATATCTGAAGTACAAATATCTTTCCTCACTTCAAAATTGTCACGATTCACTGCAGGGAATATGGTTCCTAGGTTTCTCATGCAGAAATACAGGTACGGGTATGGGGACTCAATGAGCAGAGATCTTGTAGATTAGTCACACTGAACAGCAGAGCTGAGATGCTGGAAAGGATGGCAAACGCTGTGAGCTGATATCCAGGAATAAGCAGAGCTGAGTCAGACATACAGAAATACAGGAACCGGTAGGAGAGCTCTGTAAGTGGAGATCTGTAGATTAGTCACACTGAATAGCAGAGCTAAAATGCTGGAAAACATGGTAACTCTGTGAGTTGATAACAAGGAATAAGCAGTGCTGAGTCAGTCATGCAGAGATACAGGAACAGGTAAAAGAGCTCTGTGAGCTAAGAACTGTAGATTAGACACACTTGTGCAGCTAAGTTAAGGTGCTGGAAAGGGTGGTAATTAAGTGAAGTGATATCCAGGAATGAGCAGCTGAGTCAGTCATGCAGAGATACAGAAAGCAAGTAAGCTGGAGCCAAGTCTTCACACAGTCAGGGCTGACAAACAAAGAACAGGCAACTGAGTGTTGGCCCAGGTGCCTTAAATAGTGAAGTGATGACAGGCTGGACGAATGGGAGCAGAGAGGAGGAGTTCTATCTGACAGGACGGATCTGCGCATGCGCAGATCCGGAATCAAGATGTCCGCTGCCATCAGACGGACGAGATGCTCGGCGACGGCGGGAACCCCCACATTTGGCAGGTGAGAGTATCAAACTCCTTGTATTGGGGCAATATGTGATAAAAATCAGGCATACAGTCAACAGGTTCAACAACATTTCCTACTACAGTAGGAGGTACACTATCCTCCTTTCCAATGTTGCCCTCGTCATTTTCTGGCTTTTCAATGACGCTTGAAAAAGGGAACACTTCAGACTTGGGGAACATTCCCACTGCCACTGTATCAGTAATAGTATCAAGCGGGTCTGGGTTATTTACTTGTGCAATGAATTGGGTTTCCCATAGCTTCCAGAATTGGTTAAAATATCTTCCCAAAATAACATTAAACCCCAAATAAGGAGCTAATCCCACATGACCACACTTTGTTTATGCGTTCACTTCAGCGGTAACATAATGTTGAGTATCCTCATGTATACAAGTAATTCTGGAGGACATATCTTCAGAAGGATATAAATACATTAGAGACTGTAGAAAGGCAACTAAAATGGTGCACACAACTTTCCCGGAAAGATTAAAAGATCTTAATATGTATAGCTTGAAGCAGAGAGGGTTAAGGGGGCACATGATAGAAACTTTCAAATATATAAAGGGTTTTAAAAGGTACAGGAGAGAAACATTCTTCATAGGAAAATAAATATTTTAACACAAAGACATGCACTGAAACTGCAGGGGAAGAAGGTTCAGAGGCAATTTTAGGAAAAACTACTATACATAAAGGGTAATGAATAAGTGGAATAGCGTCCCATCAGAGGTGGTAGAGGCTAGTACTGTAGAGCAATTTAAACATGCTTGGGATAGACATAAGGATATACTTAGAAAGAATAAAGGATCGAATAGGTTTTGAGGTTACTATAGGTTAAAAATTGGTCAGACTAGATTGGCCAAGCAATTCTTACCCTCTGTCAAATTCTCTGTTTCTATGTTACTCTAAAAGTTTTCCCTTGACTTTTTAAGGGATTCACCAACTCGGTTTTAACAAAAGAAATCATACCACCAGAGTCTAGCAGATACTTTACTCATTTGCCTTTAACAGTAATGTTACAAAATTGATTGTCTGGCTCAATCTGGCAGCCTGCAGTGCAGGCAAACTGAACAAATAAAGATACCTTGTGATTTACATAAGAATTATCACATTGCATCGATTCAAAGCATCAAATCTAAAACATCTGATCACATATTTATCAAAGCTCATACAAGAAACTTTCTTGACTTTTTCGAGAGGATAAGTGTAACTCTGTATTTATACTGATGCAGCGGCCGTCTTGCGCATGCGCCGGACGTCCATCTCCTTGCGCACGCGCAGTCTAGATTTATCTATAAAGTTTATATAGCGTCTATATAGTTTCCTCTAATGTATAACAGCACATCTGTGAGTGGAATTATTGCCATCATGTCATCTAACAGAATCTCATCTTTTTAGCTATGAAAAAAGGGAAATTTTATTCTATAGGTATGACCTCTATTATTCCGATGGCCATCTTTACTGTGGGCAATAAGTGTAATATAAGATGGCATAAATAAAGTGCATCGCCATCTTTAAATGGAATATAAAAAATATATCTATGCTGTTTACAATATATCTGTATCACTAGCCAAAAATGAGTTTATTAACATAATGGTTTTTAATAATGATATGTGTTGCAGTAATTTTGTATTTTATTTTGTGCCTCATTCTATAAACTCTTATCTGTTCTATTGCAATATATATAATAATAAAAACTACTTATCTTTCCAATGTTCACATACACACTAAGGGACGTAATTGCATAATAAATATATGGAGATTGAATTTAATACAGGGATGTAACTGTGACTAAACTCATACATTGGTTAGTGAATGTGCATTTATCTTTCTATGATGCTTGTGGGAAGAAATATTTTATTTCTGAGAAGTCCTGCAGAAAAAGTGTTAGACACAACCAGAGTTGGAAACCATATTAATTAAACCATATTAATATTCACAATGATTTTCTTTGACTGACAGCAAAGAAGGGGATCTAATGCAGAGAGTGTGAAACTTGTAAAACACTTGTAAAATTATCTTTTGCTGTCAGTCTTTTGGGCAGACAATCAATGAAATAAGTGTTCTATTTTCTGCCATTTTCATCAGTTTTATTTTATAAACATTACTGCATTTATTTTGTATGTTATTTATTGTATTTTTTTTATTATATCCAAAAGCCTGTACATTTTTACAATTAATTTAATATTCAATACATTTGTCCTTGGTACGCTAAAGAATCCATAAGCATTTTAATGAGAAATGTACTGCTTTACTGTGTTAACCCTTTGGTATATTGGGTATGTTAACCCTTTGAATGCTAGAGTATTAAGTATTAACCCTGTTAACTAACAAAAAGCTTAATGTTTGCAAGTGTGAACTTAATGTATGCCAGTGTGAGTATTAGAGTCCTATAGCAATTCCTAATACAATAGGTGGTGGTAGCTGTTAAGTTGTGTACGGATATAAGTGTTAGGAACCCCTCCAGCCGGCACAACACAACCCGGAGTCTACTCTGCCAGTCAGGTGTTCACTGGAGCCCCTGATGGTGGGGACAGACTGGGCTGCAGACTGACAGAGGGTCGTGAAGTGTGTACCGGCTGGGGAGAACCCAGGCAAGAAGAGTCAGGTCCACGCAGAGGTCAAAGGCCGGCAGCAGGTAACAGTAATGATGAACAAGCTGAGGTCAGAGGTCACAGGCAAAGTAGCAGAACGGGTAAACAAGCCAAGGATCAGGGTCACAGGAAACACAAGCGAAGTCCAATACGAAGCCAAGGGTCATACACGGGAAGTCAAACGTAGATACAGGATACAGGAACTGGAACAAGCAGGTCAGCAGACTGGAGCACAGAAGCTATAACCGGCAATGAGGCAGCAGACCTCATTGCCTTAAATACCCAGCTGAACCAATCACAGGTTGAACACACTCCTGCAGGTTAATAGAGCAGTCACTAATAGAGCCAATCAGGGCTTGCCCCTGGCCTGCACAGTTGCAGGCTAATGCCTGTAATTGCCTCCTATAATCTGCCCCTATTAATTAGCCCACAGGCTGTAGAATCGCTGTGCCCGGCTTCCTCCTATTGCCGGGACGCAGCTCTGAAGCGTCTGCTGGTTGCCCCGGCAACGGCCGGGTTATGGCCGGAAATGACGTCCCGGTCGCCATGGCGACGGCCAGGACGCGGGTGAGTGAGTCGCGGCGGCTGGGCACTGCCGCGGCTCGTAACAGTACCCCCCCCTTGAGGAGGGGTCGAGGGACCCCGACATCCTGGTTTCCTAGGGAATTTTTTGAAGAACTCCTTCAGTTTCTTTGGGGCATGGAGTTGTCTCCGCGGAACCCAAGATCGCTCTTCTAATCCGCGATTCCTCCATTGTATAAGGAAATGCACCTGTCCTTGAACATTTTTAGAATCAAGGACCTTTTGAATCACGAATTTTTGTGGCCCACTGGAACCTCTCCCAGGCACACTTGAAGACTGGGCTTGACCAGGATAAAGCACTGGCTTCAATAGAGAACAATGAAAGGTGTTTGGAATTCTTAACGAGCCTGGAATTTTTAACCTAAATGCGACGGAGTTCACCTGCTTGATGATAAGAAACGGCCCGATGAACTTAGGGCCCAATTTCTTGCAAGGTTGTCTGAGCCTGATATTTTTTGTAGACAGCCAGACTTTCTGGCCAACCTTAAGGGAGCAGGGGGTACGGTGTCGGTCCGAATTTTTTTTTACAACAAGTGAGGCTTGTTTTAAAGATGAATGTACTTTCTTCCAGACAACTCTGAGATCCCTGGCAGTGGAACGGATCTCCTGGATACCAACGGACTGGAGTGAATACAAAGAGTTAGATCTGGGGTGGAAACCATAATTGCAAAAGAACGGAGAGGTTTTCGTGGATGAGTGACAGGAGTTGTTACAGGCAAATTCTGCCCAGGGCAACAAGGAGGACCAGTTGTCATGGAACTCCGATATGTAGCATCGCAAGAACTTCTCCAAGGACTGGTTAACCCTTTCAGTCTGCCCATTTGACTGAGGGTGGTATGCAGATGATAAACTGACCTTGATTCCCAGGAGGGTACAGAATGATCTCCAGAACTGCGCTATGAACTGGGAACCCCGATCGGAGACGATGTCTGTAGGGAGTCCATGGAGGCGGAAAATGTGTTGAATGAACAAAACTGCCAAATCTCGAGCAGTAGGCAGCCTAGTGAGTGGAATGAAGTGTGCCATCTTGCTGAACCGGTCTACCACGACCCAAATGGTATTGTGTCCCGCAGAGGGTGGCAGATCGACTATAAAGTCCATGGACAGATGTGTCCAAGGTTTACCAGGGGCGGCCAACGGAACTAACTGACCTACCGGGCGAGTCCTGGGAACTTTGTTCCTGGCACAAACTTCACAGGACCGGACGTGACTCTTGACGTCAGCAGACAGAGACGGCCACCATACAGTACGGGAAAGGATTTCCAGTGTTTTGTAGACTCCAGGATGCCCAGCAGTCCGACTGTTGTGTGCCTCAGCAAGGACTGTCTTCCTTAGATGAACTGGGACAAACAAACATCCTGCCGGAGTGTTATCAGGAGCCAACCTCTGGAACCTTTGTAAGGTACAGCTCAAATCTTGAGTTAATCCGGCATGAATCATAGACACAGGAACAATAGGCTCTGAGCAGGTGACCGGAGCATGATGTGCCAGGAAACTTCTAGACAGGGCGTCCGCTTGAATATTTTTGGAACCAGGACGATAGGTGATAATAAAGTTGAACCGAGTGAAGAACAGCGACCACCGAGCCTGTCGGGGGTTCAGACGTTTGGCTGACTGTATATACTGTAAGTTCTTATGATCCGTTATAACGGAGATCTGGTGTGCAGCGCCTTCCAACCAGTGTCGCCATTCCTCAAAGGCCCATTTAATTGCCAGCAATTCTCGGTTTCCCACGTCATAGTTGGTTTCCGCTGATGAGAACTGACGGGAAAAAAAGGCACATGGATGTAAGCGGTGGGTCTGGGGGTCTTTTTGTGACAAGACAGCCCCAGCACCGACGTCAGAAGCATCTACCTCAAGAACAAACGGTACCCTAGGATCCGGATGTCTGAGAACCTGAGCAGACACAAAAGCTTTCTTCAGGGTTTTGAATGCATTTATTGCCTGTTGTGACCAAACAGTTGGATCACCTCCTTTGCGGGTCAAGGTGACAATAGGAGCCACGATATCAGCAAAGCCGCCAATAAACCTCCTGTAGTAATTGGCGAATCCCAGGAATCTCTGGACCGCCTTGAGGTTATTCGGTTGAATCCAATCCAGAATTGCTTGGACCTTGGTTGGGTCCATGGAGAAACCTTCTGAGGAGATTAGATAACCGAGGAAGGATACCTTCTGGACCTCGAACTCGCATTTCTCGAGTTTCGCGTAGAGGTGATGTTCCCGTAATTTCTGTAGGATTTGTCTGACATGACCCTGGTGCGCAGACAACGATTTTGAATATATGAGGATGTCATCAAGGTAAACAACAACAAAGTGTCCCAGGAACTCACGTAACACCTCATTAATCAAATCCTGAAATACGGCAGGAGCATTACTCAGGCCAAACGGCATGACCAGGTATTCGTAATGGCCCGAGAGCGTGTTGAACGCCGTCTTCCACTCATCACCTGCTCTAATACGTATGAGATTATAGGCTCCACGAAGATCAATTTTTGTGAAGATAGTGGCTCCTCTTAATTGATCAAAAAGAACGGAGATGAGGGGAAGGGGGTAGGTGTTCTTAACCGTAATAAGGTTCAGCCCTCGATAGTCGATACAGGGTCTGAGTCCACCGTCCTTCTTGGGTACAAAGAAACACCCTGCTCCTACTGGGGACTTGGATGGCCTGATGAAGCCCTTCTCCAAGTTTTCGTCAATATACTCCTGCATGGATTTGGTCTCTGGACCGGAGAGAGGATACAAGCGTCCCTTGGGTAATTTAGAGCCCGGGATGAGCTCAATGGCACAGTCGAAATTGCGGTGCGGTGGTAGTGTGTCAGCAGCCTTTTTGGAGAAAACATCCCAGTAGCCATGATACTGAGAAGGGAGCTGCTCCGGAATAGACTGAATAATACGTAGAGGTAGTGTCAAGCAAGACTGTGTACAATGGGGGCTCCACTGGACAATTTCTCCTTTTGCCCAATCCATGACGGGGTTATGGCAGGATAGCCAAGGGTGGCCCAGAATTAAAGGAACCGATGGACATTCGATAAGGCGTAAGACTATGGATTCCGAATGGAGAGCGCCAACGTTCAACTGTAGTGGTGGGGTCTCCCAAGTAATCTTGCCTCCTGGCAACGGACTACCATCTAAGCCACATACCGTAATGGCAGATTGGAGTTTAATCCGCGGAATCCCAGCAGAGCGGGCAAACTCGATGTCAAGGAAGTTGCCAGCAGCTCCACTGTCAATGAAGGCTGATAGTTTCGTAGAACGAGCACTGAACGTGAGCTGTGCAGGGACCAATAGTGCATTTTTCTGGGAGACAATTTGTAGACCTAAGTGAACTCTCCCCTCGTTCCTTAGGCATGCTCGTTTCCCGACTTGTTTGGGCAAGAACGGGAGAAGTGGCCTCTTGCGCCACAATATAAACATAAGCCTTGTGACCGTCTCCTGTCTCTCTCCTCAGCGGAAAGACGGTATGCTCCCAATTGCATTGGTTCCTCACCATCCTGGGAGATAGGAACGAAGGCGGATGGAGGTGATGACGTTTCCTTTTCAGTTTTCCGCTCTTTATATCTCCTGTCAATTTTAATGGAGAGGTGCATCAGATCCTCCAGAGAGCTAGGAGACGGGTATTGCACTAGCGAATCTTTAATCTGTTCAGATAGGCCGACACGGAACTGACTACGTAAGGCAGGGTCGTTCCATCCACTGTCAGGTGACCATCTACGGAATTCCGCGCAGTATTCTTCTGCCGACCGTCTGCCTTGTTTCAAGGACCGTAGGTGAGCTTCCGCGGAGGCCACTCGATCCGGGTCATCATACAGTAAACCCAATGCCTCAAAGAAGGAGTCTACGGACTGCATGGCCGGACTGGTCTGTGGCAAAGAAAACGCCCAAGACTGGGGGTCACCCTGTAGAAGGGAAATAATAATCCCAACTCGTTGCTGCTCTGAACCGGAGGAGCGGGGTCTCATCCGAAAATAGAGCTTGCAGCTCTCCCTGAAGTTCCGAAACAAGGTTCTATTTCCGGAGAACTGATCCGGTAAATTCATTTTGGGCTCACAGATGGGATCTGGAGGAGATTGTGAAGCTTTTGTGGCTTCTTCTTGAACAGACATACGCTCAGCCAATCCCTGCATCATCTGATACAAAGACTCAACATGGCCTGCTAGGGTTTGTGCCGGAGACGGTGTGGATCCACTTGCATCCATCCTAATCTTGTCTCCGTGAGTGGGCCGGTTATAATGTTAGGAACCCCTCCAGCCGGCACAACACAACCCGGAGTCTACTCTGCCAGTCAGGTGTTCACTGGAGCCCCTGATGGTGGGGACAGACTGGGCTGCAGACTGACAGAGGGTCGTGAAGTGTGTACCGGCTGGGGAGAACCCAGGCAAGAAGAGTCAGGTCCACGCAGAGGTCAAAGGCCGGCAGCAGGTAACAGTAATGATGAACAAGCTGAGGTCAGAGGTCACAGGCAAAGTAGCAGAACGGGTAAACAAGCCAAGGATCAGGGTCACAGGAAACACAAGCGAAGTCCAATACGAAGCCAAGGGTCATACACGGGAAGTCAAACGTAGATACAGGATACAGGAACTGGAACAAGCAGGTCAGCAGACTGGAGCACAGAAGCTATAACCGGCAATGAGGCAGCAGACCTCATTGCCTTAAATACCCAGCTGAACCAATCACAGGTTGAACACACTCCTGCAGGTTAATAGAGCAGTCACTAATAGAGCCAATCAGGGCTTGCCCCTGGCCTGCACAGTTGCAGGCTAATGCCTGTAATTGCCTCCTATAATCTGCCCCTATTAATTAGCCCACAGGCTGTAGAATCGCTGCGCCCGGCTTCCTCCTATTGCCGGGACGCAGCTCTGAAGCGTCTGCTGGTTGCCCCGGCAACGGCCGGGTTATGGCCGGAAATGACGTCCCGGTCGCCATGGCGACGGCCGGGACGCGGGTGAGTCGCGGCGGCTGGGCACTGCCGCGGCTCGTAACAATAAGAACATTGCTTTGGTGTGTGATTTAGCTAGATCTATAAGCTGTGTATTAGGTGAGTGAAGTAGTACTTGACATTTACAGTTGTTAAAAAAATCTTTTAAAATATGTTTTAGAGGAAGGGCTCTAGAATTTCTGCAGCAATAGATCACTTTTGATAGTAATCTAATGCTAGCTGTCATGTTATCTAGCAATAGATCACTATTATCTGCAAAACATAAATACAGAGCTACAGTGAAGAGCTGGATTGACTCTCCATTGCTTTGCCCCCAAGTTGGACAGAGTCCTGGTGATGTTATAATGTTTCCATGCAAAGCAAATTGATAAATGTCAGGATGAAGGCCTAAATAGAATATTAAATATCAGAGCCCTAAATAAAATATCAAATTTATAAATAGAAATGTTCATGCCTTCCTCTAAGATAAAAGTCTACGTACTCAGGGGCAAACAGCGCACAAGGATTGTGAAGCATCGATACCAACTATACAGGGAAACAGCTGTAGATACATGTCTTTCAGAATGAGATCGAATATTGTTATAATTCTATCATATTTGGTATTTAAATGTGCTGGAAGTTATGACCGGTTTATGGAAGGGGGAGTTATGTTTCTGGAATAGAAAGGTAAAAACTTTTCGAATATTTTTGAGGATACCATAGTTGACACCCAGAAGACATTTCCACTCCCCTCCCTCACATTCGCATCTACCCCTCTGAATGCTGGCCCATTAAAAAGACTGCCTGTGAAAGTTCAGATTGTCAGCTGTTGGGGTTCAGTCTAATTGAAGGACTGTCCATCTCTTCTGTCTGTCTCAGGCATACAGATTATTATACGTATGTTTATTCTCTGTAAATTCATCCCATTTGTATTTATTGGGGTCCTATTGCCCTTATTCAGTAGGTGGTGGAAGAACCTAAGTGTGTGTGGGGTGTGTGAGCATTGCTTTGGGGGTGATTCATCAGATCTATAACCTGTGTGACGGGTGAGAGAAAGATTAAGCACTGGAATCATGTGAAACCCCATACAGTAAACACCAAAGTCACAGAAGCTGGGAGTGAGTTTGTGACAATAAATATAATTTTTGCATTCGGATACATAGTATTATTATTGAGTGCTATGTATACAGCGATAGGGTGCAGGGAACCAAGCCAGAATGTTTCTAAGCAAAAGGCTAGAATTGGAGGCTGCCACATTCCAGAAACAGTCTGTTAGAACACGTTGCATTGCTGCATCACTGCGAGCTGCATGTGAAGCAATTTCTAGCAAGAAGTAGTAGAACAAGGTATTTTGACGGTTGGGAAGTAGTTAATACAAAAAATAGCTATCTTTTACCTACATTGTTGAATTATTCTTAATATGCAGAGAAGCACATTTGTTTAGCAGTTCCCTTGTCTGTGCAGAAGGTCTTGTAGAAATTAGAGATGAGCGGGCTCGGATTTCCAAAATCCGAGCCCACCCGAACAGTGTGGATCCGACGGGATCCGAGCACTGTTCGGGAACTTCCGGGCAGGAAATGAAGCCAAACCGAGGCTATGACATCCAAGTCTCGCGTCGGATCTCGTGAGACTCGGATGTCATAAATTCAGCGCTAGCGGGCGCCATCTTCATTCTGGCTGCGATCACTCGTGAGAGAGGTTGTAGTTAGGGAGCTCCTGTCCTGGTTTTCAGTTTAGTGTATCTTTGTGCTTTGTCCAGTGCTCTGTTCTGCTGAGTCCAGTGGTGCTTTGTCCAGTGCTCTGTCCTGCTGAGTCCAGTGGTGCTGTGTCCTGTGCTCTGTCATGCTGAGTCCAGTGGTGCTGCCTGTGTCCTGTGCTCTGTTCTGCTAAGGGCATTGTTATTTCAAAATTATCCCAAAAATTTTAAAAAATAAATCAAAAATTCTAAAAAAGGGGAAGTCGTAAGACCGCTACGTCTTTCACCAAACAATTGACCGTCCAACAGTCGCTTGCTATGAGCACCAAGTATGACACTAGTCATCCTATGGAAAAGCGGATAACTGCGTCAATAACAGCAATGTTGGTGTTAGACGTGCGTCCGGTGTCCGCCATCTGTGCAGTTGAATTCAGACCAGTTAGAGGTATTGTGGCCCCGGTACCAAATTGGGTACTACGCAGTCCAGATAGATGCGTATCAGATATTAAACTACATTCAATTTCGGGGCCAAATCCAAAATTAATGAAAATGACCTCCACTACACAGTCCAGATAGATGCCTATTACATATTAAACTAAGTTCAATTTTGCTGCCAAATTATAACAAAAGTAAAATGACCTGTCATCGTCAAAAACAAGAGGTACTGACGCGCTCGAACTACACCCTGTATATGCTGCAGAAGATGGAGGAGCAGCCATCTGTAGAGTGGAATTCAGACCAGTTCAGGGTGATATATTGTGGCCCCCGGTCCCAAATTGGGTACCGGGACCACTCCACTACGCAGTCCAGATAGATGCGTAACAGATATTAAAAAACGTTGACTGTTGCTGCCAAATCCAAAATTAATGAAAATGACATGTCATCGTCAAAAACAAGAGGTATTGACGCGCTCGAACTACACCCTGTATATGCTGCAGAGGATGTAGGAGCAGGCAGCTGTGCAGTGGAATTGAGACCATATGAAGGCAGAGGTATTGTGGCCCCGGTACCAAATTGGGTACCGGGCCCACTCCACTACGCAGTCCAGAAAGCTACCTCGGTGCAACGTTTTGGACTAAAAACAATATTGTGAGGTGTGAGGTGTTCAGAATAGACTGGAAATTAGTGGAAATGATTGTTATTGAATGTTATTGAGGTTAATAATAGCGTAGGAATGGAAAAAAAAACAAAAAACAGGATTTTAGCGCTTTTTATGCTTTTTTTAACAATAAATCAGAACCCAAAACCCGAAATCAGAACCAAAACCTTTCGTCAGGTGTTTTGGCAAAACAAATCAGAACCCAAAACCTCAAGCTAATAAGAACCCAAAACCCAAAACACTAAAAGTGCCCGGTGCATACCCCTAGTAGAAATGCAGTTGCTTGAGAGTTCTGTTATCTGATTTTTCCTGCTTTTATTTCATAGTAATAAATGACTTTCAGCACATGTTTTTGGCCAGGTAGATAAGAAAACTGCTCTCCATATAAATCCTTCTAGTGGAATTTAACATTTTGACCCTGATTTTATAATGAAGAGACATGTAAGGTGTGGGATATATTGCACAAGAAAAAGACCAGTCAGGTTGTGAAGACTGAATTGAATAAATAACTTGCTTAAATGGATTGCAAGGGTTTAAACTATGTTATTATATTCACAGCTAATACTAAGGCCAGTTGCTGTAGAAGTCTTCAGTTTTTCTTGGTAATAGGGCTTTTCACCCCTTTCATAAATATGTCTCTAAATTTCTGTATGTAAAAGAAAAAAAATAATCTGGTGCCAATTTAGTGAAAAAGTCAAAGCTTAAAAAAAGATCTACTAATTGTGTTAAAACATACTAGATCCTACTGGAGAAAAATGTTGTTAGGGTTAGTGAACATTTAGGAAGAATGAACGCACGGTGCTTACCTACATGTCTGCTTTAAAACAATTGGCAATTTAAATACTTAATAGAGCAAGCTGTTACACACCTGTTCAAACTATAACCATATATAGCTTGATTTTAAGCTTGTAATTTTAAATGACTAAAAATTCATAATTCTGCTTGTGATACAAGCATTAAAAATCTCCTCAGCAACAATGATCTAAGGCACAAAGCAGAAATAAAGGAAAATTATTTGTATATATAAAAATAAAGTAACATTATATTGAAAGAGCACATGGATCTTCAAATCAACTTTTATTTCAGTATAAAATGAAATAACAACTCTTTGCATAATCACTGAGCATAATCGTTTACATAAATATTTATTTTCAAATCTATCTGTATTTTAGATAGATGTATCTCTCTCTCTCTCTCTCTCTCTCTCTCTCTCTCTCTCTTTATATATATATATATATATATATATATATATATATATATATGTATGTATACTATATATGTGTATATATATATATATATACACACACACACATATATATATTGTTATGTGCGTATTGTCGCTAACCAATAACGATTGTCGAATCTCGATTTGTGTTTCCAAAGCACAAAGATTTATTCGCAATAAGTGGAATAATATGCTCAAGCGAAGTAATAGTAAATACAGCCGTTACTTATCGCAGGCGCTCTGGATCCAGTGCAGTCATTCAATCCTGAAGTCTGGGGACAAGATGTCTGCACTCTGGATCACAAGCTGCTGCTTATATACACAATAAAATACAGTAATACAATGAAGATGGTATAGCTTGCATCTATTGGTCCGGGTCTCAGGAATGTCCAAGGGGTCGTCAATCATTGGCTGGTTCATCCTAAGGAATCCAAAGGAGGGGGTCATCTCTGCAGGGGGTATGCTCTGCTCTTCCCGCCAGGATTCCTTAGTCTTAAGTAGTTCATAATTCCCTATCATTCATAACTTGCGTATGCACTCTGCGATTCCCTCGCAGAGTGAACCAAACAGTAGGATATGTAACAAGGTTCATTATGATACCACTCATGGGGTTATTCCTTTAACCCGTTCCATGTATTTCACTAATATGCATGTAACTCTGATATAACATATAAATACTACTATATTTCGACATAACTGACTATGTGTTGCAACTACCATTAATGTGTACTATTTTATAAGTATGCGTGTTTGTGCGAATGTATGGTAAAAGACCAATTACTGTTGCTGCCACGTGCAGTGGATGCGTACGCCCTTTCACGCCGTAGCGTGCCCTTGTACGTCATAGCGTACCGTACGCATCTTTTCAGACAAAGACAACCAGGTTTGCTAGACTTTAATTGAAATGACTTTATCCAATTTGCTGACTTCGACAGTTCCACCCTTTGATAGTGTAATAAACTATCACCCAATCACCGTTTCAAGTTCAGGATTATACAATACTTCTTCACAGACCATGATCTCAGTATCTGGTACCACCCTTTCAGTCTCTTTCTCAGTGTTACTCCCATGAGACCGTTTTCCACACTTCAACACAGTAGGAACACATTTGACAACTAAACCAATTGCTAAGATGACACCCAGTATAAGGAGAAGGAGCTTACCTACACTCGCAATCATTTCCTGTACCCACTCCCCCAGACCGGAGAACCATTTTGCTGGGTTCAACCATGAGAACCAACCCGCCACCTTTTCCCCGACCTCATATAAGGAAGAATTATGGCTCTTTCGAAATTCCCATTTCAGCTGCAAAATTTCATCCATCTTCCGGTCTATAACCTCTTTAGGGTCATCAGTATTATTAGTAATGTACGTGCAACATTTGACACCGAACTGGGTGGCCAGTGTCACACAGTACCCACCAGTAATAGAGGTGAGATAATTTAGTACCAGTCTATGTTGCACCAACTCCTTTTTGTACGCTTGTAGCTCCCTTCCAGTATACCTGAAAGTGTCATCATACATCTCGGTGATATTATCTATTAATTTAGCTAGGTCTTGGATATATTTAAAGTTTAATGTTCCCCGAGCGGTCCTGGTGAGATCTAGAGCAACCATAACTTGGAAACCAGTAGTTTCGCTAATCAATTTTGTAGCTATGGGTTCCTCACCAGGAATCATATTTCTTTTGCCACGGTGTTCATACTGTGTGTGTATGTATGGTGGTGATGTAGTCTTGTGAATATCAACCATTTCTTCATGAGTAATAGTCATGACTTCAGGAACCAGTTTAGCTAAGAAACACAAGCCTTTGGAACTCGGAGTCACCCAGGAATAAGCTTTTCTTCCACAAACAAAGTACACATCATCAGGGAGAACATAAGGGATGGTATGCCCATGAATTATGTCACACAGAGTTTTGATAAAACTACCCATGCCTAGTGTCTCCATCTGCTCTAGACATGTGTCGGCATTAATGACATTTTCACATTTATCTGTAGAGACTTTTCCAATGGATACCTTCTTATGTTTGGTTATACGCCCTAACTTGTGACTTCCATCAATATTCCTGCCTAGTAGTGACCTTGTGAGTCTCTCTCTAAAATGAGTGTGGCGAGCCATTGTCTGATCTGATAGGTCAGCCTCCCAATTCTCCAGGCGCTTTGCGTGAGATATGTTTAGGCACAGCAAAGATCTGTCTATGGAGTATTGTCAAAGCGTCAGACTAGGGGACCTAGTGTTATTGTACCTCCCTTCTATGGGCCTCCCACCCCTTAATTCGAGTACTTCGGATATGTTCAGAGGGAATGGCACTAGTCCTATGTTATGCTGCCCTTGAGGCACATGAGAGCACACCCAACACTCGGTTTGGTTTAGCACCTTACCCACCAGGGAGTGATAATCCTCCAAAGGATGCCCGCCTATATTCAGAGTACTGGGGGACTGGCATCGTTGTATGCATCTCTCTTCAACTAGGGAGTTGCAGAACTTGCAGATACAATACTCATCAGACAATAGCCCCTCACACTGCCTCCGAGTTCCTGAGCTAGCAGACCTTTTCATAACCCCTGGACCAAGTTTGATAATGGGCTGCTCAGGATATCCTATTAACTTTTCTTCGGCCTCCATTTCATCCGTATCACTCCCAGAACTCTCCTCCGTCCTCCATCCTCCTTCACAAAAATAGAATGTCCTAGAAAAAGTAAAAACAAGGAAAATCCTGGAACAAAAGAAAAACAAAAACCGCCACTCCATCGCTGGAAAGGTAGTTCTGAGGCAACGTCTCTGGTTCAGGTGTCTCAACTGCAGGCTTTAGGTCTCCCGGAACAGGCTTACGAGTGACAGCTCTATGTCGTCGGTCTGAGTCTTGTCTTGCACTCTCTCCGGATTATGGACTCTCCTGCAGTGGGTGGAATGGACCCAAGTGTCTCTCTCTGCAACCTTCAGTGATGTAGTACTGGTCAGCAGCACTTGGTACGGGCCTTCCCAACGGTCTGTTAAACAACCTGAACGTAAGAAATTGCGGATCATAACATAGTCTCCAGGTTCAACATCATGACAGTTCGTCTCTGGCATACCAGGTGACAGCATTTTTAGTTTTTGTTGTTGTTGTTTCAGCTGTCTACTCATTCTTATAAGATATTGTACAGTCACTTCATTATTACACTTTAAGTCGTCTTGTGGACTCACGATCAAATGAGGTTGTCGTCCGAACAGTATCTCAAAGGGGGACAGATTAAGAGGAGGTCTAGGAGTGGTTTGAATGCTGTGGAGGACCAACGGCAAAGCCTCAGGCCATGCCAACCCAGTTTCAGCCATTATCTTACCTAGTTTGTTCTTGATAGTACCGTTTACTCTCTCCACCTTACCACTGGCTTGTGGTCGGTAAGGGGTGTGAAGTCTGCTACTGATTCCTATGAGTTTACACATATTTTGGAAGATATCACCAGTAAAATGGGTACCCCTATCTCTTTCAATGATTCTAGGGATACCGAACCTACACACAAAGTCTTGTACAATTTTCTTTGCAGTGAACACAGCAGTATTAGTGGCTGCCGGATATGCTTCTACCCAACCGGAAAACACATCAATACACACTAACACATACTTTAGATTCCTGCACGGTGGTAATTGGATATAGTCAATTTGTATTACCTGAAAAGGTCCGTCTGTAGGAGGGATGTGGGATGGCTCAGTTGGAATAGTTTTCCCAACATTTTTCCTCAAACAAGTAAGACATGACATTGCTTTCTTACCAGCTTGAGAGGAAAATCCGGGAGCACACCAGTATGCTCTCACCAGTTTGCACATACCTTCTTTACCCAGGTGAGTCAGGCCGTGTGCTGCTTCAGCCAGGCTTGGATAGTATGTTCGGGGAGCTACAGGCTTACCTTGTCCATCCCTCCAGAGTCCTGAGGACTCTTGACCACATCCCTTCGCCTTCCAGACCGCCTTCTCCTGCAAGGAACACAAATCTTGCATTTCAATTAATTTCTGCGTGTCTAATGTCTGAAAAACCATCATAGTCTCGGTCGATACAGTCATAGGTTGCCCTGCTGCCCATTTAGCAGCTTCGTTTGCCCTGTTGTTGCCCAATGACACTGGGTCTTCTTCAAAGGTATGGGCTTTGCACTTTATGACGGCTACTGTTCTGGGTAACTGTATCGCTGTCAGAAGTCCTTTTATGTGTTGTGAGTGTGCTACTGGTGTACCTGCTGCTGTCGTAAAGTTTCTAAGACGCCAAAGGGCCCCAAAATCGTGCACTACTCCGAAGGCGTACCTAGAGTCAGTATATATATTGGCTGATTTACCCTCTGCCAATTCACACGCTCTCCTTAGTGCTACTAGTTCCGCCACCTGGGCCGAGTGAGGTGGACCAAGGGGTTCAGCTTCTACCACATCCTGATCGTCTACAACAGCGTAACCAGTACATAGCTCTCCTGTCTCTGTCTGTCTATGGCAACTTCCGTCTGTATAAAACGTAAAATCTACATTTTCTAAGGGGGTGTCACGTATGTCGGGCCTTGCAGTAAAGGTCTGATTCAGGTGTTCCATACAGTCATGCGTGTCAGTATTCTTGCCTAACTCATTATCAACCAGGGTCTCCTCACCTCCCACCCTTTGTGTCTCTTGAGACACATACGGAAGGTATGTAGCTGGATTTAAGGTGTTACATCGTTTGATGGTGCCATCAGGGCTAGTTCCCATTTTGTGAATCTAGCTGAAGAAACATGTCTGGTTTGGGCTGAATTTAACAGAGCTGATACAGCATGGGGTGTATAGATGGTTGAATTATGACCTAATACTACATCTTCGCTCTTACTTACTAAAAGGGCCGTTGCTGCTACACTTCTGAGACATGTTGGGAGTGACCTTGCCACATTGTCTAATTGTGCACTGTAGTATGCTACCGGTCTGCTAGCGTCACCATGTTTCTGTGCGAGGACACCTGCTGCACAGCCATCAGCTTCTGTACAAAATAGCTCAAAAGGCTTTTCATAATCAGGTATTCCCAATGTAGGTGCTTTTGTCAGACTATCTTTAAGGTTAAAGAATGCTTGCTCTGACTCTTCTGTGTGTACAACACGCTCTGGTTTTGAGGAAGAGACTAGCTCCTGCAATGGTAATGCCAGAATAGAAAAACCTGGGATCCAGGACCTACAGTATCCACACATCCCCAAGAAAGTATGAATCTGCTTCTGGCTCTGCGGCAGGGTCATGTGTTGTATGGCCTCAATTCTGTCGGTTGTCAGGTGTCTTAGCCCCTTAGTGAGGCAGTGTCCTAAGTATTTGACCTTAGTCTGACATGGCTGTAATTTATCCTTTGCCACCTTGTGCCCTGTTTGTGAAAGATGAAGCAACAACAATTTAGTATCATGCAAACATGACATAAAAGAATCAGAGCACAACAACAAATCGTCCACATATTGAATTAGAACAGACCCATTGTGGGGTTGAAAGGATTGCAAACAGTCATGTAAGGCTTGGGAGAAAATACTGGGGCTGTCAATGAACCCCTGGGGTAGTCTGGTCCATGTATATTGCACTCCTCTGTAGGAGAATGCAAAAAGGTATTGGCAGTCAGGGTGAAGAGGGACTGAGAAGAAAGCAGAACATAGATCAATGACAGTAAAATGACTGGCAGACGGTGGAATCTGCATGAGGATAACAGCTGGATTCGGCACTACGGGGAATTGGCTCTCAACAACTTTGTTAATTCCCCTTAAGTCCTGGACTAATCTATAGCCCCTCCCCCCACTCTTCTTCACATGGAAAATGGGACTATTTGCTGTACTGGCTGTACGAATTAAAATCCCTTGTTGTAACAGCCTCTCAATAACAGGATATACCCCTAGTTCCACCTCCGGTTTTAATGGATACTGTGGGATTTTTGGAGCTATCCTACCACTTTTTAGATTGACCATGACAGGGGCTACATTTGCCATCAGTCCAGTGTCCTGTCCATCTCTGGTCCATAGGGAACCTGGTATTCCCAGCAACATCCCCTTTACTTGAGATGGACTTTGTTCTATAACAGTAGAGTGTAACATTAACCTTTGAGGGTTGTCCAATATATCCTGTACCTCATGTGCGACCTTCTCCGGCATATCTAAGAACACACCATCAGAAGTACAGTATATGACACATCCCATTTTACATAACAAGTCTCTCCCTAGCAAGTTAGTAGGGGCCGCTGCAGCCAAGAGAAACGAATGCTTAGTATGCAGAGGCCCGATAGTAACTTCGGCGGGTTTAGTTAGAGGATAATGTAACACTTTTCCCATTACCCCCATAGCTGGAATAGTTTTACTGGTCACCTGTAGGTTGAAAGGAGAGGTTATCACAGATCGGGCCGCCCCTGTATCTACAAGAAAAGTTTGTTTCCTACCAGCTATGTCAACTATCATTGTTGGTTCTTCACTCTGACTCTCAGTTAACTTTACTGGCTGTAGACTACAGGTATGACCTGACCCCTACCACTGACTATTGATTTCCCGCGCAGCATTTGCTGCCGTAATATGCGCGGGTAGATGTGAGTCTTCTAGTCTATGTAAATCCCTCCTGGGAGGATATCTATGTGACCCACCTCTCTGTGTATTGAGTCTTTCCTTTTTACACTCTCTAACGTAATGTCCTTCCTCGTTACAGTTAAAACACCTGATCACTTTAGGTTTCCTGTTATATGGGTTGTATGCTGGTGGTCGTGTATGCACCTTTTCTAGAGCCTGTATACTTACCATCATTAACCTATCACTTTTCTCCTCCCTTTTTCTAAAAAGGTTTTTGTCATGCTCCACAGCAGACTCCCTAAGAGAGTCTACCGTGACGCCTCTCCAATTAGGTAATGTGGTTTGTACTCTCGTCTTTAAATTTTCTCTAAGGCCATCCATCAGTACTCCTACAGCTACCTCTCTGTGATGTGGGTCCTCACTTATGTTGGATATCCCAGTAAATCGTGCGATCGCTGTTATAGCTCTAGCAAAGTAATCTGAGGCAGTTTCACTATCCTTTTGTTTAATGGTGAAAATCTTACTCCAATTTACTACTACTGGAAAATAGATGGCTAAGTGTTTGACAATTTGTTCTATATTCCGTTGGTTAATCTCATCAGTCAAGGTTTCATCTTCCTCCAACAAACAATCTTCAATACATTTTTGTATGTTAGTATTGGGAGGAAGACACGCCCTCAACACTACCCGCCAATCCTTACTGGTTGGTTCGTGAGCATTTCCTAAATCTTTAACAAATTTCTGACATTTAGCTAACTCTTTTCTAGGATCTGGGAATTCAGTCATAATGGAACGTAATTCTGATCTAGTCCAGGGACAATGCATTGTAACATTTCTTAAAGGAACTACACCATCCTTATCCGGTTTCCCATTGGGAACTGATATTGTGCGGACCGGGAACGCACCCTCTGGTACACTGACTTCAGGAGACACTACAGGATTTACTGGTCCTAGATTTAGAAAGCTTTCACTCCTAGTGATCACGCTACTCTCACCTATCTCAGCCATTTTCTCATACTTGCGCTGAGCCTCTAGTACACTAACGGCATGGGCAATGGCCGAAATCACAGTGGGTTCATCTTCACTTTCAGATACACTTGATTTAAACTGGTTTAAAACAGGATACAACTTAGCAATTTTTCTATTTTCAGTTTTAACAACGGCTGTACTTACCCCTCCCGCCACATAAGGTGGCGGGGGCTCGCTTGCGCTGAGTTCGCCACGCTTCGCAACGGTTACATCCGCCTTGCGCGCGCTTTTCGTCACGCCTACTTCCGGTTTGCATTCGCTGCTCTGCCACGTGTTACTTTCCATTTGCCACAATTTTAAACAATCATTATGTTTATTCCTCACTTTCGTTGAGGTAATCAACCATACTTTATCTTTTACGGTATTTAGTACCTCTGCATTAAAACTTCCTATTGTTGGGAAAGGCCTATCACAATCTTTGGTCATCTTGACCCACGTGTCACAATACACAGTTGCGTATGCACCATATTTCTTACACATGAGAAACTTCGCTGAACCAATAGGGCCTTCCTTAGGCAGTACACTGACCTTCTCTAGCGTATGCTTAGCACCCATGTTGAACAATATACCTTCTACCCGGAACACAGACACACCGCAATGCTCTGTTCCTTCCGGCCAAATGTGAAACACAGACACACCGCAATGCTCTGTTCTTTCCACCTAATAATTTCAACTCTGTTGCTATACTCACCGCTAGAGATCTATAATACTCGGTGAACGTATTTCCTTTAGCCGCGTTCACTCGCTTTTCTCGCCCCTGGCGAGGATCCCTAATACAGAAATATCACTGTGGGCCCCAACGGCTATCAGCTCCTCGATACCCTGGCTCAACCACAAAAATCTGCTGAGTTTATTATCGCTGGGAGCGCAAGTTAATACAATCAACCTGCCTTTCCAGTATAATTTGTCCTAGCTGCTTCACCAATTCGCACTAACGGTGCGATCGGATCGCACTGCCTACCAATACTAATTATTAGCAAACCTTGCGATCTATTGGTAGCGCTTTGCGAAAACCCGGTTTTCGCATTCGGTATACCTGCCCTGTATACCGTCCTTCAGTTGGGCAATCCGCCTCGTCAGACAGCAACTGAGCACAATCCACAATAAAACAGTGTATCTACGTTACAACATCACACACTATACACCTTTTCTGCGCAGAAAATCAAAAGTTCCCAACAACAGTAATAATATCTCAGAGGCTTTCACAAGTAATTATACTATACGTGTACAATAACTATCAAAACGATTGTTTAACCGCATGGCAAGTCTACCGGAAGTTCGCGTACGCACAGCAGGAAATACACATACGCTAAGCAATGCAATACAGTTAAAACGCACAATGACATAAAAAAGAAACAGTTTTCTCTTTTGTCCCTAGGTTCTAGTTAGCGTGCCCTAGATAATGCAAAACGGACATTCGGTTTCGCAACACAGAGTAAAATTCAGGTTTTGAACACCATGCATTCTTACCCGTTTATGACGCGTCTCCACCCTTTGTTGAGGAACCGAAATCCGTTGGTCTTGCATATCATCGGCAATGAAACCTCCAAAGCTCACGAGCCCCCAAATTGTTATGTGCGTATTGTCGCTAACCAATAACGATTGTCGAATCTCGATTTGTGTTTCCAAAGCACAAAGATTTATTCGCAATAAGTGGAATAATATGCTTAAGCGAAGTAATAGTAAATACAGCCGTTACTTATCGCAGGAGCTCTGGATCCAGTGCAGTCATTCAATCCTGAAGTCTGGGGACAAGATGTCTGCACTCTGGATCACAAGCTGCTGCTTATATACACAATAAAATACAGTAATACAATGAAGATGGTATAGCTTGCATCTATTGGTCCGGGTCTCAGGAATGTCCAAGGGGTCGTCAATCATTGGCTGGTTCATCCTAAGGAATCCAAAGGAGGGGGTCATCTCTGCAGGGGGTATGCTCTGCTCTTCCCGCCAGGATTCCTTAGTCTTAAGTAGTTCATAATTCCCTATCATTCATAACTTGCGTATGCACTCTGCGATTCCCTCGCAGAGTGAACCAAACAGTAGGATATGTAACAAGGTTCATTATGATACCACTCATGGGGTTATTCCTTTAACCCGTTCCGTGTATTTCACTAATATGCATGTAACTCTGATATAACATATAAATACTACTATATTTCGACATAACTGACTATGTGTTGCAACTACCATTAATGTGTACTATTTTATAAGTATGCGTGTTTGTGCGAATGTATGGTAAAAGACCAATTACTGTTGCTGCCACGTGTAGTGGATGCGTACGCCCTTTCACGCCGTAGCGTGCCCTTGTATGTCATAGCGTACCATACGCATCTTTTCAGACAAAGACAACCAGGTTTGCTAGACTTTAATTGAAATGACTTTATCCAATTTGCTGACTTCGACAATATTAATTAGAGATGAGCGGTTCTGTGTTGGAGAAATCCGATAGATCTTAGATTTGGGGTTCTGAAACAATGTTTTAAGTTAGTTTCGAGCATCAATTTCGGAACTCAAAAGGAGGCAAAACGTTATTTCTGGGAAAATATCGATGGAAAACTCGCAAGAGTTTTGGATCGATATCTTCTATATAAAGCCCTCCCTAATTTTCTCATGTGCCATTTTAGAACTGTCAGCATGTAGGGAGGATGTTAGCTGCAGTGCTCTGCTATGAAAATAGCGTTCAGGGTGAAAGGACAGAGATAACAATAGAATAGATATGATTATTGTAATGCAGCTCTCTTAGAGATCAGTCGGGCTAGAATACTTTGCAGATCAATTGGTTTTAATTTTAATCTGTCAGAGATTTTAGACAGAGTAGTGGCTTCTGGTTGTTATTAATGCATACTTAATAGTACTAGTATATAGACTGAGTTAGGTATCATTCTGAACTAAATAGTATATTTATTTTTTTACTTTTTATTGTCAAAGTAATCTTGTATGGGGCAGTGAGATCTGAATTAATTTTGAAAAAAACTGGGTGTTTGCGTGTGAGTGTCAACGCAGCTGCACACCCCAAAAAATTCTGTATCTTCTTAACTTTTTTCTATTTTGCAATACTTGTCCATTTTTAAAGGGTCATTCAGGGACATCTATATTAAAAAATGGTGCTACTCTACCCCTAGCTTCAGGAGCCATGGACCTTCATTCGATATAGACCCTGGGCTGCCTCCAGATCCACCAGGCTGGGGGCAGAATATTCTAGGTAAGTGCCATGTAGCTGTTGGTGTTCATTTTACCTGCTGATGGCGGTCCTTCCTATATATATACTCTTTGATCTCTTTTGACACCAGGTGACGCGATCTTCATGTCTGTCCTACCCTTCCCCTCCCACTCCAACCTCTTATTACCCCCCCCCGTTTCCTCTCCCGCTGGCCCTTACTCCCCACTCTTATATATAACAAAATCAAGAGGAAACGTCTTGAGTATTTATATTTCATCATTTACTGTATGTAGATGCTTGTTCCATGCAGTTTCTTCTTCAAATAAAGAGTTTTTTTTAAAAAAAAACAAAAACATTTGTGCGTCAGTGTCAATGCAGCTGCACACCCCCCTTTTTCTATGTTGCAATACTTGTCAAATTCGAAAGGGCCATCCTGTGACACTTATATTAAGAAAGCGGTGTTTGCATGTGAGGGTCTACTCAACTGCACACCCCCCAAAAAAACTATATGTTTTAAACATTTTTCTATTTTGCAATACTTGTCAATTTTTAAAGGGTCATTCAGTGACATCTATATTAAAAAAGGGTATTTTAATTTTAGACATTCAAAGACCACATGCAGAATATTGCAATGGCTGCAAAAAAATGTCATCTGTCATGCCACCAACTAAAGCAAGCCCATTAGAGATCTTAAACAACAAACAAAATGTAATGTAAGGTGCAAGAGATAAAAAAACCCTACGTTTTTTTTAACAATCAGATGTCATTAGATGGACAGACGCAGCTGTAGATATTTAGACAAGTGGATACCCATTTTTAAAGCGCTGCATAATTTGCTGTAGCTATATAAATAAATGGTTATAATATAAGCATGTGATCTGCTTTCATGCCAAAACTTCAAAGACTTGTACTATGCACTTCTTGATGGGCAGAGCATTCATAGTTAGCCAAGGTTTGAGCTTTAAAATAACTTGCTGCTATATAAATAAATGTTGACGATGATAGATGAAGGTGGTCTGCACCAATTCTACAAAACTTAAAAGACTATGCACACAATACCTTTTGAATGTTACAGGGCATTCATCATAGACAGTGAAGCAACAGTAACAGGCAGAGGTCATTGGATGGACAGTGGTATGAATGAATAGAGGTAGACATTTATAAAAGTAAATAGATAAAGTTGGCCTGCACTCATACCAAGCACTACAAAGACTAGTACTATGCACTTCTTGGTGGGCATAGCATTCATCGTTAGCCAAGAGTGGAGCTACAAGTAGGTAGATCTGTGCCATAATGCTGCCCTCCTGAATCAAACCAGGGGATTCCTATATATTTATGGGGAAGGTTAAGGAATCAGTCCCCCAGGTGAAGCATAGTCCAACCCCGGGGTAAAGGGGACTGCCTGAGATTTACAGGGAGGTGGTCCCCGAGAGCCATATATATAAATATGGAATGTTTATTAATAATAATTATATGTTCTAATAGTGAAGTATAAGAAATATGTAAAACAGACAGTTCAGATAGGCCAATAGTTATCATTTCCACACAAGTAAGTATGTATAATATTCACAGTTGCCCAAAACATGTCTTGACAATGCAATTGAAAGGCCAGATTCTGAGAAATTAAGGACAGATTTTGGCCCTAGCAGCTTATGCTAAGTGATGGAGCTATAGAACAGAATAGACTGATTCATTATTTTTGGAATTAAATGGAGGAAAGCAAATAAAAAAATGGCAAAATCACAAAATCCTTCATTAAGACAGCTCGCTGCAGACTTTGGCCAAAATTAGTGACAATTGAGACAGTTGTGAAGGGATCATTAGAAAAAAGACTGTAAATGACTGGAAAAGAATGTTAATGCTATAAATGGTAATATAGAAGCAATAACAGGTCAAAATGACATAATTTGACTTTGTTTTTAAACATGAACATGTTTCATAACCAAAACCACATTCAAAACTAAAACACCGGGTCAGTACACATCTCCAATATATATTAATAATTGACTTTACATTAATTACATAAATAACAATTATTTCAATGTATACTGTACATTTAATGTGTTTTAATAAAAAGTAATATTAGCAAAGCTTTCATTACCATAATTGCCATTGTTGTGTGCATAAACACAATGGGCCTGATTCATTAAGGAAAGAAAAGCAAAGAAATGAGTAGCTTTGAACCTTGGCAAAACAATGCTACAATACAAGGGGTGCAAATTAGTTTATTATTTTGCACATAAGGAAAATGCTGGCTCTTTTCATGTATGATGCAAATAATTGATAGATTTATTTTACATTAACATTAAAAGTTAATCTAGGACATGCTCTATCCCGATTATAAATCTGTCCTCACATATTAAATTTACTTCCCTCTCCAATACAACATGGTTTTGCCAAGGTTCTAAGTAACTCTTTTTTTTTTTAATTTACTTTCCTTAATGAAGCAGGTCCAATGTGGGAGGCTACTATGGAACCTAAATAAAAATTGAACTGGGCTTACAGACGCCTACATTATTCTTTTTAGAAAAGTTTATTACTATATGCACACATACAGACATCAACAAAAAAAAACACATGCAGTCGTTATGATTGTGATATTTTATACATAATATTTGGAAAGAACACATAGAAGAGTATAGTTAAAAGTTGGGAGTGCCTCTAAAACCATCACCTTCTGAGAAACAAGTCATATCCAATTAGACTGCGCACTTATGGGGAGGATTCAATTAGCCGCAAAGTGTCTCCGGAACGTCAATGAGACACTTTGCGGTGGAGATTTCACCGAGATTTATACTGTAATTGCCAATAATGTGCGTGCCACATTGCAAACAATTTATTTCCCCCTTAGATTTCCTAAAGAGGAATTTTTCTAAAACCACTGGATTTACTAAAGCTGAAACCTGCCTAAAATCTGTTGTTTTACAAAGTGCAACATTTCACATTGCTGTTCCAATATTTTACATTGTACCAGAACCACACAATGCATGTCAAAAGGCTCCTTCCAGTCTGTGTCTTCTAGAGTGAGTGGTAGTCATAATAAAGGCAACATTTTCAAGGCACTTTCTCAAGTATTAAGTGTACTAATAATATTGTTGCGTACATATATCTGCTTCCCCAGCCAGTCAGCACAGTGACATGAGCTCAAGGTAGCATTCTATACCTCATGTTTTGGGAACTATAGGTTGCATGCATAGAGCCTGATTCATTAAAGAATATATATGTCAATACATGCCATACTTTGAGTAAAATTAAGCAAAAAGTGCAATAAATTCATCTTTGAATACAAAAGACAATTTCTGACTGCCTAAAATGTCATAGGCGGAACATGGGAGGGAAGGCGTGTATGTACATAGTCAATGTACATAAAGGGGTATGAAGATTGAGTGCACATACATTTGACCGATCCAAACCCTAGACATCGTTCAGGTATGTGATATTCAGCAGTATCTCTTGCACTGCCTACAGAGCAGGTGTAAGTGCTGATTGATAGTGATGATGGTCACATATGCATGACAGAACATGTGTTTGCAAGTAAGAGAAACTAACAAAAATGCACTTTTTGTACAGTATGCAAGAACATCATGAAATATCCATTTCCTGTAAAAATATTATAAGGTATTTTTATAAATGATTATAGTATTGAATGGTTAATTTATTTAATAGAGGGCTTGATATTGCACATATTCATGTATGTATCCTACAGTCTCTTGTGTGCATATGGCAAGTAATGTACAACCAGATTCTAAAGGAAAAGTTTCTTGCAATCCTTTTGTATTTCAATACCAGTGAACATGTGTACAAGTTATGTCCTCTCTCTCTCCAAGTTGTGCTACATCAGATGACTCATGTTCTACAGCCACAACTTGCATTTATACTCCTGGGGCCTGATTCATTAAGGATCTTAAATGAAGAGGTATCTTATTTCAGTCTCCTGGACAAAACCACGTTACAATGCAAGGGGTGCAAACTAGTTTTCTGTTTTGCACATAAGTTAAATACTGACTGTTTTTGCATGAGAACTCATTCACATCAGTCCCTGCCCCATTGGAGCTTACAGTCTAAACTCCCTAACACACACACAGACAAATGGAGAGACACTAGGGTCAATTTTGATAGCTGCCAATTAATTTACTAGTATCTTTTTGGAGTGTGGGAGGAAACCGGAGCACCCGGAGGAAACCCACGCAAACACAGGGAGAACATACAAACTCCACACAGATAAGGCCATGGTCAGGAATTGAACTCATGATCCCAGCGCTGTGAGGCAGAAGTGCTAACCACTGAGCCACCATGCTGCCCTGTTTTACCTGTTATCTAACTTTTCTGGGAAAGCTCTGGAATGGGCAAGCTCCTTCATTGAAAACAAAGATCCCATCTTGTCTGATTTGCAACTTTTTACAGATGCAGTGATAAAAGAATTTGCTCCGGCACTTGTCGGTCAAACTCCTTGCATGTTTTCTGTGCCAACTTCGTTGTCTCCAGTTGCCCAACCCTTGAGGCTACCTGCATGCTCTATTCAATTTTAGCAATCCTGTGTCCCTAAAGGGAAAGCAAAGAAAAAGAAAGGTATAAAGAAGAAAAGTGTGAACCCTGCATTCCTTGGACATGGTTCCCGTACCTTCTCTGTCCATGGATGAGGATTTCCCTTCTACATGCCCAATTCTGGACTATGACTCTGAGACGTTTAATCACTTATGGTGATTTGGGTGTCTGGAATCCGCCCTTAAGGGAGTTGGTACTGTAACGACCTGCCTACAAGCTTGCTGCTTTGTATTGACAGCTTCTAGCTACTGGACTTTTGGACTTTATTTGTGTTTATTTTATATGTTAGCAGCAGTACCTCTGATCACCAAAGGTGCTGCTATTGTAGCTGTTTCTTGTGCTTTAGGAGTTAACCTTGTTGAACTAATTATTCCTTACACCTGTGTGTTCCCCTTCTTATACCTGTCACTCCCAGCATACATTGCTGGTTATTGTTGTCACATCCTGTTGTTACTTGTTGTTCCTGCCTTCTGATATGCTTCTGGTTACTTGCTGCTTGTGATCTCTCCATACCTCCTGCTTCCCTGCATCAGCTGTGTACCTGGTGTTTTCTGCAAGTTCATATTACTTCCTGCTTCCTGCATCAGCTTTGCACCTGGTATGTACTACAAACTCATGATTACCTGCTATTTGTACACGTCTGCAAATAAACAGAGTGTTTTTCGCAATATTCGTGGCTCCTAGCTGTATTCCTGCATTTAACTGTGACAATTTAATATTTATTAAATTATTAACTAATTATATTCAACAGGTGTGTCAATAATCTATGTCATTAACTCTCTATGTTAACACTGACCGATTTCCTGTGCACAGTAAAGACAGCCATTGTATGAGTTTGTCACGGGCACTAGGAGTCTTTGCCCAGGATATCACCAGATGATGTACTTACCAGAGTAATATAGCTGGTACTATGGTTCTCTGGTAGCAGGGTGACAACGGAACAGGAGAATCAGCAGATGGTGAGAGAATGCTCAAAGAAAGTCTATGACTAGCAGCAACTGGTAATGAGTAGATGAATGTACACGAGGAACCAGATGGACAAGTAAACGTGAGGAGAGTCAGTGGTCTGCGTACAGCAAGTTGTACCACTGCTGTAGTGAGGAGGAATGTCCAGGAGTAGGGAGGAGGTAGTGAGAGTCAGTGGTCTGCGTATAGCAAGTTGTACCACTGTCTATAGTGAAGGAATGGATTCCAGGTGCAAGTAGGTAACGGGGAAGTTAGTGGTCTGTGTATAGCAAGTTGTACCACTGCTTATGTGAGAGGATACTAGAAACTGGTGTCACAGGGAAACAGGAGTCAGTGGTCTGCATCAGCAAGTTGTACCACTGCTATATATATGTGAGGAGGGGCACGAGGAGATGAATGTAATGCAGAGGATACACGGGGCACACGGAACTTGATCCCACGATGATATCCACAATACAATAATAACTGACAAGCGCTGCTTGAAGTATACACTAGAGTGATCCAGGTAATAGAACAAAAAGTCAATAGTCACAATAGCTTCAGTAGATAGAAGACTCCGGAGATGAACACAACACAGTCCAGACGGATATGCAATACAAAAGCAAAGTCAATGGAAGGTATGCATACCGCGGTTCAGGAGAGCAGGCTGTCAGTGAGACGTGCAGGGATACCTGAACGGCTGAACGCCGGCAGGAGGAGAAACCACTGGAGGATGGAAGTGGTAATCAGGTTGTTGCAGCGCATGAAAGGTAACCGTTAATCAAAGGAGCAATACTCAGGAAGCAGTAGTAAGTAAAACTGGAAACATGATGAACACGGGAGAGTTGAGGCTGTCTGATATCCGGCAGTAGTAGCGGAGGCAGCGGAGGGAAGACACGCTGAACACGGGAGAGTAGAGGCGGTCTGGAATCCGGTAGTAGAAGCAGATAGGAATCAGTGGAGAGCTGACACGATGAACACAGGAGAGTTGAGGCGGACAGGAATCCGGCAGCAGTAGCAGATAGGAATCAGCTGAGTGCAGACACGATGAACAAAGGAGAGTTGAGGCGGACTGGAATCCGGCAGCAGTAGCAGATAGGAATCAGCTGAGTGCAGGCACGATGAACACAGGAGAGTTGAAGTGGTCTGGAAACCACAAACCTAGAAGACGGGAATCAGCTGGAGCTGAATACACGAGGAAACACAGGAACACCTTCAGAGGCTCATGGGGAATGAGACTCCAAGATCAGGCAACCAGGTAATGATCACAGGTGGTTTAAATAGGGAGGGTTGCCTGATCATCCAATCAATTAAAAGCAACAGGTACTGAAGGTTTAATAAGGGCTGCACATGCGCAGACCCTCAGGATGGCGGACGGCCATGATTCCTGAACACAGGAGAAATGGCACTCACAGTCCGGTGAGTGACAGAGTTAAATCAATTTATATCAGAAATCTGCTTACCAATTCACTAGGAGCTACCAAATTCATGTGCTATCTATTGTATTTTGTTTGTTGTGTTAGCCTGGAGATGGTGTATACAGCTGAAACCAGTTGCTATCTATTTAATACAAGGGAAAAATTAACAGATTTTATTTTACTGTTATTCATTTTTATGCCTATTTACATTTTCTCCACTACAGTGGGTCTTCCTAATCAGGCTGTCACACGGTTCTCATTCGGCTTCCATAACCAACGAATAAGACACTCACCTATCCCTCATTAAACAGACTTCAGCCCCTAGTGTTGGATCTGCACATGCGCAGACTTAGTACCTGTCCGTCTGTGGCAAGATTCCTATTGGTTCCTGGTTCTGGCTCTAAACTTGAAAAGGCACTTCCTCCTTTCCTCTGGGCCTGTTACCTGTCTGATTAGGATTCTGCCTATTCCTTGTGCCTCCACCTGGATCGTCAGTGCCTCTGCTGTGTGTTGCTGTTCAAGGGCTATACTGCTCAAGCTGCACCTGTCTCCGCTGTGTCGTTGTTCCACGAGATATACTGCTCAAGCTGCACCTGTCTGCGCTGTATTGCCATTCCACGGGCTGGACCGCTTAAGCTACACTTGTCTCCGCTGTGTCGCTACTACACAGGCTGTGCCGCTCAAGCTACATCTGACGCTGCTGTGTTACCGCTCCACGGGCTGAACTACTCAAGCTACACCTGTCTACGCTGGGTCACAGCTCTCCAGGTTTCTCTGCCAAATCGCTCCAACTCCTACTGTTGTGCTGCCTGACTCATCTACTCTGCCTCTGTCTCTGTGGCTCGGTTGCAAACAGGTCGTATTATTCAAGCTGCTTGATCTCATCTACCTCTGTTGGCTGAACAGTTCCTGCTGCACTTCTATCCATGAGCATAGTTGTATTACGGGATATTCCACTCTGACTGCACTTATCGTTATTACCTTGCAGGCTGGACTGTTACCTCTCCTATTGTGCTGCCATATTGTGGTCCCAAATACCTAAGCTACATTTGTCAATTTGTCATTCTGCTGCTGGACTGTTCATGCTATTACTACTATTGAATATGCTGTTATACTGCTAAAGCTGTATTCATTCTTGTTACGCTGCTAGTGGAATTGTTCACGTTGCCATTACTCTCCTTGTGTCAATATACTAAAGATTGTTCTGTTCAACCTATAGTCATCATTAAACCGCTGATTGTATTTTTCATCCTGCATCTGTCTTCACTCCGCTGTTTGGTCATAGAACTTGCATATCAACATCACCAGTGTGTTTATATATCATTTGCAAGCCACTCCCCCGGGACCTCGCCTAACACTCCTGGTAGGGACCGCAACCTGCTGGTGAACGCTGCTAAACCCAAGTCACCTTGCGGTGACCCCTGGTGAAGACCATTCGTCCGTTAGACTCCGCGCCCTGTTAGGAGTAACATCTCGTTGGGTAGGTCCAAGAGTCCAGACTACCAAACTGTGACACAGGTGTACTGCTTTGGATTGGTTGTTTCCTGTTAGTGAACACAAGCTGTTTTGTGGTAAACCCCCTATGAGTCTTTCATTTAACTCGTGCAAGTAGCAACACCCACAAAGGTGTTCTGAAAAGCTCAGAGGTCATTTTCTGCATATACAACATGTAGTCCTATGTTTTGTGGCATAAACAATGCACTTATTTTAAGTGCAAGAACATTTTTCAAATTCAGTCTTTGATAAGCTGTATGCACAGGAAACATTAAGTAATTGAAAGAGCAACTCTACCTTGAAATTAAAGGACAATTATTTGTACACACTCAGTGCAGGCTAAAGAAATGGAAGAACAGCTGTATTCTTGTTTAGAACTCTTGCATGTCTTTTTGGCAATGTGTTGTTGGAATGTCAAAGTACATTTGTAGCCTATTAAAATAGTAAAATAACAAACCTTAAAATGTCCCCATCTTCTAGGGAGGAGGGCTATCTGCACATATGGTTAAAATTCAAAGCAGAAGGATCACCTCCCTCCACAGGAATCCGCTACATGTTCATTTCAAAGGAAGACAAGCGGCCCATCTATGATTTCATGCCAAGTAATTCAAACATTGATAACCGCTCCTTAGGTCAGCGGATCAAACACTCAGAAAGAAGTGTGCTACAGCAGCAATTACATCTCTATATTCCTTACTAAATATAAAAAAGAATTTGTCAGTTCTTTCTTGTTCTTAGCAGATAATACCTTGGATTACAGCAATGTGAAGAACAGCGTAAAGCATGGTGGGAGAAGAGGTGCAAACATAGCTATGATGGACTAAATGATAGAATCACATAGTAGCAACCAGACCTGAGAGGGCTAAGACTGGCTTTCACTCTGAATATGTGGATAGTGATATTTTAAATAGCAAGAGTAGACATCAAGTACTTCAGAAAAAATAATGCTTGCTTAAAGGAAAATGGTAATACAATAGTACTTTTCAAGACTCTATGGGTAGGGCTGGATTTAGTTATAGGAGAAAAACAAAGAAGTCTTTCAGGTATAAAATAGTCGTATTTGATACATGTCATATTTGATACCGGATGAGAAGAATCGTATAAGATACAATTCCGTCTCTTCTCAACCACGTAAAAATACACACACTTTTGTTACAATGTGATGTATTACTGTGCTTTACATGACATGAAAAACTAGCCTGATTGTCTGAGGGTTTAAATTAAAAAGAGCAGGGAAAGATCATAGGTCTCAATGATTGACAATGTCTTTTGCTTCTAACCATTTGCTATTTTACAGCTGAAAGCCAATAGAACAGCATGGTTTTCACTGAATACACACACCCATGATAGCTACAACCGAAATAGAATTAACCCTAACCCCAGCTTAAGTCATTTATCTTCTTTGCCCACACAAGGGTGATTTAGAAGGTCACATATGGTTTGAAGACAAATTTGGACTGTAACTGGTTGTTGCCACTATTTCACTGCAAATCAGATGACAAACCAGAAATCAATACTTTCACACACACTTGCTATGTAAAAGAGAAGATAATACTGACCACTTTAATGCAATTAAAGTAGGTTTATTTCAAGTGTAGCAGCATGGACAGTGCAGCAACAGTAACGACAGCCCTGCATAAAACCCTAGCTCTGGATACGCTCCCAGCTCAAATCAAACAGACACTGGGTTGTTCGCAGCCATGTCACTGTCAGCCACTGGAGCTAGAATGTCCAAATCCCTAAACTTCAAGTTAAATCTACTTTGTCTGAAGCGGTGAGAGCTGTGTATCCATTTGTAGTAGCCCATCAGCTTGACAATGATGTTCTTGCATCTCTTTTGACAAACAAAACAGGATATTAGATGTCGTTTTGCAGCAGAGTGGGAAGTAAAAAAAAATCTATTGCACAGTCCAACAGTAACTGCCTCTCCCACTCCGATTAATCGGTCTGCTTTTAATATAATAAAGCTGTCTTTTCATCCCAGTTTAATCCTTCAATCTTCTAAATTAATTAAGTTTCAACACAAGCAAAAAAAAAACAGTAGTTAAAATCAATGCATTTAAAAATAATTACTGCTTGAAAATGTGCAGTTTGTATGTATCTAGGCTAGAGCTGTTCTCTTTTCAATTAAGGGGAAGTATTTGCAGCATCGTCACAGAGAAATCATTCACCACTTCAGAAAATCCTATGAAGATACATAAACTAAAAATGCTTATGGTTAATATTAGACACTAATCAAAAATACTCTTTACGATGTGAAACTATCTTGCTGTTTAAAATTAAATCAAATGTTGCCAATTTTTCCTTTGCAGTTTCAGCATTTTGCCTCATGTTTACTTAACTCCTTTGAAAGCTAATTGTGGTCATCCCTATGCCAACCAATACCCAGTGATAAGTTCAATAATTCTTACCACAAGTAGGGGTATAGTTATTAAATTGCGGGTGGAGACGTTGCCTATAGCAACCAATCAGATTCTAGCTATCATTTATTTAGTACATTCTACAAAATGACAGCTAGAATCTGATTGGTTGCTATAGGCAATATCTCCACTTTTTCAAAACCGCAGTTTAGTAAATATGGCCTGTAAGGTGTCTCACATTGTTTTGAGGGCATCCATGTCTTTTATTTCCTAATGGAAGATAGGCCATCTCTTTAATGTAGAGGTTTCAAACTACATTATACACTGAGTGACCACTTCATTAGTTACATCTACCTAATTATGAATTTGTGCCCCTCTTTCCATCAGATCAGCCTCAATTTTCAGACTATGGACTCAAAGTCTTGACTGTGGTACAGCGATGACTTCAATGTATTTCATAGTTGTTAAAAATTAAATAGTGGCAGATTTATAATCTGAGTTTCGTATTCTATCTGATACCACAGGCAGGGCCGGATTTACCGCTAGGCAACCTAGGCACCTGCCTAGGGCTTAGCGGCTCTCAGGGGGCCCAGATGGGGGGACAAGATGCGGCCCCCTCCCCGACTCGCGGCACCCGGTGGCCCCTCCCCCGACTCGCGGCACCCGGCGTCCCCTCCCCCGACTCGCGGCACCCGAATCCCCCCCCCCCCCGCGAGTATGCAAGACCTCTAGCATAATGCTGGGAACTATTAGGCAGATAGGCAGATGAATTCTCCCAGGAGGCAGGCTGCATTCTTCTTCTTCATACCTGTCCTCCATCACGTCAGAGGAGCCAGAAAAGCCATAGTTACCGACCAGGAAGTTGTATCATGAGAGTGCTGGTAAAGTCATCTCCACAATCACGCATAAAAGTCACTATACAAACGATAGAGAACTCATTTTGCATAGACAATATTGCGATGCCCCAGTAATGTAAGCGATCATTAGACAACAACAACTCAGTAAAAGGAAGTTTTACCTATATGTTGCTGCCAGATTGATGCAATACAGGAGTGAGAACATGTGTTTGTTCAGTAATTTTGCTTTCCAGTGATGCATTAGTGAATCACTGTATCACAGTTCAGCAAGATTAAACCTTTAGATATATTTATTTTATTATTGTTAGGAACTCTTCTAGCAGGCACAACACAACCCGGAGTCTACTCTGCCAATCAGGTGTTCACTGGAGCCCCTGATGGTGGGGACAGACTGGGCTGCAGACTGACAGAGGGTCATGAAGTGTGTACTGGCTGGGGAGAACCCAGGCAAGAAGAGTCAGGTCCACACAGAGGTCAAAGGCCGACAGCAGGTATCAGTATCGATGAACAAGCTGAGGTCAGAGGTCACAGGCAGAGAAGCGGAACGGGTAAACGAGCTAAGGATCAGGGTCACAGGAAACAAAAGCGAAGTCCAATACAAAGCCAAGGGTCAAACACGGGTAGTCAAAACGTAGATAACAGGATACAGGAACTGGAAGAAGCAGGTCAGCAGACTGGAGCACAGAAGCTATAACCGGCAATGAGGCAGCAGACCTCATTGCCTTAAATACAGACACAGACCAATCAGCAGTTGAACACACTCCTGCAGGTTAATTTCCTCGTATTCAGCAGAGCCAATCAAGGCTTGCCCCTGACCTACACAGTTGCAGGCTAATGCCTGTTAACGCTAATGAAATCAGCCCACCGGCTGCCTGTTATGCGCATGCGCCCGGCTACCAGCACCGCCGGGACGCAGCGCTTGTGTGGTAGCGTCTGGCCGTTGACTTGGCGACGGCCGGGCAGAGGGAGGAAATGACGTCCCGGTCGTCAAGGTGACGGCCGGGATGCCAGAGGGAGCCAGAAGCGAGCCGCGGCGGCTGTGAGTACCGCCGCGGCTCGTGACAGTACCCCCCACTTGAGGAGGGGTCAAGGCATCCCGACATCCAGGTTTTCTTGGAAATTTCTTGAAGAACTCCTTCAGCTATTTAGGGGCATGAAGTTGTCTCCGAGGGATCCAAGACCGTTCTTCTAACCCGTGATTCCTCCACTGTACTAAGAATTGCACCTGCCCTTGCACTTTTTTAGAATCCAGGATTTTCTGAACCACGTATCTTCATGGCTTGCTTGCATTTCTCCCAGACAAACTCAAAGACTGGACTTGATTTGGATAAAGTACTGGTTTCAATAGAGAACAATGAAACGTGTTGGGAATTCTCAAGGAGCACGGAATTTTTAGCCTGAATGCAACCGAATTGACCTGCTTGATGATGAAAAACAGCCCGATGAACTTAGGGCCCAACTTCTTACAAGGTTGCTTCAGCCTGATATTTTTTGTAGACAGCCAGACTTTCTGGCCAACCTTAAGAGAGCAGGTGGTACGGTGCCGGTCCGAATTTTTTTTTGCAACAAGTGAGGCTTGTCTTAAAGATGAGTGCACTTTCTTCCAGATAACTCTGAGATCCCTGGCAGTGGAACGGATCTCCTGGATACCAACGGACTGGAGAGAATACAAAGAATTCGATCTGGGGTGAAAACCATAATTGCAAAAAAACTGAGAGGTTTTGGTGGAGGAGTGACAGGAGTTGTTACAGGCAAATTCCGCCCAGGGCAACAAGGAGGACCAGTTGTCATGGAATTCCGACGTGTAGCATCGCAAGAACTTCTCCAAAGACTGGTTAACCCTTTCCGTCTGCCCATTTGACTGAGGGTGGTACGCTGATGACAAGCTAATCTTAATTCCCAGGAGGGTACAGAATGATCTCCAGAACTGCGCAATGAACTGAGAACCCCGATCAGAGACGATGTCTGTAGGGAGTCCATGGAGGCGGAAAATGTGTTGAATGAATAGGACGGCCAAATCTCGAGCAGTAGGAAGCCTGGCTAGTGGAATGAAATGCGCCATCTTGCTAAACCGGTCTACCACGACCCAAATGGTATATTGTCCCGCAGAGGGTGGTAGATCAACTATAAAGTCCATGGATAGATGTGTCCAAGGTTTAGCAGGAGCGGCTAACGGAACTAACTGCCCTACCGGGCGAGTCCTGGGAACTTTGTTCCTGGCACAAACTTCACAGGACAGGACGTGACTTTTGACGTCAGCAGACAGAGATGGCCAACATACGGTACGGGAAAGTATCTCTAGTGTTTTGTAGATGCCAGGATGTCCAGCAGTCCCACTGTTGTGTGCTTCAGCAAGAACTGTCTTTCTTAGATGAACTGGGACAAACAACCGTCCTACCGGAGTGTTGTCAGGAGCCAACCTCTGAAACCTTTGTAAGGTACAGCTCAGATCTTGAGTTAATCCGGCATGGACCATGGATACCGGACCAATAGGCTCTGGGTTAGTGACTGGGGCATGATGTGCCAGAAAACTTCTGAACAGGGCGTCCGCTTGAATATTTTTAGAAACAGGACGATAAGTGATAATAAAGTTAAATCGGGTGAAGAACAGTGACCACCGAGCCTGACGGGGGTTTAGACGTTTAGCTGACTGAATATACTGCAGATTCTTATGATCCGTTATAACGGAGATCTGGTGTGCAGCGCCTTCCAACCAGTGTCGCCATTCCTCAAAGGCCCATTTAATTGCTAGCAATTCTCGATTTCCCACATCATAGTTGGTCTCCGCTGAGGAGAATTGGCGGGAAAAAAAGGCACATGGATGCAAGCGGTGAGTCTGAGGATCCTTTTGTGACAAGATAGCTCCAGCACCGACGTCAGAAGCATCTACCTCGAGAATAAATGGTACCTTCGGGTCCGGGTGTCTGAGGACCTGAGCGGACACAAAAGCTTCCTTTAGGGTTTTGAATGCATTTATTGCTTGCTGTGACCAAACAGCCGGATCACCTCCTTTGCGAGTCAAGGAGACGATAGGAGCCACGATGTCAGCAAAACCGCCAATAAATCTCCTGTAATAATTGGCGAATCCTAGGAATCTCTGAACCGCCTTGAGGTTATTGGGTTGTACCCAATCCAGGATTGCCTGGACCTTGGTGGGGTCCATGGAGAAAACCTCTGAAGAGATTATATAGCCAAGAAAGGATACCTTCTTAACCTCAAACTCACATTTTTCGAGTTTAGCGTAGAGATGATGTTCCCGTAGTTTCTGTAGGACTTGTCTGACATGACTCCGATGTTCCGGCAATGAATTGGAATATATGAGAATGTCATTTAAGTAGACAACAACAAAGTGTCCCAGAAACTCACGAAACACCTCATTAATCAAATCCTGGAACACAGCAGGAGCGTTACTAAGGCCAAACGGCATGACCAAGTATTCGTAGTGGCCCGAGAGCGTGTTGAATGCCGTCTTCCACTCATCACCTGCTCTAATGCGTATGAGGTTATAAGCACCACGAAGGTCGATTTTTGTGAAGACCGTTGCTCCTCTTAATTGATCAAAGAGTACAGAGATGAGAGGCAGCGGATAGGTGTTTTTAACCGTAATCATATTCAGTCCCCGATAATCGATACATGGTCTGAGTCCACCGTCCTTCTTGGACACAAAGAAGCACCCAGCCCCTACTGGAGACTTAGATGGCCTGATGAAGCCTTTCTCCAGATTTTCATCAATGTACTCCTGCATGGATTTGGTCTCTGGACCAGAGAGAGAGTACAAACGTCCCTTGGGTAGTTTAGTACCTGGAATTAACTCAGTCGGACTCCCGGTGCGGTGGTAGAATATCAGCAGCCTTTTTGGAGAAGACATCCCAGAAGTCATGGTACTGGGAGGGAAGCTGCTCCGGAATGGACCGAACCACACGCAGAGGTAATGTCAAACAGGACTGTGAACAATGAGAGCTCCACTGGACAATCTCTCCTTTTGCCCAATCTATGACAGGGTTATGACAGGATAGCCAAGGGTGACCTAGAATCAAAGGTACTGACGGGCATTCGATGAGACGAAAGGCTATAGATTCGGAGTGGAGAGCCCCAATCCTCAATTGTAGTAGCGGGGTCTCCCAGGTAACCTTACCGCCTGGCAATGGAGCACCATCTAAGCCACATACCGTGATGGCGGATTTGAGTTTAACCCGTGGAATTCCAGCAGAGCGGGTAAACTCAAAGTCCAAGAAGTTACCTGCAGCTCCACTATCAATGAAGGCCGCCAGACCCACAGAACAAGCACTGAACGTGAGCTGTGCAGGAACCAATACCGCATTTTTTGGGGAGACAATTTGTAGACCTAAGTGAACTTTCCCCTCGTTCCTTAGGCATGCTCGTTTCCCGACTTGTTTGAGCAAGAACGAGAGAAGTGGCCTCTTGCGCCACAATATAAACATAAGCCTTGTGACCGTCTCCTGTCTCTTTCCTCAGAGGAAAGACGGTATGCTCCCATTTGCATTGGTTCCTCACCATCCTGGGAGATAGGAACGAAGGCGGATGGAGGTGATGACGTTTCCTTTTCAGTTTTCCGCTCTTTATATCTCCTGTCAATTTTAATGGAGAGGTGCATCAGATCCTCCAGAGAGCTAGGAGACGGATATTGCACCAGCGAATCTTTAATCTGTTTGGATAGACCGACACGGAACTGACTACGTAAGGCAGGGTCGTTCCATCCACTGTCAGGTGACCATCTACGGAATTCAGCGCAGTATTCTTCTGCCGACCGTCGGCCTTGTTTCAAGGACCGTAGATGAGCTTCCGCGGAGGCCACTCGATTCGGGTCATCATACAGTAAACCCAATGCCTCAAAGAAGGAGTCTACGGACTGCATGGCCGGACTGGTCTGTGGCAAAGAAAACGCCCAGGACTGGGGGTCACCCTGTAGAAGGGAAATAATAATCCCAAATCGTTGCTGCTCAGAACCGGAGGAGCGGGGTCTCATCCGAAAATAGAGCTTGCAACTCTCCCTGAAGTTCCGAAACAGGGTTCTATTTCCGGAGAACCGATCAGGTAAATTCATTTTGGGCTCACAGATGGGATCTGGAGGAGATTGTGAAGCTTTTGTGGCTTCTTCTTGAACAGACATACGCTCAGCCAATCCCTGCATCATCTGGTACAAAGACTCAACATGGCCTGCTAGGGTTTGTGCCGGAGACGGTGTGGATCCACTTGCATCCATTCTAATCTTGTCTCCGTGAGTGGGCCGGTTATAATGTTAGGAACTCTTCCAGCCGGCACAACACAACCCGGAGTCTACTCTGCCAGTCAGGTGTTCACTGGAGCCCCTGATGGTGGGGACAGACTGGGCTGCAGACTGACAGAGGGTCGTGAAGTGTGTACCGGCTGGGGAGAACCCAGGCAAGAAGAGTCAGGTCCACGCAGAGGTCAAAGGCCGGCAGCAGGTATCAGTATCGATGAACAAGCTGAGGTCAGAGGTCACAGGCAGAGAAGCGGAACGGGTAAACGAGCCAAGGATCAGGGTCACAGGAAACAAAAGCGAAGTCCAATACAAAGCCAAGGGTCAAACACGGGTAGCCAAAACGTAGATAACAGGATACAGGAACTGGAAGAAGCAGGTCAGCAGACTGGAGCACAGAAGCTATAACCGGCAATGAGGCAGCAGACCTCATTGCCTTAAATACAGACACAGACCAATCAGCAGTTGAACACACTCCTGCAGGTTAATTTCCTCATATTCAGCAGAGCCAATCAAGGCTTGCCCCTGACCTACACAGTTGCAGGCTAATGCCTGTTAACGCTAATGAAATCAGCCCACCGGCTGCCTGTTATGCGCATGCGCCCGGCTACCAGCACCGCCGGGACGCAGCGCTTGTGTGGTAGCGGGCAGAGGGAGGAAATGACGTCCCGGTCGTCAAGGTGACGACCAGGACGCCAGAGGGAGCCAGAAGCGAGCCGCGGCGGCTGTGAGTACCGCTGCGGCTCGTGACAATTATATATATATATATTGTTTTTAAAGTATTTTAAAGGGGCATTACAATGAAAATGATTGCTTTAGAATATAATATATGTTTACAAATGTTTCTATATTAGGTGACCAAGTTTAAAAGCATAATTTGCAGATTCTGAATTGTTTGCCATCTTTTTTTTCTCTGCATTGTCTTTATACTGGGAATGTCTTTAAGATTTTTAGTCTAATTCAAGCCATTATTTAGCAATTATTTATCGAATGCTGGAACAATTTATTTGGCCATAAATCTAGATGCCTAACATGTTTAGGAGAATATTATGCAAATTGACTAAGCTTTATGCTATCCCCCTTAACATACTACATGCAAATGTACGGAGTTGTGTGTGTCTATTTGCATTTTTTCAGCACCTGTCCACACATCAAATATCATTTTTTCTATGGCTGCCGCGGGGCAGAGGGGGCAGAGTGAGAGGGAGCGTGAGAGAGGGCAGAGGAGGGGGACAGCGTTAGAGTGGGACAGTAATGAGGGGCCACAGTTGGATATAGTGTAATGATAAAGGAGAGCACAGTGTGATGAGAGGGACAATAATGAGGGCCTGCAGTGTGATGCAGTGTAATGATAAAGGAGAGCACAGTGTGATGAGAGGGACAATAATGAGGGACCACAGTGTGATGCAGTGTAATGATAAAGGAGAGCACAATGTGATGAGAGGGACAGTAATGAGGGGCCACAGTGTAATGCAGTGTAATGATAAAGGAGAGCACAGTGTGATGAGGGGGACAGTAATGAGGGGCCACAGTGTGATGCAGTGTAATGATAAAGGAGAGCACAGTGTGATGAGAGGGACAGTAATGAGGGGCCACAGTGTGATGCAGTGTAATGATAAAGGAGGGCACAGTGTGATGAGGGGGACAGTAATGAGGGGCCACATGGTGATGCAGTGTAATGATAAAGGAGGGCACAGTGTGATGAGAGGAACAATAATGAGGGGCCGCATGGTGATGCAGGAGGAGCATCGTGATGTGCAGCGGCACATAGCTTACCCTTCTACTTAACTATAGGGGTATATGCTATGCTAAAAAAAATATAGTGCTATGGATTGGTTCAGGGAGGGGGGGTGGCCCAAACCAATATTTTGCCTAGGGCCCCGTGAGGTCTAAATCCGGCTCTGACCACAGGTGCTCAGTTAAATTGGCATCTGGTGACTGGTGAGGCAATACATTTAACTGAATTCACAGTCATGTTCCTAAAACTATTCCACCACTTTCTTGTGGCAATCTCAGCTTATTTATTTGTGCTGAATATATCAAAAAGGGAAGATGTGTACCCTGGGGTCTGTCAGGAAGGTAAACAGTAAGCATTAATAGGCTTATGAACTGAATATAATAGTGTAGGTGATGGTATGCCCAAAAGGCAAGAGCCATATGCTGCCCATAGTAATTTAATGACCGCTTTGAAAACAAGACAATCAAAGCAATATCTAATAAACCCCAAAGAGAGCATGAGCAGGTCACCTGGAGAATTTAAAATAAAGGTTCTAAACTTTGGAAAAGTCTTCATTTTCATTTCTTCGGCTAAAAAGGGTATATAAATATATATATATATATATATATATATATATATATATATATATATATATATATATTAGATTAAATTTAAAATAACAAGTAATAATAGAAACATAAATAAAGGAAAATATTTTTTTTTAAAAAAAACCTGAAAATTGAGGGGCATATTCAATTAGCTTTTGGATTCGCGGTAACGCGCCGGAACAGCCGCGAACCGTAATACACGTTACCGCAATAACGTGGATTTTCGTTCGCAGCCCATAGGGTTGCGAACGAAAATCCGCGTTAATGTGGTACCGTAATACCCACAAGAATGCGCACTTTTCGCGGTAACGCACGTTACCGCGAATCCGAAAGCTAATTGAATATGCCCCACAGTGTATATTCAAATCCTCTAGCACCATAAATCAACAGCAAATGTAGTGTATTATTGTTCGTTTTAATATATAAAATATGAAATTAATTTAAGTGCAGGTGGAGAGTTTAAAAGATAAACCAAAACTACATATACAGTATGTAGATTTTTCATAGGCACTTAAAAGGTATGCTCAGTTGCTTTTAATAAATAGATAAACATATATCTTCAGTTACAGGTATACAAAGAAATGATTGTTTCCTCACACTGAAGTTGCCTGCAGAGTAGCAATATCCACGATGTAGGAAAATAAAGCAGATGAACATTCTGTTAGTAGATAATGTAATACTACAGCAGGAGCAAAATAAGCTCCTTACTTACTGGCAAGCAGACTGTATCCTGCAGTCAACGTCACTTTTTCATTAGGATCGGCAGCAGGTTAGAGAGCAATATACTCCTGACGGTGTCCGTTCTGTTTGTAATATAATACCTGGAAATTGAAATCCCAAGTGTGTTTAAGAACTTATTTGCTTGTTGCCAACATGTTTTGTCCTATTACGACTTTTTCAAGACATGGAGGTCTATTTAACAAACTGCAATAGCCTAAAAATCCACAGGTCTTCTCTTAATTTATCAGTGGCTTAAAACAGGAGAAATCGAATATTTCTCCTGCAATAACCTACTTTTCATGGGTTGGGTACCAATAAATGACTACGTAAAATCCGACATCACTTTCTCTGATAGAAGTGCGAATTTGAGGATTCCTACCTTCGGCTGATAACGACTGCTTGGAATAACTGCTGTAAACAATTTCAACTAATGAACAGTGGTAAGGAAGCGCCGCGTGTGCAATGTTTAGTCTACATTGTAGACGCGGAGCTGGCTTTAATGACCACCTTAATAAGAAGAATGGGCAGGTCGCACTTTAATATGACGTTCTTTTTAAACGCTGGACTGTTCATTAGCCGAAATTGTTTACAGCAGTTATTTCAAGCAGTCGTAATCAGCTGCAGGTAGGAATCCTGAAATTCGCACTTCTCCTATCGGAGAATGTGATGTCAGATTTTCCGTAGTCGTTTTTGTGACTAGCACCACTTTTCATTGGTTTTTGCACTCCCCAAAGAAGTATATGGGGACTGCGATGTTAGAAATGTATCAAGCAGTGAAAACACTGTGTTTCCCTGCAAATTAAAGCCATCTCAGCATTATGTTAGCTTACCTGGTTTATGGGGTCCAATGAAGCCGGAATGGCTTCGCCTGGTCAGGTCACTATACACATGATTCCCGTTTATAATGATAACCATTAGAAACATGTGTTTCACAAATTATAAAATACATTTGAAAATGCTAGTGGGTATGAAGCCTAAAACTGACTTAAATGTAAAATTATAGGGCCTCAATTAGACTGCAACGATACTGGTATTATGTGAAGCCCAATAGCCAAGTAGATATCCAGCAAGTAGTCAGACGTTTGTTCGGTGGTACACAACCAGGCTAGTCACGAATGCAAGGAAGTGTAGCAAGTTACAGAAACTGAGCAGGCAGAATACTCAAGCACATGTCTGACCCAGTAAGTGCCTATTATAGGCCCAAACAGGAAACAGGATCCAAGATAGTTTCTCCTTGATGCCATTCTGGTCATCTTGGACAAGGGCAAGTCTGAGGGCGAGTTTACGAATGCAGCGTCCTCTAGTGGTCGAAGGTGCAAATATCAAAGTAAATCCTTACAGTATTCACCCCTTTCAATAACGTCCTCTGGACGATGCTTTACTGCTTTACTGAGTTTCTCTGGGTATGAAATTCACTCAACATGGACATTTCCTTCTGGTTCCCATGAACTGTCTTCTGTACCATATCCCTGCCACTGTATCAAATATTGAAGTTTATTTCTAAATATTTGTGAATCTAGTATTTTCTCTACTAGAAATTCTTCATGTTCATCAATTTGAACAGGATCTGGAAGAGGCAAGGTGCAACCAGGAAAAGGAGTTGGAATTACTGGCTTCAGTAAAGAAACATGGAAGATGAATCTTCATATATCCTGGGAGTCTAAAGGCAGATGAACTGACAAGTGCCAAAATCTTAAAGGGACCAATATATTTTGGTCCTAGTTTAGAAGTAGAAATGCTTATTTTTAGATTACTTGTGGAAAGCCAAACATCGTCTCCAATGTTTAAAACTGGTGCAGCTTTACGATCCCTGTCTGCAATTCTTTTATAGCTGCCCTGAGCATGTTGCAGTGGCTCTCTTAATATTCCAAGATTATTTTGTAGCGACTCTAATCTAGAGGAATGAAAGAATCCTGTGAAAAATTGGGTAGTAGGTTTGAGTGATACCTCAAATTGGCATAAAAAGGACTTTGTCTTGTGGATGAGTGTTGCGAGTTGTTGTATGAAAACTCTGCCGTAGGCAGAATATTAATCCAGTCATCTTGCAGATGGCAAATGTAGCACCTTAGGTATTGTTCCAGTGCCTGGTTGACGTGTTTCTGTCTGTCCATTGGATTGGGGATGGAAGAGATGAAAGACAGTTGATAATTTAATACTAATATTAAGAGCACTACAAAACTGCTTCCAAAAACGTGAAGTAAACTACACTCCTCGGTCAGAGACTGCACCATCAGGAACTCCATGTAGACGAAAAACTTCCCTGATTAGTAATTCTGCTGTATCTTTTGCAGAAGGAAGTCCACGACAGGGCACAAAATGAGCCATTTTTGTGAGTCGATCTACAACCACCAGAATTGTAGTCATACCCTTGGATGATGGTAAATCCACAATAAAATCCAGTGAGATTGAACCCCATGCATAAGAAGCGACCGTAAAGGGACCGAAGGCTGTAAAAGTCCAAGTGGAGCAGTGCAGGGAGTCTTAAATCGGGCACAAGTGCTGCAGGATGATACAAATCTTTTAACATTCTCCTTGTATTTTGGCCACCAGAAGTAACAAGATAATAATTCATGAGTCTTGCAAACACCCTTGTGGCTGCCAGTCTAGAGTCATGAACAAATTGCAGTACTTTTAATCATGTTGCTGCTGGTACATACAAGCGATGTTCATACTACCATATTTTATCTGTAGGATGTTCTAGAATGATCAGATCCTTTCTGTAACCCTCTTTGATGTCAGACAATAGCTAACCAGTGCCAGTAGCTCTCAGGAAATTTGACTTAAAGAGGATTGTCTCTTCTGCTTCAACCTGTGGTGAGTCTCCCATATAAGCTCCGGATAGAGGATCAGCTTTCACATTTCTGGATACAGGTCTATAAGAGATAACAAAGTCAAAATGATTTAAGAATAAACTACACCTGGCTTGTCGAGGAGACAGTCTTTTTGCAGACTAAACAAATTCTAGATTCCTGTGTAAGCACAGTTATTTGATGTGCAGCGCCTTCAAGCAAATGTCTCCATTCAGTAAATGCAGCCACTAATAGGCCTTTACTTCCTACATAATTCCTTTCTGAAACAGTCATTTGAAGAGAGAAAAAAGCACATGGATGCAAAAGCACCTTCTCTCCTATTCTCTGTGATAATATTGTCCCTACTGCTGAGTCTGAAGCATCTGCCTCATCATCATCATCCCCATTTATTTATATAGCACCGCTAATTCCGCAGCGCTGTAAAGAGAATTCACTCACATCAGTCCCTGCCCCATTAGGGCTTACAGTCTAAATTCCCTAACACACACACACACACACACACACACACACACACACACAGACTAGGATCAATTTTGTTAGCAGCCAATAAACCTACCATTATGTTTTTGGAGTGTGGGAGGAAACCGGAGCACCTTGAGGAAATTCATGCAAACACGGGGAGATAAGGCCATGGTTGGGAATTGAACTCATGACCCCAGAGCTGTAAGGCAGAAGTGCTAACCACTTAGCCACTGTGTTGCCCAAGGATAAAAGTTCTGGGTTGGGATATATTAATATGGGATCTGTAGGAAACCTTGTCTTAAACAGAGAGAAAGCACTTTCAGCTTCTGGAGACCAATGGAAAGATGATCTCTTCTTGGTTAGATGAGTGATTGGTGTCACAATTTTGGAAAAGTCTTTAATGAAATGTCTATAGAAGTTGGCAAACCCTACGAACCTTTGTACCTTTATAACATTTCTTGGAGCTGGCGAATCTACTATAGCCTGACCCTTGCTAGGGTCCATTCTCAAACCTTGAGGTGAAATGATATAGCCCAAGAACTGAATCTGTGTGGTGGAATTCATACTTTTCCAACTTAATGTACAAACGGTGTCTGCAAAGACATTTCATTACAGTTCGAACTTGTTGTTGATACTCTTCTTGGGAATTTGAGAAAATTAGTATATCATCAAGATAGATGACAACAAATTGGTCAATTGAATCTTTAAAAATGTCATTCATGAAATGTTGGAATATAGCAGGGCTATTGCACAGTCCAAAGGGCCTCACCAAATGTTCAAAATGTCCATATTTACATCGAAAGGCAGTCTTCATTCATTGCCAGATCATATGTGAATTACATTATATGCTCCTAGTAGATCTAATTTGGTGTAAATCCTTGCAGCGCAAAGCTTCTCCAATAATTCTGAAATAAGTGGGAGCGGGTAACGGTTCTTGATTGTAACTTTATTTAATGCTCTATACTCAATATATGGTCGTAATGAACCATCCTTCTTTTTCACAAAGAAAATAGATGCAACTGCTGGAGATGTGGAGGGACGAATAAAACACTTTTCTAAACTTTCATCCACATAATCCTTGAGGACCTTTAACTCAGGCTCGGTTAATGGATAAGTCCGGTGATTTCCACCAGGCTAATTATTGCCCAGTGGAAATCCACTGGGCAATAATAGGGTCTGTGAGGTGGTAACTAGTCAGCATTCTTCTTGCTACAAACATCAGAAGAGTCTTTATATCACCTCTTCAACAGAGGGTTCAGGTTTAGTCTCGGGAGCATAAGTCTTTTGTAAAAACGAAATAGTCTTTGATTCCTAGTTAATGGATGTATTATTTGCAGTCAACCAAGGAATTCCTAGAATAATAGGAAACTGGGAAGAAGAGATCAGTGAGAAAGTCAGTCTGGTGATTTGGCTCAATTACAAGGTCCAGGGCTTCAGTTTCATGAGTGACTGGACCAGAGTTCAAAGGAGATCCATCCACGGTCCTAACATAGGTGTCTGTTTCTCTCTGAACTTAATCTTGTTTCTCTTAGCAAACATAATGACCATAAAATTGCAATGTGCACCAGAGTCCACCTTTGCTGTACTGGAAATCCAGTGTGCACTGATCTGAAATCAAATTGGAATTGAGAAATGAGAACTATTATTCCCCTTATTTCTCTCATTTGATGCTTGTCGTCTCTCAATCAATCGATCATCAATGCAAATGTAATAGTTGATGAAAAGTGCAAGTTCAGTGGGTGCCTCTGCATGGGATAATTCATCTTTAATGGCCTCAGAAAGACCCTTTTGAAAGACAGACAACTGTGCCTCACAATTCCATGTAGTGTCAAGGACCCATCTTCGAAAATCTGCAGTATATTCTACAACTGAGCGTCTCCCCTGACGTAATTTCAATAATGTCTTTTCAGCAGTATCCTTCCAGTTTGGATCATCAAAGGTTTGTTTCATCACTTTGAGGAAGTCATCAAATTTCTCTAATATCAGACTAGAAGTCTTAATATAGGGAGGAGGCCATACAAGGGCAGTGTCCTTAAGTAGTAAAAGCATATACCGGACCTTTCACTTGTCAGACTGAAAATGAGACTCATACAATTGGAAATGCATCTGATATTGATTAATAAATCCACAAAACTTTTGAGGGTCCCCACCAAACTAAGCTGGTGGGAGAGGGAGAGCAGCCAGGGATAGCAATGTTACAAGCACTTGCGGTAATCTGTTCTCCAAATCTGCCATACGGTCCTCATGTCGAGACAGCCTAATTAGAAATTCCTGGAAACCACTATGTGTTTCATGAGCTTTTTTTAGACATCTTGAATTTCTTGCTTAACCTGTGATTCGAGAACTAAAGCTGTCCTTCAGGAATTTCACCTCTGCCTTCAATTAGCACGGTGGTTAAATTTTCCACACGCCGCTTAACAGGTATATCTTTGACGGGATCCATTTCAAAGCTTGAGTATTCTGTACCGATACTGGTGGCATTATCTGAAGCCCAATAGCCGAATAGATATCTAGTGAGTAGTCAGAAGTTTGCCGGGTGGGTACACAAGAGGGTAGTCAGACATTTGCTGGGTCAGTACACATGCAGGGTAGTCACAAATGCAAGGATGTGCAGCATACTCAAACACATGTCTGATTCAGAAGTGCCTATTATAAGCTCTAACAGGAAACAGGATCCAAGATGGTTTTTCATTGATGAGATTCTGGCCATCTTGGATAAGGGCAAATGAGGGCAAGTTTACGAATGCAGTGATCTCTAGTGGTCGGAGTGCAAATATCAAAGTAATTTCATACATAGATTCAGAATCCAGCTAAATGGTGCAATTTTGCTCCTGTCAAAACCATATTGTAATGCAAGGATTGCAAATGCATGAAAATATTAGGCAGCTTGGCAGCATTATTTTTACCCTGTGAGCTAAGCTATGACATGCTCCCTTTTCAATCTGTCTGCATATTTTAAATGTGCTCCCTTTCGGCAAAACATGATTTTGCCAAGGTGCAAAATTTCATACTACAGTCACGAGCGGCTGTGGTACGCCGCATCCTGGCGTGATCTAGCAGCCGTGCACATGCATTAGTTACAATGCATTGTTATTATTCTTTGGGGTTATCTTTGTGCAATAGAGTAGGAGAGTGTAGGGACATCCTCCAACTCCAGGGGGAGCTCTTGTATGATTTTAACTTGTTCATTTATATATTTATTCATGTTCCTGGTTTATGATATTGCCAATGCTAGTTCTAAGCTAGTAATTAATTAGCAGCCTCCTGAGGCTGATTGTGAGCCCTGTCCTCCTCCTTTCTGATTTGCCCTTCAAGTTATTTAAGGCAAGGAGGGCTTAGCCTCTCTGCCGGTTATAGCGCTCAGTATCCTGTCTGCTTGCCTGCTCCTGTGCTGTTTGCTGATCTTTATATTTACTTCTGTGTTTTTGACCCTCTGCCTGAAACCTGGACCTTGATTGATTGCTCATTGCCCTGACCTTTGCTTTGTGACCCGGACCTCCCTTGATCGCTGCCAGCCCTGACCACATTACCTGCTTCGGACCTACGACCTTGGCCTGTTTCCTGACTACGCTTATTCTACACCCCCACTACTCTGCGCTAGGGTACGTTTATAAACCTGTACTACCTTGAGTATAAGACCTGGGGGCATACGAGTACCTGTGAGCATAACAAGCTCTACGGGAAAGGGGACTGCTATAGGTGAAGACCTCTCCATCTGGTTCTACTGGTCTATGATAAATCGTTAGCCGTAACAACTACCCAACATTTAAATATGCAAAATCAGGACAAAACAAGCCTCACCCTTTACTTACCCAACCCCACCCTGATACATGCAAAACATTCACTTTTGGATGAAACTTTGCCCATTATCAGGCATCTAGCCCCTCCTCCCCTTCTGGGTCAACAATTCGGGACTGAGCGAAATCCGTTCAGTTGGGAAGTATGAAATTGCACCTAGATGGATTTGCTTCTAAATATAAATGTCACACACTAGTTCAACTAACAGTTAAAAACAACCCCAAAATGGTTTTGGTTTTTTTCAATTTGAACTTCTCTTTGTTATTAATATTATAGAACTACAGAAAGGGCTAAATTGATTTCATACCCCCCTTTCTAAAACGTATCCACTTAGATGACGTCCGCTTTGATTCTTGTCTTTCATTTCCACTTAGGTGTGGAGTTGAGGTGTTATATATTTATCTTTAGTGAGTCTGTTGTGTTTGCTTGATTTTTTTCTATTTTTTTCTAATATACTACATGGTTTTCTTTTTGTTGTTTAAGTTATTGCATGCAAAGTGCTTTTTTTGTGAAAACTAAAAGCTATGAGGATGTCCCTATTCCCAAGATCAGAATTCTATTAATGTCTTTTGCTGTTTCCACAAAGAAACTTGCCAAAGAATAATAACTTCATTTACCTATCCCAAATATGATAGCATTAGTTTCACAAAATAAATGTGTGTATAGACCATGTAAAGTTATTATTTAACTTTACTGTAAATGAAAGGCTCTATATTAATAAAATAAATATACCAACACGCTTATTTCTTTGCCTCTACAGGAGGTTGCCATGGTAAGAGATAGGCTTCTCCATCATAAATCAATTCAGTAGAGTATTAATAAAAAGTGGTACAGACTTGTTCTGAAGTAGTTCATTGTGGAGACTGGTGGATTTATACACAAGGTCTCAGCCAGTGATGTCACAGACAGGTAAGGCTATAATTTCAGCTTTTTGCTGCATATGATATCCCACTAGAACACTATCCTAAATATGATTAGAACACTATCCTAAATTACGAGATAATACTAGTTAAATGAAACTTCACATTTTACACAGATTTAGTGTGAGGTCAAGGGAGGCGAGTAGTCTGTATTGCTTGAATAGCTATCAGGAAAAAGAAGTAAAAAGTATAAAATTGGATGTAAGGTTATGCACTAAGCAAAGCTTTATCATAAGAGCAGTTTTTCAAATGTATTATCCAACACCAAAAATGTTTGCAATTGCAACTGGAAATTAAGGGGGTTTATCATGGTGATATAAATTCATAAATCATCTCAATTTAACCAAAAATATATTCGGCATCTGACACTGGTCCAGATCAGTAAGTTAATTCTTTCGCTGAGCCATTCTTTGCAGATCTCTGCATGCATGAACTCAGATTTGAGCTTTCAGTTCCATTAATGTGGAAATAAATCTTTATCAATGAAAAATTGCTGAAATTCCTGATGTGCCTATAACGGAACAGGTGCTGCGTACTACTTGGTAATAACTGCAAAAGATGTTGGTGGGGGTTATCTCCAGAGTTAACTCTTTCATGTATGATAAATCAGCCCCTTAGAAAGCACACATTTCCTGCTATAAGTACAAATGTGTTTTTCTGGACATAGCTACATTGAATGTCTAATATGTGATTTATGGAAGTATGGGTGGTGAGATGTCATAATTCAACAAGGCATTAGTGATTTTTGAAATATGACCTATAAATATGGTAAGGCCAAAATTTTGATTTCTTACTTGCTGTATAATAGTTATAATAGGAAACAGACCAATAATGTTATCACCTAAAAACTTAAAATAACTCTAAAACTGACAAATGTACTATTCCAACTTAAGTATTGTTCACCAGTTCATCACATCTGTCAACTTGTATCCCGACAGCCCTTTTTATTGGCATTTTTCATGTAAGAGCTCTAATGTATTTTCTTTTTATCTGATAAACTACACTTGGAAATAAACTATGCTTATGAACTATCTGTGAATGAACTACAAATGTCAGACTTTATTTGTCCTTAAATATGCAAATTATTTGATGTTATTGTATTTAGTTTTGTGATTTGTTCAAAATGTTTTAATATTTCATGTTTTTGTTTCTAAATAACTATCTACTTTTTAATTGCTTTTTTGTGGATTATATGTTATAGACTTTTGTCTACTACAAAAAGTCTATAACATTTAATCGATTAATAGCTTTTCTATTTGAGCCTAATCGTAAACCATTAGAATAAAAAGACAGTCTATTGCTCTACAATTTTATCTTGAACTTTACCAATTCTATACAGCAAAATCCTTTTTCAAGATATAATAGGCAATACCTTCTGCAAGTCTATCGGTCTTCTCTACTCCATTTACCTCAATGACAATTTTATAAACATTCTGTAAGGTAGCATTTTCAAGCTGGTCTCTACCAAAGTCTCTTAATGGAAAGTTAGAAAACACTGACCAAACTGAGTCCTTGTCAGGAGGCGTAGCACTTTCATCTAAGGTTTCACCAATTAATGATAGTAAAAACTGGTTCTGCATTGGGCCTTATGCAGCTTGCCTTTGTCTTTTCCCCACCCTTTTAGATAGCAGAGTTGGAATTTACCGAACTGCACTCTGATCCAGGTTTAATAGCAGACCATGATACTTTTCCTCCCTCTTATCCTCAAGCTTGTCGCTCAAGGTTAGACCTTTGGCCGGTGGACTATTGCCAAAGGTGTCCAGCTGGACTCGCTCTTGGAGGATCTGTTTGAACAGTGGAAAGTCTCTGCCAAGTATCAAAGGGTAAAGCAGTTTTCGGGCAACTCAAGCTATTAGCATGACCATTACCATGTTTCACCATTTACGTTAAGAGTCAAAAGAGTCCCGTGGACACAGAGGAACTTTACTGTGAGCAGTTTGTGAGCCAGATCCTTTGGTACCATAGAACTGAAAACCAAGGTCAGTTCACAAACTGAATCTACCAGAGCCAGCATTTGATTGTGATTCGCAAAAATAGCTACGTGGAATAAGCAGGATCTCCCCACAACTGGATATTACAGGAGCTCGGATAGATTTTTATAGATTTTGTGTACGCCGGAGAACAATCCATATGTTCAGTTAGCATGGACATTGTGCCTGCAAATAACCAGGCTCTCTAAACTCAAAGCATATTGGACCCAAAGCACTTTGGCTGCCATTTTGTCAGGCAAACTTTCCTCACCAATGACCTGTCCACTGTTCTGAGTAGCAGGTTTTGGCTGAGGCATGAGATTTGAAGCAGGCAATGGAGGTTTGGGCATCAGCTGCATGCACTGTATCTCTCTACTACATTTGCCAATTCCTCATATGTCTGAGGGGCAACCTGCAGTGCCCAACTTTGGAGCCCTTGGTCCATACCTCATTTACGATTATCAATAACCAGAATTTTGATCATTCTAACCGCAGTGTTCTTTTCTGGCTCCAACCAATTTTTAAGTGTTTTACAAAGTTCAGCAAGCTGGGCACAAGCCAACAAATCTTTGGACAGTCTGATACCATTGGGCGTCACCTATCCTGGTGACTTCAATTCGTGCCAAGATAACGTTTCTCAGCTGCTGATAGTTAGCAGCCTGGTCCTCTTCAAGGTCTATATAGGTTCTCTGAGCTACCCCTGAAAGATAGGGAGCAAGATGTTCGGCCCAACTCTCAGGTGGCCATTTGTCTCGGGTGGAATCCTTTTCCAAAATGCTACCAGATATGATCCACATCATTGTCAGAAAAATTGTCTGCAACGTGGGAGCAGCTGGGGCCTCCTTGTATTGTCTCCCACAAGAAATCTCCTCTAACGGAAGACAGGAATACTGCCACATTCACCAAGACTCTTATTACATCTTCCATTTCCACAGAAGAGGAAGTGGAGGGAAGTGGGAAGTGGAGATCTGAGACAATTTGTACCCCACAAAGGTAAATAGCAAAACTTCTTTACACAGGTTTTTTTGACCACACACAACTCACAAATTAGTGAATCAGCAAGTGTGGCACTAAAATAACCAGCATTTTTTAAAACTTTTGCTTTCTTTGAAAAGCAAAGAGCTGCTCAACATTTCAATTCACAAGTTTATTGCTTTTTCTCAGCCTCTTCACAGACAATAACGTTTGCTTTCTCTGCAACACAACATTTTTTCCGCACTATAACTGAAAACTTTATAACAGTTTCTTACTTGATAGTGGTATTCAACATGTTTCTCTCACCATTTGTTGACTGGGTGGCAAATCTGGCTGTCCTTTGTAATTGCAAAATCACACCACTGCGATGCTAATACCTGGCATATAACAGAAACAACAACTGCTTTCTTCAATTACTGTGTTTTCATTGTTCACATCAAAAATAGCATAGCAGACTTTTGTCAGGGTGATATCAGGTGAACCTAGCTCTGGCTAAACAGAGACCTCCTGCCTTGTCAATGACCTACTAAATGGCATTGATTCCCCCTGCCCACAACACCAAACAGGCTATTATATCACCCCCAAACACTACTTATCAATAAAGAACATAACAAACTAATCACACTCATGTCGTGCACCTGTGTGTGTTTTCAACTTAAGAAACTTAGGGCTAGATTTACTAAACTGCGAGTTTGAAAAAGTGGGGATGTTGCCTATAGCAACCAATCAGATTCTAGCTGTCATTTTTTAGAAAGCACTAAATAAATTAAAGCTAGAATCGGATTGGTTGCTATAGGCAACATCCCCGCTTTTTAAAACCCGCAGCTTATTAAATCTAGCTTTTAGACTGCAAGAACTTAACTCTGTCTGCAGCCTGTACCTGCAGACTCTTTGTGATTTCACCTATCCCTATGCAGATGAGGTGTGGCAAATAACCTTCTTTGTCACAATATATATATATTGTCACGGGCACTAGGAGTCTTTACCCAGGGATCACCAGGTGATGGACTTACCAGAGCAGTATAGATGGTAATATGGTACTCTGGTAGCGGGGTGATCACGGAACAGGAGACAGCAGATGGTAGAGAATGCTCGTGGAAAGTCTATGACTAGCAGCACTGGTACTATATAGGTAGTAGTACACGAGGAACTGAATGGACAAAGGAAACGTGAGGGTAGTCAGTGGTCTGCGGTAGCAAGTTGTACCACTGCTATAGTGAGGAGGAATGTCCAGAAGTAACGAGGAGGTGATGAGAGTCAGCGGTCTGCGTTTAGCAAGTTGTACCGCTGTCTATGTGAAGGAATGGAATCCAGGTGGAGGTATCCGGGAAGTCAGTGGTCTGCGTTAGCCAGTTGTACCACTGCTATGTGAAAGGATACTGGAAACAGGTGACTCAGGAAACAGGGAACAGTGGTCTGCCTCTAGCAAGTTGTACCACTGAATATATATGTGAGGAGGAGCACGGGGAGAGAAGTGCAATACAGAGTATACACGGGCACACTGAACTTGATCCCACGATGATATGCACAATATAGTAATGGCTGAACAGCACTGCACAATAATACAAAGTCACAGGAACTATTCGGGCAAAAGGTAACACAGTCAAATGATGGCAATAGTCTCAGCGGATAGTAAACTCCAGAGGAGAACAACTCAGTCCAGCAAGATATGCAATACACCAGCACAGTCAATGAGAAGTATGCATACCGTGGTTCAGGAGCAGGCTGTCAGACAGGAGTGCAGAGATACCTGAACGGCTGGAGGCCCGGCAGGATGCGAAGTCCCAGGAGGGTAGAAGCGGTAATCAAGTAGGTGCAGCGCACAGGTAGGTAGACCAGCAGGGATAGAAACAAATACTCAGGAAGCAGTAGTATATCGAACTGGACACCTGGAGAACACTGAAGAGTAGAGATGGTCTAGACGAGATGAAAGCAGCGAGGCGTTAATCCGATGCAGACTGGCGAGTTGACACAGGCAGGAACACTGTAGAAGCACGGAGAGCGGATCAGCTGGCTGCAGACACGAGTAGACCTGAAGGGTAGCGGCAAGCAGGACACTGCAGGTACACGGAGGTAGCGGATAGGAATCAGCAGGTGCAGTGACGATGAAACACGGGAGAGTTGAGATGAGCTGGAACTGTTGAGCACGGAGGCAGCGGATAGGAATCAGCTAGTGCAGTCTCGATGAAACACAGGAGAGTTGAAGTGAGCTGATAACTGTAGTGCACGGAGGCAGCGGATAGGAATCAGCTAATACAGTCACGATGAAACACAGGAGAGTTGAAGTGAGTTGATAACTGTAGTGCACGGAGGCAGCGGATAGGAATCAGCTAATACAGTCACGATGAAACACAGGAGAGTTGAAGTGAGTTGATAACTGTAGTGCACGGAGGCAGCGAATAGGAATCAGCTAATACAGTCACGATGAAACACAGGAGAGTTGAAGTGAGTTGATAACTGTAGTGCACGGAGGCAGCGGATAGGAATCAGCTAATACAGTCACGATGAAACACAGGAGAGTTGAAGTGGTCTGGAAACCACAGGAGAGTTGAAGTGGTCTGGAAACCACAGGAATCAGCTGAGCTGAATACACGAGGAAACACAGGGACACCTTCAGAGGCTCATGGGAATGAGACTCCAAGATCAGGCAACGAGGTATGGAACTCAGGTGCTTTAAATAGGGAGTGTTGCCTGATCAGCCAATTAACTAAAAGGAACATGAACAGAAGGTTTGAAAGGGCTGCACATGCGCAGACCCTCAGGATGGTGGACGGCCACGGTTCCTAAACACACGGGAAGAAGCACTCACAGTCTGGTGAGTGACATATATACACCAATTAGTCACACCATTAAAAACAGTGACAAGTGAAGTAAATACCATTAATTATTTTAATGGAAATTGATATGTTGGAAGCAGGAAAAATGGGCAGTTGTTAGGATCTGATCAAATCATGATGGCTAGATGGCTGGGTCACAGCATCTCCAAAATGGCAGGTCTTATCGGCAGGCTAAATACCGACACTTCCATTGTGGGGTAGCTTGACCAAAGTCGACAGTGTGACTGTTGACATTCACAATGTCGACAATCACAGTGCCGACATTAAAGACCAATGCTGGTGGGTCAGGTGGCTATACGCCGAACACGCTCGCATTAGTCTTTTTTTTTTTATAATTTTTTATTTTCAGTGGTCAATCAAGAAAATACAGACAGCAAAACGATAACACTGTGTAGCATGCAGAGTAAAATCACAACAGTTATTGTGGTGTATCGCATATTAGGAAACCTTTAGACAAAAATGACCGGTTTTTACATTTTTAAAGAGTAATATAAAATGGGTGTAGGAACAAAATGGATTGTGGGGGAGAGGTGAGGGGGGTAGGACCACAAAGATAAGCACTGTAAGTATTTAGAGGATAACTAGGGTGTGTTGAGCCTATAGCAGAGGGGGAGATATGTGTCGGGAAGAGTTAGGGTCATCGCACATGGGTCAGGTCGGAGGACGTGGAGCGTTGAGGGGGGAAGGTGTGTTCCACGGCTAGCCATGGAGCCCAGACCTGACTGAAGACGTGGCCTCTATCGTGGAGGTAGTACGTAATCTCCTCCATAGCGGCCACGTGCCAAATCTGCTTCTTGAGAGCCAAAAGGGATGGAGGTGAGGTATTTTTCCAATTAAGGGCTATGAGTGATTTGGCTGCTGTCAGGATGTGGGCAGTTAATTTCTTGGAGAATTTGTCCAGGTCTTGGGGAGGGTAACATAAAAGAAATATCCAGGGATCTTTCGGGATAGGGGCTTCAAAAAGGGTATTTAGAAAACTATGGACTGAATCCCAGAAGGTGGTGATAATCGGGCAAGACCACCAAATATGAAACATCGTACCCCTTTGGCCACAGTCCCGCCAACAGCAGGGCGAGGAAGAGGGAAACATTCTATGGAGTCTTGTGGGAGTGTAATACCAACGGTAATAAATTTTATAAGAAGTTTCCTTGAGTTTAGTTGATATAGAGCATTTAGCTATCCCCAGTCTCATGTCCTCCCAAGCTTCTTCATCCGGGGGAGGACCAAGGTCCTTTTCCCACTCATCTTCATAAGGGTTTGGAGAGGGAAGGGCAGAAGTGAGAAGAATGCTATATATTTGAGAAATCATGCCCTTGTCCAAGGGATGTTTTCTACAAAGAGATTCAAATGGAGTAAGGTCCCTAAGAACATAGGTTGGTGGCAGGGATCGCAAGAAATGATTAATTTGGAAGAATTCAAAGGGGCTGAGGATTTGGGATGGGGATTGGGGTTGGAGATCCGCTAGCGAAAGCCAGCGGCCCTGTTTGGAAAAATCTACTGGAAATTTAAGCCCTGCACGAGACCAGTTACGGTGGGTTGTAGAGGCAGATCCGGGAGGGAACACCGGGTTATGCCAGATGGGGGTTAAAGGAGATATTGCAGTTGAAAGTTTTAGTTTGAAGGAGTTGGAGTCCCAGAGCATAGCATCAAATTTGATAGAAGGCAGTGCTCTAACAGCAGGGGGGCGACGGGCGGGAGATACGCCCCAGAGTCGCATTAGTCTTTTAATATCGGCATTGTGATTGTCAACATTGTGAATGTCGACAGTCACACTGCCAACATTTTTAAGCTGTCCCTTCTGCTGCGTGTTCCTCTGCTATAGTGCTGCCAGCCGGGGCTGTTTGTCACCCCGATAGCACACCGCCCAGCTATTATATCTGGGTAAGGGGGGGGGGGGGGAAGGGGGGGGTGGTACACTTTTTTTCCCCACTGTTTGCTGCCAGTGGGTGTCAGTGAATTTACATGTTTGGATTTTGCCTGTCGCCATTTTCATGTCAGTCATATTGCAGTCAGTATTTCTACCATTGGAACTATATAGATAGAAAGATAGATAGATAGATAGATAGATAGATAGATAGATAGATATGTACCTGTATACGTATATATGTATATGTATATGTATATATATGTATATGCATATATGTCACGGTTCTTACGAGGAGACTCGGTTGATGTAGCGAAACCAAGAGCTTCGAACAGTTTGGCACTACTCCAACAGGGCGCGGAGTCTAACGAGGAGACGGTGTTCACCAGGAACCGCCGCAAAGCGGTATGGGCTTAGCTGCGTCTACCTCGCAGGTCGCGGTCCCTACTAGAGCACTGTACAGAAGTCCCTGGGAAGACTACAGGCAATAGTACCGTAGGAAGAGCGGTCAATTCTATAAGTAATGGCAGTGAAGATGTCGGAGATCGGTATAACTCTGCCGGCCACTATGTGGCAGATGAAGTGGATACAGGAAGGTGAGCGTTAGCTCTGCAGGCCACTATGTGGTGGAGAGTTCAGAAGAGTGAGCGTCAGCTCTGCAGACAATGTAGAGGAGATTTCCGGAGATGAGTGTCAGCTCTGCGGGTCACTGTGTGACAGATGAAAGGTACAGAAGAGTGAGCGTTAGCTCTGCAGACCACTATGTGGTGGAGAATTCAGGAGAGTGAGCGTCAGCACTGCAGACCACTATGTGGCGGAGAGTTTAGAAGAGTGAGCGTCAGCTCTGTAGACAATATAGAGGAGATTTCCGGAGATGAGCGTCAGCTCTGTAGGTCACTGTGTGACAGATGAAAAGTACCGGAGAGTAAGCGTCAGCTCTGCAGTCCAGAATGGAAGGTAACTGCTGGAAGGCAACAGGAAACCACTTCTATCACCAGGAGGTGGCTCAAAGAACAGGCACTGAAGATAGAGAGGAGGTGCCTTTTAAACTTGCCGCCAAGGAGAAGGGCCAATCAACTGAAGGCAGAAGAATTAATGCAGCCGCCGGGTCTGCGCATGCGCCAATGACAGGTAAATCTGCCAGGTGTCGGGTGCGCTGCCCGAACACTCGGCGCGTGATAGTACCCCCCCTTTAAAGACGGGCACCGCACGTCTACTGCAAGGTTTCAAGGGAAACTTCTTGTGGAATTTATCCAGCAGGTAGGGAGCGTGGATGTCGGAGGCATGAACCCAAGAGCTCTCTTCGGGACCGAAGCCCTTCCAATCTACCAGGTATTTCAGGCCGCCTTTACAATTTTTTGAGTCCAAGATTTGTTTGAGTTTGAACTCCTCCTCTTGATGGGCTCCAGGAGTGGTGGAAGGAGCTCCAGATGTAAATCGATTAATCTTCAGAGGTTTTAATAGAGACACATGGAAAGAGTTAACAATACGAAGAGATGCTGGTAATCGTAATTTAAAGCAGACTGGGTTAATGACTGCAGAGATACTGTATGGGCCAATAAATCGTGGAGCCAATTTCATGCAGGGGACTCTGAGGCGTATATTCTTGGTGGAAAGCCACACTCTATCACCAACCTTGAAGGTGGGAAGAAATCTACGTTTCTTATCCGCGGCCAGTTTGTAGCGTGTAGAAGTTTTTTAAGGCAAGACCTTACTTGTTTCCAAATGTTGAGGAATTTGTTGTATAGAGAATTGGCTGCAGGCACCTGGGTGGGTGGGAGAGGCGCAAATTCAGGAAGGGACGGATGATGTCCATAGACCACCAAGAAAGGATATTTAGAAGAAGACTTGTGGAAGGCATTGTTGTGGGCAAACTCCGCCCACGGTAGAAGATCTACCCAGTTATCCTGGTTGGCAGAAGAGAACATTCTGAGGTAAGTCTCCAGATCCTGGTTCACCCTTTCGGTCTGTCCATTGGATTGAGGATGATATCCAGATGATAAACTCAGTTTGATTCCCAATAATTTGCAGAGAGATCTCCAAAATTTGGAAACGAATTGGACACCTCGATCTGAAACTATGTTGAGCGGACAGCCATGTAGGCGGAATATTTCCTTGTCAAAGGGGGATGCCAGGACTGGAGAGGGTGGAAGACCAGGAAATGGGCCATTTTCGAAAATCGATCCACTACAACCCATATGACAGTGCAATTCTTACTAGGTGGGAGATCGGTAATAAAATCCATACTTATATGGGTCCATGGTTCATGAGGTATGGGCAATGGGAGTAGTAAGCCAGTGGGAGACTGATGTGTGGACTTATTCTGAGAACAAACGCTACAGGAGGAGACAAAGTCCTTAACATCAGTGTGAAGACTGGGCCACCAGTAGTTCCTGGATATCAATTCAATGGTCTTGCGGGTACCGTTATGTCCAGCGAAGATGGTGGAGTGATAATGTTTCAGCAGTTTGTGGCGAAGATCAGAAGAGACAAAACTTTTCCCCGGTGGGGGTTTAGAAAATTTAAGCTGAGTTGCTAAGACTAGGCATTTAGGGTCCAGAATGGGATGAACAGGATCTTCCTCCGTGACTTCATGAGTAGGAAATGCACGAGAAAGTGCATCAGCTCTCTTATTCCTAATGCCAGGTTTGAAAGTAATGCGAAGTTCGAAGCAGGAACAGAATAATGACCAGCGTGCTTGTCTGGGGTTCAAGCATTGAGCGGTTTGGAGGAAGAGTAAGTTTTTATGGTCCCTGAAGATAGTCACTGGATGCAGTGCTCCCTCGTAGAGATATCGCCATTCCGCTAGCGCTGCTTTGATTGCCAACAACTCCTTATCCCCTATGGTGTAATTCTTCTCAGCAGGGAGGAATTTCCTAGAGAAAAAGGCACACGGAGGGAATTGGGCCAGAGGAGATTTCTGTGAAAGAACGGCCCCGATGCCCACATTGGAGGCGTCAATCTCTAGAAAGAACGAGAGGAGACATCCGGTTGTTGGAGGATAGGTGCAGAGACAAAAGCTTTTTTCAAGAAGTCAAATGCCTCGACAGCAGCTGAAGACCAAGATTTAGGGTTGGAACCCTTTCGAGTTAGAGCGACAATAGGTGCCACGATGGTGGAGTAGCCCTGGATGAAGCGCCTATAGTAGTTGGCAAACCCAAGGAATCGCTGCATAGGTTTCAGCCCAAGGGGAAGAGGCCATTCTAAAATTGCTTTGACTTTGTCTGGGTCCATTTGTAGCCCGGATCCGGATACGATGTATCCCAGGAATGGCATCTGAGGGAGCTCGAAGAAGCACTTCTCCAGTTTGCAAAAGAGTTGATGGCGTCGTAATCTGGAAAGAACTTCCCTCACATGCCTACGGTGAGAGGTGGTGTCAGGAGAGAACACCAAAATATCATCTAGATACACCACGACACAGAGGTAAAGTAGATTTCTAAATATCTCATTGATAAAACTCTGAAAGACGGCGGGGGCGTTGCACAGACCAAAGGGCATTACAAGATATTCGTAATGCCCATCGCGGGTATTAAGAGCCGTCTTCCATTCATCTACTGCTCTAATCCTAATGAGATTATATGCGCCCCGCAGATATAGTTTGGTGAAGATCTTTGCTCCTTTGATACGATCAAACAGTTCGGTGATAAGCAGAATGGGGTGTCGGTTTTTGACCGAAATGGCATTTAAACCATGATAGTCAATGCAAAGTCTTAACGATCCATCTTTTTTTTTAACAAAGAAAAACCCTGCTCCCGCCGGTGATGAGGAGGGTCTGATAAAGCCTCGGGATAGGTTTTCTTTGACATATACTGAAATGGAAGCGGTCTCGGGTATGGAGAGAGGATACACTCGACCTCGAGGAGGTATTTTACCTGACTGCAGTTCGATAGGACAGTCCCACGAGCGATGAGGTGGCAGATGCTCTGAGCGAACCTTGTCAAATACGTCTAAAAAGGAATGATATTGCTTGGGCAGAACGGAGACCTTGGTATTAGAGGAAGTGGAAATGGAGCCAAAAGGTTGGACTCGAGTCAAACATTTCAGGAGACAGGTAGGACCCCAAGACAGAATCTGCGAGGTGGACCAGTCAAGTTGAGGGGCGTGCTGCTGGAGCCATGGCAGACCCAGGATGACAGGGGTAGTAGTAGATGGCAGCACGTGAAAGGTAATCACTTCACAATGTAAGGCTCCTATTTGAAGTACGATGGGTTCAGTCCGGGATTTCACGGTACCATTAGCTATACGGGAGCCGTCAATGGCCTTGATAGAGACAGGAATTTCCAGCGGTACAGTTGGTATAGACACCTGCGAAAATAAAGAGAAAGAGATAAAATTTCCGGCTGCTCCAGAGTCCAGCATAGCAGAAGTGTGAACGGTACCACACGGACCGTGAAGGGTAATAGGGAAGGAGCAGACATTAGGAATTCCAAAGGAGGGAGAGGTTTTAGAAAGCCCTAATCTGACCTCTCCGGAGCAGGTTAGGGTCTGGCATTTCCCGACCTCTTGGGGCAGGCATTCAATAGATGATCCGCACAATAAAGGCACAACTTATTTTTTTAGTCTTCTATCACGTTCCTCTGGAGTTAATCGGGAGCGCCCAATTTTCATGGGTTCCTCCATTGTCACCGGATGGGTGAAGCGAGGCGCGAGTCTGGCGGAACTGCGCCGAGAGGAATCCTTCTCTGAAGATCGTTCGCGGAAATGTAGATCCACGCGGTTGCATAGTGTCACGGGCACTAGGAGTCTTTGCCCAGGATATCACCAGATGATGTTCTTACCAGAGTAATATAGCTGGTAATATGGTCCTCTGGTAGCAGGGTGACAACGGAACAGGAGAATCAGCAGATGGTGAGAGAATGCTCAAGGAAAGTCTATGACTAGCAGCAACTGGTAATGACTTAGATGTATGAACACGAGGAACCAGATGGACAAGTAAACGTGAGGAGAATCAGTGGTCTGCGTACAGCAAGTTGTACCACTGCTATAGTGAGGAGGAATATCCAGGAGTAGAGAGGAGGTAGTGAAAGTCAGTGGTCTGCGTATAGCAAGTTGTACCACTGTCTATAGTGAAGGAATGGGTTCCAGGTGCAAGTAGGTAACGGGGAAGTCAGTGGTCTGCGTACAGCAAGTTGTACCACTGCTTATGTGAGAGGATACTTGAAACTGGTGCCAATGGGAAACAGGAGTCAGTGGTCTGCGTTCAGCAAGTTGTACCACTGCTATATATATGTGAGGAGGGGCACGAGGAGATGAATGGAATACAGAGGATACACGGGCGGCACACGGAACTTAATCCCACGATGATAACCACAATACAATAATAACTGACAAGCGCTGCTTGAAGTATACAAAGTCACTATAGAGATCCAGGTAATAGGAAACAAGTCAATAGTAACAATAGCTTCAGTAGATGGAAGACTCCGGAGATGAACACAACACAGTCCAGACGGATATGCAACACAATAGCAAAGTCAATGGAAAGTATGCATACCGCGGTTCAGGAGAGCAGGCTGTCAAGGAGAAGTGCAGGGATACCTGAACGGCTGAACGCCGGCAGGAGGAAAGACCACTGGAGGATGGAAGCGGTAATCAGGTTGGTGCAGCGCACGAAAGGTAACCGGTAATCAAAGGAGCAATACTCAGGAAGCAGTAGTAAGTAAAACTGGAAACATGATGAACACGGGAGAGTTGAGGCTGTCTGGTATCCGGCAGTAGTAGCGGAGGCAGCGGAGGGTAGACACGCTGAACACACGAGAGTAGAGGTGGTCTGGAATCCGGCAGCAGTAGCAGATAGGAATCAGTGGAGAGCTGACACGATGAACACAGGAGAGTTGAGACGGTCTGGAACCCGGCAGTAGTAACGGAGGCAGCGGAGAGCAGACACGCTGAACACAGGAGAGTTGAGGCTGTCTGGAATCCGGCAGCAGTAGCAGGTAGGAATCAGCTGAGTGCAGACATGATGAACACAGGAGAGTTGAAGTGGTCTGGAAACCACAATCGTAGTAGACAGGAATCAGCTGGAGCTGAATACACGAGGAAACATAGGAACACCTTCAGAGGCTCATGGGGAATGAGACTCCAAGATCAGGCAACTAGGTAATGATCACAGGTGGTTTAAATAGGGAGGGTTGCCTGATCATCCAATCAATTAAAAGCAACAGGTACTGAAGGTTTCATAAGGGCTGCACATGCGCAGACCCTCAGGATGGCGGACGGCCACGGTTCCTGAACACAGGAGAAATGGCACTCACAGTCCGGTGAGTGACACATAGTGAGATCATGGCATCTAAAGTAGTGGGGAGTTCTTGGGAGGCCAAGGCGTCCTTGATCTTGTCAGATAGGCCCTGCCAGAAAGTCGCTACCAACGCTTCGTTGTTCCAACGTAATTCTGATGACAAAGTTTGGAACTGAATAACATACTGAGCCACTGATCGGGAACCTTGACGCAGGCGGAGAATGCTAGACGCTGCTGAGGTACTACCCCAAAAGTCCTTGGGTTCCAGCAGGTATCATCTGGAGAAGTGCTCCAGGAAGTCTGGCAAAAACTGTAAAAGAACAATGGGCAATCATTTGTTGAACCATAAAAGATAATTCACTTAAGCTCATTTCACATCCCTGAATTAACCAAAAATGGCACAGCATGACCAACAGCTTGCAGATGAAGTCCCACAAAGTCATTATCCAGTGGAAGGTACATCTCTGGAGAAGATAGTTCTTTCAGAGGACATGCTAGAGAAGCTACTGGTGCAGACAGAACACACCTGGTGACATAAGAATATCAAAAGACCACACTGTTAATAAGAGATGGGCGGGCTCAGTTCCCAGAGATCCGAATCCTACCGAATTTAGCCTATCCAAATACCGAGCCGAGCACGCTCGGTACTCTCCCGCCCGTTCGGATTCGAAATCGAGGCAAAACGTCATTGTGATGTATTCGTATTTCTGAGCTCGGTTCTCGGGAGATTTGAAAATCATAAATACCAGTCTCCACAGCAATCCATTGTCATTTGACAGAGGGAGAAAGCAGGGTTAGGTCACACTGGCTATATCAGCGCAGGGACAGAGCAGTAATTGGACACATTATTGTTTCTCTTCAATACCATTCTATCTTAATACCAGTTGTTACAGCAGTAAGAGGAGGATAGAGGGTTTTTGTTCAGTTTCTGGCACTCCAAGTGCTTTCGGGGTGTCCCCCATTTTTTTGCATTAATTTTTCTGGCTGTCAAAAGTCCTATTTGGCAGCAGTGTCAAAAAAATATATTTAGCACTCCATGTGCTTTGGGGTTGTCCCCCATTCTTTTACATTCATTTTTCTGGCTGTCAAAAGTCCTGTTTGTCAGCAGTATAAAAAAATAATATTTAGCACTCCAAGTGCTTTTGGGCTGTCCCCCATTCTTTTGCATTAATTTTTCTGGCTGTCAAAAGTCATATTTGTCAGCAGTATCTAAAACAATTTGTAGCACTACAAGTGTTTTGGGCTCATAATGGATTCAAAGGAGTCCACATATGAGCAGAATGAGCAACCAGGTTCTGTCACCAGTCCTGATGGTAGTGTTCCCAGTACGTCATCTGGGAAAGGCGATGTCAAACTACATAGTCTTTTGAAATCAGGCAAAAAAACACACACCAAATTTTTTTTTTACCGTTTTGAAGCGAAAAAGAATGGTCACTGAGGAAAAGTTAACTGCCGATAAAAAAAAAATTGCCAACATGCCATTCTACACACGCAGGGGCAAAGAGAGAATGAGGCCTTCGCCTTTCTCTATTAGTGGCAGATCCAAAAATGTTACCGAGCCTTCTTCTAGTATGGTCACTCATGATCAAGCAAGACCAAGTAATTTGGAGTCTAAAAGTGGTGCACAACTACTGTTACGCGTCAAAGCCAAACCACAAGAGAACAGTAAGGCATTAGAGGATAATGTATGCTCTGAATCAGAAATGACACCAATCCCTGTGGAGACTCCATCCACCAGTGGTATGTCTAATCGTGAGCATTCTGTTAGTGACAGTGTACCCATAAAGAAGGGTCCTTTCAGCACTTCTGCTGATGTGTGCCTTAACAGCCCGAGTGTAGCCAGTTGAGGATACCAATTGAGGATGCCACTTTGGAATTAGAAGAGGATGAGGAGGAGATCTGTGTAGGCGACGATGGCACTAATGAGGATGTTGATGATTATGATGCAGACAGATACCAAAATGCCTTTCTCAATTATTATTTATATTCTAGAGTCTATAATGGCTGAATAGTTTTCTATTTTACTCCTAGTGGAGAGGGGGTCTGATGCAGACAGATACCAAACTGCCTTTCCTCATTTCTTTTTATATTCTATTTCTACAGTCTGTGCAGGCTGCTTTTTTTCTATTCAACTACAAGTGGAGGGTGGGGGGTGGGGCATATACAGCCACCAAACTACCCTAGTACATTTATTTTGTATATTGTTCAGTCTATGCAGGCTGCTTTTTTTCTATTCAACTACAAGTGGAGGGCGGGGGGGTCATAGACAGCCAACAAACTACCTTGGTCCATTTATTTTGTATATTGTTCAGTCTATGCAGGCTGCTTTTTTTCTATTCAAATACAAGTGAAAGGCGGGGGGGTCTATAGAGACTGAAACCAAACTGCCTTTGTCCATTTCAATTTATATTGTACAGTCTATAACGGCTGAATTTTTTAGTATTTTCTACAAGTGGAGGGGGGTCTAGAGAGACAGAAGCCAAACTGCCTTTGTCCATTTCTTTATATATTTAACTAAGTGTAGGGTGTAATATACACCCAAAGATGATGGCTGCATTGCCAATAGGCCAAGATGAAGAGGAAGACAACCAGGTTTGTGTGCAGAATTAAGGACGGCCTACCAGGGATTAAACTGTTTTCTTCCTAATTTATTAGCTTTAGAATTACCTTACTTATCCAAGAAACAGGTGGAGCACTAAATTTGTTTATTTTATGCCCAAAAACATTGATTTTTAAACAAAATAGCAAAACCAAACCAAACAAAACTAAAACCAAAACCAAAACACGCAATGGCAGTTTGGCAAAACCAAAACACGATGGTAATCCAGATCCAAAAACAGAACCAAAACACGGGGGTCAGTGAGCATCTCTACTGTTAATATACATACAGTCAATGCACAGCACATAGCATTTACACAGTACAGGGAGAGAGGGGATGTCAGACGGGCTTAGCCTTTATTTTTCATTATGCCTGGCATCCTGCTCTCGCCATACCTGTATTGTTTCCTTCTCACTGATCTCATATTTGAACATCCTGAAAAATGGCACAGTCAGAAGCTAATTATATGCTAATTATATATATACCTCATGGACTGTGTGGAGCTGTATTCCTTGCTATTTTTACCCAATTGATTGGCTGCTAAATTTTAATCTATAAGCAGCTCAGATATAGGACATGCATATTTGTATTTAATGACATCCTCTTATGCCTTTCCTGTAAACAAACGTAGGGTTGATTAGTGACATAAGGAAAGAAAATATAGCTTGAATGCCCCAAAGGGATCAGAGCCCTGTGAAATGGTCCCCTCTACCCCCTCAATCACAGCTCTGTTGATATTAACATGAGATCCCCCTGCTTGTTGTATGGGTCATTTATGAGCCGCAAAATCTGCAGACCTTTAATGTTTCTTTATGTGCACAAGTGTGCTACAAGTCTGCCAAGTGAATGTCAAGCTGATACGCATTTCCTGGTCTTTCAAAACCCCCCTGGAAAAGCAGATATCTGGGCTCACATGGATCCAAGGACGCTTAAAAATGTGCATTCCAACGACACAAGTACAACTGTATGATGCACAGAGTGTATCCTACTGTAGGTATAGGGACCATACCCAATCTCCAGTACCACAAAGGGGTGCAGAATTTAAGGCATTTTTTGTAGGAAACAAAAGGCTGTGCACCATTACATAAAGCAGAAAAGGCTCATGTAAATGTACCCTTTGCACATCTCTATTGCATTTAAATAACCCTGTATGGCAAAATTAAATCTTGTTTCTGCACTTGTGCCCCTAATATGGGCTTAGCAAGGAATGCCCTCAATACATGCAACTCTTCTTATTGGTCAGTGCTAACTTTTGAACTCACATAGGCACCACCATCTTGGCTCGCAAATCCATGTGCTTCCCTACAAAACTTAAAGCACTTGCATAAAAGTAGAAGTTTGACGACTCTCTGCAGAATTGCAGAATTACTTTTCTGTACATAGCCAGTAAAAGTCTATAAGACATTTTGTAGAATTGAGTTAAGTGGTTTTCAGAAAAGAGACCCCAAGCATCTACAAAGTACACAAATCCATAGCCAAGTCTTAAATTACACTGTTATTTTTCTACCTTTTTATTTTCTGAGAACATAAGTGTATTGCCTTTAAGATTTGGCTCAAATACAAATCTTATAAAATAGAGAGAATCGGTTTTTTTTTTTTAAAAGAAATCAAGCTAACACAAACCATTTTGTAACATAAAAAGGGATAGAAACAATATAATCACTTTGTTATTTTCAAGAAACTAGATTATGAAAAATAATACTTTACGCTCAATGAGGATTTCCTAAATTACATTCTTGAAAAGTAAACATCTCCTGCATTTAAAAACATAAAACTCACATTTGATCCAACAGATGTATTTAGTAAAGCAGTAGGACTCGTATGTGATGGAGATATGCAAATGACATGCAGTGTAATAAGCACCAGGTACTATAGTGCTTTCCTCTAAAGGGTCCTATGAATGGAAAATTTAAGGGCCCACACTACATTGTTATTTGTCAGTTGCGCCTAATTGTCTGCTAAGCGCACTTCAAGATCCACACCTACTCTATGGTTTTAAGAAACACCATTCAAGATAATCTACTTCAACATATGCAGGTTTATAGATACTATAGAAAAAGTGCATTCTGAAAACTGTAAAAAAGTAAAAATGGTACTACAAGATCCTAACTACTTCTACATGATCACCCACTTCTTTCACTTAAATTCATATTTTTTTCTCCTTTAGACTCATGTATATCTTAAATAAATAATTTGCTCAGTGTAATAAAATTAATCATTTTTGTGTGGTTGATTGAGTTTATTACATAAATGCATAAATGCACTTTCCAGCAAAAGTACAATTTGAAGGTGCAAAATGCAAAAACAAGGTTGGGGTTCCTTTTGTGGGGAGAAAAAGGCTGTGCGGCTATATTATATTTTTTTTGCGAGGGTATTCATTTGGTACCAATTTGGTACTAAGGAAATACAGGCACCAAGTTTAATCAAATAATGCGAACACTAAGCCTCATCCACAAAGCTCACTGTATATGCACCAAAATTCCTTTGTTTTCAGCAAGCACCTAGATGTTCCGCTGTAAAGCGCACACCTGCTTTTTGGCCTTTGGAGATTTCTCTGCAAACTAGAAGTCTTTCTAGGTTTGTGCGCAGATGGTAAAATGTGAAGATGTGCTCTATGCAAAATTGTAGATCTTAATAAGTGTATGAGAACATTGTGACTCTTTATTACATATAGAACATTTGTGTATTTGAAGTTGGTTTTTTTACGTTGTGCAAGATACTACTAGTAATGAGTGTGTGGTTCTTCTATCACTCAGGCCAACAACGAATAATGTGCAACACAATTTTTATTTAAGCGAATTAACAGTGCAGGATCCGGGACAGCAACAACAGGTGGTATAAAGTTATAAAGTTATCAAATGGTTAACAAAGTCCAGCATGTGGCAGAATAATGCTCTCATAAGGTATCAGGATGGCAGAATTCCTGGCATTAATAAATCCCCAGATGGTGAGATTGCTCACACCAGACTATAAGGCTAGGTGCACACTAGAGGTTTTTCAGCCAATTATCGGGCCAAACACCCGAAAATCGACCAATCGGCCATATATCGCAGTAGTGTGTACATTTTCACGATGACTGATAGTCGTTCCAAAGCACCGATCGTTTTTTTATATTATGATTATATATTATATACATTATATATATATTATTATATATTATATTATATTTTATTTGATATTATTTTTTTATATTACTATTTTGATATTTCTACCATTTCCTTCCAACATTTATCGCTGGTTTATATTTTTATTATCCTTAATACATTAAATCATTTGTGGACAACCGCTGCATATCATACTATACCCGCTACAAACATTGTTTATTTGATGCGTACCCTCAGTGTGCTAGGAAGACTTCCATCTGCTGTGTGTGTCCAGCCAGCTACTTCCTAAGAACTAAGTTTACTGCTACTTGTTTCTGGGGACTGCGAATCTGTTACACTTTGGATGTGAGCGCTCAATATTCTCTGTGGAGGTACCTTTCAATACTCTGATGTTTGTCCAGTTACCTGGTAAGGAATTGTTACCATATTGCAGCACACGAATGGGAGTTCTCTCTGATTATATTCTGCCATTATCCCTGGTTTATTCAAGCTACAATCATACCATCTTCAATACTCCAGAACTTTGAATTGCCTATGCAGTTTTGACCACCAACATTATATATTTATACCTACGATTTTTCTCCTTTTTAATATTTTTTCCAGCTTTTGGATTTTTATTGCGCATTAATAGGTTATATATAGGTGCACCTACTGTACTATTTACTGTGGTATATATATTACAGTGGTTTTATATTGTTTTGAGCACAATCACATTTGTGCATGTGATTACTGTGTTGATTACATTTAATAAATTCATTCTCTTTTTTAACCCTCTGCAGTGCATTAACATTTTTGAGTGAATGGGGTGACCATTGCAATTTTTGGTTTATTTAATCTATCATGTTGCTTAGTGTTCAAGACTTCTCCCGGCCTGCCCCCTTGCACTGGAATGACCTCCCACGCTCCATCCGTCTATCCCCTAACTTGTGCTCCTTCAAACGGGCACTCAAAACTCATCTCTTCCTCAAAGCTTACCAGCCCTCCACTTAACCCTCTTTCCATGCTCGCTCTCATCTCCTGGATCCTCATTTGAAAAGGGTACGCTAGCTCCCCTCCTCTGACTCCCTCTGTGCCGATTGTCTGTTGCCCTCCCTTTAGGATGTAAGCTCTAATGAGCAGGGCCCTTCTCCCTCCTGTCTCTCTACCTTCTCCTCTGCTCCAACCTCAATATTTTTGCTTTTCCTGGAGCATTTGAAGTCTTTGTATTACTCGTTTATTGTTCTGTACGGTTATTCCCTGTACTGTCCATTGTTTGTACTGTGTTCGGCGCTGCAGAAACCTTGTGGCGCCTTATAAATAAATAATAATAATAATAATAATAATAATAATAATAGTGTCATTTACCAAATCTTTGTCAAAACAAATTGCAAAGGATGCTTTCTATGACCAATATACTAAGCAGATGTATATGACAGATGAAGAGCACAGATCTGAGGGTACATTTTTTAAAAGATGTATAGTGTGTACACATGAATTGGCATGCTGACTTTTATTTTTTAGTCGTTTGTAAAAATGTTAATGATAGGGCATCAGGAGAAATGTTCTTTATACCCAGCCTTAACATGTGAAGTATTCAATCGCCATTTATGGACATGTCACCCACCTGGCATAATTTAATTATTCTCTTTTAAAATATACATAATTCTCCTGATAACTGTTCCTAATGGAATATAAGCAGGCACATGGTACCAACTAAAGATATGCCAATCACATGGAGGTTATGGTTAATCACAGATGCTGTTTAATAATGTGTTGTTTAGCCCTTGTTTTCCTCACAATCAGTTTCTTTGAAGTGCTACTGAAAGGTACAAGATGTATACTATTAAAGTATTGGACAAGTGATTTGCAAAGTTAAAATGGCTGTGTACCTTTCCCCAAAGCAAGGAGCACCCCTAAGATTTTGCCATAAGTGAAGCCCATTATCGCCTACCCTTGGCTCAGGCATTTATTTTTAACCAACATAATTACATATTGATAATAATAATATTGCAGTTTATCAATTCACTCAGTGCCTTATAAATATTACGAAAGTCTCTTAAGTCTTAGTTATGTACTTCCCCAATAATTGAAAGGCTGTAGTCTCATGAATATTGTTTCAGACCAATGGCTGCCTCTGCTGTGTGCACATGACCAATGCTTTTATATGACACCACTTTCTGGAGAGGTGAGACTTTAATAAATATGCAGTACTTGTTATTACAAGCCCTACCCCACCCCATCACCGAAAAACTAGGCCCTCACAGAGTATTTAACCATAATGATAATCCAGCCTCTTAATGGTCAAGATTCACAAAAGAGATCTTCCCTGCAATGTATATCCAAATTTAATTATAAAATTCTTATGAACTAGCAGATAAGAAATATCTTCACAGTTTTACTTTTTCATTTTTCCAATAAATTAACATTGAAACGTAAACCCATTAATAATAAACTTGTTTTAACCTTTTTTATTTTCCTTATATGTATCTCAGCAAACATTCAGGCAAACAATTTGAAGAAACAATTAATTATTTTGCCTTGTGGTTTAATACAGTAAGTAACAAACAAATCTGGCCTGGAGAGTTGAATTTTTATTACTGAAATATATGTAGCTGTATAAACTATATACATTATATTATAAATGTATTTTGATTAGTTTTGTCTTTGCTTGATTGTGTTGAAAGTGTTAACTGGTTTAATAAAAAACACATGTCTGAAGTCAAGATACTGCTTGCCACATTAATTTCTTGGTTTCTGAAATTCACTGTATACAGGCATTCTAGTAATATATACAAAATGCCCGTTAACCTTTCAGCAACCATTAAAGAAAACGTGTGACAAGGAGACATGGTAGCAAAATTTGACATACAATGTGCTTAAAACAAAATGATACATGAGTCTCAATGAAAGAGATACTGTTTGTTTGGATTGGCAGGCAAATCTGCCTTCTCTGTGTTCATGTTTATTGACATTCTGTTCAACATTTTCACTAAGAACAAGGCCTTAGCAGTGGATCAACAAGAAATGACAGACCCTGTGAGACACAAAGTTGAAGACTAAGTAATAAAGCACTTAATCATGTCACATTTAATAAGCCAAAGGGAAACAGTACTAACTGGATCTGTGTTTCCACACTGAAGAATTTACTGTTTTCTAAAAACAAGTTCTATTTTACTCCTTCCTTCCAAGCATAAATCATCATAACTAGAGCCAAGGGAACAATATTTATTTCACTGATGTTTGCAGCTGATACCTAAAAAGCTAGTATATAAATAGTGAGTATACTTCTATACTAAGGTTACTATGATTTTAATACAAAATCCGGGGAGAAAAATCATTTTAAATTGTATAAAATTCCCATTGGTAATTTGTTCAGGGCATATGCCCTATTCCAATGATCAAGCATTGACCAGCATACTGCAGTGACCAGCATGTTGTATTCAACAATGACCTGAATACCACACCCAGCAAGAGTAAGACACATCAGAACAAGAATTAGGGCCTGATTTATTAAGGATCTTAACTTGAGAAACTTCATATTTCAGTCTCCTGGACAAAACCATGTTACAATGCAAGGGGTGCAAATTAGTATTCTGTTTTGCACATAAGTTAAATACTGACTGTTTTTTCATGTAGCACACAAATATCAACTTTAAATTTCAGTGTACAAATAAGCTATCAAGTATTTGTGTGCTACATGAAAAAACAGTCAGTATTTAACTGATGTGCAAAACAGAATACTAATTTGCACCCCTTGCATTGTACCATGGTTTTTTCCAGGAAACTAAAATAAGAAGTTTCTCAAGTTAAGATCCTTTATGAATCAAGCCCTTACAGTCTATCTAATAATGATTATAATAATAATTATCTATCTATCTATACTATCTATATAGATACAATACTTATTATTATAATTATTATTATTTAGAATGCTCTGATCGATTACGTGGTAATATACTATATATTATATACTACAGTATACTAATAGCAATGTCATTTTTATACACATATTATTGTTGACAAAAATCTGCTATAAAACTGTTCCCGTTCAGTTTCTGTGACACTGAGCTCATGAGATCATTCAGAGTCAGTGCAATAAAAGCTGGAAGGTTGATCACAGGGTATTTCTCAGGACCACACTGAGCATGTCCATGACAGTACATGGGCAGAGGTCCAACGTATATGTGAGTGACAGATCCCTACTATTTCGAGCAAATTGGGGTGGTCGTAGGGGAGGGACCCCTAGAAAAGTTTGATACCAAAGGAGTAGATTTACTAGAAATGTATTTAAAGTCTTATACCCCTCTGTGGTCAACAGTGCTCTTTAATGATGAAAGCATGATGGCATATTTTTCTAATGTTGCTTATTCACACTATGAAATATATTTCTTTTTTAAATGGTATGTGTCATTTTCTATTCAGGTTCAGTTCCTGTTATTCTCTTACGAAATGTTATTGTAAACAAACATTCCCTTAAAATGGAACCTTCCCTTGGGCTGAATGTAAAAACAGCTGTGGCTACTAAAAGTAATAATGCAGCCAAGACAGGGCTTTACAGTATTGCCACACATTGAGAAACAATAAGAAATTCAAGTGGTGCCAATTAAAAAAATTAATGATGACCTGTTCATTTCAAAATGGCAATACAGTGCATTCTGTTCAACCATCTGGCTTCTTATCTCAGGTTATAGTCAGGTTCTATTTTATATATATATATATATATATATATATATATATATATATATATATATATATATATATATATATATATATATATATATACATATATATATATATATATGTATATATATATATATATATATAGATATATATATTTACAGAGAGCGAGAGAGAGAGAGAGGGATAGATATAGATAATATCAACTCATTGGGGTGCAAAATCCAAATATATAATGCAATCGGATTAACCGAAACAGCGGGAATATGTTCATATAAACGTTTTTTTTTGTGTCATCCAAAAAGAAGATGGAAGTCGTTTTTGTGTATCAAACTTCATGTTTATGGTTTGTATTGGTTGTGAAAAAAATAAAATAAATTAGAGCACTAGGAATGGTACAAAATTATAGCACATTCCACCTACATAGGGTTCCAACCACAAGTTCCCTGGATCTTAGGGTCATACAATCGTCTTACACAGACCTTAACAAATGCTGTGACTATACATTGCAATAGCAACATATAGCACTCCAAATGCTTTTATATGTTTACAATAAAATCTTTACATTTGCATAAACAATTTAGAGGCTATACTTTATAATATATTTATGAAACACATAATTGCAAACGTTAAAATATTTCACAGTCCTGGTAATGCAAGTGGTAGTTGCCTAATATTATACCAGCAATAATGCTCAGTAATTTGCCAGTATTATTAGTTATATGTCAGCAATAGCTGCCAAGTAATATTTCAACAGTATTAGTTCTTATTAATATTAATCTTTATTTATAAGGCACTACAAGATTTCCGCACATTTTACAAATAATAGAATTTACAGGGTACAGCATAGAGCAATAAATGAGTACTACTAAGACTCCAGAAGCTCCAAACAAGTCCAGTATCAGTGTAGCTGGTGCAGAAGTAATAAGTATTGAGACAAGAGGAAAAAGGGCCCTGCTCCTAAGAGCCTACATACTAAAGGGAAGGCAAACATACAGCAGGGACACGAAGGAGTCAGTGGAGGTGATCATGCGTAAGAGGAGTGCGTACAGGAACGAGGGCAGAGGGATGTGAAAAGAATAAGAATGGAGAAGGTTAGGTGGATGGCTGGTAGGCTTTGATAAACAGTTGAGTTTTTAAGTGCTGCTTGAAGGTGCACAGTTTGGGGGACAATTGGATACAGCAAGAAAGGTCATTTAAGTGGAGAGGGGCAGCCCAGGAGAAATCTTGAATTCTGGTGTGGGATGAGGTGATCAGAGTGTAAGAGAGGTGATGGTCATTGGCCGATTGCAGGGAACAGTCGGGAGTGTGAATGCAGAGGATATTATAGATATAAGGGGCAGTGGCGTGGGAGAGAGCCTTGTTGGTGAGGGTGAGGAATTTGAAAAAGAGGAGAAAAGGAGCCAGTGGAGGGCAAGGGAGAGAGGGAAGGCAGTGGAAGAGCGGCGTGAAAAGAAGATAAGTCTTGCAGCCACGTTGAGTATAGAACGAAGGGGGGCGAGGTGGGTGCGGGGGAGGCCAGTGAGCGGAAGGTTACAATAATCAAGGCGGTGAAATGATGAGTGCGTGTATAATGGTTTTAGTGACGTATTTAAACCAGTAGTAGCCAATCAGGGAGGTGTCAGTTAGAGCTGCAAGTGAGAGGAGTTCAGGTGATCATACTCAGGCTGACAACAACACTGTAGCAGCCAAAAAAAGAACAGTAGTTACCTGCTGTTCCTAACACTATATTTCTAATCCAGATAATTTATGCCACCCACTAGGTGCAAAGACCCTAACAATAGCTGGTTGTTCACTATGCTGCGCAACTAACAACTCTAACTAGATGTCGTGCAGTAACCTGACTATTTATAACACACTTACAATATGCAAATAGCAATAAAATGCAATACAGTCACACAATGCAAGAATACAGTGAGCAGCAAATAAATAATAAAGTATTGCTCACCTCTCCCGACCTTCAATGGGGAGCCTGACTGAGGATCCTTGGGGAAAGAGGGCACCCAAAACCCTACCTTATGGGTGCAGAAACACAGGACACTGAAAATACAATGGAAAATTATACATTGGATATCCCAAAATAACAACTAAAGTATTTGTCGGAAAAAAAAATGGGAAATGGCAGGAAAAGTGAACTGAGCGAGATCTCTAGGAGAATTGATGCTCAGTCCCCTCAGCTCTAAATGGACTAGTGCCTGATGTGTCACCGCAGCCATAGTGCCTAATTTAAATATGACCACATGCTCTTAGCTTGACTCAACGGTGCCCCAGGCCTTATATAATGTTCCACAGGGTCTAAGCCTGAAACTCATATAAATGCAGGCCTAAATCCTGGAAAAACAAAAGATCAGGAATAGCCGCAAAGAGTGCCGATGGCTTTACCAGCCTTCGTCACTGATCTTCTTTCTTGATCTGCAATCTTCCTTGGTTCTGGCTGTGTTTTCTGTCTGAAGCTCCTTGTTGATCTTGCAAAGGCTAAATATAAGTGCATATTCAAACTGCCCGTGTCCACCTGTGATTGGCTCACCACAGTGGCTTCTGATAGGATCAAAGCAAATCTTGACAGAGTCACTTGGTCCAGGCCGGATAAAGGCACCATAAACTTACCTGTTCTAGGCGTCAGCGAACCATTAAGTGACAATCCTCCGCTGGGAACCTTCACGCTGAGTTGGACGCATATGTGTCGAAAAACAAATCTCTAAAAAGCAGCAGTAGAAATATCATATTTACGCCCATATGCTTAATTGGAACCATCTTTAGATGCATCAAGCTCTGTACCAGAAGTATATGTTCCAGGTTTACCCATGTGCACACCCAACCAGATCATAGGCACAGGAATATTTTTACATTTGTTTTAATAGCAAACAACACATTGACTAAAATAAAAAAAACAACTCTATAATACAGGGGGTATAGTCTTCCCTATTAATGAAAGTAACATAAAATGAATTCTAAAATATGCCCACAAAATTGTAAAATATAAGCATGATCAATGATGGATGAAAGTGGCTAGTTAGTGCTGGTGAATGTCATCATCATAAGTCTGTATATGCACCAGCCCTGATACACTCTGCATTTAACCTTGTTGCCATTGAGCTTTACTTCACTGCAAAATACTGTTCTCTGCTATTATTCATTGTTTAAAAAAGGGCTCTTCAACTGACAGGACCTGCAATGAATAAAAAACATGGCTCTCTCATAAAGTGAAATTTATGACTTTTGCATATATACTGCATATATTCGTGATGCTTTCTAGGATTTAAATACAGCTCTTTCTGCTATTTCATTCCATATAAACTCTTGACTTTTGTATATATATATATATATATATATATATATATATATGGGTGCAATGGCTCCTTGCATAGATGTGCTTGAGTGACATTTCAGAGTCTTATGGGATCAATGGGATCATGGCTGGTTCATTCCAGAAGTGTAATGGTCGGAATGAAGCATTTAAATTTTCACTCTGACACCTGTCAGTTTTCAGTCTTCCCTTTGAGCTTAGACCCTTTACTTTAGGCTAGAACTCAATTTTCATTGAGATGGTCCCCTCTGTCCCAATGTCCTTCTGACAAAGAGCAGGGTGAGATTTAATGCCAACCCTTCAGTGACAAGTGTTAGTCAATCTAAAAGGGACACTCTGGGACTTAGCAGTGACAAGAGATGTACTCTAGTGCCTTAAAGAGGAAGTCTGCGTTCCGGAAGGGAAGTTCCAGAATCCATTGAGATGTAAAGGGGTGTTGGTGATAGTGCTATGAGTAGTGGTGCAAGATTAGAGAAGCAGCCAAACAAGGTGCTATCAGCTTGACTTGTCAGAGAGCAGAGTGCTAGTAGTGTAGATGTCTGCTTTGAGAAACATCCTGAGAAATGTGCCTACACATGTTACAGGAGCTACAGGAAAGAAATACCCTGAAGTGAGGTGAGATCAGGGTAAGTGGAGTGACTTTGATAGTGCAAAGCTTGGAGAGTGAATGGCAGAGTGACAATCCTAATCAGTATGAGTGAGAGTTTCTAGAGGTAGGTGAGAGTGTCTGCACCTACACAGCCCCACAGATAATCAGGGAACTACATGTGCCTAGTTTTAGTATTTCTTCTATTTTATTTTTAGTAGATAACATTGTAGGTGCTTATTTAATAATAACAGCTGTAATTGCACATTACATGTCATACTTAATCTATTGTGCAATCTTTTGATCACTTGGAAGTTGATGAATGTCAGAATGATACTGTTTAAAGCTAATCTTGTTAGGCAAAGTCCATTATGCACAGCTGCACTGAACAGCAGATTATTATATTGCAGCCCTATATCTGTATTACTTCTGGCCCTATGGTAGCCTGTTAGCTTGGAATGCAAAGACAGTGGTTGTCTTTGGAATGCTTTTTTCTCCATGTCCGAAAATGAACCACTTCATTTTGAGAGGATTATTATCAGGGATGTTGGTAAAGCCTGCGCAAGTTGCATTATATAACTAATTGTCCAATATTGACTGCAATATTGCATCATTTATTGGTACCTTTAGATAGGCAGGAAAAATGCATGGAAACTCGGTTCTACAACCGGTCAAATGTGTGTGTGTGCAGTCTCTACATACCAGCTTTAGCATTACTGGCTAGGTAAGTATAGCTAAAATATAGCTTACTATTAAGGTATGTCATAAATGGATGGTAGAATGCTTTTTTATTTAACTGAAAACAATTTTAAGTTTCCAGAGTACATCAATCACATCAATAAAAATGAATATTGGTTAAACCTGACATGCCATGTTATATGTCACTCTAAACAAGTTAAAGTCACAAAGTGGTGTTTTTACTGGCTGTTTGTCCATTTTAAATTACTGTACGTGATACTTCCTAGCATTTTCATGTATCTCTTTCTACAATTTCAATGTTCCATAAATGGGTAGTGATTTACATCCCCATGGTCTTAATGAAAAATAAAAGCAGGATAAAGAGCCAGTATGTGAGACTACTATTATTACACAATCTTGTGCAGAGAATCAAAAGTAGACGGGTTACAAAAAATCCCACATAGGACCTTCAAAAGACTGGATCCATTCATCCATTCCATGTAAACAATTTGCTTTGGGGCTTTAAAAGAATAGCATAAGTTTAACTAGCGTTAGTTGTGCCAAAGATCTCTTATGTTTTATATTAGAGCAAATACTGTTCATCAACAACACCACTTTGAAATAAACTATTTTTTATTTTATTTTATATTTTGTGCCTTTAGGGGTTAACAGTTTATGTACCAAGCGAGGTTACTGCAATACTGTGAACCTGCACTCTGTGTAAGAACAAAACAAAAAATGACAGTTACATTTGTAATGTATTACCACTCAGATTTTATGAAACTCAAGAAGACTTCCAGGCGACAGACAATGGACTGCAAAACATTTTCTTTTATGAGAATAAAATGACATAGACTGTAGCCACTGTAAAAAAAAAATGCGAATCATGCCTGTGTTTGCACATAATTAAAACAGTTCACAATCTTCTCATTAAATGTGGGAAAAGCTGGGCAAAAAAAAGATATTTTGACTTCGAAAGCTTGCATACAGCACAACCGCAGGTTTAATTCACATGCAATTGCTGGGGAAAAAAAGATGATATCTGGTAATGTGGAATCAGATAAACGTGTTGCCATCTCCTGAGATTGTCTAAAATGATCACGTGTGATTTTCACACGTGTCAGCAAGCCTTAACTGCCTTCGAACTGTCCTGATTTAGTCTTGATTTAAGGGAGCTGTCTGCAGGGGCGGGCTGGGCCGGGGGGCAGGGGGGCGTTGGTCCCCCCGGGCCGCAAAGTCTGACCCCTGTTCGGGCCGGCCGCCCCCCGTAGATGCACGTTTTCCTTAATATTACCGGCGGCCACATCACAAAACATGCGGCCGCATCGCGTGTCATGTGATGCGGCGGCCTGTGCGCCCCCCCGGGCTGAGATTTGCCAGCCCGCGCCTGGCTGTCTGGTTGTCTCATATGTCAGGAATTTTGTTCCGAAAGTCAAGGATAGTTGGGAGGCGTGCTGCTAACAATTGCCCTTCAATGCCTAGTGTGCAAGTAGCAGGTATGCACGGAACTGAAGGAGTGTTTTTAGGGAAGGGGAAAAAGACAGGGGTCATGCCCCTGTGGGGATATGGAAAGACAACAATTCATGGCCACGTCCCTGTGTAGCATGACCACACACCTTCTCATGTGTCTGCTGCCACGAAGCATAGACAATGACCCAATCTGCCAAACCTTGGGAGCAGGGCCTTAACTAGGGTTGTCCAAAAAGGGCAACCGCCCAAGGTGCAAAATGAAGGGGAATTCATAGACATGAATATTTACGTTAAATTGGGTTACAGTTGAGGACTAGGGGGGATCAATTTTCCTTCTTGCTACAGGCACTAAAATTTCTAGTTATGGCTTGGTAAGGATAGTAATTAGAAAACGAACACAAACTACACCTGTAGAAATTAAACACAGGTGTATTCCGTGTTAGACTTGGATATGCAGAGTCAGTGACTAATTGCTGTTACCAGATCCAAATCTTTGGTTATAAAATTGCAATAAAAAGGCATTTTCCTTTGATTTAAAATGTTCACTTCAAATTTTATTAGGGTCCCACTTATCCTTAAGCACAACTGTGGATCCTCTGGCAGCTGATATGTCTACTCTGGGTCTGGACTTATTTACTAAAGCACAATGCATGTTTTTGTTAGCAAATTTAAGAAAGTAGTTGACCAAATTTTGAATGGAGGAAAGAGTAATTACAATAAAACATGTGATTATACAATGCAATTTCTCGTAAATGGGGCTTTACCATTACCACACTGATTTGCACAAAAAATACTTATTAAAAATGCTATAAAGTTTAAGTGTATTTAGAGTATATTATTTGTCACTGTTCATGGCAATATTCTAAAATTTGCGCATTTCACACAGGTGGCATGAGTCTAAGCAACAATAACTTTCATGAGAACCGCATACATGCAAGCTAGTGGACCCATGTCATTGTTGGACCTGACAGTTGTGTAATGCACAGCATTGCCCTGCATTGATGAGCAACTGGTGAGCAACTGGTGCAGGATGTGGGATGCATTGACACCGGTGGAAGCCCTCTCCAAGCCACACAATAATCACCCTCAGATAAATACCATATCATCACATATACATTTAGTATTCAAAACACTTTAATGGTGTAACTAAATAAATGTAGCTAACCTAGTGATCACTTGTTCAAATATGTAATGCTGCTTGATGCATTCATGTGTTTTCTGTGCTTTCTTTCCTGTCTGTATCCCTTGGAAAATCAGAAATTAACATTACTGCATATGTAAAGTTGCCACAAAGACACAAAATAGTAGTTTGTTTGAGATTTACTAGTAAGCTAATAGATATAAATGATGCCAAATGCTATAGAAAGTAGATTATAATAGCTGTGATCATGTAAAAGGAATGTAAAGGTCTGAAAACACACATATGTGTTTTTCCCATTATGCAAGCTGTACATGGCACAGAACCCTGTGACCATCATCATCATCATCAGACGATAACGCGGAGCCCCATGGAAGTGATGAAGCGGATGAAGAACCATTAGAAAGGCCACTATCAACATTTCCTGAGTGGCAAAATGTCATTGACAGCCAATAAATGTTGATGGATATGTAGGACACAAGCTGCAAACTTGAAAATACTTTAAACTCAGATATGTGAACATTTAAAGAATGTAAGGGATTACCAGATGAAAATGCAGCAAATTGTGGAGCATCATTGTGAGGCAATGGTCAGACATTTGTGTCACAGAGTGATGTGACACCAGCACCTGTTGCTTCCGGAGAGCCTGAGCAGCCAGATCCAGTTGCTGTATTACCTGCTTCTGAGCCTGTTCTATTCCCTGCTCGGGTAATTCGGGGGCAGTTGTGCTCAACCAAGAGGGCGAATATTGGGCCAGGGGGAAAGAGATTGTAGACATTTTAATAATTTGTGTGCCTCACTTTTGTTTCTATATGATTTATGTAACATTTGTTTGTGTGTGCCACTACTTAAATTGTTTATTTTACTAATTACACAGCAAAACAAAATCTAGTTTTAATAGCTATTTTTAGATTTATTGTAAGCATTAAATTGTAACTAAACCCAAAATGAATTTACATTGAAAGTAACTACAAATCATATGTGTCTTGTGATTCTGGAAGATCATCATCTTCCCTATGTGGGCAAGAATAGAAATAGCCATGGAAGATTTTTGTGGGCATTTGCACATTTTAAAGAAAAGAAAATTCAATTAGCATGAATTCCATATTAGGGAAACGTAAACATATTCAATTTCTGCTTGAGAAAAAAATACACTTAATATATTATATATATTAAGATATTTAATTGCCATTCTGTAGAATCAAGGGAGTCATATTGAAAAACTTAAAAAAACTCAAACTGTTCTACATAGATGCTCATTTATGCAACTGCTTAAAGAAAAATATAAACCATGATTAGTTTTCAATTTGTTGCTACTGAAACACATATGTGGAAGTTTCAGATATCTTTTTAACAAGGACCACAAATCTCAATAATGAAACAAAATGACACAACTGACGTTGTCCTCCAATGTTTTTAGATAGTTTTGTTTGCTGAGGTTAGTGTTGTCAGGTGTGTAAGTGGAGGTGTAAGAGGCAATGCTGTGTTTGGTCACCACTATCATCTGTCAGTGACTCCTGTCCTAGAGCAGGTACAAACCATATGTACAGGATTTAAATCGGGTGCATCTGCATCAGAAAGCACTTACTGACATGCTAGTTCTCCCCATTTCTTGCCTGTTCTGCTTCTCAAATTATAGCAGTCGTAAGTGTCATTTGTGTCTAGACATTAATTGCATGCAATTGCATTGTTTGGTATAACCTCAGTTTCTGGGCATGCGTAGTGGGAAATCACGCAAAATACACTATGCAAACGTACGTATCACTGAACATGAATCAGGCTCAGAGTCTAATAGACTGTGGCTAATGGTACCTGGATATTCTGGAGCTGAAGAGCCTTCTAAACTGTCTGTGTATGTGCTCATTCATACAATCAGAGCATGGAGTTCAAGAGCTATGCTACACTTTGTTTAAGTGAAGCCCTAAGCTGAGGGCAATTAAAATTTTGTGCTATACTTCATCAGCACTGATATTAGGGGTTAAACAATTTGTGGCAGCCAGCCTATCACTCCTGGGGGAGTGATTTTCCAGGAGGGCATAAATTACCTTGGAGCTGGGGGCTGGCTCTCTCTTTGTCCTGGATGTCAGATACCTCCCTCCCGCCCTGCATAAACTGGTTATACTAAATTTAAGTCCTTGTCTTAGGACAAGGCGCATTGGGTAGGAGAGCAATGCAGTCAGTGACTAATCAAAGGTACTACCGTTTAATTGGCCTCACGTTACTGAGGATATCCGGTCGTATGCGACAATGTAAGGTCCAGAAGGGGGCAGTCACGATGACGCCAAGTTTAGTACCGACCAATCTTAAAGACTTGGGATCCGTAAAGTCTTGGGACAGCGGTATTGAGTTTCACCTTACGCTGTATTCGTTTAAAGTTTAGTCGTTAGCTGACTGCTTCGCTCTCGTCGCCATTCAGAGTTTTAAAATAAAATTCTTCCACTATATAAATACGCCCCTTTTTTGCCAAACTTATATCTGGTGTCCGTGTTGTTATTTTAGATAAGAAGGTATTAAGTGTTCAATCATTAAGGTATAAGTGCAATGATAAAAGGTATTAGCACTGAACATTTTATTACAAAACTGAAGAACAAATATAAAGCAACATATTTTACAGCTGGCTGCACAGTAAAACAACACAGTGGTGAAACATGGTATTGCAAGCATGAACAGCAGAGCCAGATCACAATATATAACTAAGGATGAGCGCACTCGGATTCCTGGAATCCGAGCCCCCCCGAACATTGCGGATCCGAGTCAGATCCGAGCACTGTCCGGGTATTCCCGCTGATTCCGAAACTTAAAACGAGGCTCTGAGTCATAATCTCGCTGTCGGATCTCGCAATACTCGGAACCTTTAAATTCCCCGCTTGCCCCAGCCATCTTCACTCTGGCATTGATCAGGGAAGAGGGAGGGTGTGTTAGGTGGTCCTCTGTCCTGCTATTTCTCGTGCTGTGCTGTGCTGTGCTCTGTCCTGCTGAGTCCAGTGGTGCTTTTGGCAGTGCTCTGTCCTTGCAGAGTCCAGTGGTGCATCAGTCCAGTGCTCTGTCCTTGCTGAGTCCAGTGGTGCATCAGTCCAGTGCTCTGTCCTTGCTGAGTCCAGCGGTGCGTTTTGTCCTGTGCTTTGTTCTGCAAAGTGCATATTTCTTTCAAAAGTATTAAAAATTCTTCCATAAAAAGAAAAAAAAAGAAAAATTCTACAAAAATCCTTTTAAATTAATATTAAAAAAAAAATCAAAAAAGTCCTTGCTGAGTCCAGTGGTGCATCAGTCCAGTGCTCTGTCCTTGCTGAGTCCAGTGGTGCATCAGTCCAGTGCTCTGTCCTTGCTGAGTCCAGCGGTGCGTTTTGTCCTGTGCTTTGTTCTGCTAAGTTTATATTTATTTCAAAAGTATTAAAAATTCTTCCATAAAAAGAAAAAAAAAGAAAAATTCTACAAAAATCCTTTTAAATTAATATAAAAAAAAATCAAAAAAGTCCTTGCTGAGTCCAGTGGTGCATCAGTCCAGTGCTGTGTCCTTGCTGAGTCCAGTGGTGCATCAGTCCAGTGCTCTGTCCTTGCTGAGTCTAGCGGTGCTTTTGTCCTGTGCTTTGTTTTGCTAAGTGCATCTTTATTTTAAAAGTATTAAAAAATCTTACGAAAAAATTATAATTCAACAAAAATCCTTTTAAAAAAATATAAAAAAATATTCTAAAAAGTAAAAAAAAAATTATTACAGTCCATTAACATTAATACTGCAATCTATTAAAAATTGTTCACTGTTCTTGCAGTATTTTAAAAAATAGTACTGTAATATAACGTGTGCTGCATATAATGGAGTACCAAAATTTGGGGGATAAAGTAGGGAAAGACCAAGACCCACTTCCTCCTAATGCTGAAGCTGCTGCCACTAGTCATGACATAGACGATGAAATGCCATCAACGTCGTCTGCCAAGGCCGATGCCCAATCTCCTAGTAGAGGGCATGTAAAATCCAAAAAGCAAAAGTTCACTACAATTAGTAAGAAAAGAAAATTGAAAACATCTGAGGAGAAACGTAAACTTGCCAATATGCCCTTTACGACACGGAGTGGCAAGGAACGGCTTAGGCCCTGGCCCGTGTTCAGCACTAGTGGTTCAGCTTCACCCAAGGATCTAAGCCCTCCTCCTCCCACCCCCTCCAAAAAATTTAAAAGAGTTATGCTGTCAGCAACAACACACTAAACAACTCTGCCTTCTAAACAGATGACATCACAAATCCCCGAGGCGAGTCCAAGGGTGTTGGTGGTTGCGAAGCCTGACCTTCCCATCACTGTACGGGAAGAGGTGACTCCATCCACCATTTGCAGCACACCCTCTGCATATGCTGGAATGATGACCCACAGTGTCGCTCCAGATTTGGATAATCAAGGTGTCAAGGAGGTTATTGATGTAGCTGGCGTTGTGGAGGAACTTGATGAGGAGGATGCTGATGTGGTTATTTTAAATGAGGCACCAGGGGGGAAAAAAGAGGATGTCCATGGGATGAAAAAGCCCATTGTCATGCCTGGTCAGAAGACCAAGAAATGCACCTCTTCTGTCTGGAGTTATTTTTACCCCAATCCGGATAACAAATGTCTGGCCATATGTAGCTTATGTAAAGCTCAAATAAGCAGGGGAAAGGATCTTGGCAACCTAGGGACATCCTCCCTTATACGTCACTTGAATAACCTTCATGGTTCAGTGGTTAGTTCAGGAACTGGGGCTAGGACCGTCATCAGTCCAGGGACACCTAAATCCCTTGGTCCTGTTGGATACACACCACCAACACCCTCCTCGTCAACTTCCTCCATGATCTCCATCAGATTTAGTCCTGCAGGCCATGTCACCAGCCAGACTGAGTCCTCTTCAATACGGGATTCATCTGAGGAATCCTGCAGCGGTACGCCTACTACTGCCACTGCTGCTGCTGTTGCTGCTGGTAGTCGGTCATCTTCCCAGAGGGGAAGTCGCAAGAACGCTACGTCTTTCACCAAACAGTTGACCGTCCAACAATTGTTTGCCATGAGCACCAAGTAAGACACTAGTCATCCTATGGCAAAGCGGATAACTGCGTCAATAGCAGCAATGTTGGTGTTAGACGTGCGTCCGGTGTCCACCATCAGTGGAGTGGGATTTAGACGGTTGATGGAGGTATTGTGTCCCCGGTACCAAATCCCGTCGAGATTCCACTTCACTAGGCAGGCGATACCAAAGATGTACAGAGAAGTACGAACAAATGTCCTCAGTGCTCTTAAAAATGCGGTTGTACCCACTGTCCACTTAACCACGGACATGTGGACAAGTGGTTCAGGGCAAAGAAAGGACTATATGACTGTGACAGCCCACTGGGTAGATGCATCGCCTTCCACAGCAACAGCAGCAGCTGCATCAGTAGCAGCATCTCCACAACGGCTGCTCGTGCCAGGGCAGGCAACATTGTGTATCACAGGTTTTAATAAAAGGCACAACGCTGACAACCTCTTAGAGAAACTGAGGGAAATCATCTCACAGTGGCTTACCCCACTTAGACTCTCCTGGGGATTTGTGGTGTCAGACAACGCCAGTAACATTGTGCGGGCATTAAATATGGGCAATTTCCAGCACGTCCCATGTTTTATGTAGTTCCCAAAAAGAGGAACTGCCACTTCTATTTAATACTTTAATTGTATATGTAGTTCCCAAAAAGAGGAACTGCCACTTCTATTGAATACTTTAATTGCATATGTAGTTCCCAAAAAGAGGAACTGCCATTTCTATTACTACTTTCTTTCTTTCTTTCTGTATTTCAAAAAAAGAGGAACTGCCATTTCTATTACTACTTTCTTTCTTTCTTTCTGTATTTCCAAAAAAGAGGAACTGCCATTTCTATTGCTACGTATTTTTTTTTTGTAGCTCCAAAAAAAAATAACTGTGGCCTTAACTGCTATGTTGGTGTTAGACGTTCATCCGGTGTCCGCCATCTGTGCAGTGGTATTCAGACCAGTTGAGGGTTTTATATTGTGGCCCCGGTACCAAATTAGGTACCGGGGCCACTACACTACGCAGTCCAGATAGCTGTGCAGTGGAATTGAGACCAGTTTTTAATTTTTTATTGTGGCCCCGGTACCAAATTGTGTACCGGGGCCACTACACTACGCAATCCAGATAGCTGTGCAGTGGAATTGAGACCAGTTTATGTTTTTTTATTGTGGCCCCGGAACCAAATTGTGTACCGGGGCCACTACACTTCGCAGTCCAGATAGCTGTGCAGTGGAATTGAGACCAGTTTATGTTTTTTTATTGTGGCCCCGGTACCAAATTGTGTACCGGGGCCACTACACTACGCAGTCCAGATAGCTGTGCAGTGGAATTGAGACCAGTTTATGTTTTTTTATTGTGGCCCCAACCAAATTAGGTACCGGGGACACTCCACTACGCAGTCCAGAAAGCTACCTCGGTCCAACGATTTGGACTAAAAACAATATTGGGAAGTGTGAGGTGTTCCAAATACACTGGAAATTAGTGGAAATGATTGTTATTGAATGTTATTGAGGTTAATAATAGCGTATGAGTGAAAAACCAACACAAAACTAGATTTTAGCACTTTTTATGCTTTTTTAAAAATAAATCAGAACCCAAAACCATAAATCAGAACCAAAACCTTTCGTCAGGTGTTTTGGCAAAACAAATCAGAACCCAAAACCTCAAGCTAATCAGAACCCAAAACCCAAAACCCAAAACACTAAAAGTGCCCGGTGCACACCCTTATATATAACACTTTGGGGTATATTTACTAATCTGCGGGTTTCGAAAAAGTGGAGATGTTGCCTATAGCAACCAATCAGATTCCAGCTGTCATTTTGTAGAATGTACTAAATAAATGCTAACTAGAATCTGTTTGGTTGCTCCACTTTTTCAACCCGCAGTTTAGTAAATATACCCCTCTCTCTCTTTCGGGGAAAGCCATAGACATGTGTACACCACATGGAGTTTTCTGAAAGTCCCTTCTGTTAATAAAGATACTTGTTTAAAGCTTCATTACCACCTAAACATGGAGAACATTTCTGCTTGCCACTTTAAAATAGTTGCAGAGGCTGTGTATTAATTGGATAGACTTTGTAGCTTCTGATTGGTTCTCTCACTAATACCCTCCCTCCCAAGTCATTTTAAGTGGTGAACGAAAATGTTTTTTGGTCAGGTCTGTGAGAAGAACCAGAAAAGTCCATAAAAAATGGCTGCATGAAGCAGCTGATATGGAGTTGAAGGAGCAGATAGGCAACAATCAAAAATTAAGAGGTAATACAGCTTTAAAGCACTGGTGAACTGCACAGTGTTGTTATATAAAGCAATAATTTTATGAGAAAGAATACTTATTTTATGTTTTAAGAAATTGCAACATCTTAAATGCAGTTTTCTTCTTTAATAACTTCCATAAGAAGTAACACAATGGATGTTATACAATGTGAACTTGTATTTGTATAGTTATGCAGAAGGGTCTGTTTGATCTTTTTCAAGCATATCTGAACAATAGAAAGTCTGTTAGATGAACAATATCTAAATGGAAATTCTTTATTTCTTAGCTAGAAAATATTATGGAAAAAAATGTTCAGATATTTGGCCCAATCCTTCAACCAAATCACTCATATCAACCAAAGGCCAATATGATCTGACGTCCAATATTACATCAGTGCAATAGTATTATTGTAGGTATCTTTGTATAATAAACTTCATAGGGGTATAGTATTTAAGATCTGAAATGGTTATATCAGAGCTTTTAAGTGCAAATACAATTTGAGCCAACCATTTATAAAACATGGATGGAATCCTATTATATTCCTGCAGTACTTTTCATTCCTTTCAGGAGAAGTACATTAAAGTCATAGAAACATAGAATTTGACGACAGATAAGAACCACTTGGCCCATCTAGTCTGACCATTTTTTGACCTAAGATAACCTCCAAACCTATTTGATCTTTAGTTCTTGGTAAAGATATCTTTATGTCTATCCAACACATGTTTAAATTGCTCTACTATATTAGCCTCTACCACCTCTGAGGCTATTCCACTTACCCTTTCTGTAAAATAAATTTTCCTCAGTTTTCCTCTGAACATACTTCCCTCCAGTTTCAGTGCATGTCCTTGTGTGCTAATACTTCTTTTCCTTTGAAGAATGTTTCCTTCCTGTACCTTGTTATAACCTTTGATATATTTGTACGTTTCTATCATGTTCCCTCTTCTCTTCTCTTCACTGCTCCAAACTATACATATTAATATCTTTTAGTCTTTCCGGGTAAGTCTTGTGATGTAGGCCATGCACCATTTTAGTCATACCTACAGTTACAATGAACTGTGTTTCTTTCATCCATTTTCCTGAACTTTTAGAGAACTATAGATGTATTGGACAAATGAATGACATGTGATGTCTTACATTTAAAGTTTGCAACATTTGTACATTACACTACACGCCAACCTCCCTACTGCTTTTAGGACAGTGGTAGGTGGGTATTTTGACTGGAATGGTACTCCTGTCAGGGGCAAACACAGAATTTGTAGAGAGGGGTTTCCACTCCAGTGGGCGTGACCAGCATGCATGGGAGCATAGCTATAATTATAGACAGCGTTTGGCTGCTCTCCAACTCTTCCTATCCCCATCATATACATGGGCAATGCTGCGTGCACTACTGTTAGGTGCAAGCAGCTCTCCCTTTTTGAGCAAAGCCATGTGAAGCAGGACATACCTCCCAACTGTCCCTACAGTCAGGGCAAAGTCCTGTGTGTGTCAGTCCCCAAAATCGGGACTGACCCACCAGAATCAAAACAGTTGGCAGACTGTCCTACTTTCTCCTACCTGTTCTTGCTGCTTTCACTACTTGTTGCTACTACTCGTGCCTTAAGCTCAGTTGCTGCTTGTCTGGATCCTGGAATGTTGGGTCCCTGTTTGGAAAAATTACAGGTGCGTGAAATAGAAATCCCAGCAATGAGTGACTACTGTAGGCCTCCCCCACAAAGCATCCCGATGTTAAATCAAAAGCACCTACGGTTAATAATTAGCCCTCCCAGAACCCATTCACCTTTAATAAAAAGACCCATTTTCACCCAAACGCCCCCAACATTAAATTAATAGTATTTACATTTAATAAATAAACCTATTTTCTCCCAAACATTAAATAATTAGCATTCACTTTTAAGAAATAGCAATCCTTCTTCCCAAACTCATCCACACATTTAATTAATAGCCCCCTTGCCACCCCAGCATTAAATGAATAGGTCCATCATCCCCCCTTAATAGGTGCACAATAAATTAAATATCCCCATCATCATCCCACCAATTGATTAAAAGATCTCATTCTCACCCTACTATGAAATTAATATCTCACACTCCATCCACATCCCATAAAATACCCCCCTACACTTACATTAAAATCCCTTCTCGAACCCTCTCACACACTTATATTAAAAGCACCTCCATACCTATGTTTGCAATCGAACTATTGTACTTATACATTAAATCCCCCACAGCAGGGGAGAGAGAGCTGTGAACAGTGCAGACAAAAATGATCAGAAATGATCTGCACATAAGCTGGAAAATGGCTGGCCCCAGGGGTAGGGTCACCTCAAGCATACAGTGTGCCAAGCTAGGAGGGAGGGGAGTTCCAGGCACTAGGAAACCCCCGTGGGTATATCCCTACCTGTCAGACTGTAACGCAGGTGTCCTAGGGTGAGCCCAGGGAGGACAAAAACCTCTGGGAAGCAAAAGGCAAGAGTTATACTTGTCCCAGAGGGAAACAAGTATGATAGTGTATATTGCATAAAAGTGTATGTAATAGCAGAACTAGTTTTCAGTATTTTTTAGTATTATTTTTAAGTAAAAATACCACCTGATCTGATTATAACCAGAGAAAAAAATCCTATACCTGTGAGGTGAATGCATCTGATTTTAACTGCATTTTAATGGTGTTTAAAGCATATAGGTCAGTGTAGGACCTGCATATAATGAGGTGCCCTTGACACTGGGATGCAGGCTTAAATATTTTGATCAAAATATGAACTAATACCTCAAGTTTTCATTTTGCTAGATACACACAGATATGCAGTGTAAAGGATAACAACTGTGTTTTTGTTCTTATAACCAGTCCCTATGCTAAGTTACAATGTATTCTTCTCCCTGATTCACATTAGCCTAATTGGATGTTGCTGTTGGGGGCTAAATATTAAAAATCCTCATAGTGGCAAGTAATGACATATAATGTGCCCTGCCCATTACCTGCTGGTAAGAGTAAATGGTAGAGGTGCCGAGTCTTGCCATTGCCGCTCTGTTTGATAACGTACAACTTCAGTGCTGGCATGCTGTATCTTTGCAATTTATAGTAGTCTGCATGGAGACTCGTCGGAAATGTCCTTTGTGTGTTTTCGCGTAAGTCTGCATTTAATGATTGTCGCTCTTCTTGTAATCAGAATTTCTTTGTCTATGTAGTCGTTGTCGCTCACACTGTTGCTGGGAAAACGAGTACCACCGGGTGTCTGGAGGCATCACCTGCTCAGATGTCATCTCATCAACAGAATGACCAGCACTGACAAACAGTTAAAAAAATAAATACATTTATTTGATAACATAATGAAATAAATGTTACCAAGGTATGCAAAATGTATTACTTTATTTTAGTTTCTTCTGTTTGTTAATGCTGGTTTGATAATAAATGTAACTATCCCCAACAGAAATAGCAACCTACCCTGTAATTCCCCCCTCCCTTCCCATAATTCATCAACCACCTGACCATCCCTTTCCATAATCACCCATCCCTGTTATTCAACAACCTAGCCACAATTTGCCATCATCTACCCCACACCCTTGCTATTAATCCTCCTGCTTTATTATCTCCTATTATCACCCCCTCTAACCCTGTTATTCATTCTCACCATCATCACCCTTTTGTTATTAGTATTTGACCAGAAGGACTCTGCTACTCCACCCAATGCTTCTACTATGTACAGTAATAAAAGTAGTGGGTAGGGCAAGACAGTGGCTGTGTCACATACCCCTTTCCCCGCTGCCCACCAATGAGGAGGAGTGTTACTAGGATATTCAGGGGATTCTTAGTGCAGAGATGAAAGCATTGATTGCCTCTGCCATATCTGCTCCCTTGTATATCAGACACACATCTGAGCAGGAAATAGATTGGCGAAGCACCCTATCTGAAAACACATTGTGATTATAAAAAATGTGGCTTCATCCTTTGCCGACACTTGCATTGGGATATTGTATAAACTGGCTTTGTAGTTTTTCTCATAGAGCTAATCATGTCTTTACACAGGCTGCATACAGTGTCCTCCAGCTTAAAACTAGGATGGCAATATAAAAAGGGTAAAAGGTAATGGATTTAATATACCTTTAAGCACTTTTATTAACAGAATATACCAGGCAGTAAGCAAAGGTGGTGATATAAATGTGTTAAGGAAATAAAGAGAGGAGGATGTATTAACAAGCTGGATATATTACAGCGGCATGAAAAAGAATTAGATTTGTTGTTTTTTTTTAACATAAATCACTGTAGCAGGCCATAAAAAGAAGTCAGTATTTGTGTCTAGGAGCCATACCCTCCAGAGAGATTTTGAAAGGAAATAATGATTTGTAAGAAAATGACTATCAGATGCATCCTTAAAAGGTACTTAACTTATTATTTAAATAAAAAGACCTCCCACAAGGTCAGCACGCTCATTGTGGGAAACACTCTGTGATAATGTGAGCATTCCGATGATCTGATTTACAACATTCTATCTCCACTGACTTTGAAACTGGAAACATAAGAGATGATTTGGGGATGAAGGTTTGAATGCAACATTGTGTTTGCACCATAGTTAAACTCAACTTAAAATAAAAATGTATGTTAGAAATTATAGTAAAGGTACATTCAATAAGTAAAGATAAGTGGTACATTTTTGGAGTGGAACTGTCAAAACAATTTAAAAAACCTAATTTCTCAGTGGTGAGAGCACTGATGAGTTCATAGTTGGCACAATTTACTTGTAGTTACCAGCAGGACCTCAATGGTTTCATTTCATGGAAAGCCCACACGGAACAGGCATACTTCCATCCATTTACTACAACATGTTGAAAACACAATAAAAGGTATATTTTTTTTACACTGTTTTTACACTCTAACTAGGAAATTGATTCAGATGGTTTTCATTTCATAGTGCAGTCTGGCATCTGCTCTTAGTTGAAGACGAGAAAGTCTCACTTGCAGAAAAAATAGTTTATTTTAGATTATTTTGTGATCAAAGCAAAGCTAAAGTGTACCTAGGCCGTATGAGCAGGTACTTTCTGTGAAGATAAATGCTGGCTGTGTAATCACTTCTTATTCTTATTCAAATGTTTATCAATAATACAGGTCTGCAACCAAAAAGCTGTTTTCATAATTTTATCTGATTCTTATGATTTTTGGTGCGCTGAATTCGAAAATGACCACCATTTTTTCCTGGATCATCAGGTTTTTTCACAATTGAAATGTGCCTTGGTCAAACAGGTAGCTGGAAATAGCTAAATTTCAAATTCATCATACTTGGGGAAAAAAAACTGAGCATGGAAAAACAAATTTATTTTCACTGCCAGTGCTCCCAAAAACATGAAAATACATGTTTATTGGTCCTGATGGTGATCACTGCATTGTTGAGTGTGCTTGCTAGGGCCTGCCCGGACATGTTCTTTCATGCATTAACTTGTTCTCTGATTCCTCCACAATCTTGTATTTCATTTCAGTCGTCATCCTGCTATTGTCTGTGTGGTTCAAAATTAGTGCAATGCCTCCAAGAAAGTGTGTAAATTCGCCTGACAGTTTCTGTTTCATATGTGGAGAGTTCATGGTGATTTAGCGGGGTTGATGGCTTAGTTCCACATTCAGTATGATTCTTCTGAATGGAGGCTTTTCATTGACTCTTCCAAAAGAAGCTTAAAAGCAGTTTTACTTCACAATGGTGGCCGTTATGCGTCCATTCCTGTTGCTCATTCGGTGTACTTGAAGGAGACTTATGAGAACTTGGAGTTGGTACTCAAGAAAGTGGGTTATCAAAACCAAAACTGGTTGGTATGTGGGGATTTAAAAGTATTGTGTATGCTGCTGGGACAACAGGCTGGGTACACCAAATACCTTTGTTTTCTATGTTTGTGGGACAGTAGAGACCGACAAAATCACTGGAAGCAAAAAAATTGGCCACCAAGAAGTCTAGTTGTTGGTGAAAAGACTGTTCTCAGAGATACATTGGTACCCCCTGAGAAGGTTTTATTACCACCACTCCATATAAAATTAGGATTAATGAAGCAATTAGTTAAGGCATTTCCCAAAGATAGCAAATGCTACAAGTACTTGGGATCCAAGTTTCCAGGTTTAACGGAGGCAAAACTGAAAGAGGGGGTTTTTGTTGGCCCGGATATTAGAAAACTCATATCCGACAAAGACTTCATCAATTCAATGACTCCAACTCAAAAATAAGCGTGGGTTGCCTTTACTGTGGTCATAAAAATCTTTTTGGGAAACCAAAAGGACCCAAATTACAAGGAAATGGTGGAAACAATGTTGAAAGCATTCCACAAGCTTGGTTGCTCCATGAGCTTAAAAGTTCATTTTCTCAACTCACACCTTGACTATTTTCCTGAAAATTTGGGAGCAGCGAGTGAAGAGCAGGAAGAAAGCTTCCATCAAGATATAAAAGAAATGGAAAGAACGTATCAAGGGAAATGGAGTGTTACGATGATGGCCGACTACTGCTGGATGTTGTACAGGGATATTCTGGAAGCCACCTACAAGAGGAAAAGCTCAAAAAGAAGTTTAGAGTTTAAAAAAAGACGATTTCACTAGCAATCTACTTGAGTGTGGTGTTAATTTTGTCGTCACCTGTGCAAATGAGTTAATATTTTTCATGTAAATAAAATATTTGCGTAAAGAAATTTTTTTAAAAGATGACCACCCGTTTGTTCGAAAACCTGACAAAACGGCTGTCATTTTTGGATTCAGTGCACCGAAAAACGTAAGAACCAGTCAACTAAACCAAAACAGCTGTCCCCAAATTTTTTTTTGCAGACTTGTGTAATGAATTGGTTAAAATATGGTTAGCTGAATGAGCTTTTTAGTAACCTTAAGCAATGACAGGCAGTTCCAATTCTCAAACGTTAAGCCACAATAAAGTTACTTATTCATCTATTTGGGCTTATATACTCAGTAAGCAACATTTAGATAATTTACACTTTGCCCAAAATTGGTATAAGGATGAGAGCACAAAAGTTATTTCATATATATGTTATAATAGGAGCCATGGAATATATAGCAAATTAAAAACTATTTTACTGTAATCCAATATGTGGGGAATACATGTTTAAACTTAAATGTAGCTATTTTGTGGTTTGCACATTTTGCGAATTTTCTAAAAGTTCAATTTTTAAATGTGTTCTTAAATGTGTATGATATTGTATTGTGGATTTATCAATTTAGTTAGTCGCATATATTTTATGGTGACATTTTTTTTTCTGATATTTTTAAGATTTATATATCTATTCACTTATAATGACATTCTATTAGTGTTTGTATTGTTATATGTATTACAAGTACTACTGCTGTGAATTTTTTAGCCATTCACTTTATTTGACTAATCTGAGCTAGTTTTTCTACACAGATGTATAACAAGAGTCACATTCCCCAGGCCCTGTGGACATAGATCAGTGTAGATTAATGTTTACTTATCATGACCAGTCTCATTCTAGGCTCTGTTTCAATTGTTGTGATTCTGCATTAAAATTCATCAGTCACTACTGCTTTTTATGTTTTTATAGGTATCTATTTTATGTAGAGTACTTATATATAGTAAGTGAAGAATTTATACTACTATGGCTATGCTGAAACCATGGACCCCATTCCATATGCTTTTTTGTACATAATCCCCTAACGAAAACCTTGAGTTGTTCAAATCTCTGAGCCATTTTTTACTTTAAATTTACAGAGCAAGATAGTAAGCCTCTATCTGAATTGTACAAATACACACAGAATAAACAGCAAGCCATATATATTTGAAATAAAAAGAAAGAATTTTTCAAATAAGTTCTTTGTAATATAGAGTCAGTCATCATTTAAAACTCACTCTAAGTTCCTCCTCTACACAGAGTTTGAATGGGGAAAGTCTGGGGCCCTTTATATGCCTGGACATGGGCTACCATCCAAAATGCAATTTCTAACCTGCTATAGTGTATTGCATGGAAACATATTATTTTTATTGGATTGTTTTTGGTGATTGCTATGTGGTAGAATATGTTATTAATAAAAGATAAGCCCATTTTGTTTGTTGCTGTTTAAAAAAATAAAAGAACATTGAGAAGTATTCATAAGTCTGGGAATTTCCTTTTGAAACTAGGGGTATTGTATACCCTAGTGCCGCCTGTTAATCCCAACACTTCAGTCACAGATTGTTCACTGCTGTAGCACAATAATGTAAATAGTGAGTGGAGTAGGGGTAGGTTAGAGAAAACACTTCCTCTCCCTTTCCTCCCCTTACTCCTCATTGACTTGTGCCATCCTGTGATCCTTCTGTAGTTCTACTGCAGAGCAGTTGGTCACCAAAGTGCAGGGAGAGGTAGGGACAAGGCCAGCGCAGATCCTGGGGAACCCTACGCTTCATCTCCCTTCATGTTGTGCCCATACCCTCTTTGCATATCTTAGGAAGTGGGAAGTAGGGCAGCATCATCTCCCCCTGGGACTGGAAGTGTGGCGCTTGGCTGTGACATCATAATGGCTTCACACTTCAGCAGCCTGTGCTCCGTGTGAAAGTGCCGCATGGGCATTGAAAGCACATTACATCAATCATGCAGTTTTTTTTAGGCACTCCCTAACCATTGGCTCGCTAGGCAATTGCCTAAATGTAGTGCCAACCCTGGGTGGGGAGAGATAAGATTGTGTTTCTGGTATTAAGCTTCTATATCTCCTGATTAAATCCATGCAGTATAATACAGCCCATTGCAGCATGTGAATTTAAAATAATATATACCATTGGCCTCATTTGGCTCACTATTGTAAGGTGCATGAACACAAACAGTTCTGGTCTACCAGATCAAGTCATGTTTGTATATGTTCTGTCATGCCCATCTTATTGTCCAATTTCCTTAAGGTGATCTCTTGCATTTCTAGCCTCAGTTTATTTGCTTTGTTTATTTATATATGCATTTTTATATCTTGTTGTTATTTTCTGGAATTCAGCATTTTTTGGATACATTTCTACTAATTTTGAGCCATGCAGCTGGTGCAATATATATTATGAGATATACCGAGCACAGTCTTATTTTTTTCTTTGGTTTTGTCTCTAAATATTGCCTTATGTTTTCTTAGCAGCTGCACATCAAGCCAATTTAAGGCACATTTTGGTTTGGCTCATAAGCCAACCCTTGCTATCATATGTAAGCCCCTATACATGGGAGGTGAGTGCATCTTAGTTTAAAGGTGTTTAAAGAATATAGGTGAGTGTACGACCTATTTACAACTTGGTGCCCTTGATGCTGGGATGCAGGCTTAAATGTTTTGATCAAAATTTGAACCAATACCTCACTCCAAAAATATACTGGTAGCTTAATTGGCTGCTATCAAAATTGACCCTTGTCTCTTTCTGTGTGTGTGTGTGTGTGTATGTTAGGGAATTTAGACTGTAAGCTCCAATAGGGCATGGACTGATGTGAGTGTGTTCTCTGTACAGCGCTGCGGAATTAGTAGCGCTATATAAATAGCTGCTGCTGATGATGATAGTTGATGATGTTGTTTTCATTTTGCTAAATACACACATATATGCAGTGCAAGAAGCGCTGACAACAATTATCTTTTTGCTTTGTATATATTTTTACTTGCCTTCTTATTTCACTGACAGTCATGTTGCTTTTTTAGCCTTTTGCTGTTTGGGGTGTTTTTTGTTGTTTGCACCCTTGTTTTTGATGTTTTTAAACAGTCTGTTTAAAACATCTAATCTATTAAATATTTTTTTCAACTTTTGTATATTTTATATCCTTAAATTATATTTTGTTGGTCTGATGTTAATTTTTTTGTTGTTAGTTTCATTTGCAATTTTGTTAATGATCTTTCTACATCTTTCTAATGTTTGCAAATTCTTTTGAGTTGTTGAAACAGGGTGTTTATTACAAATACTGAAATAGTGTTAAATGTTACTATTCTGTTACTTGCTTTATTTTATACACGAAGGGTAAATCCCACTGTAGCTGTTTTCTGGCTATTCAGCTTCTTCATTCCAGTCACCTTGAAGAATATAGCATCTCATTTTAGTTTGAATGGAATGTCACTAAGCACTTAGGGCTAGATTTACTAAGCTGCGGGTTTGAAATAGTGGGGATGTTGTCTATAGCAACCAATCAGATTCTAGCTGTCATTTTGTAGAAGGTACTAAATAAATGAAAGCTAGAATTTGATTGGTTGCCATAGGCAACATCCCCACTTTTTCAAACCCGCAGCTTAGTAAATCTAGCCCTTAGTTTGACTCCTTTTTTGCTGGCAGTGATAACTACTACGTTTCTTCTGTGAGTATCTTGTCCACAGTGGCACATCTCATGTGAAGCGGCCGATTCCAGTTAATTGATTCACAGTATGTACTGTAGCTGTTTAGGACTTGACATGTCTGCTTTGACTGTACTGAGTTTGTCTTTGTTCATGGTTCTGATACTCCACATTGCAATATTATGTAGTTCTATACAGCATTGAACTTTTCCTTTTGTGTCTGGATCAGCTGCTATTCATAATTTTCCTCTGTTCTTCTCCAGTTGAGTTTTGGTACCATCTTCCATAAGGACTCAACTTCCAGCATCATGTTCATGTTATTCTGCAGCAATTTTCATTTGGAATTCTTGGTAAAATAATCGCTATACTACAGTTGCTGTGAACTTCAATGCAGTTTTATACAGTTTATAGAGCATCATGCATATGTAGTATTACACTACAAAATCTAGGTGCAATTCCTTGAAAGGTTTCCATACAGTTGCGAAAATACAGTGATACAGGGGGTGCAGCTGCTATGGAGCCCAGAGGTGAGGTGGGTCCTTCCGCCACCATGACAGGGTGCAAAATTAAAAGAGTAGAACGAAATTCTCATCTGGCTGAATGGCGCATACGCAGTTGGTGTCTACACCAAATCGCTCATACTCAGAAGAGGCCCCCTTTCTTCTCTTTTCAGAGATATACAAGGGCCCCAGGAGGCTACAACGGCTTCACTGCCCAATTTGTTCTATGAGACCCATCAATGTACTGTTCTGTCCCTGTTTCCACATACTCAGTGTTCAAACTTATATCATACTACTATATTAAATTATATTATGCTACATTATTATTGTATTTTCTGGCTAACCTGACATATTTCATTTTTAATATAGTAAGAACAAAGAATTATTAGGGGAAATATAGAATAGAAGTTTTGTCATATTGGCAAAAAAATCATTTTAGAAGCAAATATGTTTTTACAGCAGTAGAACAAGGGGTTTGCATTGCAGTTCTACAGCAGGACGCCATAAGGGACCGTAATGAAAAAATAAAGCTTGTAAAGGCAATTTCTGCTTGATTGATTTAACTGCCAGAGAAAACAGCAGACATTACATCGGTATGTGGCAATAACAGCCCTGCTGGGTGTTAAGGAGTTAATACATAAACACTGCCTGGTTTATTTCAAAGATATTTCTCACTCACTCATCACTGCCTCAACAATTGAGAATCTCGAGTGCCTCATCAGCACAATAAAATATTGCAGTTCTGAACAGTTATATGATTCAATACCCAGTGCAATTCTCACACACAAATCAGGAGAGATTCCAGCATTTGGAGGATTAGCAGAGAACAGAACAGCTCCTGGGATTCCTTGATGGCTTGTAAACATTAATCCTGCTTGTCTGACTTAATTGCTGCTGAGAGAATTAAATGAGGAGCCAAGCTAGAGTGGAGTGCACACCCAAAAAAATCAACCTTTGTCTCTACATGCATTAAATATGACATCCATGATGTCCCCCAGATTATGGTTGAAAGGCCACAGTTGACTTAGGGCTATGCAGAACTTGTAAAATCATAAATAACCAAGTAAAAATGTACCTGCATCATTACTATGATCAGTGGCATACCAGAAGGCTTTAGCTCTTTTGCAAGATTTAAGGCCGAGTTCCTATCTTTTTTCAACAATATCCAGACTTCACCCTTTCACCCTGTCCTATTTTAATGAGTCATACCCGCCACAGTACAGTGTGCTCCAGAACACCATCTTAGGGTCATAGTTGAATATCATATTGTTAAATATGGTGACAGTGCAAAAGGCCGCTAGGTTTCCACTATATTAGTGGAACATTTAAGCACTTCCACTCTGTGTACAGATTGATCACAATGTGGACTGATTATATAGCCAGGGACAATAGACTGGCCTTTGGCCTAGACCTGGACTAAGCCAGGGCTGTAACTATGGATGTGTGTTAGGGGTGACCACCCAGTGCACAACGATGAAGGGGGGAGCAGTTTATGAATCTTTTAGGTTCATTTGGTTAAATTGAGGGCTAGGGGTGCAGCATTTCTCATTCTTGCCCCAAGTGATAAAATTTATTTTACGGTTCTGGAACTAACATACAGTCAAAGATGATGGAGGGGAAAGGGTGTATAGATGGTGATGCATGCTCTATGAGACACAGAACTCCCTGGGACTCGTGTTGTATCTGGACAAGACCTCTGTGACTACTGTAGTGACATCTCAGTCTGTGATGGCAATTAAAGGGCTAAAACAAAATTAAGTTAAGATGTGCAAAACATATACCAATAGGACTCACAGCTATGTATGAAAAAACATACTAAACAAAAGTAAAGCAAAATTTATTTGAGATAGTTGTGGTTGTAGGGATAACAGTTTTTCTTTTACTTATCTTATTTGTAAGACTATCTCTAAGGGAACATACAAAGAAGTTGTGCTGTGGAAAGGGAGACTTTAACTATTTGTGTTTAGGTACCAATACGAATTTTCTTGTTGGATATATTTGTATTTTAAGTTTAGTGGCCATATGCAGTGATTAAAGGGACATAGCGGGCTCCATTTCTAGGCAGCAGCGGCTCCTGAGATGTGAAGGGTGGGGAAAGGCATTCATGCTGAATTAAGTGATGCGGCAGTGGGCCGCCATGTAGGCAACACCTCCGCCTCCACTCCCAAGATATTGCGGCCCCACAGCTGTCGCCATTTGCTCCAGTCCCAGACCATCCAGGTGCGCATCTTCCCGAAAGATAGAGAGCCTTGACAAGGTAAAAAGATTCCATGCAGTATTGCTGATGTCATGTAATTAATAATGTCACAACACTATCAATGGAGAGAAGCCGAAAGGAACTAGCAAGAAGTAGCAGAGAGGTAAGCACTGCCGGGCTTATATAGAGCCAGGATCGGGATGGGATTGACTGGAGAGAACAGGGGAAAGGAAATGTTGGGTAAAGGGTAATTTAAAAATGTTAGTGGGGTGAGAGAGGGAAGGAGGGGGACCCTTGCTTGTTACATTTGTACTGGGGTCGGAAATTTCTGTTGGCAGCCCTGCCATTTTCAACCAACGTCATCCCAGTTGTTTTAGTAAAACAAACTTAGTTAAAAAAAACATAAAACTAAATTTACTCAGAGGAATTAAAATAAATGATTACTATGTTATATAATTCCTTTGCTAAGGATGACATCACAAACAAAATATGACCACCTCCAGATACTTCTGAACAAAATAAACAACTGTTTCTTGCGTTATAGCATATTTCAATTGTATGACTATTATGCACTCTCAAGTGGTTTAAGGCAATTTTTTTCTATAACGACACTAAAGCATAGTTTAACATTTTCTGTAATCAAACCCAGTTATTCTAGTAAAGTGCTTGTAGCAGCCTTTGCTAGATGATTGGTAAAGGCCTCACATTATGTTTTTGGCTGTTTTTTAAATCCCTTTTATCCATTTGGCTGGTTTCTTGCTAGGTTTAGTTACCATTCTTTTCATATTACCAAGATACAGTTTCATTTCATGAAACAGATATTATAAAGCACAAACTAATCACCTCCATATGCCTGCACGGCATATTAGAATTTCAGTGGTATCAGTGACAATATGCTGAGACAACATAGAAATATAACACAGTGCCCTGTATGTAAATCCACAAGATGAAATGTCTTTATGAGTAGCTTGAAAGAGGAATTAACGTTCTGACAAGCGAACATGAAGCAGAATTATGCACTGCATTAATAATGAACAGAAATGGGGTGATGGTGAAAGACATTTTCTGTGCAGAGATGTCAGACATCTCAAGCTGAAGTCAGATAGATTTTTATTATTATATAAATTCAGCTTAAGTTAGACTCAAAACTGCTGATGCCAAAATAAATAAATAAAATAAAATAAGGGAGCTCAGTGGGAATTATGTTTCCTATGAAACTACAGGCCCGTTTTTTTTTTGTTGTTTTTTTTAACATCCAGTTTCCTGTCAATTTTACGTGTTTTATTTTCAAAGACCAGAAACATCTTTTGTACCTGATATGCTTGGCCATAGACATGATCCAGCTGTTTGGTAGAATTTCAGATTTCCTATAAATATTTGCTGGTTTGCCGAGCCCAAACAATTTTGTGGTAAGCAGTTTGATACAAATTTTGGACAGGTCGGAAGAAAAAATTGATGTCAGCAGATAGGAATGTTTTGTATTAATCTGCATGGTCTGCTAAGGTTACTGGACTATTTTGTTATATCCTGAAAAGATTAAAAAAAAACTATTGGTGGTAAAGTAACAAAATGATATATATACAAACTGAATTCCATCTGGATCACTAATATCTGTCTGTCCATTTGTACTCAATCAGTAGGCCACAACTTCTTGTAGCATGACAGCAGCACTTATTGTATGACTAACACTGGATGTACGTGCTTCCACATATGCACAATAGCATGCAAGTCTGAGCTAACAGCATCATATAAACAGTAAAGTGATGAAAACAGGTAGGAGGTAAAAGCAACGTTAGGCATAGATATGAAAGTGGTAGATCTTCTATTATGAAATCTCCCTTTTAACAAAATAGATTTTTCATAAATAGGTAGGACAATCTGTATTTTGCTCGAATCTACATTATTAGTCTTAATCCCAACGTATTGATTTACTGAACTGTAAGCTTTGTACCAAGGTATTCAACAAGAGCCCACTGAAAATTAACCCTAGACATCAATCTGCAAAGTTGATACCAGCCTTTCTTTATAAATGGGAATGGACAGTAATTCACTAAGAATAGCTAATTGTTTGACCGCCTTTCAAGCAATCACTCTGGTTTTATAAAAGAAAGGGTAGCTTTTAAAAAAAATCTGTATATTTAATGTGACATCTGGTGGAATTATGACAGGCCATGTTCACAATACAGTTATGTAAAAAAATGGTTTGATAACATAGGTTATCATAAAGATAATTTCCAACTTTAGATGTTTTAACTTTCTGGCTTACTTCTGTGCATTGCAGACATATTAGGTAGAATTGTTTCTTTTTCTTGACTATGAATACAGCTGAAAGTTGTTCTCTGGATGTAAATGAATTAAATAAAGAGAGAGCAGAACTGAGTGGTATCCATGGCCGTTAATACACATCTATATTTAATAACATAAGCTATAGCTGAAAAAAAACAAAAGAAATCCCAAAAAATAAAGCAAGACTATTTAGTAAAAGTTGAAGGAGAACATGCAAAAACCAACAGATTGAAAGAGAATCACAACATCTGCTGTGCTCTCAAGTATGTACCCCAGGTTCCATGCCCAATTCAAACAAATGTGAGAGTATAATACATAATACATGTATGAAAACCCCCTTTTGTGACATTTCTATTCATCTTCAGGATTTAAACACAATAATGATCTTTGCACAAGAGAGTTCAGTAATTCCATCCATTCTCAATTTTGCCAAATTCTGTTTTTGTGCAGGAGAACAGAGGAGAGATAAAAGCCGTCATAGAAATCGTAGATAGCAAGGCGGATGACGGTGCATGGGTGGAAAGAAAGAGAGCATGTTCTAGATTTTACTGTCCCTTTTTCCAGCTCAGGGGCGCACGGAGGATCCACCCGACCCAAAAAAACAAAACAAAAAAACAACCAGAGAGAGAGCTGCTGCGCATGCGCAGCAGCTCCGTTTCGTCAGCTCTGTCCTATACAGCAGCCGCGGCGCTGTCTAAGAAGCGTCCGCGGCGGTGCTGTATACACTACAGCACCGCCGCGGATGCTTCTTTGACAGCGCTGCGGCTGCTGTATAGGACAGTGGCCACTTAGTTAGCGCAGGGGGGGGTTTCTAGAGACTCAGAAACCCCCCCTGCGTGCGCCACTGTTGCTGTATGTACTGTTAAAACTTTTGTAAAAATGGAAAGAGGAGAGAGTGACTTAAAGTCAATTAACATTCATGTACAGTGTCCAAAAAAATTCAAGGGAATGTTAGCATTCATCTTCCATGTAGATTTCTGTTATATATGAAAACTTACAATGCACAGCTACCTAGTAGACGATAATAAGAAAATAAGAGTATTATATTCATGAAATAAGAGTTTTGGTGGATTATTACTGAAGCTACAGGAATAGTTTACCATTTTTTTAACCCTTGCCTTCAGGATCGAAAGAGCATATTTGACAGATGCTGATGCACTGACTTTCTGTGTGTTTTTTTTTATCATTAATAATATTATTTTTAATAGTTTGCATTTATATTATTGCTATCACCTTATATTTATGTAGAAGAACTATAACTTATTTTTGATTGTTAAGATAAAAAATGAAATAAATAAATGATACTAAGCTCTGCATTATTTTATCAGAAAAACAAACATTTTATTGAATGGATTAAAGTAAGAAACAATGTTTCTCTTAAAATTTTTCTATTTAGTTGCACACTTAGGTGCACTTAAGCTTGAAGAGGCATATAACAGTGAAGGGTAAGCTTATACCTTGATGTGCGGTAAGTAGGCCATGTAGACGCACTGGTTCTAAACCAAGGCAGTGTGTATCAAGTGCGCTTCACAATTTACAGCCACTATTGGTCATACACTAAAGTAAACTAAAAATATTCCTACATGCTCTCATCTGGAAAATATATTGTGAGGATATATTTACCTATATGTCCTCATTTTTATCTTAAAAAATTCAGTAGCTCACAATGTGCGATTCCTCCAATGGAATCACTGATGTCTTTACAAATGCATGCCTATGTATTTTTATTAAATTAATTAAATTAATTTACATCTATACAAGGATAGAACAGCATCCCTCTAGAAAGCATGGTAGAATAGAAGAAGCAGGAATTCCTCAGACATTCTTATATGGGAAAAGATCTCTCTGTCTCATAGAATGGTCCGTGCTTCTTATTAGCTGCACATCTGCTCCTGCTAAACTGTCATTAGATGGGCATTTTTCAGTGCTTTGTATCTGCTATTGATTTTGTTAGCAATAAGTGGAATCACGAAGGCTGATGTCAGCCTATACAAAGAGCACAATTAAAGATTTATATGGCATCTTTTTCTATGTGTGTGAATTGACTCAGGTTCATTAAAATTGAAAAAAAACAAAAAACATCCTGAAAGCAAAATGTCCACTGTACAGTGCAAAACTTGCTTTGGTCCCACCATGTGTATCAATTTACTTAAGTGCTTCAAAATTATTGCTTAAGAGCCTGGTTTTATGAAACAAGATGAAACCGTTTATGGAGGAACCAAAGTTTGAATAGGCTGAGGGGAGGAGTTGGGCAGGGTGAGGGTGCTCCTTGCAAAGTACTGACAAGCCTAGAAAGCAAGATTTACCTATGCAGAGTTAGATTATTGAAATGAGATAAACGGGTGCAAAGGGCATATTGTGGATGAGTTCCTTGTACAGATGAGTTTTTGACCATTTCTTAAAAGGACTTGATATTTTACCAGCTTAGAAATGATGAGACCCTTTTTGCACCTCTATGTTGCACATTAACTGAGAAGTGCATGTCTAAGTGTACTCTGCACAGTGTAATAAAGAGCACCCAATTGGCACATGCAAAGAAGACAGCCCCCATCTCCCCTCACACTTATTATCACCTGAAGCCATAAATAAGGCTAAACCAAGCAGTATATTTAGGAGAAAAACTGAAAAGGTTATTTTATTGAAAAGTATGTTACTAATACGGTGGGAGGTTTGCAGGGGCAGACTGGTCTGGTACAAAATTGGGCCAGGTCAGTGGGCTACCTGCTTTATTATTTGTTGAAATGTGTCTAATAGGCTACTTTGCTGTGATGCTCTGGCGTAGAAATGATGCGGCCACATTGCTTGCGTACTATGGGTGTGCCGGTGGAACTGCAACCATTGTACAATATCAGACCTGCATTATTATATTTACTTTGTATAGTAATGCAAGTTTCCCATTTGGCCAGAAAATAAGCTACAAGGCAGGTGAGCATTCAATCAAAGACCATTTCTAATTTTATCTGTGCCTATGGCCCTTAAGTGTTGTGGAACTATAAAGCAGTACATGTCCTGCCCGGAGCCAGATTAAGGGGCACAGGAGGGCCCCCGGCCCAGATACGCCTTTATTTCTGGCTCAAAGAATGCCAGCGTGGGACAGTATGGAACCTGGTGGCTGGTAAGGGTGTGCACCGGCCACTTTTAGTGTTTTGGGTTTTGGGTTTTGGGTTCTGATTAGCTTGAGGTTTTGGGTTCTGATTTGTTTTGCCAAAACATCAGAGGAAAGGTTTTGGTTCTGATTTATTTTTAAAAAAGCATAAAAAGTGCTAAAAACCAGTTATGTGGTTTTTTTTTCACTCCTACGCTATTATTAACCTCAATAACATTCAATAACAATCATTTCCACTAATTTCCAGTCTTTTCTGAACACCTCACAATATTGTTTTTAGGCCAAAAGGTTGCACCGAGGTAGCTTGAGCACATAATGCCAAAAAAAGAGGTACAGGATGGAATTGTTCTGGGCCCTCCCTCCCACCCCTCGCGAGATTCGACGCGAGACTTTCGACGACAGAGCCTCGTTTTCAATTTTTTGCCCGCCGGAAATATCCGAACGGTACTCGGATGCCGTTCGGATCCGCACTGTTCGGGTGGGCTCGATTAGCGGAATCCGAGCCCGCTCATTTCTAGTGGCTGGCTACTTCATGGAGCCGTGGGTCGAATGATCCATTCCTTCCTCAATTCCATCCCCTATGTGTGTCCTGTATGTGTCTGCCTCCTATCTCCATCACTGACACATGTCACATGAACACACACCAAATGACAAGGGTGCTGTCCCATATGTGCAGGATGCAAGAGAGGACAGAAAAGTCTGCCTCTCCAACACAGTGCAGATGGAGCAATATACGTGTGAGAGGGAGGGGAGTCTTAATATAATGTGGGTTGGAGGTGGGCTATTAATTTAATGGTGGAATGTGGGTGGGGGATAATTATTTAATGGTGGTGTGGCTGGATCACTTATAAAGAACTTGTTTAAATTTATTTAAAGGTAGTGCAGGATGCCAATTTATATAATTGCAAATGTACTGATTTTTATTATATCATGTGGCACTTTGGTATAGGAAATGTATCTATTTCTGAGGCATATGCCAGGGGAGGAAATGTGTATTCTATGACTATCTGAAGACAGGTAATCTCATGTTAATTACACCTTTTCATATCAGTGTTGTCACTCACCGGACCGTGAGTGCCTCTTCCCGGACATTTAGGAACCGTGGCCGTCCTCCATCCTGAGGGTCTGCGCATGCGCAGCCCTTTCCTATACTTCAGTGTATGTCCCTTTAACTCAATTGGCAGATCAGGCAACACTCCCTATATTAAGCACCTGTGGTCAACACCACGTTGCCTGATCTTGGAGTCTCATTCCCCATGAGTCTCTGAAGGTGTTCCTAAGTTTCCTCGTGTATTCAGCGCTGCTGATTCCTGTGGTTTCCAAATCACTTCTACTTCTGTGGTTTCCAAACCACTTCTACTACTGTGGTTGCCATACCACTTCTACCATCAACTGTATCATCGTGACTGTTTGCTGATTCCTATCCGCTGCCTCCGTGCACTACAGTCTTCTATACCACTTCAACGCTATCATATTCCATTGTGACTGTTTGCTGATTCCTATCCGCTGCCTCCGTGCACTACAGTCTTCTTTACCACTTCAACGCTATCATATTCCATTGTGACTGTTTGCTGATTCCTACCCGCTGCCTCCGTGCACTACAGCCTTCTCTCCACATCCACTCACCTGTTCATCATCAAGTCGGTGAGCTGATTCCTATCCGCTGCCTCCGTGCACTACAGTCTCCAGCTGGTAACTCGTCTGTGTTCATCATCGTGACTGTTAGCTGATTCCTATCCGCTGCCTCCGTGCACTACAGCCTCCAGCTTGCAACTCGCCTGTGTTCACCATCGTGACTGTTAGCTGATTCCTATCCGCTGCTCCTGTGCACCTCAGCCTCATCTCATCTCTCCCGTGTTTCCTCGAGTCTGCTGCTATTATTACCATCTGCTTCTCTTCGTGATCAACAGCTCCTGGTCTACTCTGCTCTCCCGTGTTCCATCGCTATTGGTACCTGTTGGTTGCTACTGGTTACCTCCGTGTGTCCGCAGAGCCCTGCTGCTGCTGTCAGCGCTATCGTCCACCCGCTGCTGATCCGCACTCCACGCCTTCCTGTGTCCTGCTGGTCTCTACCCTCCTGTCAGCATTGGATTCGTATCTCATCAACTACTCCTCTGCTAGATCATCTCCATTCTCCTGGGTCCTCCATGAGTCCAGTTCCACGTTCTACTGATTCCTGTGGATTCGTGTCCCTGTTGGTCTACTTACCTGTGCGCTGCACCTACTAGACTCTTCCTCCAGGGACTTCTCATCCTGCCGGCCTCCTGCCGCTCAGGTATCGCTGCACTCCTATCTGACTGCCTACTTCTGAACCACGGTATGCATACTTCTCATTGACTGTGCTGGTGTATTGCATACCTTGCTGGACTGTGTTGGTTCTCCTCTGGAGTCTGCTATCCGCTGAGTCTATTGCCATCATTGACTGTGTTATCTTGTGCTGGATTACTTCAAGAGACTTTCTATATTTGCAGACCTGTTCAGTCATTTATATATATTGTGCATATTATTGTGGATCGTGTTTAAGGTGCCGTGTACCTCCTGTGTTGCAGTCTCTCCCCGTACACCTCCTCACATATATATTCAGTGGTGCAACTTGCTGAAGGCAGACCACTGATCCCTGTTTCCTGTATCACCTGTTCCAGTATCCTCTCACATAGCAGTGGTACAACTTGCTATCGCAGACCACTGACTACCCGGATACCTCCACTTGGATTCCATTCCTTCACTCAGACAGCGGTACAACTTGTTCTCCGCAGACCGCTGACTCTCATCACCTCCTCGTTGCTGTTGGACATTCCTCCTCACTATAGCAGTGGTACAACTTGCTATCGCAGACCACTGACTACCTTCACGTGTCCTTGTCCATACAGTTCCTCGTGTATTAATACCTCCATATTACCAGTGCTGCTAGTCATAGACTTTCCTGAGCATCTCATCATCTACCATTGCCTGTTCCGTGATCACCCTGCTACCAGAGTACTCTATTACCATCTACGTTGCTCTGGTAAGCCTACCACCTGGTGATCCCTGGGTAAAGACTCCTAGTGCCCGTGACAGTAAGATCAGGCCATGACAGACCCAGATACAGAACCTACAGCCAAGGAGATGCTGCAGCATCTGGTCAGCCGTGTGGAGCAACAGGATGCCCGCCAACAGCTGTTACTTCAGTGTTATCAGTCATTAACCTCCCAAGGAACATCTGGACAGACTGTGACAGCTATTCCTGAGGTTCCTGTGCTTTCCTCCGTTTCCCCAGTGCCATCCCAGGTGTCTACAGCTTCCACGCTTCACCTGCCTACTCCGTCAAAGTACGATGGAGACCCCAAAACTTGTAGGGGTTTCCTGAACCAATGTTCAGTCCATTTTGAGCTCCAACCTCAAAATTTTTCTACCCATCGTTCCAGAGTGGCCTATCTTATCTCTTTGTTTTCAGGACAAGCCCTGGCTTGGGCCTCCCCTCTGTGGGAAAGAAATGATCCAATATTACAAGATAGTGCCAAATTAATTTCTACATTCCGAAGTGTGTTCGATGAACCAGGTCGTGTGACCTCCGCTGCTTCCAGCATCCTCCGTCTACGACAAGGATCTCATACAGTAGGCCAGTACGTCATTCAATTTAGGATCTTAGCCTCTGAACTTCAGTGGAACACTGAAGCCCTAGTTGCCGCCTTCTGGCAGGGGCTCTCCGATAAAATTAAAGATGCACTGACTACTCAAGAGCTTCCTTCATCACTTGAAGATTTGATCTCTCTATGCCATCGTGTTGATATGAGATTTCGTGAAAGAGAGGCTGAGAAAACAACTTCTGCTAAAGCACCTCTTCGTTCTAACCCTCAATTTCGTCCAGTTTCACCCTCTGTGATTCCCATGGAGATAGGACGTTCCAAATTATCTTCTGAGGAGAGAAAACGAAGAGTAAAGAATAGACTCTGTATCTATTGTGCTGATTCCACTCATATTCTCAGCTCTTGCCCTAAGAGATCGGGAAATGCCAGGCCCTAACTAGTTCTGGAGAGGTGAAGTTAGGGTCCCTGGAGTCCTCTCCATCTTCCATGAAATCTAAAGTCTGCGCTTTTGATGTTACGATTTCCTGTGCTACCAAAACCTTTGAGTCACAGGCATTGATTGATTCCGGAGCAGCAGGAAATTTTATTTCCAAATCGTTAGTAAATCAATGGTCTCTACCAGTGATCACCTTAAAAACACCCATTACTGTGACGGCTATCGATGGATCACGTCTCATCAATGGTCTCATCACCCAGAGTACGTCTCCAGTAACACTTCAGATTGGTGGCCTGCATCATGAAGAAATATCGTTTTTAATCCTTCCTGTTACGACAAGTCCGATTGTCTTAGGCCTTCCATGGCTTCAGTGTCACTCTCCCCAGATTGACTGGCGCACCCCTCAAGTCACGTCTTGGGGGCCTGAATGTCACCATCGTTGCCTTTCCCAAGTTATTCCTCTCAAAGTACAGCAATCTTCCATCTCATCTACCTCACCGGGACTCCCTCCTCAATATGCTTCATTTACTGATGTGTTTGATAAAGCTCAGTCTGAACGTCTTCCTCCTCATCGTTCTTGGGATTGTCCGATCGACCTTCTACCTGGCAAGACTCCCCCCAGGGGCCGGGTCTATCCACTTTCGTTACCTGAAACTCAAGCCACATCTGAGTACATACAGGAGAACCTCCAGCGTGGGTTTATTCGACCTTCCACCTCTCCCGCTGGAGCTGGGTTCTTCTTCGTCAAAAAGAAGGATGGATCATTACGCCCTTGCATAGATTTTCGTGGACTCAATGCCATTACTATCAAGAATCGGTACCCCATTCCGCTGATCACTGAGGCTAATCCTAAGCAATGGTCGCCTGAGGCTCTTCAAGCCTTTCAAACACTCAAAGAGTCCTTCTCTTCGGCTCCAATCCTTCGACAGCCTGATGTGACACTCCCCTTCTTTCTAGAAGTAGATGCCTCTAATGTGGGCTTAGGAGCCATTCTCTCCCAACGCTCTGAACAGCAAAAATTCCATCCTTGTGCCTTCTATTCTCGGGGTCTTCTGCCCGCAGAGAAGAATTATACTATCGGGGACAAGGAGTTACTGGCTATCAAAGCGGCTTTAGAGGAATGGAGATACTTATTGGAAAGAGCTCGCCATCCGGTGACGATCTTCACGGATCATAAGAACTTGTCATATCTTCAGTCTGCCCAATGCTTGAACCCTCGTCAAGCAAGATGGTCTCTTTTCTTTTCCCGTTTTGAATTAATAATAACCTTCAAACCAGCTGCCAAGAACAAAAAAGCTGACGCTTTATCTAGAGCTTTTGTGACGTCCTCTGATATAAAAGAGGTTTCCAACCATACCATTCTAGACCCCAAATGTATCTCACTGGCTGCTTCATCCACCAAAACGCTACCATTTGGGAAGACCCTCGTGCCTCCTACTCTAAGGAGGAAAATCCTTTCGTGGTTCCATGCCTCTCGCTTTTCTGGACACGCCGGTGAACACAAGACCTTTGAGATTCTCTCTCGAAGTTACTGGTGGCCTTCAATGAGGAGAGACGTCAAAGAGTACATTGCTTCCTGTGAATTATGTTCCCAATTCAAATCCTCCCGCAGAACTCCAGCAGGGTTGCTGCGACCACTACCCATTCCGTCCAAACCGTGGACCCATATTAGTATGGATTTCGTTACTGATTTACCATCTAGTAAGAATCATAACACTATTTGGGTGGTGGTGGACCGATTTTCGAAGATGGCTCATTTCGTCCCTCTGTCTGGTTTGCCTTCTTCGTCTATCCTGGCTGAACATTTCATTAAAGAGATCTTCCGCATCCATGGATGTCCGTCTGAGATTGTGTCAGATAGAGGAGTACAATTCGTTTCCAGATTCTGGCGAGCCCTTTGTAAAACCTTGGGCATACGATTAGCACTCTCATCGTCTTACCATCCGCAATCTAACGGACAAACTGAACGTGTCAATCAAGATCTTGAGACTTTTATAAGGATGTTCTCTTCAGCCAATCAAGACAACTGGGTAGAGTTGCTTCCTTGGGCTGAATTCGCCCATAACAACATGTACCATGAGTCATCATCCAAAACTCCATTTTTTGTGGTTTACGGTCACCACCCGTCTTTTCCGGAATTTCCTGCCCTCCCGCCCACCCAAGTCCCTGCGGTGGAGACTGCTTGTCAGACCTTTAAAAATATCTGGTCTCAGGTCAAAACCTGTTTAAAGAAGACATCTATCAAATATAAATCTTTCGCAGATAAGAAGAGGCGGGCTATTCCACCACTAAAAATTGGAGATCGTGTCTGGTTATCTACTAAAAACATTCGTTTGAAGGTTCCATCTATGAAATTCGCCCCTCGTTTTATTGGTCCATATAGGATCATTCAAGTAATCAATCCAGTATGTGTGAAACTTCTTCTTCCTAAGAATCTTCGGATTTCTAATGCCTTCCATGTGTCTTTACTCAAACCTCTTATTATCAACCGTTTCTCAAATCCTCCCTCAGCTCCGCAGCCAGTTCAAGTTCATCAGGAGGAGGATTTCGAAATTACTGAGGTACTAGACGCAAAAATTTCGCGAGGAGTCCTCCGTTTCCTCGTTCATTGGAAGGGCTTTGGTCCTGAGGAGCGCTCTTGGATCAAAGCTGAAGATCTTAATGCTCCTGCCCTTTTGAAGAGGTTTTATTCCAAAAATCCGGACAAGCCCGGTTCCAGGCGTTCTGTGCCCACCTTTAAAAGGGGGGGTACTGTCACTCACCGGACCGTGAGTGCCTCTTCCCGGACATTTAGGAACCGTGGCCGTCCTCCATCCTGAGGGTCTGCGCATGCGCAGCCCTTTCCTATACTTCAGTGTATGTCCCTTTAACTCAATTGGCAGATCAGGCAACACTCCCTATATTAAGCACCTGTGGTCAACACCACGTTGCCTGATCTTGGAGTCTCATTCCCCATGAGTCTCTGAAGGTGTTCCTAAGTTTCCTCGTGTATTCAGCGCTGCTGATTCCTGTGGTTTCCAAATCACTTCTACTTCTGTGGTTTCCAAACCACTTCTACTACTGTGGTTGCCATACCACTTCTACCATCAACTGTATCATCGTGACTGTTTGCTGATTCCTATCCGCTGCCTCCGTGCACTACAGTCTTCTATACCACTTCAACGCTATCATATTCCATTGTGACTGTTTGCTGATTCCTATCCGCTGCCTCCGTGCACTACAGTCTTCTATACCACTTCAACGCTACCATATTCCATTGTGACTGTTTGCTGATTCCTACCCGCTGCCTCCGTGCACTACAGCCTTCTCTCCACATCCACTCACCTGTTCATCATCAAGTCGGTGAGCTGATTCCTATCCGCTGCCTCCGTGCACTACAGTCTCCAGCTGGTAACTCGTCTGTGTTCATCATCGTGACTGTTAGCTGATTCCTATCCGCTGCCTCCGTGCACTACAGCCTCCAGCTTGCAACTCGCCTGTGTTCACCATCGTGACTGTTAGCTGATTCCTATCCGCTGCTCCTGTGCACCTCAGCCTCATCTCATCTCTCCCGTGTTTCCTCGAGTCTGCTGCTATTATTACCATCTGCTTCTCTTCGTGATCAACAGCTCCTGGTCTACTCTGCTCTCCCGTGTTCCATCGCTATTGGTACCTGTTGGTTGCTACTGGTTACCTCCATGTGTCCTCAGAGCCCTGCTGCTGCTGTCAGCGCTATCGTCCACCCGCTGCTGATCCGCACTCCACGCCTTCCTGTGTCCTGCTGGTCTCTACCCTCCTGTCAGCATTGGATTCGTATCTCATCAACTACTCCTCTGCTAGATCATCTCCATTCTCCTGGGTCCTCCATGAGTCCAGTTCCACGTTCTACTGATTCCTGTGGATTCATGTCCCTGTTGGTCTACTTACCTGTGCGCTGCACCTACTAGACTCTTCCTCCAGGGACTTCTCATCCTGCCGGCCTCCTGCCGCTCAGGTATCGCTGCACTCCTATCTGACTGCCTACTTCTGAACCACGGTATGCATACTTCTCATTGACTGTGCTGGTGTATTGCATACCTTGCTGGACTGTGTTGGTTCTCCTCTGGAGTCTGCTATCCGCTGAGTCTATTGCCATCATTGACTGTGTTATCTTGTGCTGGATTACTTCAAGAGACTTTCTATATTTGCAGACCTGTTCAGTCATTTATATATATTGTGCATATTATTGTGGATCGTGTTTAAAGTGCCGTGTACCTCCTGTGTTGCAGTCTCTCCCCGTACACCTCCTCACATATATATTCAGTGGTACAACTTGCTGAAGGCAGACCACTGATCCCTGTTTCCTGTATCACCTGTTCCAGTATCCTCTCACATAGCAGTGGTACAACTTGCTATCGCAGACCACTGACTACCCGGATACCTCCACTTGGATTCCATTCCTTCACTCAGACAGCGGTACAACTTGTTCTCCGCAGACCGCTGACTCTCATCACCTCCTCGTTGCTGTTGGACATTCCTCCTCACTATAGCAGTGGTACAACTTGCTATCGCAGACCACTGACTACCTTCACGTGTCCTTGTCCATACAGTTCCTCGTGTATTAATACCTCCATATTACCAGTGCTGCTAGTCATAGACTTTCCTGAGCATCTCATCATCTACCATTGCCTGTTCCGTGATCACCCTGCTACCAGAGTACTCTATTACCATCTACGTTGCTCTGGTAAGCCTACCACCTGGTGATCCCTGGGTAAAGACTCCTAGTGCCCGTGACAAGTGTCCAACACATCCCTTAGCCTAAAGGCACAGGGGGGTAATTAAACTTGCCAGGTTTCACATGTCTCTGGGACAGGATGCAGGAAATTAAAGCAAATTTTGGGAACTCAGAGATTGACTTTTGAAAGTTAATACGTTGCAAAAATGTCTCCAAACAGCAAAATAAAGGCATGCACCTTGAGGTGTGCTAGGCAGAGCAACCAGTGCACTTAATAAATGAGATTAACATTTGGTACTTCGATTGAACTTCTTGTTTCTCTAGAGTGGAGAGTAGGCATTCACTTTGATGTGCGCTAGGCGGACTGGACAGGAGCACCTGTCAAGGCATTGTGCTATGCACATTGTGCTCTTCAGTGGTTGAAGTGGGCTGGTATGTTGAGATATGCCATACCGCCACTTTTCCTATTGCCTTCACTGTAAAACTGTAAAATTATATACACTTACATTTTTCAGACCGCCCTTTCTAAATTTCCGTACAGCCAATTCCAAATTTCCATATCCCCACTTCTAAATTTCCATTCTGCTGCTTCTACATTTCCACTTCTACCACTGTTGCACTTAGTAAAGAACCTCCAATGTAGCTGTTAGTCCACATAGGTGAGTATTATAACGTTATTACTGCACCCAATGTCTTTTTCAGGCTGCATATCTCCTGTTCATAATCTTTGTACTTCTTATGCTCCCTAACTTGTCTAGAGTAGATTTTAATCGAATTCATTGGTCTGATAATTCATTGGCCTGATCATTTTCAATATTTTGAGAAGTATAGGTATGAGAACCGAAATGCTTGGGACTTGTGGTTTTCCAGAAAAAGAGTTTTTTTCGTAATTTGGAGCATCATAATAGAATTACACTAAAATATATGTAAAAGATACACCCACAGTGTTTGTTTTGCAGAACTCCTCTATATAACTGTAAGAAAAATAACTCGTGATCAAGTTTGTTTGTAAGCCATTATCACTGATCATCAGTAATTATTTTTTTTTCTTTCTGGTTTATGGAACTCAATTAAGAGATACAAAGATCAAATACATTGCATTTCAATAATCATCATTCAGGAAACACGCAAAAGACACAAAACACATGAGTTAAAAAAATATGAAAAGTTTGCAAAATCCAAAAAGCAGAGATAAAGTCTACCACATAAACAAACATACATAGGTTCCACAATTGATTACACTACATCCAGTAGAGCTCTATTGTGACTATTTAAATATGTAAATTACTATAACATTTCATTATTCACAATTATAAAAAATAAATAAAAAATAATCAGAATTCAAAGTAATGATAAATAATGTAGTATTAGCAACAGCCATACAACATCAATAATAAAAGATAGAAAACAAATATGTGTTTCACAGTAGCCATTTAGTAAGGGAATAATTCTCAGTTAAATAGCTTCAGTTATTTAAAGAGAGTTTAATAATAACAAATGCATTCACATGTGGAAAAGTTCACCTGGCTGAAAAAGTAATCAGAGTGTAAAAATTGGGCTCCACAAGATCACGCAAGAGAATAGTGTCACTACCCAACTAACCCGGCAGAATATCAACACATATACAAAATAATTGCCTACTTTTAGTACATTTCAGAATATGCAGAGGGGAAATAATATAACTGGTGGACATGACATGATGATGGGTGGGGCAAAGCATCATCACACCTCTGTCTACTCATTGTTTACAGAGATGGAGCTTGTTGAAGCGATTTGCATCATTGTGGAACATCCCTGTTAAACCTTACAGGCAGGTCAGTTTCTGGGAGAATTGCCTGCTTTCCCCGGTGGTTGAACTCTAACCCAGGAGTCTTCAGAGCATTCAAGGAAAGTAGACAATTATGATAGCCATTGGATAACATAATAAAAAGGTAGTGTGGAGAAATGTTGCAGCAAGGATGGGGTTGTTTAGAAGATCTACTGATTACCATTCGAGTCCAACTATCATTGCTGTTATCTCCTCACATAGCAGCTCCAGGTTGGCAGATACCCACAGGTGTTGCAAGTCAACTCTCTTCTCATGACAGCTCACATTGAATAATTTCGTCCCAGCTGGTTGCTAGCCAGGTGAGACACCTCTTCCTGTTTCTTAGTGGTCACATGACTACAATTGCAGCAATAGGCTGTGGGAGGCTTTCATGGCTACCATTAGTATAAATGGCAGGATTAACTTCTTGTTGGTAATAAAGTTTGTTGTTGCATTTGTGAAGTCTTTTACTTTGCTGCTCTATTTACTGCTATTTACTACTGACCACTTGTTGTCTGACCTTTGCTTTGCCCCTGTCTACTGCCCGTCATGACTTCTCTCTGGTTATACCTGATAGCTGCCTCCCTCAACTGTTTGCTTCCTCTCTGGTTATCCTATTTTGCACCATCAGCTGTACTACTCCAGAGTTCACCACTATACTTCCAGTTTCTATACCCCATCAGAGACTGCACTACCTAGTCTTGCTCAAGTTCTGGTAAATCAAATCCAGACATTGTCACAAGTGGTTCAAGAACTTTCAGTTACATTATCTGCTCAGGATGAGACCTCTAGTACATATCAGGCTACCAGAGGGTCTGTATTGGAACCCAAATTGAATCTCTGAGACCACTTCTTTGGAAAATGAAAGGTATTCTGAAACATTAAAGAGAGCTACAAATTATATTTCAGGCTGAACAAAAAAGAGGAGTCATCATTTTGTTACTTCAAGGTGATCTTCAAACATGGGCTTTTGGTCTCTGTCCTACTAATCCTGCTCTATTAAACATTAATACATTATTTGACACTCTCGGCCTGATGTATGATGACTCTGACTAGGTGGCCACAGCCAAAACACATCTGTGATCACTCAACCAAGGTCACAGAAAGGCAGAAGAAAATTGTGCAGAATTTAAACTCTGGTATACTGACAGTGAGGGGAATGGCCAAGCACCATGCAGCCAATTCTGCCAAGCTCTTACGAAACAGTTCAAGGATTCTTTGGTTCAATTTCTTGTTCATGACAGTTAAAAGACTAAATCCAGGCTGGTTTTTTTGGCTTTGTTCTTTACCTGATTCAGCTTTGTTATCACCTACAGACCAGGTTCTAAGAACCTCAAAGCTGATGGAGACTTATCTTGGAGACTGTGCAAACATTATACCCATATCTCCATGGATTTTATTGTTGAATTGCCCACATCTTCTGATCATAATACTATTGGATCATTGTTGATCGTTTTAGTAAAATGGATAACCAAGTTACCCACTGCTTAATGCTTGGCCTCCCATTTTATCCAGCATCTCATGGATTGTCAGCTGATATGGTTTTTGACAGAGGATCTCAATTTGTTACTCAATTATGGAAGTCTTTTTGTTACCTGCTGGGTATTAACCTGAGCATATCATCTGCCTATTGCCCACAATCTAATGGCCAGACTGAGAGTGTGAACAGTCTTTGGAACAGTACATGTGATGTTTCATTTCTAAACTATATTATAATTAGGTTGAATAATTACTTGGGCAGAGTTTGCATACAATAAATCCTGTCATACCAATTTGCATACCTTTCCTTTCCTTTATGTGTATGGTCAGCATCCTAAGGCCAATTATTTGTCTCTTTTCATTCCCGCTAATCTTGCTGTTTTAGGAAATACCTACTTACATAAATTCAGATTGTTTATCATATCAAAATCTTGCATGTAATTTTAAAGTAGGTGATAGGATATTGTATTCCACGCGCAATATCAGATTTAATATGCAATTTTTTAAATTGAAAGGAAAATGCACGCAGATATGCCCGTATTCAATTTCAAGATCTCTAGAAACATTTCTAGTAGAATACGGGTCTGAGTACAGGTCTAAGTAAGCTAAGCCTATTTGGCACTTGCCTTTTGCAGACAGACACAGCACAAGGCAGGCTACGCACAATACATATATGCAATATAAGTGCCATCAGAACACACAAGTATAAAAAATAACACCTGTTAATAATAAAGTTAATAATATAGGACCTGATTCATTAAGCAAAGTAAAGCAAGAAAATTAGTAACTCTGAACCTTGGCAAAACCATGTTACAATGCAAGGGGTGCAAATGAGTTTATTATTTTGCACATAGGGAAAATACTGGCTGTTTTTTCACGAAGGACACAATACTTAATAGTTTTATATTTTGCACTGACATTAAAAGTTGATCTAGGACATGCCCTACCCAAACTATAAATCTGTCCCCACATTTTAAATGTACCTCCCCCTCCAATACAACATAGTTTTGCCAAGGTCCAAAGTTACTATTTTTTTTTTGCTTTACTTACCTTAATGAATCAGGCCCATAGTTATTAATAAAAAATTAAAAATATCTTTTTCCCAATGAAATACATATATTTGGATGTTATTAATGCCTACTCTACATAAAATGCATTTTTATTATTATTATTATTATTATTATTATTAATATTTATTTATAAGGCGCCACAAGGCATCCGCAGCGCCGTACAGAGACAAACAAAATCACAATACAATGGGAGACAGCACAGTACAGTAAACACAGCAACTCAGTACGCTCAATGCACAGCTAGAGAGGGCGGGGAAGGGGGAGGGAGGATCCGCCATTGACGGGGCCCAAGAAGGAGGGCGCGGAAGACAGGGAGACCCCCAGGGGGGAGGAGGGAGCAAGAGTGGACGTGGGGTGGAGGACCCTCGAGGAGGAGGGCTAAGTAGCTGGAGAGCAGAGTTAGAAGTGGTGGAAACAGGAGGAGAGATGGCCCTGCTCAGAGGAGCGTACAATCTAAGGGAAGGGGTGGACAGACAGAGAGACGCAGGGGAGAGAGGGAGAGTAGGGGGACAGAGGCAGAAGATAAGGTAGGAAGTTAAGTGGAAGACAGAAAGGCTTTAAGAAAAAGGTGGGTTTTTAGGGCCCATTTGAAGCTGGACAGATTAGGGGAAGTTCTGATGGAGGGAGGGAGCTTGTTCCAGTGGAGGGGGGCAGCGCGGGCGAAGTTTTGGATACGCGCGTGGGAGGAGGTTATAAGGGGGGAAGAGAGGAGACGGTCAGAGGCAGAACGGAGAGGGCGGGATAGAGCATGAATAGAGAGGAGGGTGGAGATGTAGGGCGCAGTGGAGTTGGCGAGGGCCTTGTAGGTGAGTGTGAGGAGCTTAAAGAGGATTCTGAAGGGGAATGGGAGCCAGTGAAGGGCTAGGTAGAGGGGGGAGACAAAAGAGGAGCGGCGAGAGAGGAAAATAAGCCTAGCTGCAGCGTTAAGGACGGATCGAAGGGGATCGAGATGAGAGTGGGGGAGGCCAGTGAGGAGGAGGTTGCAGTAGTCCAGGCGGGAGATGATCAGAGAGTGGATAAGGCATTTGGTGGCATCTTGGGAGAGGAAGGGCCGGATGCGAGCGATGTTGCGCAGCTGGAAGCGGCAGGATTTAGCAAGAGAGAGGATGTGGGGGCCAAAGGAGAGAGAGGAGTCGAGGATGACACCAAGGCAGCGAAGTTGGGGGACGGGGGAGATAGAGGTGTTGTCGACAGTGATGGAGAGGTCAGAAGGGGATGGGGTATGAGAGGGAGGAAAAACTATGAGCTCAGTTTTGGCAAGGTTAAGTTTGAGGAATCGAGAGGACATCCAGGAGGAGATGGCAGAGAGGCAGGCGGACACCCTAGAGAGGAGGGAGGGAGAGAGATCAGGAGAGGAGAGGTATAGTTGAGTGTCGTCAGCGTAAAGGTGGTAGCTGAAGGCGAAGGAGCTGATGAGTTCACCCAGGGAGGAGGTGTATAGAGAGAAGAGTAAGGGTCCCAGAACAGAGCCCTGAGGGACCCCGACTGGAAGGGTGGATGGGGGGAGAGAGACCCAGAGGTGGTGACAGAGAAGGAACGGTGAGTAAGGTAAGAGGTGAACCAGGACAGGACTGGGCCGGAGAGGCCGAAAGACTGGAGGGTGTGAAGGAGGAGGGGGTGGTCAACGGTGTCAAAGGCTGCAGAGAGGTCAAGGAGGATGAGAAGGGAGAAGTGGCCCCTGGCCTTTGCAGAGAGGAGGTCATTGGTGACTTTAGCCAGGGCAGTTTCAGTGGAGTGGAGAGGGCGGAAACCAGACTGGAGAGGATCAAGGAGGGAGTATTCAGAAAGGTAGGAGGTGAGACGGCTGCAGACGAGCCTCTCGAGAATTTTGGAGGCAAAAGGGAGAAGAGATATGGGGCGATAGTTCGAGAGAGAAGTGGGGTCGAGATTAGGTTTCTTAAGAATGGGGGATACGAGAGCATGTTTGAAGGAGGAGGGGAAGATGCCAGTGGAGAGGGAGAGATTTAAGAGGTGAGCAAAGTGGGAGCAGGTGGTGGGGGAAAGGGAGCGAAGAAGGTGGGAGGGGATGGGATCCAGGGGGCAGGTAGTGGGGGGGAGGATAAAATGAGAGAGTGGACTTCCTCGCCGGTGGTGGGACGGAAGGAGTGGAGGGGAAGGTGGTTGGGGGGGAGGACAGAAGAGTGGGAGGGGTGGAAGAGAGAGTGGAGGAGGAGATTTCAAGTCGGATGGCCTCGATTTTAGAGGAGAAGAAGGAGGCGAAATCAGAGGCAGTCAGGGAGGAGGGGGTGGGGGGGGAGGGGAGGGGGCCAAGAGAGTGCTGAAGGTGGCAAAGAGGCAGCGGGGGTTAGAGGACTGGGAAGAGATGAGGGATTTAAAGAAAGATTGTTTAGCGAGTGAGAGGGCAGAGCTGTAGGATGAAAGGATGAATTTAAAGTGGAGGAAGTCAGCCAGGGAGCGGGATTTTCTCCAGTGACGTTCGGCGGAACGGGAGCATTTTTGGAGGAAGCGGGTAAATTTGGAGTGCCAGGGTTGGGGTTTGGAGCAGCGGGGGTGGACGGAGTGTGCAGGGGCGACCGCGTCCAGAGCGGAGATGAGGGTGTGATTGTAGAGGGAGACCGCCTGGTTGGGGCAGGCCTGGGAGGAAAGGGGAGAAAGGAGGGTATCGAGAGTGGAGGACAGAGAGGCAGGGTCAAGAGCATCGAGGTTGCGTATGGACAGAGTAGGTTTGGGCAGGGGGAGGGGAGCAGGAGAAGAGGAGAGAGAGAAGGAGAGAAGATGGTGGTCGGATAGAGGAAAGGGAGAGATGGAGAAGTCGGAGAGATTACATAGGTAGGAGAAGACAAGATCAAGGGAGTGACCAAGACAGTGGGTAGAGGAGGAGGTCCATTGGGTGAGACCAAGGGAGGAAGAGACGGTGAGCAGTTTGCTGGAAGCAGGGTAGGTGGGGTTGTCGATGGGGATATTAAAGTCACCGAGAATGATCGAGGGGAGATCGGAGGAGAGGTAGTGAGGAAGCCAGCTAGCAAAGTTGTTAAGGAAGAGGGAGGTGGGGCCAGGGGGGCGGTAGATGACAGTGACGCGGAGATGGATGGGGTAGAAGAGGCGGATGGAGTGAGCTTCAAAAGAGGAGAAGGAGAGGGAGGGTTCAGGGGAAATGACACGAAAAGTACAGGTGGAGGAGAGGAGGAGGCCAACTCCACCGCCAGGGCGGGCACCAGGCCTGGCGGAGTGGGTGAAGGAGAGGCCACCATAGGAGAGGGCAGCGGGGGAAGTAGTATCAGAATCGGAGAGCCAGGTTTCAGTAACGGCAAGAAGGTTAAAGGAGTTGGATAGAAAGAGATCGTGGATAGCAGTCAGCTTGTTGCGGACGGATCTGGCATTCCAGAGGGCACAGAAGAAAGGCCGGAGAGGAGAGGGGGGAAATGGGGATGAGGTTAGCAAGATGAGCAGCGCGCGGGGGATGGCGGGGAGGAACGGGAGAGGTAGGGCGGGGGAGAGTATGGGTATGGAGTGAGAGCGGGGAGGCATAGTAGGGAGAGAGAGTAACAGAACAGTGAGATAGTGGGGACAGTGAAAAACAGGTAAGAACAAAGGCAGGAAGACAATGAAAAGGTGGAAGATAATAACGAATTAGGGCGTGGAGGGCATGGAACAACAGTACAGTGAGATAATAAGGACAATGAAGACAGGTAAGAATGATAGCAGAACAGTAAGATAGTAAGGACAGCGGATAACAGGTAAGAATAAGCATGGAGACAATAGCAAGATGGAGGACAATAACCAATTAGGGCATGGAAGGCAAAGAATAATAGAAGGAGAGGTAATAAGGACAATGGAAGTAGGCAAGAATAATAACAGGTAAAACTAGTTGCTGGTAAATATAAAATCAGGAAAAACAAGATAAAGGCATATAAATAGTAGAATAATAACAGGTAAAAAGTAGAAACTTGTAAATGTACAATCAGGAAAAACAAAATAATGGCATATAAAATAATGTTTTATATGCAGTTGATGCAGTTAAGCCAGGGATTCAGCAGGAGAAGGGTTAACTGACAAGTCGGGTCGATACACAGTAGATCAGTTGATGCAGGTAAGCCAGGGATTCAGCAGGAGAAGGGTTAATTGACAAGCCGGGTCGGTACACAGTAGATCAGTTGATGCAGATAAGCCAGAGATTCAGCAGGAGAAGGGTTAAGGGTTTTACTATTGCTTCTAATTGCAAACACATGTTCTGGCATGCATATACTACCATCATCATTATCCCTTGGTACTTACACCTGCCCTATAGCTGGTGTAAGTGATACTGCTAAAAATCACGTACCTGAGAGATGCCCATAGCTTGAATCGAACGGATGTGCGTGTGCTCAACCTTGGCACGCCCTTACTGTACAATGACTATGTTTAACGCCCTCATCTCCCGTGTTCCCCCCTTGAAATCATAGGCTGTCAGAAGTGTCCTTTATATTCGAAAATGAGTTGCATGCTTTTGTGTTTGTAGTCTGTTTCTCAGCATGCGCAGAGCAATTTAACGCAAAATACGGCACGTATCAGGATTTGAGCAATCAAATTGGAGTGTGTAGTATATACTAGCCATAAGATTGGAATCTGTTTTGTATATTTGGAGTTTGTGTACTATACTAGCTGCGAGACTGGTGTCTGCTTACTTACCACAATAATGAGTTTTGCTCAGCAAAATATATAGAAAAGCTCATTTACATAATGGTGAAAATTAGAGATATGGGGCCTGAGTCATTAAGGCAAGCAAAGGAGTAAATGTTCTCTGGGACAAACCATGTTACAATGCAAGGGGTGCAAATCAGTTTATTATTTTGTACATAAGTTAAATACTGGCTGTTTTTCATTTAGCACACAAATACTTGCTAGCTTTATTATTACATTGAAATATAAAGATGATCTAGGACATGCCCTACCCAAACTATAAATCTGCCTCACATTTTAAATTTACCTCCCCCTCCAATACAACATGGTTTTGCCCAGGTGCAAATGTTACTCCTTTTTTATGCTTTACTCTCCTTAATGACTCAGGCCCATGCTGTTTTGCTTTGGTTCTAAGACCATATTCGTATTTTAGTTCTGACCAAACCACCCTCATTTGTTTTGGTTTTACAGTCATTTAAGACATGATTCATCTTCGCACTTAAATCCCTTTGCGTGTCGTATCTTGTGTAAAATTGCTCTACGCATGCTGAGAAATGAACTTTATGCCAATAATTGCAATTACATGCAATTCATATGTGAATTCAAATGACACTAGTGGCTACAACTTGAAGCTTGGAATGGGGAAGGGAAGGAGCAGATGAATGTAGGAAATGAACATAAAGGACGTGCAGAGGGCGTGCAGAGGGCGTGCCAGAGCAAATGCAGGTCTGAGTTTCCCTTAAATACATATTTTTTTAACTGTATCATTTGCACGAGCTACAGGGCAGGTGTAAGTGCCGACTGATAATGATGACTGTCATGACATTGTCTTTGTGTTAAAACCTACATGTATGCATGCCACTAGATAGCACAGAACATGTGTATGCAAGAGAAACTATACAAATGGATTATAATATATATTTTTTAAAAACACATATTTTTATTCATTTTTACTATATAAATAAATGGTGATGATGATGATGATGATGATGTGCGTATTCTGCAGTCTGTTAACATACCACAAGTACTGTTTAGGCAGAGCGTACTTATACCAAGAAACAGAAATAGATTTTGAGATATACTTGGATTTGAATACAGGCTCACGTACGCTCAGGTTCCGTGCTGTTCCATTGCCTGCAGGTTGCATCAGAAGATGAATCAGGTCCTTATAGTTAATTTTCTAATGACCACCTCACAGCTGTCACTATTTTCACTATTTCACTATTACAGTGAGCTGGCTAGCTACAAATAATGACAGAGCAACGGCACTCCAGCACCTGGCAGTTTAAAGTTTAAAAAGGTATACAATGTCTATGAAACATAGCGATACAGCAGTGTCAGATAGGATTGCAGTTTAATAAAGTAAATGACACCTTTAAAACTTACAGTCAGAGCAGTGGCTGATAGGAAGGTTGTTTTAGAAAAGAAGATATTCCGAGATGGGCCCATCCCACAACTGAAATGGTTTGAGAAAATCATCCCATTTTGCTCTCAATGTTATACAGCATATGTGACATGGAGAGGGATAGTGGCTGCAGTAATAAAAATTCAATCTGCAAAAAAAGATACACCCCACAAGTGAAATGATTTGAATAGAAAGATAATCATATTATATTATATTTTCAGTGTTATAGAGCATGTGTGACATGGAGAGGGAAAGAAGTGACAGTAATAAATTGTCATTTTTGAAAAGAACATAAACCAAGGTGGGCCTCATTCAGAAGTGAAATGATTCGAGAAAGAAAACAGTCTTATTTCATTCTCAATGTTATACAGCATGTGTGACCTGGAAAGGGATAGCAGTGGCTATAATAAAAGGTAAGTTTAAAAAAGATAATACACCAAACTAAGGGTGTGCACCAGGCACTTTTAGTGTTTTGGGTTTTGGGTTCTGATTAGCTTGAGGTTTTGGGTTCTGACTTGTTTTGCCAAAACATCCGACGAAAGGTTTTGGTTCTGAATTATTCTTACAAAAGCATAAAAAGTGCTAAAAACCAGTTTTGTGGTCTTTTTTCACTCCTACGCTATTATTAACCTCAATAACATTCAATAACAATCATTTCCACTAATTTCGGATCCGTACTGTTCCGGTGGGCTCGGATTAGCGGAATCCGAGCCCGCTCATCTCTACACCAAACCCATAATGCACAATAGTGTAAGATGGAATTGTCCTTACGCATTCCCACTCACCGTTAAGTTGTATATCAAAAAAAGACGATGCATAGTTTAACAAACCAAGCACTTCAGTGACATGGAATACCACTTTTGTGGCAGAAGTGCTTGGTTTATTCGGGCATCAACAATAGAAAACATGTGGTTTGCTGCTTGTTAAACTATAGAAGAGATTTTAACAATGTACTAAAGGGTTTTAGGCTAACAGTGGTCATCTTCATCAATGTTGACAATGTCGTCACCCTCATCATCATCCTCATCTTTGAAGTTAATATCATCAACACACAATATTAGTTCATCCACACTGGAATCATCATCATCATCATCATTTATTTATATAGCGCCAACATATTCCGTAGCGCTTTACAATTGGGAATCCAGTAATAGAGATCCTGGGCCTGATTTATCAAGGCACGTATCGCACACTGTTATGAACTTACCTGATCCCCGTTCCGCTGCACTGTCAGCGTGTTCTAGCAGCTGTATCCGCTCTGTGCAGCACTTCTCCTGATGGCGTCCCCGCACTTCCGGGTTCTTCCTGCAGCTAGTCATGTGACTCCTGGGCGGGGAATTCAAATACTATATCGTCTCTGCTCTGACACGCTGCCTGTGTCAGAGCAATGTGTTTCCTGTTCCTGGCTAACAGTTCCTGTGTTCCTGACTCCTGTGAACCTGACTCCTGTGCACCTGCTCCCTGTGTATTCCTTTATTCCTCCTACTCCTGTGAACCAACCTGGCTGTGACCTGACTATTCTTTGGCTTATTCCTGGCACCATGTATTGGACTGTCTTTCCTGTGTACCGACCCGGCTGTGTTATCAACTACTCTCTGGATTTCCCTCTGGCACCGTATACCTGATATCTCCTGTGTACCGACCCGGCTGTGTTCCTGGACCCATCTCCTGCTACGCACTCATTAACTCCGTGCATCTACCGCTTGCTGCTCCAGACCTGCAAACCCTGGAATTCACGGTTAGTGCCTGTACTTACATCACTTGTCATATTGCCTGTCTGACTATCCATCACTTAGAACCTTCTCCCTTACGTCAGTAGGCTAACCTGGGGGCCGCGACCTGCGGTTCTTCAGCAGCAAAGACCACACTACCTTGCGGTGGTTCTTGGTGAAGACCGGAAGGCCGTTAGACTCCGCGCCCTAGGTAAGCCTGTGCAAATACTGACTAAGGCATTTAAATCGTAACAGTTTGCTCTGACCCCGCTATCTAACTGATGGATGTGTCAGGGAATTCCACTGCTAGGGTATTACTGGATCACCTAGCGGCCCAGGTTGAAGACCAGGGGAAGAATCAAGAACAAATATTACAGATTCTGCAGACTCTCTCTAACAGGTTGGATACGCTTCAAGCAGCTCAGGTGGCAGCTCCAACTCCTCCGCTTGTTCCGGCTCCACAACTTGCCCCCGCCCAGAACAGCCCTGCTGTATCTGCTCCAGCACCCTCTCAACTCCGCATACCTAACCCACCTAAGTTCAATGGGGACCCCTAGGAATGCCGAGGGTTCTTGAACCAATGTGCTATTCAATTTGAACTTCAGCCTGGGAACTTTCCTACAGAGAAAACTAAAGTTGCTTATATAATCTCCTTATTGTCTGGTCAAGCGCTTGCCTGGGCTTCTCCCCTTTGGAAACATGATGACCCTAGTCTTCATAATAGTGCCATCTTTTTGGAAACCTTCAGACGCATCTTTGATGAACCTGGACGTGTCTCCAGTGCTGCTTCTGGACTTCTCCGTCTACGTCAAGGTACTCTTACTCTGGGCCAGTACGCTCTCCAATTTCGCACTATGGCGGCTGAGCTACGATGGAACAATGAAGCTTTGGTGGCCACGTTTTGGCAAGGTTTGTCAGATCGTATTAAGGACGAGTTAGCAGCCCGGGAGTTACCCACTACTCTGGACGAATTGATTTCCCTCTGTAACCAGATTGATATCCGGTTCCGAGAACGCACTCAAGAGAGAGAAAGTTCCCGCCGATCTACATTCCGTTTGGCAGCCCGATTTCAAAGCCCAATTACTCCTGAGGAAGAGCCTATGCAGTTGGGAAGGGCACGTTTATCCCAGGAGGAAAGAGAGAGGCGATTCAAGAACCGTTTGTGCCTCTATTGCGGAGAACCCGGTCATGTTCTAAGTCAGTGTGGGAGGTGTCCGGGAAATGACCGGACCTAACTGACGTTGGAGTGGCTAAGTTAGGTAGGTCTATTCCCTCTCCTGTGGATTCTAGTTTTTCTATTCAAGTCCTTCTGCGATATATTGATAAACAACTGTCTTTTCCAGCTCTCATTGACTCCGGAGCAGCGGGGAATTTTCTACGAGCTGACATCGTAGAGAGGTTGTCGTTACCCACGCAACCATTGGATCCACCTGTCGCAATTACAGCTATAGACGGCAGCCGTATTATTGGAGGATCCATTAAGTACAGAACTGTCAACCTTTCTCTACGCATCAGAGCCTTACACACTGAAGAAATCTCCTTTCTAGTCATCCCAAAGGCCATCAACCCTGTGATTCTAGGCCTTCCTTGGCTCAGACTTCACTCTCCCACTCTGGATTGGCAGAAGCCTGAGATTCTTGCATGGGGTCTAGGATGTCATTCCAGATGTCTTCCCAGGATTCATAAACCCGCTATGGCCGGTTCTTCCACATCCTCCGGTATACCTCCTCAATATTGTTCATTTTCTGACGTCTCTTGTGAAAAGGAGGCTTCCAAGTTACCCCCACACAGACCTTGGGATTGCGCCACTGAATTGATGCCGAACAAGATACCACCCAGAGGACGTGTATTTCCTTTATCTTTACCCGAATCTGATTCTATGGCCCTATATATCAAAGAGAATTTGAACAGGGGTTTTATCCGGAATTCCTCGTCACCAGCAGGAGCCGATTTCTTTTTTGTAAAAAAAACAACGGTGGACTGCGTCCTTGTATAGACTATCGTGGTCTCAACGCCATGATTAAGAAGAACAGGTATCCCTTGCCATTGATCTCTGAACTCTTTGATAGGGTCAAGGGAGCTTCTATATTTTTTAAACTTGACTTGAAAGGGGCTTACAACCTAATCCGTATCAAACAAGGTGATGAATGGAAAACAGCGTTTAATACGCATGATGGGCACTTCGAATACTTAGTCATGCCATTTGGACTTTGCAACGCCCCTGCCGTTTTTCAAAGCTTCATCTATGAGATTTTTCAAGACTTCCTGTATCGATTTGTGGTGATTTATCTGGATGATATCCTGATTTTTTCTCCTGATATGGTTACTCATCGCCATCATGTCTCCTTAGTTCTATAACGCCTTCGCTCACATCATCTATATTGTAAATTGGACGAATGTGTCATTGAAAAAACGTGTCTTCCTTTTCTTGGTCATGTGGTTTCTGGCTCCGGATTGCGGATGGACCCTGAGAAGTTAAGGGCAATTTCTGATTGGCCCCAACCAGTAGGTCTCAAAGCCATCCAGCGTTTTGTGGGGTTCTCTAACTACTACCGCCACTTTATCAAGGGGTTTTCTTCCGTGATTGCACCTATCACCTCCTTGACCAAGAAGTCCGCCAACGCTAAAACTTGGCCTCAGGAGGCCGTGGGAGCCTTCAAGTACCTTAAAGAAGCTTTCATCTCGGCTCCCATTCTTCAGCAACCAGATCCTTCCTTCCCTTTTTTCCTTGAGGTAGACGCATCCTCTACTGGAGTGGGAGCTATCTTGTCTCAGAAAAATTCTACTGGAAAATTTTCTCCCTGTGGTTTCTTTTCTCGCAAATTTTCGCCTACCGAAAAAAACTATGGCATTGGAGATAGAGAGCTTCTCGCTATCAAACTGGCCCTGGAAGCTTGGAGACACCATTTGGAAGGAGCCAGGTTTCCTGTTACCATTTTTACAGATCACAAGAACTTACTGTATTTACAAACTGCATCTTGCCTCAATCCTCGTCAGGCCAGATGGTCCCTGTTTTTCTCCCGCTTCGATATGATCATTACCTTCAGACCAGGGTCCAAGAACAAGAAGGCTGACGCTCTCTCTCGTTCCTTTGACTCCATGGATATAGAGGAAGAGGGTTCTAGACCCATCCTAGATCCAGAATGTATTTTGGCTACTACTCCCACTCACTTTATTATTCCTCACGGGAAAACTTTGGTTCCTCCACATCTCCAATCAAAACTCCTTAAATGGGCTCATGCCTCCCATTTTTCTGGTCATGCCGGTATAAAAAAAACCTTGGAATTTATCTCCCGTGGTTATTGGTGGCCATCTATCCACTCAGATGTTCGACAGTTTGTGACGGCGTGTTCCACTTGTGCTCAGAACAAAGTCCCTCGTCAAGCTCCATACAGTCTGCTGCAACCTCTACCAATTCCGGATCGACCTTGGAGTCATCTTTCCATGGATTTTATCACAGATTTACCCTCCTCCAGAGGGTTCTCAGTAGTATGGGTGGTCACTGATCGCCTTTCCCGGGCCGCTCATTTTGTGGCATTAAAAGGTCTCCCTTCTGCTCCTGTTCTGGCTCAACTCTTCCTTAAAGAGATTTTCCGCCTACATGGCTGTCCAGATGTTATTGTTTCTGATCGGGGAACTCAGTTGGTGGCAAGATTTTGGAGGGCTTTTTCTCGTCTTTGTGGAATCAAGTTAAATTTCTCTTCTGCATATCATCCTCAAAGTAATGGTCTCACTGAAAGGACGAATCAAGAATTGGAGAAATTCCTCAGATGTTTCATTTCAGCTAAACATGATGATTGGGTCGATTTATTACCTTGGGCAGAATTCGCTCACAATAATAATTCACATGATGCTACCTCCACGTCTCCCTTTTTTGCTCTTCAGGGGTTTCATCCTAAAGTTCCACCCTTCAAAGATTTAACCGCTTCTGGAGTCCCTGCAGTTGATTCCCTTCTATCGGACTTCTCGGCTAGGTGGGATCTTATTAAACGCAAATTGCTTCACATCTCTGCCATCAGTAAAAGAGCATTTCACAAAAGAAGAAGACCATCTCCACTACTTACTCCTGGTGACAAAGTATGGTTGTCTACGAAGAATCTTCGCTTGTTGGTCCCCTCTAGGAAATTCGCTCCCCGATTTATTGGTCCCTTCAAGATCATAGAGGTCATTAATCCGGTGGCCTTTAGATTAAAGTTACCCCCTACCTTGAGGATTCCCAATGTGTTACACATTTCCCTTCTCAAACCACTGGTTATTAACAAATTTTTCTCTTCAAAAAAACCTCCTGCTGCTATTTCTGCGCTAGATCAGGAATTTGAGGTGAAGGAGATTCTAGATTCTCGGATTTCCAGAGGTTCCTTGCAGTTCCTGGTTGACTGGAAAGGCTACGGTCCTGAAGAGCGTTCTTGGATTCCTGCACGAGACCTTCATGCTCCGAGTTTGTTGAGGAAATTCCATACCAAGTTCCCTCAAAAGCCTTATAGGTTGTCCGGAGGCCACCCCTGAAGGGGGGGTACTGTTATGAACTTACCTGATCCCCGTTCCGCTGCGCTGTCAGCGTGGTCTAGCATCTGTATCCGCTCTGTGCAGCGCTTCTCCTGATGGCGTCCCCGCACTTCCGGGTTCTTCCTGCAGCTAGTCATGTGACTCCTGGGCGGGGAATTCAAATACTATATCTTCTCTGCTCTGACACGCTGCCTGTGTCAGAGCAATGTGTTTCCTGTTCCTGGCTAACAGTTCCTGTGTTCCTGACTCCTGTGAACCTGACTCCTGTGAACCTGCTCCCTGTGTATTCCTTTATTCCTCCTACTCCTGTGAACCAACCTGGCTGTGACCTGACTATTCTTTGGCTTATTCCTGGCACCACGTATTGGACTGTCTTTCCTGTGTACCGACCCGGCTGTGTTATCAACTACTCTCTGGATTTCCCTCTGGCACCGTATACCTGATATCTCCTGTGTACCGACCCGGCTGTGTTCCTGGACCCATCTCCTGCTACGCACTCATTAACTCCGTGCATCTACCGCTTGCTGCTCCAGACCTGCAAACCCTGGAATTCACGGTTAGTGCCTGTACTTACATCACTTGTCATATTGCCTGTCTGACTATCCATCACTTAGAACCTTCACCCTTACGTCAGTAGGCTAACCTGGGGGCCGCGACCTGCGGTTCTTCGGCAGCAAAGACCACACTACCTTGCGGTTGTTCTTGGTGAAGACCGGAAGGCCGTTAGATTCCGCGCCCTAGGTAAGCCTGTGCAAATACTGACTAAGGCATTTAAATCGTAACACACACAGAGTTACTCGGGACATACACCAGTGAAAAGAGCAATGTTCACTTCATCTACATATGCAAAGCACACTCAATACAGCCTGCAATTTCTGGGGGTGAACGGGTCGGTTAAGGGGCGTTCGCCCGTAGTCAGTGTACATACAGTAAGGGAATGCCAAACTCAAGCGTATGCAGAGGAAGAGGACAGAGCGAGGTGCAGAGGGGGCACAGCAAGGATGCAGAGGGGGCACAGCGTGGATGTAGAGGGGGCAGAGAAGGCAGAGCGAGGATGCAGAGGGGCACAGCATGGATGCAGAGGGGGCACAGCAAAGATGCAGAGGGAGTAGAGTGTGTGGATGCAGGGGGCACAGAGTGTGTGGATGCAGGGGGCACAGAGTGTGTGGATGCAGGGGGCACAGAGAGTGTGGATGCAGGGGGCACAGAGTGTGTGTATGTAGAGGGGGCACAGAGTGTGTGGATGCAGAGGGGGCACAGATTGTGTGGATGCAGAGGGGGCACAGAGTGAGTGGATGCAGAGGGGGCACAGAGTGAGTTGATGCAGATGGGGCACAGAGTGTGTAGATGATGCAGGGGGCACAGAGTGTGGAGATGATGCAGAGGGGGCACAGAGTGAGTTAGCTATAAATTATTCTTTGACAGAAATATAATTGAAAAAATATATAAAAATATTATTTTCCCTTGGATTTATGTGTATTTTTGTATACAACTAAATAAGTATTTCTGTCCTGCCCTAAATACTTACTACGTTTTTTGGCCCAGCTACTTATAAAATGGGACTGCTCTGTAATTATTTTGGAGGGGTGCCTTAAAAAAATGATGGAGACTCTAAGGGTGTCGCGATCTTCAAAAGTTTGGGAACCACTGAGTTAGGCAATTAGTGTGATTTAGAATAATTAGTGTACAGCTACGTGCAAAATTACATTTTGGTTAGTGGGATGACATTATTTATATGAGATCAAGATATTTAACGGACAATTTGCCTGTTTTGCAGATGGATACCCAGCCTTTTTTGTTGGGTATATTCAATGGAATACATTTTGCACCTGTCTGTTACACTTTGCAGAAAAGCACGTCTAGTCTCACTTCAACAAATGTGATGTTCCTTCACTACCATTAATAAGACATGGCTAAACCAAGCAGTATTTTAGAAGAAATGTCAAAGTTGAAATTAATATAGCGGTTGGTCCTAAAATGGAAGTAGTTTGGACTTTGAAGTAATGTTTTCACCATTCCCATTTTCAAGTGGATCTGCAATCCCTCAAAACTAGGTGCAGAATGATTTTCCTAGTGCAGGAAGTAAGTGTGCATCTTGAAAGGCATTTTTAGGGCGAATAAGCACACTTGTTCAAATAAAGAAGTGAGGGTCTGCATATTTTGAGGTTGGTAAATAAGCCTTAAAAACTCATATACTTTTTGTGCCTCATTAAGGCAAAATCTTTCATGTCAGTCTGTGGTATGTCCAGTGAAACAAGATGTCAGCATAGTTCAGTTTTAAAAAAGTGTGCTGCACTGCAGGTAATTCACCTCGCTTTAAGATGATTTTAACCCAAACAACCCCCAAAATAAAAAAAACAATTATTTACCCACAAAAAATGTTATGCACATACCGAAAACATTCATGTTATTAGCTACTTTCTTACTTTGTATCCATGTGATTTTCATAAAATTCCTTCTTTTACCATATTAATGTACTATCAAACGTTGTATTTCTACTGTTTATGGAAATCACAGGATTTGTCAACTTTCGAGAAAAGGGAAAAACTTGATTAAATCCTTAGAGAATATTGTGCTGGAAAAACACATTGAAAATGGCATGTGTTTTGTGTCATTCTTTGACTAACCAGTGCAAAAATATGTAAAAATATGCATAGAAATTACTTCACTTAAAATGAGAATAAAAAACATATTTAAGTTGTAAATGAGTAGTTATTTGCTATTTAAGCAAACAATTGACTCAAATAGTAATTACTGTTTTGAACCTTGATTATGTTTTTAAACAAATAAAATGAATACAATGCCCATTCCTAAATTGCTAAATTGCCTTAGGAATGTGGCCAGTGAGCCCTGGGAGGTGTTTAACTAGGATAAATACAAGAGCACGCATAGTCTCAGGAAGCCAGCTTAGAATATGCATGTCACTTAACTGACAGAGTCACCACGTCTGTTGACTTCCATCTGACAACCCAATTTCATTCTTGTCATCAAACACTCCTCCTCATATTTCATGTTTTGTGATACCTCTGTGCCAAACTAAACTCTAAAGTGTTGGGAGGTACATGTTATCATCTATAGATAGCAGCTGAATATATATATATATATATATATATATGTGTGTATGTCAACCTAAACAAAGCGGAATCCGCGGAGTGCCTGGGCCTAATCAATTAAGGAATCAGCTAAAGCAATGCTTTCACAGGGAGCTTAAATAGCTGGGTTTGTGCTGTGGGTGGAAGACTGGTGTTAACAAGTGTCCAGTATCCAGTTAGGGATCCAACTGTAATAGTCAGCATTAAGGCTATGAGACTTTGTAAATATTTTGAATATGTTTGGTGTGATTGCTGAAGACACTGCAGAGGTTGTATTATCCATCCTGACTAGAAAATAAACAGCAAAGTGGTTCAGCAGAACCTGTGTGAGGAGCAGTTTGTTTGGCATGCATTTCTCAAGTGGTGTCAGTGTGGGATTTGTAAAAGGGCAGCTAGATCTTGATGTCCCCATGCCAACAATTACAGTGTGGTGAGTTATGTAAACCCTTCTTGCTACAAATATATTTGCTGCATGCAAAAGTGTTACAATTTTTAAACAAAAGCAAATGTATAAAGTTTTTATTATTAGTTGCAAGTAGTACAAATAGCTGCTTATTCAAATGTTTATTGCTGAATATCTGAGAAAATGCAAAGATGTTGCAATCTATAAATACAAGACAAATGCAAGAAGTTTTTTTTGGGATTGCCAGAAGTGCAAACATTTTTACTATAAAGATATTTGCAAATGTGAGGAATTTTTAGGTGATTCAAACCTTAATCACAAAGCAGATGTATAAAAATGTTTGAGGCAAAAGAAAGATCAGTAGAAACTCTTAAAGACATAGTAGCAGAGAAAGAAGAGCTTGTCAGGGATCAGCCTGAGGTCACTCCCAGCACTGTTCAGCCCATGGTACCATGTGGGGCTGTCTGGCCCGTGGATAACGCTCTCCGTCCGTAGAACCTCATAGCACTATCTGGTCCATGGAACCTCATAGCGCTGTCTGGTCAGGGATGCTTTGTGGTGTTGCTATGGCTCGGCTGGGTTCAGCCTTTCCTAGTTACTGCGCCATGTTCCCCTTGATGGGGGGTCCATCATCATTTCGAGTGACTGTCCTGGTGAATCGGCATGCTGTTTTGACCCTGGTGGATACAGGAAGCGAGTTGACATTAGTCTCCAGTTCTATGGTTCCACAATAGGAGTCTGCAAGGTTACCTAAGGTGAAGGTGCTGTGCATTTATGGAGCTACTAAGGAATAAGAGCAGACTTTTCTTCCAATTGCCCTAAAAGGCCAAAAGGCTGAGGTAGTGGCTACCATAGCCCCAAAGCTACTGCTGCCCTTTATCCTGGGGTGAGACTTTCCCATCTTCCAGGAAGTTCTTAGTGACCGGATCCAGCTGAACATGCCGACAACTAATACACCGGACGAATGTCCAACCTTAAAGAAACCTGTCCAACTCTCACTGGGCCCAGGAAAAGACACAACAGAACTGTAGTTGAAGGATTCTGAATACAGGTCTATGACCGTTACTCATCCCAAGTCTGACCTAACGGAAACAAAAGGGTAAATTGTGAAAGTTGATGATGTGGTGAAAGCTGCCATGCTAGCAGTACATGTACCATATTTCTTTATTAAAGGGGATTTGTTTTATAGGGCAGGGGTTGTTCAGGAAAGAAAAGTTGAACAGCTATTAATACCGCAGGTACACGTACCTTTAGTATTAAAAGCTGCACACACACATCTTTGTGGGGGTTATTTGGAAGAGAATAAGACTCGGAAAGGAGTACTGTTATGCTGTTACTGGCTTGGAATACATAGGGCTGTGAAAAGCTATTGCCTATCCTGCCCAGAGTGTAAAAATAGCTCTCCAAAACCTGATTACAGGGCCCCATTCTTGTATATAAAGAAGAGACAAATAGGTTCCCCGGGAAACAACACTTAGAGAATGGCCAGGTCTGTCAGAAACAGCATTATGACATGCTGGCAGTACTTCGTGTTTTCAACCCGAGTGACAAAGTTTTAGTTCATACTCCCACACAGGAAGGTAACACCTTTGGACACTGACGGGGACCTTATGAGGTCATAAAGGCAGTTAACCCAATGAGTTATAGAGTCCGCCAGTTGGGTAGAAGTCAAAAACGACAAGTTTGTCATGTCGGTTTACTAAAAACCTGGCATGTGGAGAGTCCTCTGTCTTTGTTGAAAGCAGTTAGGACAGAATGCCTTGACATACCTGTTAAGACCTCCTTAACACCGTCTCAAAGGCAACAGGTGGAAGAGATAATAGTTCAAAACAGGAATGCCTTCTCTCTTATTCCTGGGAGTTCCACTCTGAGAGGGCATAGACCAGGACATAGAGTTAAAAATGTGGATGCCCACTTCGATAAAAATGTGTCTCCCGTAGTATCTGGTTTGCTTGAGTTGATGAAGCCAAAAGGAGGCGTATGTGACAAACAGGGCAGTTTTGTGCTCCCCGCGGAATCTGCTTTGAGTAAGATTATTATTATTATTGTGAAAGTCAAATAATTGGATGAAGTAAATCAAATTGATTAATATTGTTTTACCGTGCGATTGCAATCAGTACACCACGTGCTATGACGCAATCACATGAATAAATAACGTACACATACATTAACACTCACACATTCATTATGTAAACAGTTCACCTTAATAAAGTTCCAAAACACAATCATTTATAATCAAATTCAATAGATTTAATAGTTTAATATAATAATGTTAAAACCACTTTATTGATATCCAAGGTTCAGGATTTAGGAAACATCATGTTTAGTGTCATTTTAATCATCTTTTTACCACCAGACATCCGCTACAATTGGCTAAACGATCGCATCTTGTGTATGCAAGTTATGGATGATAGAGGAATAATGATCAGAATGATATTGTGTGTGTAATGCAAATTGAACACTTTAAACTAGCTTTTTCGGCGGGAGACACGTATGCAGCTGTTGGAAAGTTGACCCCCACCGTTGGAGGGCATTGTTTGAACCGACCAATGACCTGCATTACAGTGGACTGTCCTGAATCCTGAACCTATGGAAACACGCCAAGACATCACTACTGTTTTTTTTGTATCACAAACTATATATAAACCAGGCTCCGAGTCCACTGTACAGTCTACCTGACCACAGACTTCAGGATTGAATGACGGTATGTTGGACCCAGTGCGCTGCATACATATCGGCTGTACTTTATTTATTGATTTGTTATTTGTTGCATCTTGCTATTAAATCTCAATGTACGTTGGAACCACACAAATTGCAGTGGACAATGTTTTATTGGTAAGTGATAGAATAACTTTAATAATTATCGTAGACGCCACAGTGCTCCACAGCACTGTACAGTAGGGAAAACAGGACAAACATAAAACAAGGACATACAAGGTAGACAAAATAAATGCAGACATGAAAACAAAGGGTATGAAGGGCCCTGATCATTAGAGAGCTTACATTCTAAATGGAAGAGGGCACAACTGAAATAATTGGAGCTAGTGTTGCTTAGAGTGGAGATTGGGATAGTTGTGAAAGTTTATTAGTGTGAATAGTGTTATCGAGGATAAGCATCTTAAGATTTGAAGGCAGTGGGAAAGTCTGATTGAGCAAGGTAGGGAATTCAGTAAGTAGGGAGCAGCACGGGAGTTGTCTTGTAGATGAGAGTGAGAGGTGGTTACCAGAGAGGAGAGAGGGCGAAGGTCAGAGGTAGATCTAAGATGGCAGGAGGGAGAGTATTCTCATATGAGATTTGAGATGTATCAAGGGGTGTGGTTGTTGAGGGCTTTGTAGGCAAGGGTGAGTAATTTAAATTTGATTCTGGAGGACACAGGGAGCCAGTGTAGTGATTTGCAAAGTAATGCAGCAGATGTTGAGCTGTGAGAGAGGAAGATCAGTCTTGCAGCAGCATTTAGGATGGATTGAAGTTTAGATATATGGGTGTCAGGAAGGCCAGAAAGCAGGAGATTGCAATAGTCAAGACGGTAGATGATGAGAGAATGTCTCAACAGCTGTATTTGTAGTAATACTGTAGTTATAGTAATAGTTATAGTAATTGTTTGTATGTTAGAAAAGAGTGAAAACAAAATAAGGATTATATTACCTGATTGTACAGTTAAGTGCCTATAATCTTCCTTACTGTATAGGAACTTTTTCAAAGGAATTCCAAAAGTTTGTCTTTTCCCTTTGAAATAGAAAGATGAGTCTGCAAAGTGGTGGGATATATTAGTTTGCCTGGGTTGCTCAGTGTCAACAACTGTGTCTCGAATGCCAAACAATTTGCTGATTTTAGCACTTACCTATCTAGAGGCTCAAAGTCTAACGTGTCCCTGGTCTTCACCAGGGACCCCCGCAAGGGAGTTTGGAATTAGATGCGTGGGGCATGCTGGTCGCAGTTCTACAGGAGTGCAACCAGCGAGGTAGATGAGAGTAGTTGAATAGTCAACGGGAGCCGAGTTCAAGCCATGAGGTCAGTAACAGGGAGGTCCAGGAGAATAGTCAGACAGGCCGGAGTCAAAACACAGGAGCAAGTAACCAAGCCAAAAGGAGAATCCAAAGGGAGAGTCAAGGGAAGTAGAGTCCAAAACCAGGGAGACAGAGTAAGATGCTTGGAGCACATAAACACCTGGAGTGAGGAGACCTGATACTCTGGCACCCTAATGGTACCAGAGCCTCCCTTATATAGAACTAGTGAAATTGGAAGTGCCATTGGCGGTGACGTCAGCTGCCGCCACCGGCTGACAAGCTAGCGTCCTGTTGCTTGTCAACGGGACGTGCATGCGCAGAAGCGGCCACCGGGCGGCCGGGTCTAATGTGTTTGGTTGCTTAGCTTCCTCCAGAGCTGGTGACCATCCCTCTGTGGATGGAAGAACACAGGAACGGCGCCTGGCAGTACCCCCCTCCTTCCTCCGAAACTGAGAAGTCCTGAAAAATCTCTTCAAAAAAAGTGGTGCATGAAGATCTTTTTTGTACACCATGATCTCTCCTTTCCCAAAAAACAGAAATTGTTTCTTTTCTCAAGAGATGCGAAATCTAGGATATGGCTGATTTCAAATTCCTCGCACAAGGTAGAGAAAATCAGAGAAGGACGAGGAGGCCGATGAAATAATTCATTGAGGATTACTGGCTTGAGAAACAAAACGGTATTGTGAATCCTGAGTGAGGCAGGTAACCGAGTTTGACAGTTACAGGATTAATGACGTAGGTGATGGAAAAGGGACTGATGAATCGAGGTGCTAATTTCATAGAGGGAACTTGTAATCTTAGGTTCCAAGTGGATAACCAGACCTTGGGCCTGATTCATTAAGGTACTTAAATTAAGAAGTTTCTTATTTCAGTCTCCTGGACAAAACCATGTTACAATGCAAGGGGTGAAAATTAGTTTTCTGTTTTGCACAGAAGTTAAATACTGACTGTTTTTTCATGTAGCACACAAATACTTCATAGCTTATTTGTACACTGAAATTCAAAGCTGATATTTGTGTGCTACATGAAAAAATAGTCAGTATTTAACTTATGTGCAAAACAGAAAACTAATTTTCACCCCTTGCATTGTAACATTGTCCAGGAGTGGCCGGAGGGGTAGGAGTAGGATTGGAAGAAAAATAGGTAAGGTGTGGTGGGTCCCAAAAACCACAAAAAAGGGGGAGGAACCAGAAGACTAATGAATGTGGTTATTATGGGAAAACTCTGCCCAGGGGAAAAGATCACTCCAATTATCTTGATTGTCGTTGGAAAAGCACCGTAGAAAACTTTCCAAATCCTGGTTCACCCATTCCGTTTGCCCATTGGTTTGTGGGTGATAGCTAGAAGAGAATTTTAAGTTTATGCCCATATTCCTGCAAAAGACTTTCCAAAAGTGTAACACAAACTGGACACTACGGTCAGATATGGTCTCTTGAGGACAACCGTGAAGTCTAAAAATTTCCTTTATGAAGACTAGAGCCAATTGAGAAGCGGAGGGCAACATCAGAAACTGAATCCATGATGCAAGATTCTGACAGACAGACGGATGGGAGAGGTAATGCTGGTGATAGGACCGCTGGAAATGCTATTACCATCTACCGATGTGAGAGAAAGGAGTTGTGGTAAGGGCAACATAGAAATACGGAGTTGCATGGCGAGGGATAGAGATAAAATTTCCGGCGGAGCCAGAATTCACAAGGGCAGATGTCTCAAAAGGACCAATAGCAGGCTCCAGCTGGACTGTCATCAAAAAGTTTGAATTAGGGAGAGAGCAGGGACTGGGCAATGAAACTCCTAGTTCGGCCTTCCTTCTACCGACTAGGATGGCTCATTTCCCGGTCTCTTAGGACAAGTGTTGCGCAGATGTCCATACTCCTCGCAGTACAAACAAAGATTTTGCTTGAAATATCTTTCTTATCCTTCAGGAGTTAGGTGGGAGCTACCAATTTGCTTGGGGCTCTTCAGGTGGTGGTGGTGAAGGTGAAGCCGGAATCTGGAAACGTGGAGCAAGACGAGGTGTGAATCTCCTAGAGGAAGACCTTACCTGGGTATGTTTCCTGTAATGGAGGTCTACTCTAATACAGAGAGAAATCAAGGAATCCAAGTCTGCTGGCAGTTCACTGGAAACCAATTCGTCCTTGATCGGGTCAGCGAGACCCTGATAGAAGGTGGCAATGAGGGCCTCGTTATTCCACGTGAGTTCAGACGCCAATGTGCGAAACTGAACCGTGTACTGTCCAACTGAAAAAGGCCCTTGGCGCAAGTTAAGAAGACTGGAGGCGGCCGAGGTGACGCGACCAGGTTCAACAAAAACCTTTAACCTTTCAAATTGCTTCAATAAACACTGCAGAATTCTGAAGAAGCAGATCCTCTCCTTCCCAAAGTAAGGAAGCCCAGGCTAGGGCTTTTCTTGATAGCAAATAAATAATGAATGCTACCTTAGTGTGCTCGGAGTTAAAGACATCCCAATTACATTCAAAGTGGATGGCGCACTGATTTAAAAAACCTCTGCATTTCTTCAGATCACCATCAAATTTCTCAGGAGTGGGAATACGAAGGAGGGAGGTAGCCGCAAAAGTTGAGGCAGCAGCAGAAGTAGGTTCCGAACACGGAGGTTCTGTGGCAGAACTGGAGGAGGCTAATGAGTTTTGTAGGGTGTCCAGACGGGACATTACTCCTTGCAGGCATTGCAGTAATTGTGTCTGCTCAGCTTCTTGACGATCCACGCGACGAGCAAGGGGGAGCAACAAGTCGCGGGCCAAAGGTTCCCCATTACCATCTGAAGACATGGCCAGAGTATACTGTCAGCAACTGTGTCTTGAATTCCAAACAACCTGCTGATTTTAGCACTTCCCTATTTGGAGGTGCGGAGTCTAACGTGCCCCTGGTCTTCACCAGAGACCCCCACAAGGGAGTTTGGAATTAGCTGTGGGGACACACAGGTTGCGGATCTCTAGGAGGGCAACCAGCGAGGTAGATGAGAGTAGTCAGATAGTTAGGGGAGCCGATGTCAAGACATGCGGTCAGCACAGTACCAGGGAGGTCCAGGAGAATAGTCAGAGAGGCCGGAGTCAAAACACAGGAGCAAGTAACCAAGCCAAAAGGAGAATTCAAAGGGAGAGTCAAGGGATGCCCAGTCCAAAACCAGGGAGACAGAGAAAGATGCTTGGAGCACATAAACACCTGGAGGTAAATGTATCATAGTGCGGGTTGTACAAGTCGCCGGAAATCGGCGAGATGACAGCTTAAATTTAAAGCAGCGCTGCCTTGTAAAGGGAAGTTTCCCTAATGGTACCATAGCCTCCCTTATATAGAACTAATGAAATTGGAAGTGCCTGCGGCGATGATGTCAGCTGCCATCGTCGGCTGTCAAACTAGTGTCCCATCTGGTTGAGCCCCAGAACGGACCGTCTTCTCTGTGGGGACGGAAGAGCACAGGGATGGGTCCTGACACCCATATATATATATAGAAAGTCAAACAAGGATACGGCGCACAATGGTGTGTTACTAGGAATTTATCCAAGGTTCAGTGGGGAAGTAGTAATATAGTCAATAGATCAAAGTTCCGCGCTTGCTGGACGGTCTTATAGGACCAAGGGTATAAGTCCAGTTTGCACATATAAAAAGACAGAATAATATAGGCATAGGATTAGTAGGAGCAGTGTGTTAGTGATAGCCCATCACCATAGTATTACACACCCAAAGGAAATTATATCGCTTATCTGTATGATTAATCCAAAGACTGGAACACAGCTTAACAACCACTTCTCTTACAATATTATGTGGTCAGCACTCTCAGCAACTGCAAGTCTGGTCTCCAGTCAAAAACATCAGCATACTGTAAACACCATATCTCTCTTCCACTCAGTTGGTAAGAAAAAAATACTATATGGTGTAGTATTTCAAGGTAACAGTATTTAATCAGGATTTAACATATAAAATGCACACTCACAAAGAGTAATAATAATGCAAGCTTATCTGAAATTCAGGTATCAGATATACCATATCCTCAGGTACAGCAGGAACCTCCCACAGTCTTCCGCACAGGATTAACTGATGGTATGGTGACCCAAATATACACAGGAACAGTTGCAAAAGAGCCTCTACGTGTTTCGTCCTCAAACAGGACTTCCTCAGGAGGTGATAAGTGTGGCCTAAAGCCAGGGATGTATTTATAGTAATGCGCATCGCCATTTTGCGCATGCGCATTGCGCTAGACGGACTGCGCATGCGCGACTCATCGGTCTTACTGCGCATGCGCGGCTACGGTACTGTCGTGATTTTCTGATCATAGACAGTCTCCTATTTAGCTGTTCAAGGTGCAATGTGAGGGATATAGTGCTGGGATGTGAGGGATAGAAAATCTCACAATATTTATGATAAAGTTAGGTTCCAAATATGGCGGTGGCCATCTTGGTAGAGGGGATTCTAATGGATCAGCCTTTTTGTCGGCCATATTTGTACAGGTGATGGCGGTGGCCATCTTTGTAAAGGAAATGCAAGTAAATGGTTCCAAAAAAACGGCCATCTTAGTGCAGGTGCTAAAGTGCTAGTGCTGAATGTAATAGTGATAGATATCGGAATCTAAGGATCCAATGTAAGTGGACACAGTTTCTAATATAAGACATTTACAAATATACAGTAAATATATAAAAAATACATAAATAAAATAATATAATAGTGTATACAAGTGAGTACCCCAACATTATAAATATGTCCTAATCAATTACAATTTAAACCAATATGTAGCAGGGTAGTGGCTCAGGTATGCATTACAATCACAAGGTATACCATTACAAGATGTAAGCTTAAAACAATACGTAACAAGGGAGTAGTTTAGGTAGAACAGTTGTAAAAAACATAAAACATATAAAAATACATAAAAATCATAAAGAATCATATAAAATCATAAAAAAGGTGCAATCTCATAGCCTTCTTTAAAACCAGCAGGGGCCAAGGTACCTAATTGGAAAATCCAGAACATCTCTCGTCTAGACAACTTCGTCTGGATATCTCCCCCTCTTGGACCTAATCGAACATTTTCAATTACTTTGAACGTAAGGGAACTAGGGTCTGAGTTATGTGTGCTGATAAAATGTTTAGATACTGAATGTGATTCTATTCGGTTTTTTATATTGCGGACATGCTCTTGTATCAGTAATTTCAACGGTCTCTTAGTTTTGCCCACATACTTCAATCCACAATCCACTTCATCCACCAATAGGTAAATCACGGATGATGTTTGGCAATTCATAAATTGTTTAATATCATATTTTATGCTGTTGTCATGATTATAGAATATTTTCTTATCCGGATGTGCATATTTGCACATATTACAGTGATTGCATTTGTTAAAACCCTTGATTTCCAGGAATGTTTTTTTAGTATTCAGGGTACCTTCTGGTATCATACTGGGAGCTAGAGCGTCTTTAAGGTTTCTGCTCTTGCGGAAGACAATATCAGGTTTGGTGGGTAGGATATTAGCTAGAATGGGATCCATTCTCAGTACTTCCCAGTGTTTGGTTATTGACCTAATCCTACGTTCACCTACGCTATAGTTGGTGATGAACGGAACATATCCAGTTTTTGGTTCCTTATTCTTATACTGCATTAGTTCATTCCTGTTGATCTCCTCTGTTTTTTTCAGAGCCTCTAGTAGTAAATGTTCAGGATATCCTCTATCTTGGAAGCGTTGTGCATATATGGAAAGTTGGGTTTTGCATTGGGACTCATTGCTACAGTTTTGCTTAATTCTAGAGAATTGTGAAAAGGGGATATTTGTTTTCCATCTATTAACATGGCTACTCTTAAAATGTAGATAGCTATTAGTATCAACAGTCTTGATGAAATTTTGGGTTTCAACTTTGTTGTCTGAGCCCGTCAAGACTAGATCTAAAAACTCAATATTATGTTTATTGCGATTTGCAGTGAATCTAAGATTGTGGTCATTATTATCAATGTATGTTAAAAATTAATTAATGGAATCATCGTCTCCCTCCCAGACCATTAGAATGTCATCTATATATCTCTTATAAAATTTAATATGCTTCGAGAAAGGGTTAGGATTATAGATATATATTTTCTCCCAACTTCCCATGAACAGATTTGCGAAACTTGGCGCAAAAATTGTCCCCATCGCGGTTCCGCAAGTCTGGAGGTAAAAGCTGTCTAAAAATTTAAAATAGTTATGAGTAAGGATAAAATTGATTAACTCACATATAAAATCTTTATGGTCTTGGGATGAATCGGGGTCAGAATTTAAAAACTCCCTGCATGCGTTGATGCCTTTACTATGCTCAATTGCTGTGTAGAGAAATTGCACATCTATGGTGAGCCATGTATATTCTGGACACCATTTGAAATTTTCAAATAGGTTAAGTACGCTGGTCGTGTCTTTCAAATAGGACTCTAATTTTGTTACATATTTACTCAAAAAAACGTTCACGTACTCTGAGGAATGAGAAGTTAAAGAATCTATACCAGCGATTATAGGTCTCCCTGGAGGTTTTTCAAGTGATTTGTGTATCTTTGGGAGATAGTAGAATATAGGAATGATAGGGTTCAGAACTAGGAGATATTGGTACTCCTCTTTAGTTAAAACATATTTTCATAGACCTTTTAAGATGGTGTCCCTCAGAGTGGATATAAAGTCAGCCGTTGGATCCTTTTGTAATTTTGTGTATGATGTTTCATCATTTAGAAGTCTCTCGGCTTCCTCAATATATGCTTGTCTATCCAGCAACACAATTCCCCCCCCCCTTTGTCCGCTTGTTTAATAATTAAGTCTTTGTTATTAGTTAGAGTTTCTATGGCTGTTGATTCTTGTTTAGATAGATTAGGGTACCTTGGATTCTTGCAATCCATGTGGCATAAATCCTTAACTACTAATTCCTGGAAAAGGTCTATGTGACTGCTTCTAGATTCTAATGGATAAAATTTTGAAGTAGGCTTGAAGCCTGATTTAGAAGCATTCTCATAGTTGGAAATTATTGCCGTCTCTTTCCTAGCAAAGTGACTTTTTAATGTTAATTTTCTTGTTAATTTATTGATATCTATAAACATTTGGAACTTGTTAGGTTTTGTAGTGGGGGCAAATGAAAGGCCTTTACTAAGTACTGAGAATTCTGATGTGCTCAATTGATGTTTGGACAGATTAAAAATCCCATTATATATCTATATATATATATATATATATATATATATATATATATATATATATATATATACATATATATATATATATATACACATGTATGTGTATATCAGATACTGCTGTGTGTGCTCGAGCTTGGCACACCCTTACTGCACATTGACTATGTGCATAAGCCCAGTCTCCTCTGTGCTCTGCCTCTTGAATCGAAGGCTGTAGTAAGGAAGATGAATTGGATGTCGCTTGTTCTCTTCATATGGTTTGTTTCTGGGAATGCACAAAGTGATTTTACATAAAATATGGCACATATTGACATTTACGTGCCTTAATGAATAAAGACCAAATTGTATAAATGACTTTGCCCTGCTCAATGGATTAATTTCTTTGAATTGAGGAAAGAAACATATAAGAAATATCACCATTCTGTTATTAGACAATTAAAAGCTATTTATAAGGCACAACAAAATAAGCTTAAGGTAGAAATAGAGTTTAAATTATATGTTAATTAAAGTACTAGTCTAAATTTTATATAAGACAGATTATTGAACAAATTAATTCCCTTTCCCTCTCGCAGGAGTCCCTTATCAATCCTATTGATGATCCACAGAGGTATAAAGTGTCAAATAAAATTAAATGGATGGGAGATCAATTGGCATATTTTTAAAAAAGAGCGTAGTTTTCTTGCTTATCCCAGTTATGGGAAACCTCCTATCACCATGTTTACTAATACATATCACTGAGGAAGATGATTGATACTCACATACATGACGATAGTGGCTGGGAGAAGTAAGAGTAGACTTCCAGCTTTGCCTGTCCAGTGTCCATGGATATGCTCATACGTGACTTGACAGACTTGGGCTTCTTTCTAAAAAGAAATATTAAAAAATATATAAAAAATATTTGAATAAAATTATTATTTTAATGTTATTCACAGATGAAAAAAAAGCTATACTTAAAGCATTTTTATTGAATATATCCTGCTATCATCACCCTGAGATGACAAATAGGGAGAAGCCATATATCTGACAAAGAAAACAACTTTTTTCTGCTGGAGATAGGGCTTTTCTTCCCTTGATTAATAGAGCCCAGAACATTGAATGGATACTAGAGATCAATGCTCTGTACTGAGACAGAATGATTTCCTGGATGATCCACAAAAATTGTAAATGTAGTGGGTATCTAATTAAAATGGGATCTCAACCATCAATTCAATCTCTGTCAGTATCTGTAGGTCCATTTCTGCTCAACATGCTTTTTTTCTAAATCCCAATCATCACCCATGAATCTGCATGGAAGTGACTTTTTAAATTAGGGTGTACAATTTCTTGTTTTCCAGTAATAGTGTATTTGGATTTACCATTTGAAAATTAAAACTTGCTATTGGTAGGAACCCCTCCAGCCGCCACAACACAACCCAGAGTCTACTCTGCCAATCAGGTGTTCACTGGAGCCCCTGATGGTGGGGACAGACTGGGCTGCAGACTGACAGAGGGTCGTGAAGTGTGTACCGGCTGGGGAGAACCCAGGCAAGCGGGGTAAGGTCCAAGCGGAGGTCTAGGGCCAGCAGCAGGTAGCAGATCCGATAAACAAGCCAAGGTCAGGGGTCACGAGCAGACAGGGAGGTCGGTATTCAAGCCAGAGGTCAAGGTCACGAGAAACACAGGCAGGGTCAAAATCCAAGCAAAAGGTCATACACGGGTAGTCAGTAGAATTTCCAGCAAACAGGAACAAGGCAAAGAGCAGGTCAGCAAACTGGCAAACAGAAGCTATAACCGGCAATGAGGCAGCAGACCTTATTGCCTTAAATACACAGATGGCCCAATCAGAGCTTGCCTGCACCCCTGTAGACTAATCAGCAATATGGCTCCAGACCAATCAGAGCTAGACCCTGACAGACACATACCATTGCAGGCTAATGCCTGTAACTTCAGCCCCTGCATAATTAGCCTGCAGGCTTGCCTTAGTTGCGCACGCGCCCAGCAGTTCTCCTTTGCGGGGACGCGGCGCTCTCTCTCTCAGCGTCCTGATCGTTGCCTAGGCAACGGCCGGGATGAGCCCCCGGAAGTGACGTCCCGGTCGTCATAGCGACGGCCGGGACGGAGGTAGGGCAGTCGCGGCGGCTGGGCACCGCCGCGGCTCGTAACAGCTATTAGATGATTTCATCAACATTTTAAATGCTGGACCCTGCATGCTTGTGGTCCCAACAGGAAAATTCCTTTTGCAGAATCTGTACAATTCTGCATAGAACCTAACAGACTATTATCTAAAGTGCCTCAATATCTATAGCAAGCACAGACTAAAGAAGGGATATGCTGTGTATTTCAGACTTATTTTTAGTAGAGAAGTACAGGCTCGGTTTTCTAAACACTGAGCTCCCCAAACATTGCAAATCCAAGTACTGAGCCAAGCCAGATTGGTACTTTATTGTTTCTTCGGATCTGACATTGAGGCAAAACGTCATCCTCACTTTGAAGGATCTCACAGGGTTTGGATTCCATAAGTATCTCCCTCCCCAGAAGATCTGGTGCAATTGCTCAAACAGACACAGGAGGGTAGCAGTATCCTTGTACCTTTCCAGTCTCCAGTGCCATTGCTGACACAGAAACAGGAGAGTTGGCAATGTTCTTGTAACTCTCCTGTCTCCAGTGCCATTGCTCAGTGCCATTGATCACATAGAAACAGGAGGGGTAGCAGCACTTTTGTCACTCTCCAGGCCCAGTGCCATTGCTCAGTGCCATTGATCACATAGAAACAGGAGGGGTAGCAGCACTTTTGTCACTCTCCAGGCTCCAGTGCCATTGCTTAGTGCCATTGCTCACACAGAAACAAGAGGGGTAGCAGTGTTCTTGTCACTCTCCAGTGCCAATGCTCTGTGCCATTAGTAACACAGAAACAGGTGGGGTAGCAGCAATCTTGTCACTCTCCAGTCTCAAGTGCCATTGCTCAGTGCTCAGTACCATTGCTCACACAGAAACAGGGGTAGCAGTGTTCTTGTCACTCTCCAGTGCCATTGTTCAATGCCATTGCTCCCACAGAAACAGGGGTAGTAGTGTTCTTAGTGTTCTTGTCACTCAGTCTCCGGTGCCTTTGCTCAGTGCCATTTCTCACACAGAAACAGGATGGGTAGCAGTGTTCTTGACACTTTCCAGTGCCAGATGCTCAATGCCATTGCTCACACAGAAACAGGAGAAGTAGCAGTGTTCTTGTCACTCTCTAGTCTCCAGTGCCATTGCTCACACAGAAACAAGAGGAGAAGCAGCACTCTTGTCACTCTGCAATCTCCAGTGCCATTGCACATTGCTCAATGCTATTACTCACACTGAAACAGGGGAGGTAGCAGTGTTCTTGTCACTCTCCAGTCTCCAGTGCCATTGCTCAGTGCTCTGTACCATTGCTCACACAGAAACAGGGGTAGCAGTGTTCTTGTCGCTCTCCAGTGCCATTGTTCAATGCCATTGCTCCCACAGAAACAGGGGTAGTAGTGTTCTTAGTGTTCTTGTCACTCCCCAGTCTCCGGTGCCTTTGCTCAGTGCCATTTCTCACACAGAAACAGGATGGGTAGCAGTGTTCTTGACACTTTCCAGTGCCAGATGCTCAATGCCATTGCTCACACAGAAACAGGAGAAGTAGCAGTGTTCTTGTCACTCTCTAGTCTCCAGTGCCATTGCTCACACAGAAACAAGAGGAGTAGCAGCACTCTAGTCACTCTGGAATCTCCAGTGCCATTGCTCAGTGCTCAATGCTATTACTCACACTGAAACAGGAGTGGTAGCAGTGTTCTTGTCACTCTTCAGTCTCCAGTGCCATTGCTCAGTGCTCAGTGCCATTGCTTACACAGGAACAGGAGGGGTAGCAGTGTTATTGTCACTCTCTAGTCTTCAGTGCCATTGCTCTGTGTCATTGCTCACAGAAACACAGGTAGCAGTTTTCTTGTCATTTTCCAGTCCACAGTGCAATTGCTTAGTGCCATTTTTCACACAATCCGGGGTAGCAGTGTTCTTGTCACTCTCCAGTGTAATTGCTCACACAGAAAGAGGAGGGGTAGCAGCGTTCGTGTCACTCTCTAGTCTCCAGTGCCATTGCTCAGTGCTATAGCTCACACAGAAACAGGAGGGGTAGCAGTGTTCTTATCACTCTCCAGTGCCATTGCTGTGTGCTATTGCTCACACAGAAATAAGAGAGGTAGCGGTGTTCTTGTCACTCTCCAGGTTCCAGTGCCACCCTAAAATCTCATTATACTGCAACACAACACATATATCACTAACTCGCGGTGTGTTAAAAATGTTTCTAATTCTAGGAAAAATTATGAGTGTTCATCGATTTGGATCATGATCAGTCAATGGAAGAGCAGGAGCTCCAACCAGCTGCTGGCACCAGTCATGATTATACTAGTACTTCTACGTCATCTACTAAAGTTTATGCTCAAGGGCATAGTGGGTTTAAGTCAGGGAAAATTAAACCAAAAAAAGAGCTTTTACATTGGTAACGAAAAAATACCTGTAATATAGGTAAAATTTACTGTAGAAAAACATAACATTGCCAACATGCCTTGCTAATTCTACACTAAATAACAACAAGCAGTACAGCGTCAGCTAGCTCCCTTCTCTCAGCTAGATCCCAACACCTGCAAACTACATTGTCATCATCTTCACCCTCATCCACATCCTCACCCTCATCAGAGTGTATATCATCCTCACACAATAGAAGTATCTGTAGTTGCCTGTAAAGGCCTTCCCCATGGAATTTGTAGTTAATTTTGAGGAACATCATCTTTTCCACATTTTTAGGAACTAGCCTCCTTTGGTGACCGTTGACAAGGTTCCTGGCTGTGCTGAAAACTTTTTCTTAGTACACACTGGAGAGTGGGCAGCTTAGGTATTGCAAAGCGAGTTTCTACAAATTACAATTTTATCCCTGACAGTATGTAAAGAGAATGTCTGATGTGCCTATTTGTACGCTGTCATTAAAATAATCCTCCACCATTCTTTGGATGTTGATTGCAGGATCAGGTGGAGTTATGGCAGAGGTGTCATGAGATTTTTTTGCCACTCTTTTAGACCAGATGTTAAAATGTTGTGCTGACTCATCTGCATCACCACTGGGTCTCTTGGGAAAGTTACGTTTTTTATTAGCAGAGTTTCCTAAAAAACTGAAGGAAGAGATGTCATTGTATACCAATTGAGCTGTCAACTTGCTCAGCAGGAGCTCATTGCATCTCTTGAGATCTGGGTCATTTGGAAAGAAAGAAAAGACATAGCTCTTAAACCTAGGATCAAGCACAGTTCCTAAAATTTAGGGATCCGATTTTAAGATGTTGATAACTCTTGGATCCTGGAGAAGCGAATAAAGTACTTGATCTACAAATTCGACATACTTAGCGTAATTGCTTTGTTAAATCTCCTCCAATTACTTGAACTGCTATTCCAAAAGTCCAATTAACAGAATCACTTGACTGAAGATAGCGGTGTCTGAACTCACTTCACAGGTTTCAGCACCTTGCGCAACTCGGAAAGTATTGTCCACTGCGCCGGACTGAAGTACATTCCCCATCCTTTCCCAATGTCATGGCTTGTTGAGTAAGCGTGGATGGCTTTTCACTGTTTCTTCATCCTCTTAAGCATATAAAGGGGTGGGATTCTATCTTGTTACCACCTCTTGCTTCAGTTGGTGGCAGGGCAGGGCAAATTCTATTCTTGCAGTTGCTGCAAACTCCTACATGCTGTTGCTGAATGCCGAAAATGTCCAGAAATTTTTCCGGGCCACAGACAGCATTTCCTGCATTTCATTGTAATTTTTTAAAAAGCTCTGTACCACCAAGTTGATTGCGTGAGCAAAACAGTTAATGTTATGGAATTCTCCCTGCTGTAATTCTCTCACAATATTGGTGGAAATAACATATCCTGAGGAGAGTCCAAGCTGGATAAGTCATGTTGCAATGATATCCCTTCATTTTTCTAACAGGTTGTCAGGAGTATGCCTATTAGTGAAGCCGATGATACACAGAATAGCTTGCCTCTGAAAGATCTGGCATTGTTTGTTAGATGCTGCTCCTGCTGCTGTTCCTGATGCTGAAGGCAATTCACCAACCCAGTGGGCTGTCACAGTCATATACAGTCATGGCCAAATGGTTTGAGAACAACAAAAATATTGGTTTTCACAAAGTTTGCAGTTTCTGTGTTTTTAAACCTTTTTCTCAGATGTTGCCATGGTATACTGAAGTAAAATTACAAGCATTTCATAAGTGTTAAAGGCTTTTATTGACAATACAATAAGTTTATGCAAAGAGTCAATATTTGCAGTGTTCACCCTTTCTTTTTGAAGACCTCTGCAATTCCCCCTGGCATGCTGTCAATCAACTTCTGGGCCACATACTGCTTGATGACCGCCCATTTTTGCTTAATCAATGCTTGAAGTTTTTCAGAATTTGTGGGTTTTTGTTTGTCCACCCGCCTCAGGAGGATTGACCACAAGTTCTCAATGGGATTAAGGTCTGGGGAGTTTCCTGGCCATGGACCCAAAATGTCGATGTTTTGATCCCCGAGCCACTTAGTTATCACCTTTGCCTTATGGCAAGGTGCTGGAAAAATCATTGTTCATACCAAACCATTCTTGGATGGTTGGGATAAGTTACGCTTGGAGGATGTTTTGGTACCATTTGTTATTCATGGCTGTGTTCCTTGGCAAAATTGTGAGTAAGTCTAATTGTTAGGTCAATTATTAGGTTGCCAATTCAAATGGTGGACAGTATGATTAGGTTGACTAGTCAAATGTGGACAGTATTATTATAGGGCTTGGGATATGGTTAAGGATAGGTCTAGGGACAGATCTAGGGATAGGGATAAGGATAGGGACAGGTCTAGGGATAGGGCTCGAGACAGGTCTAGAGATAGGGACAGAGTTAGGGACAGGTTTAGAGATAGGGAGAGGGTTAGAGTTAGGGATAATACTGTCTACATTTGAATTGTCAACCTAATAAATACTGTCTACTTTCAATTGATGTCCCAATAATACTGTCAATGTCATTATATTGTCGACTTTATAACTTTGTCTAGTCTGCTGCCCACCAATGATATTATTTCAATCCAACATTAGGGTGGGTGGGAGAGCCCAAGGACAATTGCATCTTGCACCACTTTTCTTTTCTGCCACTGCTGTGTGGCAATGTTTCATAAATGTGCTCTAAACTGCCGTGTGCTTATGCCATTGCGCTGTCGCTTAGTAGCCAGCCTGCTCGCTTCAGTCTTAAACTGGGTGAAAATAATATTGTGACCTGTGATGTGGTCAAAAATGACTGTAGATGACTGGATATTAATGTTATTGTGGTTAATAATAATGTAGGAAGAAAACAAGAGCAATATTATGTGATTTTAGCATATTTTAGCAATCTTTGCAAAAAAATACAGCTCCAAAACACGTGAGGGCGATTTTGCCAAAACCAAAACATGAAGTTAATACAGATCCAAAAACAAAACACGGGTTGCAGTGAACATACCTAATTTTTAGGCATGACAGGGTATTGCAGACAATTAATATAAATTTCGGATTTGCATCTATTGTAAAATCTTTGCAAACTTTCACATGTAACAACACACCAGAGTTCGCTCATTCTCAGACTGTTCTATAAAACATGATCTTTCATCTGCTCCAGTATTAGCATGTCATGCACCCAAATTTTTATTCGGTTTTCTCCTGAATGATCCTAGTTTGCATTAGTGTTTCTTATGCAACAACATGGTAATAAAGATATAAAGAGGAAAAGGACAATTTCCACGCTATTGGTTCTCAGTCACTCAAACTATAGAGACAACTATGTCACTGATTATCTAGATAATATCACAATAACATAATCAATGTAAATAGTTCATAACTTCAGGACTTTCAATCCCCACAGTAGGACGTGAACTTACAATTCGTATACACCCGCGTTCATGTAGCAGGTACTTGTAACGAAGGTTCTGATTCTATTCGCCCTCGTTCCACATGTGGTAGTCATCAGATTGTGATAAGCAGGATAGTTGTTTCAATAGCCTCTCACAAATCACGATTATGCAGCGGACAATGTTCATAAAGAAAAAACAAGATATCTAGTGTAATACGTTTAAACATTTATTTAAAACATCCAAATACAGCAGGAGATTCGGTTACCCGTACCGGATAATTGAGAGAAAATTGCATGGAAAGATTGTAAAGTTCCGGAACTTCAAACCACTCGAATATCCCGTCAATGATGTACAATCACAAGGAAAGGTTCCCGATCTGTCTGCTGTCCACTTCACCAACGCGTTTCGACTGTAATGAGTCTTTTTCAAGGTGTCCAGTGGATGTAAAGCTCAGAGTATATATGCATATCATAAATCAGTCACATGACTCGTGACAAACATTTTCAATACTATCCTGGATACATTCTTGCAAATAACACATATTATGATACCGGAGAGCAAACTTTCACATGTAACAACACACCAGAGCTCGCTCATTCTCAGACTGTTCTATAAAACAAGATCTTTCATCTGCTCCAGTATTAGCATGTCATGCACCCACATTTTTATTTGGTTTTCTCATGAATGATCCTAGTTTGCATTAGTGTTTCTTATGCAACAACATGGTAATAAACACAGGCCACTGGCTTATTACAGTTTACTTTTTTTATTCTATAGCATCTTATTCACTTATGGGTCTCAGAGCTGTAGCAGCGGACGATATAGGAATTAAATTGTTAATGTTGTCTTTCCTCTTCCACATGCAGTAGAAGTAGTTTAGCTTCAGATCAAAGCATAATATCTGTCTAAAGCTAGGCTCACCAGGTATGAAATTCCAAGGCTTTTATTAGATGTTCTGTGTGTATCTCTGTTACTCCTACCTAATTAAAGTGAACCCCATGATAATTTGCCTATCACTGCCCAGGTGCCTATGTAGACATTCATATTCTTTTACACAATCCAGATTTTATTTTTTATGTAGGCAGGTCTTGAATTGATAAAAAGAGGTTGTTTTCAAGATAGGCAATGTTTTCTGAGCTCATTAAAAGTAATTGCTTGCCTGCAGTATACTGCAGGGACTTATTTAGAGTTGGACCTACATATGTTTTTTTGTGTAAGATGCAAATTTCTGAACTTCCCATGCTCTCCAAAATTGTGTGCGCATACATCCATATATTGTTATTTGTGTATTGTTTACTTGGTTTCACAAATGCCTTGAGAGGAGGAATGCGGGTGGGCAAACTTAGGCCAAGTACAGAAAGGGCATGTTTACGTAATTACAACACAATTATATGTGGGCACATTTGCAGATATGCCTTTTGGGAGGCTTGCCTATTGTGAGCGCTAGAGGACTGGTGCAACAATATGCAATGATTATAATCAGCAGCGTAACCTAGCTGCTTATGTTTGGCTGATTGTCACTCACTGGACCTTTGGTTCCTCTAGGTCAAGATCCAGTTCACTCACTGCTCTGCCAGTGCCCGTGCAGCGCCCCGGCCGTCCACCATCTTAGCTATGCTTCTGCGCATGTGCAGAACGGAGGACTGTTTAAAACCTTTTCTCTCTACTCATTGGTTGACTAATTGCCTCTCCCTATTTGAGGCACCTTCGACTTACTTCCCTTGCCTGTTCTTGGTCCTCACTGTGCAGAGGTAACCAAGGGGTTCTCATCTCCAGGATCATGTTACCTGTCAGCCGCAGTACGTCTCCACGTCACCTGCTATCGTACCTGCCATCTGGATAACCTTGTCTCCACATCAGTGGTAATACTTGCCAGCCGCAGTACGTCTCCACGTTAACTGCTATCGCACCGGCCGTCTGAATAACCTTATCTCCACATCAGTGGTAATATCTACCAGCCACAATACGTCTCCAACGTTACCTGCTACCGCACCTGTCGTCTGATGATCTCATCTCCACACCAGTGATAACACTTGTCAGCCGCAGTACATCTCCATGCTACCAGCTACCGTATCTGCCGTCTGGAAAACCTTATCTCCACATCAGTGGTAATATCTACCAGCCACAATACGTCTCCAACGTTACCTGCTACCGCACCTGTCGTCTGATGATCTCATCTCCATGCCAGTGGTAATACCTGTCAGCTGCAGTACATCTCCAGCGTTACTTGCTACCGCATCTGTCGTCTGATATCTCGTCTCCACGCCAGTGGTAATACCTGTTAGCTGCAGTACATCTCCAGCGTTACTTGCTACCACATCTGTCGTCTGATATCTCGTCTCCACGCTAGTGGTAATACCTGTTAGCTGCAGTGCATCTCCAAACTACCTACTTCTGGACCTGCCGTCTGGATAACCTTATCTCCATATCTGGGATTTACTTACCAGCCGTAGTACACCTCCAGTGTTACCTGCTACCACACCTGTCGTCTGTTAATTATCACCTCCACGTCAGTGGTAATACCTGCCATCCACAGAGCATCCTCGTTATTGTTCTCATCATCTGCTGACAGCAGAACAGTCTCACTTCTCTGGTGACATTACCTATAGCTTCAGAGCTTCTCCTACAACCTAGTCTGCACTAGCATCTGTCCACCTTCCTGCATAGCTGTAGTCCTGCCATGCTCTCCCGAGGGCCGCGACCTGCACAGTTGAAGCCGCTAAATCCATACTCCCTTGCGGGAGTTCCTGGAGGAGACCAGTCGCTGTGTTAGACTCCGCGCCTCTGGTGGGTAAAGTCAACTACTGGCAGATCCTGGGTCGGGACTCCTAGTGACCGTGACACTGATTGTGTATTGACCTCTGTAGCTGATAGTACTTAAATCATAGGCAGCTATATTATATGAAGTCACTGTCACATCTTTTCACATAACTTAATTATCATTTCCATTTGGACTATTGCACAAAAGAAAATTCTCATTGTTATTATAAATGGGAAAGCAACATGTATGTATTTAATTTTTTTAATTTTATTTATATTCTGTATTTGTGTTTGTATGTAATATCCCTGTTACGCTGATGAGTATGGGATTTACCACTGATAGAAGGATTGGACTAAACCCTCTTGAGATTTTAATAGGAAAACCTGTAAGACCTTCTTGAGCTCACTGTGGTAGACAATAATAGTCACCTTAACTATCTCCACCTAAGTGGTAGTAATTAAACCCTGCATGAGGAAAATTTCTGAGTGCAATGTAATTTATAATATGTGTACCTGTGGATTTCTTTGCCAGGTCATGTGTGTATTAAAAGCTCAAAGGGAAAGAAATTGCAAGGAAAGAGTGGATGCATACTCTGTTATCGTGAAAGGTAGCTATAAAATGATACGTAGACAGAGAGCAAAGGAGGTTCTTTCAATGTTTTATTCTTCAATGATACAGCTGCAGATTTGAATGTTTTTTCTATTCCAGGAATATAATATATTATTATAAATATATATTATATAATATATTATTATAAATATATATTATATCCCCCATAATTATATAGTTATAATTATGGGAGATTTTAATCATCTGAACATTGATTGGAGCACTGAGACTTGAGGTACAGCCATGGGCAACAGGTTTGGAGCATGCTAAAAGACCATTACATGTCCCAAATTCTAGAGGAACCAACTAGAAACCGGAATATACTGAACCTAGTAATAACAAATAATCTAGATTTAATCAAATATTCAAGTAAGGGAGCATTTGGGAAACAGTGATCATAATATTATATAATATTAGCAGCACGGTGGCTATCGGGTTAGCACTTCTTCCTTACAGCACTGGGGTCATGAGTTCAATTCCCGATCATGGCCTTATCTGTGAGGAGTTTGTATGTTCTCCCCGTGTTCGAGTGGGTTTCCTCCGGGTGCTCCACTTTCCTCCCACACTCCAAAAACATACTGGTTGGTTAATTGGCTGTTTACAAATTGACCATAGTCTGTCTGTCTGTCTGTCTGTGTATGTGTGTTAGGGAATTTAGACTGTAAGCCCAAATGGGGCAGGGACTGATGTGAGTGAGTTCTCTGTACAGCGCTACGGAATTAGTGCCGCTATATAAATAAATGGTAATAATAAAGATTATTAGTGGGAATCAGCATGGATTTGTGAGGGATAGGTTATGTCAAACTAATCTAATTACAGTAGATATGGTCTACTTAGAGTTTGCAAAGGCCTTTGTTACAGTGCCACACAAGAGGTTGGTTTACAAACTAAGGGAACTGTGTCTAGGAAACAATATTTGTACTTGGGTCGAAAACTGGTTGGAGAATAGGGAACAGAGAGATGTGGTAAATGAAACATTTTCCAGTTGGTCAAAAGTTTTACGTGGAGTACCTTAAGGTTCCGGGCCAATCCATGTTAATATATTTATTAATGGCCTTGGTGATGGTTTAGAGAGCAAAGTTTCCATTTTTGAAGATGACACCAAACTTTGCAAAACAATAAAATCAGAGCAAGATGTAGTTTCTCTGCAGAATAAACTAGAGGATTGGGCGGCCAAATGGAAGATGTTTTTTAACATAGATAAATGTAAGGTTATGCCTTTAGGGATCAAAAACAAGCACACAATTCATAAATTAAATGGGATTAATTTAGAGGAATCTATAATGGAAAATGATATGGGATTGCTGGTAGACAGTAGACAATAGTGCTCAATGTAAAGCAGCAGCAAGGGCCAATGAAGTATTGGCATGCATACAAAGGGGAACGGACGTCTGATCCCCCCGCTGCGCTTCCGGGTCTCTCTGCTCAGTGTCGGGCGCATGCGCCCTGCCTTCAGTCCCGTTGCTAGGCTTGTTCCCCCGATGTTCGCCGCCTCCTGCGCTCACCAATCAGCGGCTTCTCTCCATTATTTAAACCTGGCTCTGGCGCCATTATTGTGCCAGAGAAACAGGTTTCCTAGTCTGTGTTCCTGGTTCCCTGCTCCAGTTCTGCTATGTGCTTCTACTGTTCCTGCTTCCCGTTGTGACGCGGCTTGGCGACTATCCTGATACCTGCGTGACCCATATTGTACTACGACCTCGGCTTGGCGACTATCCTGATATCTGTGTGACCCATATTGTACTGATACCTCGGCTTGGCGACTACTCTTTCGGATTTCCCTTGGTACCGTATATTCCTGTTTGGCATGACCCGGACCGGCTGACTCTTCTACACTACACTGGCAACTGGCTAGTAGGACCACGACCTGCGTACCCTGTGCAGCGAAGCCCAAACCTCCTTGCGGGGCTCCCTGGTGAACACCAGGGGTACGTTAGACTCCGCACCTACCAGTTCAGTAGTGCTAATTCCGGTTAGTGTTCCGCTCCATTATATTCCTCAGAAGGCCCACGGCCTGACAATTACTATGTACAAATTAAGGGTCAATAGAGAGAACCTTCATGGGAACTTATTATGCTAGGGGCTATACACAGGACACCCTCACCCCCTAAGTTAGAGGGGAGAAACTTTCACAAACAGCAAAGGAAGGGGTTCTTTACAGTAAGGGCAGTCAAAATATGGAATTCACTGCCATGGAAGGTTGTGATGGCAGATTCAATTGATATGTTTAAGAAAGGGTTAGATAAAGTTTTAGCGAAAAAAGGATACCAGGGTTATGACTGTTCATTTAAATGAAGAATAGTAGTGGATCTAGGGTGAAATAGGACTGCAATAATGGGTTTAACCAATTAAATCAGATTGGCGGTTGCTTCATCTGGATCAATTTCTAATATAAGAGAGGGATTGCAGGAGATCCAAATTAGGTTGAGCTTGATGGACTGGTGTTTTTTCAACCTCATCAACTATTTCACTGTGTTACTATGAACACATGATTTTTCATCAGTTTAGAAGTGTTTGCATTGGAAACCAAATATAGATTTAGTACTCATTAGTAGGTTGTGTTGAACTTATATTCCAGATAATTCCTAGGTAGTATTTAATAATTTAAACAAAATAAGAAAGGAAGTATTACTTACATCAAAAGTTGTGGCAAAATTTTTTTGTGATATTCTTATTTTTGTTTGTTTTATTCTACTTATTTATATGCTTATTGCATTTGTTAGATGTTGTATCTCTCACAAGTAACTAAAGATGCCGTTCCTCTTAATTTACTTCAACAGAAACAAGTGATGAGTTTACTTTCTAACATTTAAAAAATAGAAAATCTTTTTTGTAACATAGTTAATTTAGGGAATATTAACATATAAGAGAGCCTAAAAGAGGGTCATATGGGTTATGATAAAGTATAGACCTCTATGCCATGTTTCTAGACATAAAATGGTTTAGAAAGAAATAAGAAATAAGAATGAATGTTGCATGTTCTAAGAATGAAGGATGCTGATCTTGTTATGACATATTTGTAATGTGTTCTTATTAGATGTAAATGAAGAGTGATTTTGATGCTTATTTTTCTATAATTGTGCTGACACTGATGGTAATCTAATATGCTGATATTTACTTGATTTTTTAAATTCTTTAGTTATTACGAAATAATTAATATTTTAGAACTTTATTTGTATCTAAAGACTTGATTTAATTTTTTGTAACCTTCAAGAACTATTTAACTTTCTGAGAAACTGCATAATCATAATGACATTGTGTTATTTTTCCAATCATTATCTTGTTTACTATATTCTGAACGCTATATAAACTATCTGATAAGGACAATGACACCTCCAACAGTCCATTGAATATGTTGTCAGTTATGCAATCTTTCCCTGCAATTGCTGTAATGAAATAAACATGCCTCTAATTATTTACTACGTATGTGCCTTGGAGTCCAGTCTTGATTTTGCCACAAGAGAAAACTTGGAGCAACAGGAGCCATATATGTGCAGTTTAAACATGTTTCAAATTCTGTTAGTAGCATGAGAAATATTTATGAATATTATATGATTTTTTTCATATTTGATCTACTTGTATTTTGAGTGTTTTAGCTTTTTTGGCCTTTAGACTTTTTATACCAAATATAATTCTATTTCTTTCGTACAATTATTAATTGTTTAATAGAACAATCACAGTTTGCCAGCACTAGGGGTCAGAAGTGACACATAGTTAGCACCAAAATGGCACCACTGTCAGTAGTTTCATTATACCAGTTACATGAAATTTACTTATAATACAAAAATATACAACATGGTCAACTCTATATAACTATAGTTTTTAAAATTGTAGATGACTATTGGTAATTCTTTTAACTCTATTTTCACAAGTCAGACAAATTAAAATATGTTTTCAAGTGACACTGTCAGATTAAAGTGTTACAGGTAGGACACATGAAGTGGGTCTTATATTGGCTACCAAAGGGCCAATCCTGCTGCCCGACATGATTGCCAAGCAATAGGATCATATCCAAGTGTCCATATAAGTGGCCAAAATGAACGAGATTCGTCTGTTTTGCCCCACAGATGCCTTGGTTGGATCACTCTATTCTATTCTGCAGAGTGGGTGTTGTGTAGAGTTGGACACAAGTCCAATTGCATATTGTAATATTCGGACTTCACTACTGCGCATACGCACAAAAAATACTTACGCTTGATTCTGTATAAGAGTCAGTCGCATCTTGCACAGAGGAGTTCTTACGCTTATAGAGGAAGATCAAGGGAGGCAAAGGGCATGCAAGCTTTGGTCAAGCGCAGTAAGTATGTGTTCAAGTAAATGCAACCGATGTAGTCCAGGAGGCAGACGCAGCTATGCCTATCAGGAAACATATATGTTGCAGGTGTGGTACCCATGGTGTAAGATATTACTTGATAATGATGATGATCAGCTGAGAAGCATCCTACTCGGCATACTATATAGAAGGTGGTTTTTTTTCGGACACAAGTTATGTTTATGTTTCAGAAAATTGCATCCATAAGGCCCAGTATGCTGACCTTTCCCCTGCTCTTTGTGTGTGGCTGTATGACACAAGCTGATTGGACAAACAATGGCTCTGGCAACCCTGTCCAGCACAGTTTGCTTGACATACCTAGAGAATCATACACTTTATGCACCGTCACGTCTGATTAATTCCCAGTTCTAATAATTGGGTAGGAGATTTCATGTGTAAAATTTACATTTCAACTAAAGTGTCCCAATATAGCATGTGTATATCATATGTTTATATTTAGCAACCTTATTTACCTGGAGTTCTGAAATAAGTGTTTTGATATTTAAGATTTTAGTTATAAGTAAAGTAAAAAAAAAAGAATATGCAATTAACTACTCTGCTTAGCCTTCACTACTAGAGACCTCTGATCTGATACATGGTCATAAACAAAATGGGATTCCCTGCCCTGTCTGCAGTTTCATTAACTGGTGTTGTTTTGAGCTTTTCTTGATTAAACACATGTGCTTCACTTTTTTATATAGTGATGGATAATCACGTAGTGGCTTTTTTAAAAATGTGAGGAATTTAGATATAATTTGCCAGAGGAAATTACTTTCAAATGAATTCATGGCACCATGGATTATGATTTTTTTCTTTAAACAAAGAATGGATTTAAACAATGTAGCTCCCATTGTAAGTTCAACATTCTGTGTCAAACCATGGGATTTTATTAACCTATTCCATGCAGTTCAAAACTGACAAGCTCAAACAGGAAGTTATTGTGGAAACAGCAATAAAAATTATAATAGACAAATGATTAGCAGATCAAAATGCAGACTAAAACCAAGTAATATATATGGTTCATTCCATGTAGTATTTGTCACCTGGTTGGTTCTTTAATAATATCCAGCTTATGGATTCTCAAAAATTTCCTAAAATATTTTTATTAATAATGTATAGATCACTATGGAACTCATTAACAAAGTGCACCTGATGCACCTGAAACACTTTGGTTTTGCACCAATGCACCTCAATGATCTGTCAGCATATACCAAGATACAAGCATCCTCTCTGTACTCAGGAGCAGTTTCCTCAAGTTAGAAGTGTACCTCGGTGAACAGAGAGGTGGAAAAATCGTTAAGAGTTGCACTGTGCAAAAGTTAATTGCCACATCAAAATCTATCTTCTTTGCTTATTACGTGTCACTTTTGTGTGTGTAAAGCTTTTAATGAAAGATCAAAGAGCCCCCCTCAATGCCAAATCCACAAACAGCAGTAGACAGCCTGGATTGTTTGACGCTATAATAGGGAGACAAACAAATATGTATGAAAGGAGGAGTATCTCTCAAGACTCTCCTCCATTACCATCCTCTCCATCACTATTGGTAATACCATCATTTCCTTTTTTTAGGATGCCTGGATGTTATCCTTGACTCCTCCCTCTTTCACTCACTACATCCAATCCCTCACCCACTCCTGCCACTTCTATCTCTGCAACATCGCCCGTATCAGGCCATTCCTCTCCATTCATGCCACCAAAGCTTTCATCCTTTCTCTGATCATCTCCCATCTTGATTACTGTAACCAACTTCTTACTGCCCTCCCAAGCTCCCTTTTCGCTCCTCTTCAGTCCATACTCCATGCTGCAGCCTGACTAATCTTATTCTTATCTCCAAATTCCCTTTTATAACATATAAATAAATGATCTTCACAGCGGATGAAATCAAAATTAATATGGTGAACCTATCCTGGTATGTCATTAGATGTATTTTATAGTGATTTAAACAATAAGTTCTAGGTACAGATGACAATCTCGGGATAGCAATATGTAGATATCTATAGATAATCAACAACATACATATTCTAAATGTACCTTACATATTATGTATACTTTATATATTCTCTTTATCTAGATGTTTATAAGTTTGGACTCTCTCCCCAAAAAATTTGAATAATTAATTATCAAAAAACAGTCTTTTATATATTTGTTCCTGTGACCTTATAGTAAACACATTAAAAAATCTTAATTGATAGGTTGAAAAATGTGTCAATCAAATTATATCGAGTACATTGGTGGATATTAGTTTAAATACTCAACCCGAATTACATACGGGTTGCCTCCTAGTAGAAGCTAATAGCGAAACGTACGTCAGGTGTATGTGTAGTTTTTAGAAGGAGTCTGTGTATCAGGAAGTTCTAAGTATAGCTGGCTATTACAGCCCTTTTTGATCAATAATATGAATTCTGTTTAAGAGGATTAGCTCTTTCTACACAGCATTAATCCTAGATTATCACAGATATAAGTAATTAACATAATATAACAATAGTATCTGATAAACTCAGTCTTTGTCTTTGTGAATGTTTCCAGTAATTAGACCAGAGCTGCAGTTCACCAGCACAGCCCTTTTACAGGAGCTGAACCTCAGATTAGATTATCACAAATGCAGCTTTTTGTTATGATACTAATATATTAGATACAAACATCATTCTGTTTTTAACAACAATATTGAAACTGCTATTTATCTGTTGGGCGAATGTCACATGTATATGCTCAATATACTTTAACTATGAAATGATGTGAAAAGAACATTAGCAATTTACATGGCATTAACCTTAGCTTGCCACAGATGCAATTAATTGATACAATATAACAACAGAAGTTAAAAAATACCTTTTCTTTGTATGTTAATGCTCTTAGTAATCATACTTGAGCTATGCACATCAACACAGCCCTCTCATGTGAGCAGAATCCTAGATTGTTATAACTGTAGCTATTTGAAATAATAGAACACAATTTTATTTTGTTCTCAATAATAATACTAAAGCTGCTATTTATAGAACCAAGCAGTTCTCTGGGGTGAATGCTAAATGTATATGCTCAATACTCTTCAATCATAGCCCCTCAATGAAATAATGTGAATATACACAAAGTAATTTGAGACCTATTTTTTTTTCTTAAGCATCTGTTTTGCCATAGCTGGTCAGTGAATAATAACCCTATATAACACAGTTTGCAAAGGGTGACCAGCTAGCCGGAACATTATATGCGGCCACTTTTCAAGTGAGAATAAAAGGAATATTTAGTATATGTGGGGTGATAATTACTAAACCTAGATTACACCTGAAAATATACAGATACAGATATAAATATATACTTTTTTCTACTGTTCATTGAGGATCTGTGAAACTGATACATTTACCTTGATCGCGATCGTGTCCCCGGACATGTGTATGCGCGGTCACGCATAAATTTCTCTCTGCTCACTATGAGAAACATCATTATAAGCTAACATACTTACCATCCACACGATCTTCGTATAATTTCTTACAAATAAAAAATAATAATAATAACAAATAAGCTGATTTCAGAAATAAACTGGAATCACAAATACTCTGTTGATCTTTACATTATTGAACAGATATTTACCATCATTTAAGGACATAGAAACAGAACTTACATTCAGGATCTTCATCTGTATTAATTATATACATCATTAGATATTTGTGTTATTAACACAATATAAAGATTTATTCATTTAGATGACCTGTGCAGTTTTTGATCATGTTCGATGGTTAATTAGGGATTCTCACTGTGATTATCGTGGATAGGGAGATGCATAAATATAGGTGATTCTACCACCACTACACTCTCATGTGTACTCCCATCTCATTTACCTTTCCCAGACTCCAACATTTTAATATTTCACTTTTTAATTATTAAATTCATTTTCAATGCATATCAATAAAAAAAAAATGGTTTTATGAGTTATGTTTATGTATTATCCATCTTCAACAATCCCCTCAATGATATGGAATAATTTCCCAGTGTTGGACTAAATATTTGCATCTTTAGTGTGCCTTCATTGGAAGTAGTACTGCTTTTCTTTCTTTTTTATTCTATTGTAATCTTATTCTGCATCTGCCTCCCCTCTCTGTCAAGCACTGCACTATCTCCCACTCTGCTAAAGAATCCTCTTCAAACTCCTCTCCCTCACCTACAAAGCCTTCTCTTACTCCACTGCTCCTTACATCTCCAACCTAATCTCAATTCATACACCTTATCGTCCACTACGGACGTGTAACGACCGCCGCCTCACCTCACATCTGATTACCACTTTGTACTCTTGCTTTCAAGATTTCCCTTGTGCTTTCCCCCTTCTCTGGAACTCTGAATCTCCTTCGTTCTATCAGACTATCCCAGCCTAGAAAATTTTCAAGAGATCCCTCAAAACCCACCTGTTCAGGAATGCCTACCCTTCCTGATCACAATTTTTCATAAGTGAATGCAGATTCAGATGTGTCATTGTGTATCAATCATTTAATAACCAAATAAGTACTATCTCACCACAGTTTAGCAGTAGATTCCTGCAGACAAGTTCAGCAATTCTGGTAGCTATCCTTTGTTGTTACCCAGCAGCATTGGCGGCAGCAACAAATTCTACAACCGCAAATTACAGTCACGACTAGATCCTTTAGTTGTCCTTGAATGACACAGACCTGTCTCGCCACAGCTGTATTTTATATTTGGTTGTTTTAATACTTGTTTATAAAGATCATTCTTTAATAAGTAACATTTTTTTATGGTTGTTTTGATTTTCTATTATACTGCTCACAAGTATTATTTTTATGATAAATACATTTATCTTGATTTTTAAGCAGATAATGTGTGATTTTATGCTAAGCTGGTAAAAATAGCGCTGTCCTTAGTGACATTTTTTTATTGAATATACCGCTGTTTGCAGCCAGCTAATATATTTACATTTTTTGTGGGTAGTTAGTGAAGGGCTAGTAAAGGAGTCAGTAGAGGATAATAACACATTAACAGACCCCTCTGAATCAAACTTTAAGAGACCCTAGAAATAATTACCAACACCAGCAGAGGGGTACTCAGGCATGTAAAACAGCATACCAGTGATAACATTGAATTTTAAATATCAGTGGTTTGACAAAGGAAATACTTAACGCTTTGTGATTACTACCTAGTATGGAAGCTCTTTTCATTCCTCATCAATCTGTCAGGCATTGGCATAAAAACACACAATTTATGCCGTTAGATTATATGCAGCTGTTTATCTCAGATGAGCTTGTATGTTTAATTGTAAAGCAATCAACTCCTTAGGCTTAGCAGTTAATAGCTGAGGATCACATATCCAGTTATGCAAAGCCCCTGTTTTGGAGGCCCAGGTTTTGGGACTTACCTTTAATATCAGTTTTACAAAACACAAAATTGAGGGCTTACTGGTCTACCATTTACCACATGCTCATTTTGTTCCCACAGGGGGGAGGCCCATGCTAAGGCTTGCCCGAACAGCAGAGAAATGATGAAAGAAACTTTTCGCTTCAAAGAGAAACATCAGACACTGATTCAAGAAGACTCTGCACTTCTTGGGATCTCCATCAAACTTCTCCGGAGGAGGTAGAAGCAGAGAAGCGGTAGTAAATATGGCATGTGAAGAAGTAGGTGGAGTGGTTCCAAAGAAGGTTACAGGTTCCACCTGAGAGGCCACCATGGAGGCCTGGAGGGACTCAAGTCTGGCAGTGAACCCTTGGATGCATTGGAGCAACTGAGCCTGTTCAGATTCTTGCTTCTCAACCCTATAGGCAAGGTGCAGTAGTAAGCCAGGGAACACGTCTTGTTGCCATAGCAATGGCCGCGAATGCACCCTGTGCCCGGCGGACAGCAGCATCCCTTTGCCTAGCAACGGGACGCGCCAAAAGAAGTGAACGGTGTCCATCCCCAGGCAAAGGAGGAGAAGCGGGGACAGCGCCTGACATAAATACACAGGCACTGCTGTTAGGTGCATGCAGCTCCCTCTTTTCAAGCAAAACTGGGTGAAGCTGGACAAAATTGGAACTGCCCCACCAAAATAAGGACATTTGGAAGACTGGCCTGCTCTCTGTTACCTTTCAGCTTTTACTACTTGCTTTTGCTCATCTCTTAAACTTAGTTGCTGCTTGATTGGATCTTGAAATGTTGGTGCCCTATTTGGAAAAAAAATAGGTACATGAAATATGGAAAATAGCAATCAGTGAACACCCTATGCCTCCATTCTCTCAACCTGCCCCAACATTAATCAATAGCACGCATGCTAAATAATTAGGTCTTCCTCCATGCAACTCACTCTGATATTACAGTAATACCATTTACATTTAAAAAATGTTCTGAGGTGGCAGTGTTAACCAATGTTTCCCAATGTATGTGTATGCAAAGTTTATGAACTTTATTTCACATATAGGTTTATTACATAACACAATTTTCCTGCATCATTTTGACAAACTTCACATTAGTACTCGGTGTTGTTTAGGGACCCTGCTCCTGAAACCATTTATTTTTCAGGGGTTTTCTTTCTGCTTACCTCCATTTCCTTCCTCCCATCATGACAATGCCCCCTTTAACATGCAGCACTGACTTTACTAACATAATCACACAAGTGGGTAGATCACTGCCTCACCCACAACCAACACACACTCATCTCCTGAAATACTTTGTGTTGGAGTGAACATTCTGATGATCTGACTGGTTGAAGGTTATTCTATCGGGTCAGGTACAAAAGATGATGACCAGAATGCTGACAAGAGTTATAGCGACATTAAAATGCTGATCGTTACTTAATGATCCCATACACCACAGAGATTAACTGCAACACTTAACTGTGAGAGAAGCAGAAAATGACTTGAAAATGAACAAATTAAATATTCCTCAGCAGTTTGTATACATGGGAAAATAGTGGTAATTTTTTCACAGTAATTTACTTGCACTTGAAAGGCTGTGCTAGCTATTTAGCTAAATTATTTTCCTCCTTAGTTTGTGTATTTGAAAAACTTCCCTCTGTTCATTTTGAAGAATAAACCTATCATAGTCCAAGATAGTGTTAAGAAACACTGGCTTAGACTCCAGTCCTCACATTCCCCCCCCCCCCCCTCCCAACAGCTCATGTTTTAAGGATTTCTGTCTGTGGAAACAGGTGGCATAATTACTGACCCAGCCAAGTAGACAAAGTTACCTGTTCATGATTAATAAAATCCTGAAAACATGAGCTGTTTGGGGTGTGTGAGGAATTTAGTTAAGAAACACTGGTCTAAAGATTTACAATTTTGGTAACAAATTAGATGGCCCTGTGTAAACTTTCAGGGTTGTTCATAAAAAAAGGAGCATCTTGGATATCTTAAAGCTGTAGATTGAATACAAACGAAGTACTTTCTTAATTGAACATGCATGTGTTTTAGGATTTTGAGGGAGTATTTCAGAAGTATGTTTTTGCTACTTTCATTTGTACTGTATATATGTATGCCAAGCTTAAATGCAAAAATGTGTTTTGCTACCAAAATAAATGATAAACCATTCTTGTGGTTATGGGTGTTTTAATGTGTATGTGGGTGTATGTATACCTGACATAAGCCTGATGTAAATCTGTCTTATGTGTTACAGGTGAACAGCTAGGTGCAACATGAGATGCCTATGATTTGTCATATGGATGTTTTTCAGAAAAAAATGTGCCCAACATACATCCATCTCAACATGAGGGCTTATGTGTCAGCCATGATGGAAATAACATGTTACCATTAACCCGCTGGATAAAACAGATCTAATAAAGTTCTGCAAGTGAAGTTATGGGGATGCATTGGTTAGCTACCCAGCATAAAAGGAGAAAAACAAAGTAGAGAGTGACAATGTTAGGAATATATTTGCAAGTAGAATGAGATGGTCTTGCGATAAAATGTTTTTTGAAACTCTGCAGCAGACACACTAATGTGATTGATAAATATTCCCTGTACAGTGCTGAAAATTTGTTGTAGGTATAAAAAAGTATGAGAGAGGCCCATTAAGCCGAAGGAGTTTAAAAGCATGTGTTGTGAAGCTGACAAGGTTACTTACCACTAGGGGTTTAAGTCTGTGTTGGAGTCAGCCAATTGGGAAGAGGTGGGAGTGTCCTGGAAAGAATATATCAAGCAGTTGCAGAAGGAGAGAGCTCCCTGTTTCCTGGATCCGGATACCTACCCACCCGCCCTGTTTTAAAGTTATATTTAGTTGCAAGATTTCCTCATCACGAGGAGCGAGGTTTTAACAGTGGGAGAGCATGGCAGTCAGATGGTTGTTAAACAAACGGTACTTAAGTGTTGGCAATGTAGCCTTGGTTCCCTCGACATTATCAGACTCGTTGATGCTCTAGTAAGGAGTATCAGGTTTTGCCTAGAAAGGGCTTAACCAGTTTGAGTCCAGAGGGTATTGAGTTAATTTATAGTTTATGGTACCGACCAATAAATAAGATTTTAACCTGGGTTGGTGGAAAGGAGACAATCTTCCACCCTATTGGTTTATGCTGGTTTTAGCTGGCTGCCCTGCTCTTCGCCACCTATATAAAGAAAAAGGTCCAAATTGTTGATAGAAACTTTTGATAGTTTTTTGATAGAAATTAAATAAAATAAAATAAAATAAAAATAAATAAAATAATTTAAAATAAATAAATAAATAATAATAATAAAATAAAAGGACCTTTTTATTCCAAACTTAAGTTGGTGTCCGTGTCTTTATTTTATGGTTGGTAAGTGTTGGGCAAGTTTAGCCAGAAAGGGGAGTTACATAAGAAGGGAAATCAACACTATGCATTTTAAATGTTGATGATGAGGGAACAACAACAGTGGTAGTACTGGCAAAATGATATGCAGGATAATATGGAGATACACAGTGAAGCAGAAAATCTCAGGCAGTAGACAGTCACTGGTAATGCTTAAATGTCTCTGTCACTGATTCTCAATAGCAGTCACTGGTATTAATGATGTTCACTTGAGGAGGTATGCAGGCTAGCTGATGGTAACACTGTCCAAAAAGCACAAACAGTTGAACACTCAGAAAAAACTGTGGCATTACTGATACAGGCCTGGAACCCCTAAGTATGGATAGGAGATATGCTGAAATCAGAGAACGTACTCTAGTATGTCACTGTAGTGGAGCTACTTGTGAATAGCGTGCTGCAGATGGAGGAGGTATTCAAGAACCAAGCCGAGCAGTCTGTGTCAGAAATCACTTTAACCAGAAGCCAGAGTCAGATACCAATACCAGCAGAGGTGCAGAGCCAAGGATCAGGAGCCATACATCATTGTGCAGAGCCTGGGGTCAGAAGCCAGAAGTCACTATAATGCAGAGCCAGGGATCAGTAGCCAGGAACCACCTAGAGGCACATGACTAGGAACCTATCATGTAAACGATATAACCAGAAATATGTAACAGGAGAAACTCTCCAATAGGATTAGGGAGAGGGCACACCTGCAAAAGTCATTGACCAAGATGAACCAGAACACTGTGGTTCAGAACACAACATCTATATGATTGTAGCAAACTGGGAAAAGGACAAAACCAATCAAATCCAAATCATATGTAAATCCTAGTGCTATCCCCTCTTGAGGAGAAGGCCATGGAAATGCTGATCGGACCTAGATTTTAATCTGCCTGCATGGAGATCCCGAGCAGGAATCCATGAATTTTCTTCAGATCCATAGCCATTCCAATGGGCAAGGAACAGGATTTGTTTTTCCAACCTTCTTGGAGTCAAGAATTTTTTCTACCGTAAATTCAGGAGAACCATGCACTACCACAGGAAGTGGGATCTTATCTTGAAGATTCTGGACCTAATTGTAGGTTTCAGATGAAAACATTGTAATGAATTTGGAGTTATTAATTTTCTGGGCAGGGTTAATTGAACTTTACAAGTATAAATTATCTTAATAATCTTGTGTGGACCAATGAATTGGGTACTAATTTAGTAAACCTTTAGTGAATATGAATGTTGTTAGTGGACAGCCATACATAAAATTAAAGGGCCTGACTCACTAAGGACAGTAAGACTAAAAAAAAACAGTTTTTTCCTGGACAAACCATGTTACAATGCAAGGGATGCAATGCAAATTAGTTTATTATTTTGCAAATAAGTTAAATGCTGGCTGTTTTTAATGTAGCACACAAATATTTGTTAGCTTTAGACTAACATTTAAAGTTGGTCTAGGACCGTGATGGCTAACCTATGACACGCGTGTCACTCGTGACACGCCGAGGCAGTTTGACTGACACGCCAGGCGAGTCAGTCAAACTGCTTGTTTTAAACATGCCAAACATTTTTTTCTATACAGCACCGCCGCGGATGCTTCTTTGACAGCGCCGCGGCTGCTTTACAACTCCCCATCGGCGAAATGGAGCTGCTGCGCATGCACGGTCGCAGCAGCTCCTCCCTTGCATATCTCCCAACATGACTTCACTGGCTGGCTTCCCTGGGGCACGGTAGGGCTTATAATGGATATTTGTAATATTTAATCGTAAAATAGCCTCAGATACTCCATATTTGCCAACTCTCCTGGAAAATCCGGGAGACTCCCGAAATTCGGGTCAATCTCCCGGGCGAGCTGGCATTTCTCCCGGATCCCGGATATCGATTCTCGGTGAATCACGCCATTTTGGAGGGCGGGAGGGGGCGGGACGAGGCCAATCATGCCATTTTGGCCCCGCCCCCATGATGCAAATTACGGTTTCGCGGGGGGCAGGGCCAAAATGATGCGATTGGCCTCACCCCGCCCTGCCAACAAGATTCCGGGAGTTGGTAAGTATGAGATACTGGCCACAAGCAATCTCATGTAGTGTTTTTATTATAGGATTAAAAACGTAGAGGAATCCTCTACTTTTTTAATCCTATAATACTATATTCATATATAATCACACAGCTCTGCATACCCTGCAGGCTCACCAGAAATGGAGTCTTTGGTCTATTAATAAAAACACTACATTAGATTGCTTGTGGCCAGTATCTGGTTTTACCCTGTAGCCCAATAACAAATTATATATATATATATATATATATATATATATATATATACACTTTTTTTTTTCTTGAAATGACACGCGACCCGAGGAAGGCTACACTTTTTTACGATTTTCGACACACCAAGCTGAAAAGGTTAGCCATCGCTGGTCTAGGACATGCCCTTCCCTAACTATACATCTGTCCCCACATTTTAAATTTTAAATTTAGCTCCCCCTCCAATGCATCATGGTTTTGCCAAGATGCAAAGTTATTCAATTTGTTTTCTTTACTTTCCTTAATGAATCAGGCCCAAAGTGTCTATGATACTGATCAGAAAATTGCTTGGCTGAAACTGCGACTTGTGACAAAGCTTTGTAAACCTTGTTCCAAATGGAAATCAAAACAGATTTCAGAATTTTGGCAGTATCAAAAACATTAGAAGAGCAAACTTGAACAGGACCACATAAGCCAATTACTATTAAGACACCAAATATAAGGATATGTAGTTTACCTGTAATTGCAATCATTTCTTGTACCCATTTCCCTAGACATGAGAACCATTTTGATGGGTTCAACCACTCAAATCATCCTGCTACTTTTTCTCCTATTTCATACAGGGAAGAATAATTGTTCTTCCAGAATTCCCATTTTAACTGTAGGGTCTCGTCCATCTTTCGGTCAATTATTTCTTTAGGGTCATCTGTATTATTGCTGATGTAACTGCAACACTTAACACCAAATTGGGTAGCTACTGTCACACAGTATCCACCAGTAATAGATGTAAGATAATTTAGCACCAATCTATGCTGAACTAACTCCTTCTTATAAGCGTTTAGCTCCTTACCCGTATACCTAATGGTGTCATCATACATCTCGGTAATATTGTCAATTAATTTAGCCAGGTCTTGTATGTACTTAAAATTTAGAGTTCCCCAAGTGGTCTTGGTGGGGTCTAATGCGACCATCTCTCACAAATATACACATCATCTGGAAGGATATAAGGCACAGTACAATTGGTTATAATATTGCACAAAGTATTGACAAAACTCCCCCATGATTTGCATCTCCATTTGTTCTAGGCAAATTTCTGCATGTATGACATTCAAACAATAGCCCAAGGGAACTTTCCAATCAATACTCTTTTATGTTTGTTGTCATGATCTTGTCTATGATATCCTTGAATATTTCTGATTATCAGTATTTTAGCTAGTCTCCCATCAATACTGGTGTGGTGAGCCATTGTCTGATCATTCAGCTTCCCAGTTCTCAAGTTTCTTTGCATGTGAAAAATTCAAGCTCAGCAATGACCAATCTACCGAATATTGGTGAAGTTTCAAACTTGGGTACCTAATGGTATTTTATCTCCTTTCTATTGCTCTCCCTCCCCATAATTCAAGATCCTTAAAGATGTTTAGTGGAAACGGTACTAGTCCTACATTATTTTGTCCCTTAGGCATGTGAGAGCAAACCCAGCATTCAGTTTGGTTTAAGACCTTACCCACCAAAGAATCATAATCATCTAATGTATGCATCTCTCTTCAATTAGGGGGTCACAGTACTCACAGATACAATATTCTTCAGACAATAGCCCCTCACACTGACTCTGAGATCCAAGGTTAGAAGTCCTTTTCTTTAACCCTGAATTGAATAAAGCAACAGGCTGTACTGATTGTTTTAAAAAAATTTCCTCCATCTCCCCCTCATCAGTATCACTACCGGATCCAATCTCTATCATCTGACCACCATCCCAGGAATAGAATGTCCTAGAAAGAATAAAAATAAAAAAACTCTGGAAAAAGAACAATATAAAAAACAGCCACTCCAAGCTGGGATAAAACTCATTTTGACGCCGTTGGCTCGGGTGTTAGTAACTGCAGTTTTTAGGCCTCCCGAAACAGATTCACGAGTGTCAGCCTTGGCTTTATCTTGTACCTTCTCCGGATTGTTGACTTTTCTGCAGTGGGTGGAATGGATCCAAGTGTCTCTTTCTGTTACTCTCAGAGATGTGGTGCTGGTCATCAACACTTGCCAATTGTCTTCCCACGGTCTGTTAAACAACCCGAGCGTAAGAAATTTCAGATCATGACATATTCTCCATGTTCAACATCGTGGCAGTTAGTGTCTAACATACCAGGTGACAGTATTTTGAGATTCTGTTGCTGCTATCTTAGCTGTTTGCTCATCTTTATTCTATATTGAACAGTCACTTCATTGTTGCATTTTAAATCCTCCTGTGGCTCTATCATCAAATGAAGTTGTCGGACAATAATTGTCTCAAAAAGAGATAAATTAAAAGGTGTCTGGGAGTGGTTCTGATGCTATGGAGGACTAGGGGCAAAGCTTCCGACCATACCAATTCAGTTTCAGCCATTACCTTACTCAATTTGTTCTTAATTGTACTGTTTACCATTTTACTTTCCCACTGGCTTGTGGTCGGTAGGGAGTATGAAGTTTGCAATCATTTCCTATAAGTTTACACATGATTTGAAAGATAACACTGGTAAAATGAGTACCCCTATCACTTTCTATAATTTTAGGGGTACCATATCTGCATGAAAATTCCTGGACAAATTTTTAGCAGTAAAAACAGCAGTATTAGTGGCAGCTGAAAATGCCTCTACCCAAAAATACATCAGTACACAATAATACATACTTGAGATTCCTACAAGGTGGTAATTGGATGAAGTCAATTTGTATTACCTGAAAAGGTCCGTCGGTAGGAGGGATATGGGATGGCTCTGTTGCTATTGTCTTCCCACATTTTTCTTCAAAAAAGTAAGAGAGGATATTGCCTTCTTACTTACTTGAGAAGAAAAGCCTGGTGCACACCAGTATGCTCTTACCAGCTTACGCATACCTTCTTTACCCAAATGAGTCAGACCATGTGCTGCCTCAGCTAGGCCTGGGAAAAATGCTCTGGGAGCCACGGGTCTACCTTGTCCATCTCTCCAGAGTCCAGAGGACTCTTAACCACATTCCTTTGCCTTCCAGACTGCCTTTTCCTGTAGGGAACACTAATCTTGTATTTCAATTAATGTTTGTGTGTTTATCGTTTGGCAAACCATCAGCTTGTCAGTTGTCATGTTTACAGATAAACCTGCTGCCCACTTGGCAACTTTGTCTGCCCTGCTTATTGTATTGCTGTCAAAAGTATTTTTATGTGTTGTGAGTGTGCTACTGGTGTGCCTGCCACTGTCATAAAGTTCCTAAGACAACAGAGGGCCCCAAAGTCATGCACTGCCCCAAAAGCTACATAGAGTCAGTATATATATTAGCTGATTTCCCCTGTGCCAACTCACACGCTCTTCTAAATGCCACAAGTTTGGCCACTTGAGCTGAGTGAGGTGGACCAAGGGGATCAGCTTTTTTAATGCCCTTGTCATCTACAACAGCATAACCGGTATGTAGTTATTCTGTGTCTGTCTGTCTATGACAAGTCCCATCCGAGTAAAATATAAAATCTACATTTTCTAAAGGGGTATCACATATGTCAGGTCTTGCAGTAAATGTCTGGTTCAGATATTCCATACAATCATGCTTGCTTTGTCCCCTCAGTATATATAACAAGCTCAGGCTTTGTGGATGAGACTAATTCCTGCAATGGCAAGGCCAGAATAGAAAAACCTGGGATCTGTGATCTACAATACCCACACATCCCTAAGAAGGTACGGATCTGCTGTTGGTTCAGTGGCAGTATCATGTCTTGTATGGCCTGCATCCTGTCCGTTGTCAGGTGTCTTAGCCCCTGGGTGAGACAGTTTCCCAAGTATTTGACTTTGGTCTGACATGGCTGTAATTTATCCTTTGCAGCCTTGTGTCCTGTCTGTGAGAGATGAAGCAACAACAATTTAGTTTCAGACACTGATGACACAAACTATATAGAACACAGCAACAATTGATCAACATATTGAATTAGGACAGACCCATTGCTTTGTTGGAAGGATTGCAAACAGTCATGCAAGCCCTGAAAGAAAATGCTGGGGCTGTCTATGAACTCCTGGGGAAATCTTGTCTATGTGTATTGTACCCCCATATAAGAGAAAGCAAAGAGATACTGACAGTTAGGATGAAGAAGAACAGAGAAGTTTGTCTAGCGCCCATTTGGAAACAGAATCCTCAACACCTTGCAGCACAAATTCTATAAGCTGCATATACTCACTTCTTCTCCACTGGGTACAACTTAACACTTAATGCAATGCATATCGTACACAGCGAGGACACTATCACAGTCACTTAAGTGGGAGAATGGAAATATCAATGTTTTAGTGCCCGTGTGGAAGCAGAATACTTTACCCCGCAAAGTTCCTGCTGAGTACTTTAGAAACGGAAGAACTGAATAATGAAGAATATCAGCCTTTCCAGTCATTCATATACCTAATATAGTGGTAGCGAATATACGTTGCTGAGGATGACGTCTCATAGGGGAGGAGTTATTCACTAAATAAGACTGATTTAGATGCTACACTGGATTGCCTTGAAAAAGTTAATTAGTGAAATGCGCGTCGGTGGTTCAGTGCACCGCTTACTTACAAATAATTATGCTTCACAATCTTTAAATCTTAGCCAGATAGTTACATAGACAGCTAGCTTGGGCGAGACTACCAGGGCTGATCGCCACGTGTACTATCTGCAATATACAATATGTTATTAGGGTTATAACTACTGGCTTGACTCATAAGGATATTGGGCAAAGATTATATGCCCTATGATAGTAAAGGAGTTATATGCTGAAGTCTCCCATTTTTAGTGGATCATCATATAGGGTGATTGTGTGTTTATTAAAGGAAGGGAACATTGCAAGAATCTTCTATTCGAATTGTGAAGTTGAAAGGAGCCTATACTTTACTCTGTAGATTGAATCTATCTTTATATATATGAGATAAACGTTTATATGTCTGCCCTGAATATTATTATGCAGGCAGCAAACTAAACTTAGAGGATCTACTTCTTTAGGGAGGCATATTGCTACAAAATTAGCTTATTATTATAGCAGCGCGCTATGTGGCAGTGTAAAACTGCCATTTTTAACAGTTGTTCATATCTTCATCGACATATCCATTATCTTTTGTTAAAATATTTTGCTAATCAAATGTGATCTTTGTTTATTAAAGGAAAATATTTTTTGGGAAGTAATTGAAATATTTTAATGCATATTAATAAAGTTTATGCGTATTAAATTTAGACCTTTCAGTGCCCTAAAAACACATTTCTTCTTTCTCTCTCCAATATCAGTCTACTTCTCTGTTGAAACCGGATTTCTGCTTGTAAAATATGAATTGATATGAGACCAAACTCCATACATTTCAGAGGACCTGAACCATATGTACCTTTACTGCAATATTATCTATGTATAAATAATCTTTAATTCATATATTAATGATTGAGTGTGGATTGGAACTTTAGAAACTGTGTACTATTTACAAGTGTAAGTGCAAATGTAAGTGTGTGTGTTGTGTACCCGTGCGACTGCATTATTAGATGTAGCATGCTAATAGCAACCGCACAGTAAACCAATATTATAATACATATGTTTACCACCACCCAAATAATAGTTACACCTTTGGAGGCTGGCAATCCCCAATAAAGTCCATGGGTATGTGTGCTCAAGGGTGTTTAGAAACAGGTAATGTATTCCAAAAACCAAAAGGATTGGTTTAAGGAAACTTATTGCGGGAACAAGAGTCACAATACTGAACTGGCAAAATGATATGCAGGATAATGTGGTTATCAGGGCTGGATTGGGAAGTTAAAGTGGCCCAGGAAAAATTTCTGAAAGTACCCTCGTGTAGGTGGGACCAAATAAATGGTAGGCGGGGCAAATAGTAGGCAGAGTTAGCACTCTATTAGTCCTAGCCACAAAGTTTTTTAAGCAAGGCAGACAGACTCCTTTGATCACCACCAATCCTCCCACTCTAGTGCCGCCCCCCATCATTGCCCCAAATGCTGGCTGCCCCATCCCTATGTGTTTAGCGCCAGGTATAACACAAAAAAATATATAAAAAAATAAAATAAAATAATAACAAAAGAACCACAGTGACACATGAGGCAGCCTCATTAGGCCATCTGCTTTACGGGAAACCTACAGGTAAGATCTATGGCTAATCCGCTCCTGATGGAGATACATGGTGTAGCAGAAAATTTTGGGCAGTAGACAGTCACTGATAATGCATAAATATATTTGACTTGGATTCACAATAGCAAGCAGTTTCTGGTATAAATGATGTTCACTTGAGGCACATATACAGACAGGCTGATGGTAGCACAGTCCAAAAAGCAAAACAGTTGAGCATTCATTAAGAACAGCAGCACTACTTAGACAGGCCCGGAGCCCATCAGTGTGGATGCAAGAAACGTTGAACTGAGAGTAAACATGCTAGTATGCAACTCTAGTAATACCTGTGAGTAGCGTGCTGCTGATGGAGGAGGTATTCGTAAAGCAAACTGAGTAGTCAGTGTAAGAAATCACTGTATTCATAAGCCAGCATCAGGAACTGGCACCAAAGTAGATGCAGCACCAGGGACCAGGAGCCAGGAACCAACTTTTTTGCTTCTCGGCCTTTTGACAATGATTAAGTTTAGTATCTTTCTTCCTTTACTGGAATCTGTGCTGCGTCTTGCTTTATATGCCACCAATTGTCCTTGCAGGACTTAGCAAAACTGCTATAAACATCTGATGAGGACGCAAGAAAATGACAAGGATGATCGACTTCGGGGAAAGAGGTTCTGCTAGATCCTGCCAGTTGGAGAAAACTTCAGGATCAACCCCAGAGAAAGAAGCCTTCTAGCCTATGGTAGATCCTACTATTCTATCCTCTGCTGGACTCCTTCACTATGCTGATCAGCCAAGGAACTGCGGGATAAGCTGACCACATATAGAGAAACTGCAAAATTTCAGCCTGCAGGAATTTCAGTGTGGCAGGTCATGAGACCAAAGATTGCCCCAGGAAAACATTTTGCAATCTCTGTGGCCTGGCTAGTCACATTTGCAGGGACTTCCCCCCCAAAGGGCAAGAACCTATGCTGCAGAAGCTGGAAAAGGACTACACTTTACATTAAAGTGTGCATTTGCAGGGTCCTGACCTTGCCACTTTAAATTCAGATTTCTCTATGTCGCTCTGTTAAGTGACGTGTAACAGAATTGACAGCAAGCAGTGAGTTCGGAATCAGTGCCTGTCAGCGTGGCGCTGTCTTAGTAAATGTCATGTGTCAGTTTTTAGGTAAGTCTTTATTATATCCCTGTTGGTGTGATAGTCATCGCCTTTTATTGTAGGTGTCCTCGTTGTCGGCATTTCGTAGCTGTGAAAATGTACCCAACCTTTTTATGTAGCTCTTTGGGACCTCATTAGCTCGGACCTGTTAGAGCTGTTCAAGGAGATGGTGATGGAGGGCAGAATGTCTCCTACTCTGAGAAAGGGACTGATTAAGATCCTGTATAAGTGCACAGGGGAGAGGTGTGACCTTAAAAATTGGCGTCCCATCTCTCTCCTGAATATGGAGTACAAGATCCTTGCCAAGGTACTAGCCAACAGGATAAATGTTGTCATTGGGCAGGTGGTTCATCCAGATCAAACTGCATTTCTGGCCACAGGATTGCAGTTAGCCTTGCACTGCTGAGGGACACGGTTTATTACATCAAAGATCATCATGCACATGTGGCCCTATTCAATCTTGATAAGGAGAAGGCCTTTGACCATGTTTCTCATGAGTTTATGCTTAAGGCTTTGCATAGGTTTGGTTTGGGAGAAATGTTTTGTTCATATGTTAACCTCATGTACCCATTCTGGAATATTGAACCCTTCTTTGTCATGTCTGGGGTCCAAAAAAGCTGTCCTCTTTCACCTCTCTTTTTTGTTTATTGTATAGAGCTCATCACGATGTGCATCAGACATAATCCAGTGATAAGAGGCATCACTGTACTGGGTCCAGACAGACAAGAGGCCAAGTGCTTGCTCTATATGGATGACGTCACTCTCTTCTGCACTGACTAGCCTTTGGTGACAGCACTCATCCAGGCATGCGAGTACTTTGTCTGAACTTCAGGGGCAAAGGTCAACTGCTGGAAGTCAGTGGTGATGCTCTTTGGGAAGTTACATCTTCCATAGCAAGCTGCATCCCCCTTCACAATCAAGTCAGACTTAATCAAGATTCTTGTAGTGTGCAGAGGAAGCGGTGGAAAATCTGTTTGTGGAGCTTCAGAAACCTCACCATCGAAGGGAAAGCACTAGTGTTGCGCAACGAGATTTTTTTGTATTCTACAGTACACAGCCTAAGCTTGGCCACCTCTTGCTTCAGTCTTCCACTTCAACTTTGGCTCCAAAAGGGACAGAGTGATGTGCTCAGTTATGTGCAAGGAGCTCCTCAAGGCAGGAAAGAGACCTGCTGGAAAGTCAATGTCCCATTTTTTCCTCCTACCTCTTTGTAGGTCCCTTGGTTGGGATAAGTGGAACAGCTCTTTTCCTTATAACTGGACTACACCTTGGTTTCACCTGGATATTGGACAATTAGTAGGTAGCACCATCTAGAGATAATTGAGCCAGATTTGTGAAAGCCAAAAACTACCCACAAGCACATTATAGCTAAAGATCTTATGGAGTCTATTCCAGGGCTCTTCACTGCTACAGCTAAACATGTGGAAGAATGTGGCCTTTAAGAGGCTGACTAATAAAAATAAAGACATTGCATGGTTGACTATCCAGAGGGGGTTTGCCTCTCAGGACATTCATGCATTCCTGCAACCTGTGCAAATATGTTCACTGCCCCTTTTGTAGCACCAGAAGGGAAACATCTCAATATATTATTTTGGGACTACCCCACTGCACAGGCACTGTTGGATGTCTTGGCACACAAACTTAAGGACAGTATGTCCAGGACTAGCATTTCATACCATTCAGTATTTAAATTCCTTAGATCCACACTATTGGGGCATTCCAGGAGGCCTGGTGCCTTATGAACTGTTTTAAGGATGCTATATGTCTTGCCAGGAATCACTTTATTTTGAAAAGGGAGAAGGTGACCATCCAGGAATGTTACAGGCTGATCCACAGCCTGCTAGGAGACTATAACACCATTGACAGTCCCTGAGGAAGAGGACTGACTCGCCCTACCTTACCCCCTCCAACCCAATCCCTCATCACTGTTTGAAGTTTTATCGATATGTCTTGTCTTAATTTATGCACCCTCCCCTTTATATGTGTCTGTCCTTCAATAAAGCTTAGGGCGCTGCAGCACACTTGAATGTTATGTATTGTATGTTTTTTTTACCTTTATACAAAATAAAGACAAGAAATTGTGCAAATAGACTCTAAATAAATATGTATACTTTTGGAAGTGAAATTTGTCATTATGTTTTGAGTCCTACCCCACACAACATATTTAATTGACCATCATCATTCCAGTTCTATTCATAGTCTCTCACAAAGCACACAGAAACGGTTGGATTCTAACAACCTGCCTAGTTTAGCTCCACCCACCATGGAAGCAGGGAGTCTAATGCAGCAAAGATTTTTGCCAGGGAAACCCACAAGAAGGTTTGGTCTTTGCTGCTTACACCACACAAGTTGCAGTTCTCCAGATGGATACCAGGTGAGACTGACATGAGAGAATAATGTTAACCAACAAGAGGAAACCAGAATAGGAAGACCAGGATGCAATGATTACCTAAATAGTGATGGATATAGAATACCAGGATTAGCTGAGAAACATATAGCGTGGATACCAGGATTTGCTGAATAGGAACGGAAACAGGATACCAGGATTAGCTGAAAAGCATACAGCGCTGTACATCAGGATCTGCTAAATAGGAATGGATACAGGATACCAGATACACCAGGAATTACGGAAGCCAAACAATCCAGCAGCTAGCAGGCTAACAGGACATGAAGATTAGGCACCATATTGCCAGAACAGTTGCCATAAATAGTTCCCAGGATGAGGGGGAGTAAAAGGCAATTAGCCATTGTAAGTGGAGGAGAAATTACAAAATACTTTCGAAATCAAATCCGTGATCCGAAGCCTTCGTAACAGAGAAACGTGGTGGAGAAGGCCAGCCCTGAGCACCAGACTCTGGTAAGTAAGCCAGAGGGTCCGGTGCACGCTATAGTCTATAAATTCTACAAAATGTGAATTTATAAATACAATGCAAAAATCCATGGAATGGTGAAGCAGATCTATAAATCAAACTTTGACCACAGCAAAACAGCCTGCATTACTGTAAAATTAAGTTTGAGTGAAATTGTTCCAACAACTTTGCCCATCTCTAGCTATATTGCTTTATCTATTGGTTTACAAATTGTATGTTGTAATTGTGATGATCAAGGCATTTCTGCTAATAGATTTTTCATGCAGTAGTTTTACACATTAACTATACTTGATATATGCAACAAAAAGCCTATTAAAAAAGTAAAGTAGCTTATTAATTTCAATAACATGTCCTTGTGAAGCTAACAAGCCCAGTACGCTAATAACGTAATAGGAAACCACTATGTTTATGGAAGATATTTTATGGGGGTGATGCAGATTATTGAAATTTTTTTTGTAAAGCTCTGCACAAGTCTCCAAATCCCCACTGGTACATAATCACATAGATTGCAAAGTTTTAAGTGTCTGATTTACTCAACTTAAATCCCTGCCAAACCACTAAAGCCCAAAGCATTGTTACATATTTGTTGTATCTTGCTCTCTTATTCACAACAACAATTTTATGTAGACACATGGCAGTCATTTAAACTCAAAATAGCCTGATGTTTAACATTTCTCAAACCCCATTTTTTGAATATGATATGCATTTCTCTACTACCCACACGCAGCAAAAATGCATACGAATATTAAGTTAATTTGATTTTTGCATATTTTTTATTTATGTCTCCTTATGCCGGGGCGAAACATGGACAGGTAGGGGTGTTTCAGCATATCTCCATGTTGTCTTGGGATGCAAGTTTACACACTTGAACGACTGGCAAAAATGCTACTGTTGTTGAGCTAGTCCTGTCCAGCGGTACCCAAAGTATGGGCAGCGGCGCCGTGGCCAGGAAGTAAAGAAGAAAAAAAATGTATCAATCCGGCGGCACCTGGGACCCAGCATCCTCCTCCCTCCTCGATTCTCACTGAATGTCTGGCGTGATGACATCACATCTGACATATTCAGTGAGAAGCGGCGGGAGAGAGGAAGTTGCTGGATCTGTGGCGCCGCCGGATTGGTAAGAAGACAGAAGAAATAGAAGAAAGAAGGCCAAGTATGGTAATTAAAGAAAGGGGAGGGAAAATGGTGATAGGAAACAGCAATGGAGGGACAAAAGAATGAAGGAGGGGGCAAAGTGTGGATGAAGAGGGCCAGAGTGTGGATGAAGAGGGCCAGAGTGTGAATGAAGGAGGGCACAGAGTGTGTGGATGAAAGAGGGCACAGAGTGTGTGGATGAAGGGGGCACAGTGTGTGAGGATGAAGGTGCTCCGTGTGATTGTGAAGGGGCATAGTGTGATTATTTTTGTACATGTTGTTGCTTTGTTTTGTTTGATCTTATTCCTCTTAGTATTAGCTGTAAATTATTCTTTGACAGAAATGTAATTGAAAAAAATATATAAAAATATTATTTTCCAAATAAAAATAATTCACTTGCGCATGCGCATGCTCAGCAGTACACCCATCGTGCTGCGCATGTCTAAAAAGAAAGAAAAGGGTTGACAACGGACCTTACTAATCCACTATCAGTATAACGCCAATCCAAGTTACAGCACCAAGTAAAAGGCTCAAAATGAAATAAGTATAAGATATATGTAAAATATATATACCTCTGTCTTAATTTTACCAAGTACAGGAATTGCGCACAATGGGTGTACACACGATGGGTGTACTGCTGAGCATGCGCATGCGCAAGTGAATTATTTTTATTTTTATTGTCATTTTCATTTACATGCATATGAGATGCAGTATCTTATCATGCTGCTAAAGTTATATCTAATCAGCCTGACAGAGGGCATTAGATTATGTATATTTATATATATGTTTCATTCCTCCGATTGGCACACGCGCAATGAGTCCTTTTCTTTCTTTCCTTTTTTGAGTTGAGATGCGCATGCGCAAAATGGCGCGGCGCACTATTTATACAACTGCCGTTATAAGGGCTAGTACTGTACTTTTTTCTCCTGATGAAGTCTGTGAAAGCAGACGAAACGCGTTGAGAATTTGTTGCTGATATCCCCATTGCATTGGGAGCCGATTCCTGTACTTGCTACTTGATTTGTAAGTTACTACATTTTTATTTTTAAAGTGTACTATTGATATCACATCTATGGTTCCTTGTGTGTTCTACTTCCTGAGGCTGACAGCTTTGTATCCAGTCATGTGACCTGTTTTTGATCAGCTGCGGGACATCTACATAGACAAGCTGAAAAGTTCTGATTTCTGGTACGCATACATCTTCACAAGTGTGCCCTGGGTGATGTTTATATACCACATGGAAGTTCTGCAATTACAGTCACTATAATATGTTGCAGACACACTGAAATATATATATCTGGTACGCTTACACCCTCATCATTTGAATTGGGTAATTTATTACAGTATCTGGTTTCTGGTTTCTTCTCCACTGGTGTTTTTTGGTACTATTGTGGATTTCAGTGTGATCACATTTTACATCAATATACTACACTATTGTGCGCCTCTTCCTCCATTTCTTTTTTATAGGTATTTCCATGCTACACCGCTTGGTATAAGGAAGATTGGCAGGCACCCGCACATGGGAAGTGTTTTCTGCAAAAAATATAGACTTTGTGCTGGACTTTTGGTGAAATTGCTATGAGCGCCATATTTTGTATCTTATAATTTGTAAATATATATATATATATATATATATATATATATATATATACCCTTTTTTGATCTAATTCCCACGTATGTCTGCATAAACTATAAATGAGGCTCCATATTTTGTTCATTGGGATGTTCCCCTCATATGTATACAGACAAAGAAAAAAAAAACAATTAATGAGGCACATTTAATAGAAAATAAATCAATTCTATTACTTAATTAAGAATTATTTTTTTTCTGTAGACATGTTTTGCTTAAAAATATCAAATGGGAGGCGTGGCCTTGCAGCCATAGTTATCAAATGTACTTAACCTGTGCTCCATGCAAGGAATTTCTCCTATTCTCCACCATCCGTGTTTTTTCCCCCTCCAATCTGCTCCTACAGTGTTAAAGCAGCCCATGGTGGTGTTTCCTTTTTATACCTGTCATCTACAACAAGGGATCAGACACCTGCTCTGCTTTCTCTCCACTTGAGTTCAGGCCTTGCTGCTGTCAGAGCAGCCCTCAGTGGGTCTGCTGCTGCCTCCAATTTACATTCGGACCTGAAGACATCGGGAACCATTTACTGCCAATGCGTTTTCAACATATCAGTTGTCACTCACCGGACTGTGAGTGCCATTTCTCCTGTGTTCAGGAACCGTGGCCGTCCGCCATCCTTAGGGTCTGCGCATGTGCAGCCCTTATGAAACCTTCAGTACCTGTTGCTTTTAATTGATTGGATGATTAGGCAACCCTCCCTATTTAAACCACCTGTGATCATTACCTGTTTGCCTGATCTTAGAGTCTCATTCCCCATGAGCCTCTGAAGGTGTTCCTGTGTTTCCTCGTGTATTCAGCTCCAGCTGATTCCTGTCTACTTCGATTGTGCACCCTACATCTCCTCCCTCCTCTCTATTCATGCTCCATCCCGCCCTCTCAGATCGGCCAATGACCGTCGCCTCTCTTCCCCCCTGTTCACCTCCTCCCACGCGCGTATCCAAGACTTCGCCCGCGCTGCTCCCCTCCACTGGAACAAGCTCCCTCCCTCCATCAGAACTTCCCCCAATCTGTCCAGTTTCAAACGGTGTTTAAAAACCCACCTTTTTCTTAAAGCCTTTTAGTCTCCTACTTAACTCCCTACCTGCTCTTCTGACTCTTCCCCTTCATTCTCCTTTCCTTCATTCCCCTCCCCTCTCTATTCCTCCTTCTCTCCCTCTCTCCCCTGTGTCTCTCTGTCAGTCTACCCCACCCCTTAGATTGTACGCTCCTTTGAGCAGGGTCTTCTCTCCTCCTGTCTTCTCCACATTCAACTCTGCTCGCCAGCTTCCCTGCTTCCTCCTCGAGGACCCTCTTCCCCCGCCCCCTCTCGCTCCCTCCTCTTCCCCCTGGGGGTCTCCCTCTCATCCGTGCCCTCCCTCCTAGGTGCCATTGTTGGCAGACCATCTCCTCTCCTCTTCCCCCCTCTAGCTGTGCCCTGAGCTCACTGAGTTATTGTGACTATTGTTTACTGTACTGTGCTGTCTCACCTCGTATTGTAATTTCGTTTGTCCCTGTACGGCGCCGCGGACACCTAGTGGCGCCCTATAAATAAAAATTAATAATAATAATAATAATAATGATTGTGGTTTCCAGACCACTTCAACTCTCCTGTGTTCATCGTGTCTGCTCTCCGCTGCCTTCGCTACTACTGCTGGATTCCAGTCCACCTCAACTCTCCTGTGTTCATCGTGTCTGCACTCAGCTGATTCCTATCTGCTACTGCTGCCGGATTCCAGTCCGCCTCAACTCTCCTGTGTTCAGCGTGTCTGCTCTCCGTTGCCTCCGCTTCTACTGCCGGATACCAGACAGCCTCAACTCTCCCGTGTTCATCATGTTTTCAGTGTTACTTACTACTGCTTCCTGAGTATTGCTCCGTTGATTACCGGCTACCTTCCGTGCGCTGCACCAACTTGATTACTGCTTCCAGCCTCCAGTGGTCTCTCCTCCTGCTGGCGTTCAGCCGTTCAGGTATCCCTACACGTCTCACTGACAGCCTGCTCTCCTGAACCGCGGTATGCATACTTTCCATTGACTTTGCTATTGTATTGCATATCCGTGTGGACTGTGTTGTGTTCATCTCCGGAGTTGTCCATCTACTAAGGCTATTGTTACTATTGACTTTGTTTCCTATTGCCTGGATCCCTATAGTGATTTTGTATACTTCAAGCAGCGCTTGTCAGTTATTATTATATTGTGGATATCATCGTGGGATCAGGTTCCATGTGCCCGGTGTATCCTCAGTATTCCATTCATCTCCTCGTGTCCCTCCTCACATATATATAGCAGTGGTACAACTTGCTGTACGCAGACCACTGACTTCCCCGTTACCTACTTGCACCTGGATTCCATTCCTTCACTATAAACAGTGGTACAACTTTCACTACCACCTCTATACTCCTGGACATTCCTCCTCACTATAGCAGTGGTACAACTTGCTGTACGCAGACCACTGACTCTCCTCACGTTTACTTGGCCGTCTGGTTCCTCGTGTACATACATCTAAGTCATTACCAGTTGCTGCTAGTCATAGACTTTCCTCGAGTATTCTCTCACCATCTGCTGATTCTCCTGTTCCGTTGTCACCCTGCTACCAGAGGACCATAGTACCAGCTATATTACTCTGGTAAGAACATCATCTGGTGATATTCTGGGTAAAGACTCCTAGTGCCCGTGACATCAGTGCACTTTGAATTCCTGGGTATTTGAAGCACTACAGACTGGCTCCGATAAAAGACCCTGGGAAGCCCCTCTCCCTTACATACATACCTACACTCTGCTACTGGCCCCAAGCTCTGCGACTCTCTGCCTCATGTACCGTCATCAGAGTGTACTGCACTGCTGTTCAAACACCCTGTCGCTTCTGCTGTGCATGCTATTGTCGAGAGGATCTGACCCTTGCATACCAGCTTCTTCTTCTGCTGCTCTGCACTGTGCAAACCACCGTCTGTATTGGAGGACCCATAAGCAGCTGATTCACGATGACTCCGTTACTCAGGGTGCAGTATTCCTCAGCACATGCCAGTTTTGGATGAGCCAATTTGACTTTTTAATTTCAGTTCCTGTGTTCTCTCCTTGCTTATCATCTATATTGTGGTCACCTAAAGGGGTCCCAATTCTGCATATTTAACTGCAAGGCCTATTGAACACTGCTGAATCCTCCTATTATACTCCATTTGTTGTTGTGTGACTGTCGTTAAGCTGGGGCCCTGTAGCTGTGTAACCAGCAGAGGGAGCTCCTAGTTTGATACCAGCTTACAGACCATCATACCTGAAGATAATAATGCAATTATGTACTTCAACTCTCTTCTTAGCAACACTGAACATTAGTGGGACCCATTTTTATCTCTGTCACCAACTACACAGTGTTCCACTGTGATACTGGCAACAATTTGTATTTCTATATGACCCTTTTGCTCACTCTATTAAAGTAGACATTGCTACCCTCCTTTCTGAAATGAAAAACATTAAAGAAACCATTAAGTATGTGGTTGCCAAAGCCATGCCCAATCTTACATGTGATGTTGTTGCCAACAGCAAACGTGTAGACAAACTTGAGAGGACACAGGATGAGATCATCCAATTCCAACAATCTTAAGAAAAAGAATGAATCTGCATACGTGATAGTGTCATGTTTCTTGCCGACAAACAGGAAGACGTCGAAAACAGAGGCAGACGAAACAACCTTAGAATCTGTAATATTCCTGAAGCAGTTGAAGGGCCTCAATTTAAGGATTATCATCTATGCCTCTATCATATGATGGCTCCCTCGATATCCGATTACTTGTTTTTACTCAATAGAGCTCAGGAGCACTCCCAGGTATGTCATTCTCCACCTACACTACTGCAAGGTGAAATAACAAATCCTCAGAGAGGCGAGAGGATGCACAGAGATCTCAATAGATGGGAACAAAGTACTCATCATTCAAGATCTGGCCCCCTCCACTTTATTTAAATGGAGAGAGATGAGAGAGGTGACTCAAACTCTATGAGATAACAACTTTAAATACAGGTGGGTCTTTCTCTTTTCCCTTCAACTTTAAAGAGACACGTAGGGTATTATGATCAAAAACCCTCGATGATGCCAAGTTATTGCTCCAGAAACTAAATCTTCAGATACCCTCATCATTAGCCCACTAAAAAACCCTCCCATCACCTGAAATGCTACCAGCTACTCTTCATTGGACTCATCTACCCTCTTTTGGGACTTTTGACATACCTTAATTGGGTGACCATCGGTTTAAGTTTCTTTCGACATATTCGTTTTTCCTAGGTTATACAATAAACGACTTGACTTTTGTTGCCTTTGAGTCTTCTAAGCCTACCTGGACATTCTTTGTCTCAATGTTGGAAATGTTTTTTCTTTGTGTTTATTTTCCTATGTTTTCTAGCAGGTATGTGGGACTTCTCGGACTTCGGCCTCTGGTTTCGACAGATGACATCCACAACGACCATCTACCCGTGATCTAGGCTTGCAGAGACTTATTCCATCAATGCACATGTAACTTTCTGTGGGCAGGTCAAGCGGAGGCATGCTGGTGAAGCGTTGGAGGCGGTAACCAAATGCTTTTTGCCACTATCTGTGACTTTCTCCATGGGAAGTGTGTTAGTCCTGCTTGTATTGGTTGAAATAGCCCACAGGTTAATTAACAGGCAATCCAATGGTGATCTGTCTATCATTCCATTGGAGTGTTCTTGGCTTTGTTAGACAGTCCTTCATAAGTTTATGTGAATTATATAAATAAATTAAATTACAAAGCATAAGTACTATATGAATATTATGGCAAAGGATACCAACTGGTATTTACATGGCTATGTTCCAGAGTGGAACACACGCTGACCGCTCTTCAGATACAGCCAGCAGGAACAAGTCCTCTGTTCTCTTCTACAAGCCGGCCAGCGTTTACCATAACCGATGGTTTGAGCAACTAACAGCAAGTATTTATTTCTCATTCTTGATTTTCTTGATCTATCTACTTCCTTACTGGTTGGATGTATTGACTGCAAGTATATGTTATCCCTCAATATCATTAGGGATTATTCCAAGGAGCATTCATTGATTATTTATTGGGACATTGTTTAATATGACATATGTGAATTCACATTTCCTCATATGTTTTTTATATATTTATTAGTGTTTTAATCCATTAAATAATTTATCTTTAACTCTCTACTGCACAATTTGCTTGTTATATGTACTGTTTACGCAGATGTTTTAGCGCTGGATCACAATTTGTTACTCCTATTTATTGTTCACAGGTCTAGACAACCTGTATGATGTATAACAGCTAGTCCGTGTTATTGTAGAATTTCAGTGCGCACAATTTGTACTTTTTGTACTTACATCAGTATGGAGAATGTTTCTCAGGGTCCCACTTAGCTGGTGGAGAGTTGGCCAAATAGCCGGGATCATCAAGTTTACAGAAAATTCAATTGGGGCGAACAATTGGCCCACTGGTGCATCTTGTGGAGCAATTTGAGACTTTTCTGGTCTGGAATTCTGAACCTGTTGAGAACTCTGTGGGGTGAGTTTATTGCTGTGGAACTGTTTGGGTTTTACTGTTACTTGTGATTTTGTTAACATTGTATATTTGGTGGGGGGAGAGTCTATTTCTCTTATGTGGAGCACTGTTTGCATTTACCCTTTGTGTACACTTGTGTGATTAAAGAGATTATTATCTCTTTCTTGTCTCCTTACCTGTGTGATTCAGTGAACACAGAGGGCCAGGTACCTAGCAGACTACAGTTCTAACACTGAGAACCAACTACTAAAACTTTATATTTTATTCTGCATTCCACTATGTCCACACACATTTGGACATGGTCTTTTTGTGTGTTGATCTTGCCAGCATATACTTATTGTTAATATTTTTCTCAGTACTTGGTCAGACCATGGCTTGGCTATAGTGGACGTTGATGGCTCTCAGACTGGACAGAGACAGTTTATCTGACTCTTAAATGATATAACTTTACTTAGTCCTCACCTTAAATCAAAAATTGACATTGAAATTCGACATTATTATACAAGCAATGCTGACCCATTAATCTCACCAATGCTCCACTGGGAATTCCATAAGGACAGCTTCGTATAAATGAGAACTCAGAAGCTGATTGTAGCCTCCAAGTGGGTTGCCAGCTTGGTCAGAATCCACAAATCTACGGTTTACCAGAAGACTATACTAAACTTGTGGCAGCAAGGGGAGAATTAAATCTCCTGCTCTCTGCTAAAGTAAAAACTCACATGAGTCTCTAAATTAAACTTTATATGAGAAAGGTGAGAAAGTGGACAGGTTACTAGTGTCCAGGCTGAGATCAAAAATATCCCAGAGTAGCATACTTCGAGTTAATCACATTTGGGTTGCATTCCAAAGGTTCCTATCCAGATTACAGAGGAGTTTCAAAAATTTTACAGCAAACTCTAAAGCATCTCACAAAAGGTGGGCCGATCCTCTGCTTCTGTGGAGTCAACTCAGAATATCCTCTCTCAATGTCATTTGTCCTACCTGACGCCAAGCTCTGCCGAATTTACATTTCCACCCTCATTGCAGACTAATAACCTACATCATTTATGCAGTTCTTCCGAATAAGCAGCTTTGCGTAATTTCTGGTCATAGATATGCACAATATCATATCATATTATAATCTGACACATTTGATCTAGAAGACCACTAAATAAACAGTACACCAAATAAGATATATTTTAAAATGATAAGAATAATTAATAAATTCAGGCACCAATTTATTGAAGAAATTCTTTCCATGTTATATAATATAAGTGCCATTTTGTTGGAGAGCAAGATGTTAGGCACTAAATGCATACAATTATAATAAGACTAAAAATTAATAGTTAAATGAAGAACATGCATTCAATAGCAGTATATATATAATCCCAAAAAAATATTCGATTAAGAAATTGGGTTGGGCGCTAATTTGTTGAAGACATTCTTCCTAATCCTTGTATTAGGTAAGCGCCATTTTACTGCAAAATAAGAGAAGGTGAAAAAGGAGAAGGACAGAAGGATATAAAATGTTTAATTATTTGATTAACTATCTCAACAGCTTCATTTAAACCTGTGTGCATTAAGGTTTCTAATCTGTAGATCCAATACTTTTTAAGCAAGTTATAATTAGAGATGGGCGGGTCCGGTTCTCCGAGAACCGAACCCACCCGAACTTTGGGTATCCGAGTACCGAGCTGAGCAGCTCGGTACTCTCCCGCCCATTCCGAATCCAAATCGAGGCCGAACGTCATTGTGACGTCGTCGGATCTCGGGACTCGGTTCTCGCGATACTTCAACTTTATAAATACACGCCTCCACAGCAATCCATCGCCATTTGACAGAGGGAGAGAGCAGGGTGTAGTCATAGGCTAATTAGAGCAGGGACAGAGAATACCATATTGTTCTTGCAATTGCTCTAACCAAAATCGCTAGTGCAGAGAGGAGGATAGAGGTTTATTATTTTTTCTTCATATTTGGCACTCCCCAGCGCTTTTGGGGTGTCCCCCATAATTGTGCATTAATATTTCTGGCTGTCAAAAGTCATATCTGTCAGCAGTATCTACTAAATAATTTGTAGCACACCTCAGTGTTTTTGGGGTGTCCTCCCTAATTGTGCATTAATATTTCTGGCTGTCAAAAGTCATATCTGTCAGCAGTATCTACTCAATAATTTTTAGCACTCCTCAGTGTTTTTGGGGTGTCCTCCCTAATTGTGCATTAATATTTCTGGCTGTCAAAAGTCATATCTGTCAGCAGTATCTACTCAATAATTTGTAGCACTCCTCAGTGTTTTTGGGGTGTCCTCCCTAATTGTGCATTAATATTTCTGGCTGTCAAAAGTCATATCTGTCAGCAGTATCTACTCAATAATTTTTAGCACTCCTCAGTGTTTTTGGGGTGTCCTCCCTAATTGTGCATTAATATTTCTGGCTGTCAAAAGTCATATCTGTCAGCAGTATCTACTCAATAATTTTTAGCACTCCTCAGTGTTTTTGGGGTGTCCTCCCTAATTGTGCATTAATATTTCTGGCTGTCAAAAGTCATATCTGTCAGCAGTATCTACTCAATAATTTGTAGCACTCCTCAGTGTTTTTGGGGTGTCCTCCCTAATTGTGCATTAATATTTCTGGCTGTCAAAAGTCATATCTGTCAGCAGTATCTACTCAATAATTTGTAGCACTCCTCAGTGTTTTTGGGGTGTCCTCCCTAATTGTGCATTAATATTTCTGGCTGTCAAAAGTCATATCTGTCAGCAGTATCTACTCAATAATTTGTAGCACTCCTCAGTGTTTTTGGGGTGTCCTCCCTAATTGTGCATTAATATTTCTGGCTGTCAAAAGTCATATCTGTCAGCAGTATCTACTCAATAATTTGTAGCACTCCTCAGTGTTTTTGGGGTGTCCTCCCTAATTGTGCATTAATATTTCTGGCTGTCAAAAGTCATATCTGTCAGCAGTATCTACTCAATAATTTTTAGCACTCCTCAGTGTTTTTGGGGTGTCCTCCCTAATTGTGCATTAATATTTCTGGCTGTCAAAAGTCATATCTGTCAGCAGTATCTACTCAATAATTTTTAGCACTCCTCAGTGGTTTGCGCTCAGAATGGATTCAAAGCAGTCCACATATGATCTAAATGAGCAACCAGGTTCTGTCACCAGTCCTGATGTTAGTGTTCCCAGTACGTCATCTGGCCAAGGCGATGTCAAACAACAGAGTGTTTTCAAATTAGTGCAAAAAACAAAAACCAAAAAAAAATTTACTGTATTGAAGCGAAAAAGAAGTGTAACTGAGCAAAAGTTAAGTGACGATAAAAAAAAAATTGCAAGCATGCCATTCTACACACGCAGTGGCAAAGAGAGAATGAGGCCTTCACCTTTGGCTATTAGTGGCAGATCCCAAAAAGTTACCCAGGCTACAATTGGTGCACAACTACTGTTACGCGTCAAAGCTGAGCTGCAAGATACCAGTGAGGCATTACAGGAGAATATTTGCTCTGATTCACAAATGACAACAATCCCTGTGGAGAGTCCATCCAACAGTGGGATGTCTAATCGTGAGCATTCTGCTGATGTGTGCCTTAATAGCCCGAGTGTAGCCGGTGATACCCAAATTGAGGATGCCACTTTGGAATTAGAAGAGGATGAGGGGGAGATTTGTGTAGGCGACGAGGGCGCTAATGATGATGTTGATGATTATGATGCAGACAGATACCAAATTGCCTTTCTCAATTTCTATTTATATTCTAGATTATATAACGGCTGAATAGTTTTCTATTTTACTCCTAGTGGAGAGAGGATCTGATGCAGACAGATACCAAACTGCCTTTGTCCATTTCAATTTATATTGTACAGTATATAACGGCTGAATTTATTAGTATTTTATACAAGTGGAGGGGGGCCTAGAGAGACAGAAACCAAACTGGCTTTCTCCATGTCAATTAATATTGTACAGTCTATAACGGCTGGATTTTTTTGTATTTTATACAAGTGGAGGGGGGCCTAGAGAGACAGAAACCAAACTGTCTTTCTCCATGTCAATTAATATTGTACAGTCTATAATGGCTGAATTTTTTAGTATTTTATACAAGTGGAGGGGGGCCTAGAGAGACAGAAACCAAACTGTCTTTCTCCATGTCAATTAATATTGTACAGTCTATAATGGCTGAATTTTTTGGTATTTTATACAAGTGGAGGGGGGCCTTGAGAGACAGAAACCAAACTGGCTTTTTCCATTTCTTTACATATTTAACTATAAGTGTAGGGTGTAATATACATTCAAAGACGATGGCTGCATTGCCAATATGCATAGATGGAGAGGAAGACAATCTGTTTTGTGTGTAGAATAGGCCTACCAACGAAGAATTAAACTGTTTTTTTGGATGATTTATTACCTCAACAATTAGATTACTTGTCTCTAAAACAGTTGGAGCACTAAATTGGGTTAATTTAGGCCCAAAAACATGGATTTTCCAAAAAAATAGCAAAACAAAACCAAACAAAACCAAAACCAAAACCAAAACACGCAATGGCAGTTTTGCAAAACCAAAACCAAAACCAAAACACGACGGTAATCCAGATCCAAAACCGAATCCAAAACCAAAACACGGGGGTCAGTGACCATCTCTAGTTATAATAAACAATCATCGGTAAGCTTTGATGGATGAAGTGCAAATTGGGCTACTGAAAGCAAATATCTGATTGGGTGCTATAATTTATTGTACATTAAAATGTTTTCCTAATGTTAATAGCTGAACTATATGTATAATTAATCAATGGTGTAGGTCAATGTCATAGAGGAAGGGAGGTGATTTCCCACTGTCCAATCTGAGATAGCAGTTGTTGCTAGTTGAGATAAATAATTTGAAAAGCTTCTAAAATTGTTGATGTCTAATAGTTATTTTGCATTATATGTATCACAGAAAGATTGTAACAAGAAAAGGCCTAGCCACAGTTTAGGTTATAAGAATAGAAAATATAGTAAACTAGTTACGTTTAAATGCATCTCTCAATACACCATTCACTCGAGAAAGTCCACAGTGGACGTCATTGTGTCATGTACCACTTGACCTGTTTGCTTGCTGACCAGAAGCTCATTGCATCTCTTGAGATCTGGTTCAGTTTAAAAGAAAGAGAAGGTATAACTCTTAAACCTAGGATCAAGCACAGTTGCCAAAGTGTAATGATCCGATTTCAAAATGGTGATAACTCTTGGATCCTCAGCACCTTGCACAACATGGAAAGTATTCTCCACTGCTCTTGACTAAGGCACATTCCCCCAAAATTCATTACTTCTTGTAGCTGCTGCATTCTCCTACATGCCTTTGCAGAACGCCGAAAATGGTCCTAAATATTTTGGGACACAGACAGCATCTCCTGCATGTCACTGTCATTTTTTAAAAAGTTCTGTACCACCAAGTTGATTGTGTGAGCAAAACAAGGAATGTGATGGAACTCCTCCCGTTGTAATGCTCTAACAATATTGGGTGCGTTATCAGAAATCACATATCCTCAGGAGAGTCCAAGCAGGATAAGCCATGTTGCAATGACATCCCTTAGTTTTTCAAAGAATTTGCCAGCGGTATGCCTCTTAGTGAAGCAAATGATACACAGAATAGCCTGCCTCTGAAAGATCTGGCGTTGTATGTTTGATGCTGCCGCTATTCCTGCTGTTAAAGGCGATTTACCAACCCAGTTGGCTGTCACAATAATATAATATTTAGTTTCCCCATATCTGTGGTTAAGTGTACAGTGGGTAAAATGGCATTTTGTAGCCCAATAATTTTCTATTTGGTAACCTCCTGGTACAGGTGAGGAATTGCTTGTCTAGTAAAATGGTGTTGAGATGCAATTTGGTAACGGGGACACATGACCTCAATTAACGGTCTTATTCTTGCTGCATTAATGGTGGATATTGGACGCAGATCTAATACAAGTATAGTCACCATGGCGCCTGTGATCTGCTGTGCAACTGGTTGACAGTTGCTATACTTGCTTAGTCTTGCAAAGGATTGCAACAGTCAATTGTTGTAAACTACTAGTAGTCTTCGTCTTGGTCTGCTTCTAGGTTGAAGATCCACCCCCAGCAGCAGGAGCAGCATTAGTGAGCCTAACGCTAAATGAGGCAGGGACTGATGTGAATGAGTTCTCTGTACAGTGCTGTGGAATTAGTGGCACTATATAAATAAATGATGATGATGATTCTTCTGAGGAGTCCTGGATAGGGGAGAAGTCATCTTGCCTTAGTGAATTGGATGCAGCACTAACTCCGATCACTTGTGAGGATATTGATGATGAAGGTGTTGGGGGTGTAGATTACAGGTGCTGGGATTTAGCTGAGAGAATGGAGGTAGCTGATGCTGGACTGCTTGTTGTTATTTTTTAGCATAAGTTTCTGATTTACACAAAAGCTTTCCATGAACTCGCATCAAATGGCGTAACATGGATGAGGTTCCTAGATGGTTAAGGTCCTACCTCTACTGACTGTGGCTTTACAATGCTACAAATGGCTAGACAACTGTTGTCAGGATTTGTGTAAAAATAATTCCACACATAAGAGGTGGATTTTTTTGGTCTTATGCCCAGGCATGACAATGGCCTTCTTCTTATCTCTGGCAAGAACTGCTTCCACTGGTGCATGATTTGCCACAGTAGAGTTCATTAACAGCACTGTTTGCTTAGGTGCCTTATGCCCATTGTTAGCTTGTTTTGTGGGGGCCCTAACAAACGAAGCACTTCAGTTAAAAAAGTTGCACTCCTTGTCGCTGGAGCACTTGCTTTGTTAAACTGTACATGTCCTTTTCAATATCTTACATAAGGATGGTTGGAGTGCCTAAGGACAATTCCATCTTGCACCACTTTTCTTTTCTGCCACTGCTGTGTGGAAATGTTTCCTAGATGTGCTGCCGTGTGTTTGTGTTGTTGCTCTTTCGCTTAGCATCCAGCCAGCTCGCTGCAGTCTTTGTCTGTGGATGAAAATAATATTGTGACCTGTGAGGTGTTCAAAATTGACTAGAAATGACTGGAAATTAGTGTTATTGAGGTTAATATTCGTATAGAAACAAAAAAAGAGCAGAATTATAGCATATTTTAGCTGTTTTTTCTAAATAATACAGATCCAAAACCAAAACACACAAGGGCGGTTTTGCCAAACGCAAAACCAAAACACGAAGTTAATTCAGATCCAAAACCAAAAGCAAAACCAAAACACGGGGGTCAGTGAACATCTCTAATCTAGATGTACACAACAGACTGCAGTATATGGACAAGCGTCTGTTCACTAAAGGGTCACATCAGAAAACATAAAATGAAATGATAAAATAAATGAACAACTCTTAACAGTATAATCATTAATAAAAATATGGATTTAAAATAATTATATATTTACATTAAATACATAAACAAACATGCTTTTAATTTGTACTGTCCATACAATGCGTTTATATAGTCAATCTTCCTTGCATATACGTGTTTTATGCTAGATAATGGCACGCATACATGTCTTTTTTAAAGCAAAGACAATGTCCAGCATTACTATCAGTTGGCACTACCACCTGCCCTATAGCTGTTGCAAGTGATAAGGCTGAAACCAGGCATAATTGTGAAAAAAACAGGACTTGAATCGGCTGCATGTGTGTTGCCCTTTCTGTACATGGCTACGATCATCCGCCCCTTCCACCCCCTGTTTCATCTCTCAAATCCTAGGATGCATGCAATTGTGCTTACTGGCATAAGGTCAATTTCTGAGCATGCACAGAGCTATATCACAGAAGATACAGCATGAAAACTGACTTACGTCTGAACATGAATCAGGCCCTTAGTGCATAGAAGTGAAAAGAGATATCCCAAATGTACATGGTTGTCACACCCATCTAAAAGTACATAGGAGGTATTTACTCAAGACATATTCTTTAAGTAGAGCACATTCAAATATAACGTAGTGTAAAATGTTATTTTTTTTTTATTTTAATTAACATATGAGTTCAAGAAAATGCTATCATATTTTAAAGTGAATTTGTCATTTACGGTTATTTGGATATAATAAATTACCTACATATTCTATTTTAGTAATTTGTAGATCACGAATGAAGGGGGTGTCGTCTATCTGATGGTCAAAGCTACAATGAAATTTGGTGGGATTTAGGTATGCCTTGAAAAAGTACTTGGTGACACCAAATGGTCATTGACTAAAACACTGACATGTAATACAAAGACTTTCTGATAGAAATTGACTATGGATTTTTTAAAGTTTGAAATCAGTTTCCCTTTATGGTGACGGGTCACAAGGAATGCTTGGAAACTTCATGTTAACAATAGATTTGTTACGATTGAATTATCCCTTTCAGAAGCACCAACTAGTATGCTACAGTATACACAGCTTTCCTCTTTCAATGTGAATATATTGATGATTTGGGATATTCCTGATGCAGTGCAATTAACATGTTAAGTGCTGAATATCTTTCTTTTGTGATGCACTCACCTTTGATTACCACATAGCCCGTTCATATAGACTCCTTTCACCATGCACCAAAATAGATCATACACCATTTCTGACCCATGCGAATATATTGCACGTTTATCTTACTCCTCCGTTTCGTCAGCTTTGTCCTATACAGCAGCCGCGGCGCTGTCTAAGAAGCGTCCGCGGCGGTGCTGTATACACTGCAGCACCGCCACGGACGCTTCTTTGACAGCGTCGCGGCTGCTGTATAGGACAGTGGCCACTTAGCGCAGTGGGGGGTTTCTAGAGACTCAGAAACACCCCCTGCGTGCGCCACTGGTACCCTCCTGTGAATGTGTTAAAGCACATTACAAACCAAAAACATTTATCACTATATTTATGAATCGACCATTACAAAGGTATTATTGAATAGGTCTAATATCTCAATATAAACAATTCTGCTACAAAATTAATTAAAACATCATCAACTACTGTATTTCTGATACTGATTTTCTAATAAAATGAATAAAAAGGAAAAAAGTGTATATTGTATTATGTTGGTGTGCCACACAGGTTTTGCAATTAATTTATTATTGTATATGCTTGAAAGTGAGGTATCAAAATTTGTGCTAGAATCCTGTACTCGACAAAATTTAGCTAATTTCTAGCAAAGGCAGACATATTTTCATTAATATAAAAGAAGATCAATTGGGACAATACAACTCCCAGCTCTACGTAGACACTGGCCAAATGGTACAAAGGATTCAAACCATATGTCAGTACATTGCTGAACTTGTTAACATGTATTCTCAGCAATGATGGAAAAGCAAACACTGTGCGTAAAATTGACTCACGGAAATATATTTTCAGAAATAAAAATGATATTATGCCATTTTAGTAAGTTGGCACCTATTAATGAACATATGCAACTGGCTTCATTAAATTGTACTATTTCAAAATAAAAGACTATTAAATCATTAAAAGATGTTTTTTATTTAAGGATGTTTTGTATTTTAATTTCTTGCTTTTTTCATGGTGATGTTGCAATATCTGAAAATATAGAGCATACGTCAGATTTCTGAGGTCCCCAAAGACATCAACAGCAACTGTCTTATAATCAAGACTACTATGCCCATTATCTCTGTAAAGGAAAATGTAATAACGTTTTAGCAATGGGATACTATTTATCATATGGATGTTTCTAATTAGTGATATAGTTAATGACTCTGACCTCAGGCAATGCCATACTTCCCATAATGGCAGTCGTTTATAAAACAGAAAAAGGAGGCCACTTGAGCACATTTAATAATACACAAATGAGCCACCTACCCCCCATTCTGCTTTTGGGAACATTTTGATGTTATGAGATTGTATAATAGTCTGGAGTCAGATTCAGAGTATGATAGCTGAAGAGGAAGTCAGACTGAGATAGGTTCACTAGAACAAAGAATGGTCAGAGGAAGCTGGCTTCAGTATATGGTAAGGCAGATCAGTACAAAAGGATTGAGGCAGAGGTGAATACGAGGACAAGTAACATAGTAACATAGTAACATAGTAACATAGTTGATGAGGTTGAAAAAAGACACCAGTCCATTAAGTTCAACCTATTTTGGATCTCCTGCGATCCTGCACTTATATTTGAAATGAATCCAGAGTAGGCAACCGCCCATCTGTTTCAATTTTGAAAATCCCCCCAGACTCAATATTGCAATCCAATTTTTACCCTATATCCACTACTATCCTTTATTTTAAATTAACGGTCGTATCCCTGGATACACCTTTCCGCTAAAAATTTGTCTAACCCTTTCTTAAACATATCTATTGAATCTGCCATCACAACCTTCCCTGGCAATGAATTCCATATCTTGACTGCCCTTACTGTAAAGAACCCCTTCCTTTGCTGGTTGTGAAATTTCCTCTCCTCTAACCTTAGGGGATGACCACGTGTCCTGTGTATGGTCCTTGGGGTAAAAAGTTCCCATGAAAGCTCTCCGCATTGACCCCTAATGTATTTGTACATAGTAATCATATCTCCCCTTAGACGCCTCTTTTCTAAAGTAAACATGCCTAAACTGGCTAACCTTTCCTCATAACTTAATGACTCCATACCCTTTATCAATTTTGTCGCCCTTCTCTGAACCCTTTCTAGTTCCAAATTATCTTTTTTATAGAGTGGTGCCCAGAACTGTACTGCATATTCAAGATGAGGTCTTACCAACGATTTATACAGTGGCAAAATTACACTGTCTTCCCTTGCATCTATGCCCCTTTTTATGCATGCCAATACTTTGTTTGCCCTTGCAGCTGCTGCTTGACATTGAGCACTATTGCTAAGTCTACTGTCTACGAGCACTCCCAAATCCTTTTCCATTATAGATTCTCCCAAATTAATTCCATTTAATTTATAGATTGCGTTCTTGTTTTTGATCCCTGAATGCATAACCTTACATTTATCTGTGTTAAACCTCATATTCCATTTGGCCGCCCAATCCTCCAGTTTTTTTAAGTCACTCTGTAGAGAAGCTACATCTTGCTCTGATTTTATTACCTTACAGAGTTTAGTGTCATCTGCAAAAATAGAAACTTTACTCTCTAAACCATCACCAAGGTCATTAATAAATATATTAAAAAGGAGTGGTCCATGAAGTGATAATGGTACACATGTATAGAATGACTGAAGAATGCAGCAGGAAACAGCATCAACTAGATTACTGGGTAGGGACACAAGGCGGCCATAAGGAGGAAGTGACATGCCCTAGCTTATATAGGAAGTCATGGTGTGGAGCTAGAACATTCAGGTCACAGAGCAGAGGTAAGCAGCTCTCTAATACCTGTAAACATGAAAAAACAGATGTATTTTTAATGAGACTGGTAGCTTTAAGTAGACAGCAACTTGTTCAATTTGAGATGAGATCTTAAATGGTCCGGTACATTTTTTATCTAGTTTGATAGAAGGTTTGTTGGAGGTTTTTAGTGGAAAGGCAGATTTTGTCTCTAACCTAAAAATTGGTTCTAGCTCTACAATGTCTGCCGGTGGCTTGTTAATAATGTTCCTGAGTTTCTCTCAAAGTCTCAATTAGATTCTCTTGTGTTTCTGTTAAGAAGTGATTCATTCAATTACAACTGGAACTGGTGTGGAAACTGGGATATTCAGAATAAACGCTGGATGGAATTATAAGTTGGCAAAGAAAGGGTTTTAGGAAATTGAGCTGTGTTGAGAGTTGTTATAAGCAAATTCAGCAGATGGCAATAGGTCCATCCAAAAATCTTGATGGTAAATGGTGAAACAGTGTGAATATTGTTCAAGAGTCTGAAAAGTTCTTTCTGTCGCCAAGTTGACTGTGGATGGAAAGAAAAGGACAAATTAATATGCGCGCCGAATGTAGTTACAGAACTTGGAGGTGAATTAAATACCTTGACCTGAAACTACATTATCGGGACTGCCATAAAGTCTGAATATTTCACAAATCAATATTTGCTTAATATTACCAGGATTTTTTAAAAGGATGTAAGACAATGAAATCCATAGAAATTGAGCTCCAAAGAGTGAGATGGAATAGGAAGGAGTTGAAGCAAACCCAATGGTGAGTTCTGTAAAATCTTGCTCCAGGCACACATTAGGCGTGATCAAACAACTTTTTTAAAAATTGTCCACTAGAAAGCATATAAATGACAGAAACATTAATCAGGTTTGGAGTCATGGGCTAATTTGAACACTTTTGATCATGTGCCTCACATACATAAATGCTATTACAATTGAATCCAGTTTGAAACAATAAATTAAAATTAAAATAAATATGTTTGAGAAAGGGGTCATTATCATACCCATTTTTCAGAAGAGTGCACAAATCTTTAGAAACAATGGCCCCTAGAAATTTATTTTCTGACAGAATAGTATTTCCAGAGTTTCCTTCCACATGTGGTTCAGATAATACTCTAGAAATTTCTGGATCTAAGTTGGTATGAAATTAAAAACAATAAGCAGAATATAGCTTGAATTGAAGGCACCAAATGGCTGTTAGTGTTCTTTCTGGACTGGCTGACAACCAGGAAATGATCCAGAGAAAATATGATCCACACTCAAGCGGGGTCGGTACACAGAGAGATTAAATGATATCAAATCAGGTCTGTACACAGGTTAGCAATAATCACAGGTAAAAGTTCCAAGGTTTTATATAGTTGTGCAGTCCAAGAGTTAAGTCAAAGTAGATGGGTAAGCAGGAACATAGGCAATAGTTCCATGGGTTTTACAGTTACATGGTCCAAGTTTCAAGCAAGGGTCAATTCACAGGTAATTAATCAGGAGTAAATATAAATCAAATAAATAGGGAGCAGGGAACTGGAAACACAATTACTTAGCAATTGTTGAAGTGAGTAGGCGTCCGCTTTATAGTGATCGCCAGACACTGTTTAGCTGTCAGAGAACTGTGAAAAAGATGCATGCGTAAAGCACAGGGAACCTCAGTTGGATTCAAGAAGGGAGACACTCCTGCCCATGTCATCTACTATGTATGGCTATGTAGTAGCAAACATTTGTAATGTATGTATCTGTTTTTAAAGTTTTGGTGGGGGGGCAGGGGTTAAGATATTGTCCTGTTTAATAAATTTCATGCATTGTTTTCTTTTACAGAAAAAGTTTTGATTAATTTTCATAAATTGATCCATGTTAGTTTTAAGTACAGGCAAATGTATATGAAATACAGTATATTCAAGTGCTACAATCACTAAGTGTAAAGCTTTAACTGCAAGGGTAAACAGTGATTGTAAATAAAGGTTGTGAATGTCAATATGTAACGCCTGCGGGGAACAGGATAGACGCACACAGATGAACTTACCTTACAAATGATGGTCACCTCCCGTCCGCTTCCGATGCACCACAGCCGCTGTCCTATCCCAGCAGATCAGCAACCAAACCTCTGTCACTTCCAACCACTTCCCTCTACGGAAGAAACAGAAATTACGGCCGTACCTACCAGGAAAAGGCTGTCCGAGACCACGGCAATGAGCGAAGACACGTCAACCTCGCTTGCCGCCACCTCGTTTTTCTCTTGCCAAGGGTGCGGGACTACAGGCACTTGAGACCAGGAACAGTCCAGCCTCAAGTATCCCATTCACCTCTCGGTGAGGGCCTAACCAAAAGAGGGAATAGAGCGTTCTACTCACCGGGCACTCCAACTTTCGGTCCCTGCTCTCCTGCTCCTTCCCGACACTTGTGGATGACAAACAACACAAAGCCTACCTCTACTCTACCAATGAGGCTAGGATGTACACACAACTAACTAATGGCCAGGAACGCAACTTGACTATATAACTATAACTATAACTGGGTGTGGTGTACTACCTGTACTCACTCTACTTTGCGGGGAACACCAGCCGGTGTTCACGGTCTATTCCGGAGGGCTGTTCCTAACACCCTCACCCAGGTCATACCGAGAAGACTGTCTTCTCGCTATGGGGTCACCCATGGAATCCTAAGTTTGCACAGGGCCTGAAAGAGGCTCACTGGAACAGCACACCACCGGAGTGTCAACTGCTGCACGGAACCGCCAGTTGTCACTGTCGGCACTCGAAAATACTACCTTCACTCAAGTGGAACACCTATCCCAGTCTGGAACCGCCAGAGAACCTGCAGGAACTGAGTATTGGAACACTCAACCAGAACCACGGGCCGCCCCTGGAACTTAATTGAACTGTGCCGCACTGCCAGTGAGATATTCAATCACCACCTCTGGAAACCAGCATAACCCCAGGGACCTACATGACAGGAAAACTACTGTGTGTTCTTTCCCTGGCTATGTGTAAGCGCTTAACTACACCTTGTCCCCACAGTACAGGTTATTGCAGGAAAACAGCAAGTAACAAGAGCCTACATTTAATGGGGGCCTGACGTCTTGAACCTGTAAAGAAACACACAGCACACCAAAATACAAAGCACAATGCAAAATTTCCCGCACAGACGGAATAAGCATCTGCTTCTGTACACACCTTACTACACACCACACATGGGACCGCACCCTACTCTCACAGGGCTTTCATGCCCGCAGCCACAGGCTCTTCTGCCCTTGGAATCATGGGCCTCTATGCACAGCTAACTATAGGGCCTTGTGCCCTGACTATGGGCCCCTTTGGCCCCCTCTGCCTTCGGCTCTGAGCCCACTAACTAGGGCCTTGTGCCCTTTTACACTGTGGGCCTAGTCCACCCTCACTAGGCCTTGCGGCCTACCTGACTATGGGCACTAGCCCACTACCTAGGGCCTTGTGCCCTTTGACTATAATGGGCTTAAAGCCCCCTAACTACTTTTAAAGGGCCTTGTGCCCAGTTCCCTGGGCCTTATGCCCCTAACTTGTGACCACGGGCTAGCGCCCGACTGTGCCCACGGGCCTGGTGCCTGACCTAAGTTGAGTATACTTACCTGCTCTGCGCAGGATACTCAACTTGCCCCGCAGTCTTCTTACTCCGGGTCTTCCAGATCCTCCAGCCGGCAGCGCCTCTTCTCCTGTTCGGCGCTGGTCTTGCAGCAGCTCTAAGGGCGGGGGTGCTCTCAACCCTTACAAGGGCTCCCCACCGGCGTCTCCGGCGCTGCCCTCTTCTGGTTTTCTGGGTGGGGGTGCTCTTAGCCCTTACAAGGGCTCCTCGCCGATGTTTCTGGTGGTGATTTTCAGTGGCAGGGTAGCTCCTTGCCCTAACAAGGGCACCGTGCTACTTCCGGCATCTTTTTCTTCTTCTGCCGCTCTGGACGTCCCACGACGTCCTCTCTTCACTCCGCCGATGAACTTCTGCTTATATAACCGCCGGCGCGATGTCATCACTGGGCTCCGCCGTGAGCGCTCATTGGCTCGCTGCAGCGCCAATCTTTTGATCAGCTCACTCATCCGGCCGCTGATTGGCCAGCGGGGAAAGGCGAGCCCTGATTGGCTCATCCCCCCTCCGCTGCCAAGACCTGCGGAAAAAAGAAAACACTGGATCGCAGGAACAGTAAGTAAATCTCTTCTTTCTTCGCCCTCTTCATGGGCACAGCGGCAGCCTCCATCTTCGCCCTCTTCACGGGCACAGCATCAGCGGGGCACATCTCTACAAATATACTAATACAAAGAGTTCATAAGTGTCTCTGATTAGTGAATCCAGACACTGGTTTGCCCAGTGAGTGTCCTATAAAAGGTTTTGCTTCTACTGGATGAATATCCCAGACTGTGTGATTGATATGTCCTTCCGGAATGATGAGTTATATTGTCTTGATGTAAATATGTGAGGAACACTACAGGAGAAATGCACATGGTGATGTACATTTAGTAAGTAGATAAATAAATATACTGAATTCCACTTACATTTAGATGTCCTTGGATTAACTGCTGCTGTGATCTTTTTGGATTCTCCCATGTTAGAAGGCTTATTTCCTCCCTTGAGGAAGTCATGTGATTGTAACGAAACGTGTGAACTTCGGATTATCATTTTTTGCATTCTATTGAGATGAAGATGAGTAATATATGAATCATATTTAGCAGTGCTGTTCATCATAATGTGTTGCACTATGATATGTTTTTTGTTTGTTTTTTTGCATATATAATTTTTCGGAGGAAAAATTGAGGACGTTTCAGAATATAGATTCTTGGATTTATGACACCAACACTACAAGACGGGAAGTTCACAAATAGGACTATAAAGGATTGAGAATTACTTTTTAATTACAAGTACTCTCTAAATTTCATTTTGTGCATTTTATGATCCTCTTGAATGGCTTTTTTTATAAGGTAGTAAAGTGTGTTTTGTTACATCTATAGTTACTCTTAGATATCTTCAAGAAACCCGAAGTTGTTTTAGGGGGGATAAATTCCTTCATCTCTTTTAGAAAGCTCGGAGCCGCCAAATTTTTCATATTTTTATTTTTAAGGAATAACACTACCAAAAATGTGATCCTGTTTTAGGAGAGAATAATTTTGATATATAATTTTAATCTGTTTAGATTTAGTGTTATATTTTGATATGAATTTATTATTTTTCATTTATTTTGTGGTCTTTAGAGACTTAATTTTATATGTTAATAAAGAGTCTCGATCCAAAGCTCTTGCATATTCATAAGCTTCATAAAGAAGGTCATTCATGTACCCTCTTACTTTAAGTGTACTCCTCATTTCAGAAGCCTGTTTTTGAAAGCTTGTATCTGACGATCAATTCCTTCATAAGCAATTAAGTTGATTTCTTGGAATATTTCTTAGTCATGGCTTATAGTTGGCTACTGTTAAAACAAATGTAATTATTAGAATCCACTGATTTTTGGTAGTTCGAAGCAATAATATATGAGTCTTTGGTCGAGAGGTTCAGATCCAAAAAATTCACTGACTCCTTACTATAAGCATATGTGAAATCTAAATGATAAGAATTGTGATTTAAATTTGTACCAAAACGGTGAATAGAATCTAAATTTTCTTCCCATATAATAAACAGGTCAACTATGTAACAACCATGGAACACAACATTCGCCGGAAAGGGGCTATCCCAAATATACCTCTGTTTTAAGTGGCCCCTATAAAGGTTGGCATAACTTGGGGTGAATTTGGATTTGCAAATAGTACCATGAATTGAAAAGAAAATAATTGTGTGTGAATATATAAGTATGGAACTAATGATGAAGTCTCACTGTCTAGCCGAGAATCCCCTATCCAGAGACAGATATTTTTTGATTCTTTGATCCACACCTATAGAGTGAGGGATGTTGGTATAGAGTGTATACATTGTAGTAATAAATGGTAGGTCTAGCACATTTGCAAAATATTAACAATCGTTCCAATATTGTGTGCTTAATTACAGTAAATGGAAAAATAACCAATTTTTGTTCTTCAAAATTGTGTATTGAGACAAACAGGTAAAATAGTGACACACAAAAACACGTGGAAAGAAAGAAAATTATTTTGACTTGCGCCCTCATGAGGAGGGAGACCTTGGGGAGGATATTGAAGGTAAAATTGGTTGAGGATAATGAGAGAAACATTGGCGAGTATAATAAGGGCAACCTGGTGGCATCATGGCCTGAGAGCAGAAATGTTGCAACAGGAAAAGGAGTGAAAATATTTGGCATACGGGAAGGAGGGGAAACATGTAGCAAAAGAGATGACAGGGAACGGGTTGGGTACTAAATAATGACACTGGAAATGCGGACAATACTTACCCATGATTACACCGAAGACTTCATAGCTTACTAGAAACACAGATTGCTTGAAACGGAGACTGCAAAAATTTGCAGCAGCTGAACTTCCCGACACAGTCCGATGACGTCACGTTGACATTGTCATCCGAGCTGTTAAGGTAATAATTTAAGGACGCACCGCCTGTACAAGGTTCTTTACTAAGCCATGTACATTCTACAGGCGGCGCCTCCTTAAATTACTACCTTATCAGCTTGAATGACAATGTGTCCCTTCAATGTGACATCATCGGACTGTGCCGGGATGTTCAGCTGCCGCAATTTCTTGAAGTCTCCGTTTCAAGCAGTCTGTGTTTCCAGTCAGTCGATTATGAGGTCTTTGGTGTAATTATGCCGGGATAAGTACTGTCTGCATCTCCATTCCCAATATGCAAATGCATTTTGGAAATGGATTTACCTTTAAATAATCTATTAAAGCTAAAGGCCCAATGAGCAGGAATTCTATTAGCTGATTTCTGTTTATAATCTTCGATTGGTGAAACTAATACCGTTCTTAATTCTGCAAAGATTTGCTGTGTAAGAAGAATAACAGTTACTTTTTCTGATATTTTAGAATGTATGAAACTTGAAGGTCTTTCCTCATTCATTCCTATTAAAATGTGTAACATTAAGTTATTAATTAGGTCCCCTGATTTGGCTAATTGGGATTAACATAATGTTGCTCTGTTTTTTCCAGTATACAATAAGCAAATTCAGATTCTCTTTGAGCAGCAGCTGGTAATGCTTTTCTATGTATAGATTTTTAACATTATTAAGCACCATTAAATTATTGTTTCAGTTTTCCTGACCTGGTCTTACCTTTGATATGTACTACCTGGTACACCAGTCTCCCCAGCAGTCCGGTGAAACTAGCTAAGCTACAATTTGGTGAAGCCAACTGTAAATTCATTACTGTAGAGATCGTGCTGAAGCTTCTTGTGCCCATACAATGGTTAAGCACCTAAGACTCCTTAATAATAGTAGTATATGCCATGTCCCGATCCAGCAACTTTTGGCAGATGTATGCTATGGGATGTTCATGTCCATCACAGCTACTTCACCAGGTACTTGGAATAGTACAGACCCTAATCTACAGGCATTAGCTTTCTGCTGTAGGAAAACCTGGGTGAGGTCTGGAAGACATTCTGACAGAACAGAGTTTTAACCAGTGAATTTCAATTTGCAGGAAAGTATAAACTTAGGGTGTTTTTAAAGTGAACTTTCCCAAAGTGTTTTCCAAAGGGAACTTAGCCAGTAGAAAAGTATAGAGGATCACCAGGGGTCAAAAGCTGCAAGCTAGTCAGAAACGTAGTCATCCACAGCCAAATGGTCAAGGGCCAAAAGGATACTCATACTGGCCAAAGGTCAAAACACAAGTAAACAATACTACTTTACAGACAATAGTTCTCAATATAAGTTCAATAAACTGGCAGTGAGGTGTACACAGGAAGCATCAGGTACTTAGAGGTCATTGCCAGCAGCTTTTCATGTAAAGCCTTCCAGATCCAAGTCTGCACAAATACAACTACAACAGGTTCAAACAAGCTGCAGCAAATTGCAGCTCATTCTTTGGCTTATTATGTAGAGGCTGCACTGCTGCAACTCAGAGTTTACAGTTCAAGTTCTTGGTCTTAGACTCCTCCTGGGTATTGGTGACATAAGAAACCCTGCATCCGTAGTATCAGAGCAGCTACACCATGCCAGAAAATAGCTGTACACCGCCAGATATGCACTTGGGGAATATGATACCCGCACAGCAGGGCAAGTCAGGGACTCCACCAGGTCAGATTAACAGACATGCCAAGTATGCATTGAGCAATGGTGCATGGACATCGTCTGCAGGTCCCCAAATCTTTCAGCTAGACAATAAGCTTTCCATTTAATGAGGTATCAGAGCTGACAATATTTTGGGAGAATCCAGGATCTCCTCCAAAAAATGTTCTAACTTTATTTTTCAGTGAAGGATTTGCAGGTTTTAATAAGTACATATGGTATACAAGGTGAATCAGTTGCAAGGAATGCAGCAATTGTAGATGAAAGTTTAAACCATAAAGTTCCTTAATTATTAAAAATGTACCAATATATATATATATATATATATATATATATATATATATATATATATATCTCTGAAAGTTTGTGAGAAGGCCATACCAAGTGAAGAATTTTGGTAAAGAGTAATGCTTGTGGACCCACTTGATAGTGGTATCAAGCAGACAGGCTTTTGTCTGCTTAAGTCTTTTAAGATTGTTGTGTTTTTAGTAAAGTTTTTTGTAAAAGATTATGAGTCTTGTCGATAGTCTGATGGATTTCTGCAATGGCTGGCAGAAAATATCCAGCCCAGGAAGTAAGTAAGGTCATGGATAAAAACCACAGTTTTCAAAACAGGGTATTTCATTGAGAGACTGGTTTATAGCATTATTATATAGAAATCTACCTTCCAGAGAACATAGGTAGTTGCTGATCCAAGATGTCTTGTTGGAAATGTATTTAGGTTCGGAGCTACTGTTTGATTTACTTATTCTATTTGTACTTTGGATTGTGGAAGGTTATATAAATATTATTTAGTTTGGAGTATATCATTGAAAGCCTTCCAAAATTGTGCAGTGAATCGACCACCTTGATCTGATACAGTGCACCAATGGAGGTGATATCTTTCCTTAATGAAAATTCAGGCTATAAGACAAATATAGGGACGGTTTGTAGGGGAACAAAATGGCACTGCTTGGTAAAACATCTATGATTAGAAAGATGGTATTGTAGATGGAAGAGAGAGGCAATTTGAATAAAAAGTCCATAGAAATGGATCTTCAAGGCCCTCATAGAAGAGGCAATAGTTGTAGAAATCCTGCTCAATTAGTATGCAGGACCTTAATCTTGGCACAGGTAGAACAGGTTTTAACTTATTGTCCCATCATTGGCCATCAATAATGTTTAGTCACTAATTATATTGTTTTATGGACCCCCAAGTGTCTCACAGTTAAGACATTATGAAACTATCATAACACCTTTTTAAGTATTTCAGTAGGTACAAATAGTCTAGTATTTTAAGACAGACACCCATCTACTTGTCTCACTGCTCCTGAATTTATCTTTTGAATCATGGGAAAAAATAAAACCATCTTGATAGCTTCTGTGACCATGTATAAGAAGGCCCATAAAAAATAGAACCAAGAATAGACCCTTTAGGGAGAATGGTCTCGGGAAGGCAAATTATGGTTTCAGAGGTCTCAAACTACGATATAAGGCATCTACTTCATATCATTGCAAGTACCAGGTCTCCAGGTTATGCAAAATTGCAATTGTACAAAAAATAAGACCTATCATGCCTGAAGGATGTTTGAAGATAGTTAAGATGTTTAGCAGACTTTTTTGGTATTACAGGGTTTTGTGGTCCATGAAGGCATAAACGGCATTGAAAAGCCTTACAATAAATGTTGCCATTCTTTGAAAGCGGTTATCATGGCTAAAAGTTCCTTATCTTTGATCCCATAGTTTTATTTGGATGGAAGTAATTTCTAGGAGTACAATGCACACAGATAAAGAATCACCTCTTTTCCCTTGCCTTTGTCATAAAATGGTACATAGTCCTATAACTGAGGCATCTATTTCCAAAACTAAAGATAATATATGACCAGAGCAGTGGCAAAAACTTTCTTAAAAATGATAAAGGCATGTTGAGCCCCTGTAGACCATCAGAAAACCTGAGACTTGTTATCAAAGCAGTAATAATAGCCACAATTTGGGAGAAATTCCAGAAGAAGTGGCTGTATTAGATGACAAAGTCAATAAAGCATTCATCATCATCATCATCATCACCACCATTTATTTATATAGCACCACTATTTTCTCAGCACTGTACAGAGAACTCATATTATTGAACTGCTTTGACATTTTTTGGAGGAAGCAATTCCTAAATGGCATTGATATTGGCATTTGTAACCCTAGTCGAGAATTAAGTGTTTTAGATAGAACTCAAAGAAATCTACCAGCTACTATAATTCTCTGTTCCGGGTGCTGCTGCAACCGGGAAGCTTACAATGTTTTCAGCATGCACTTTGTTAGGCAAGCAGGACACTCGCTGTGATTGCAGTCATGTGGCTGCAATCACTTATCAGTGCTAGGGGGTTTGCCTCCTCCCTCTGCAATGATTGGTCCTCTAATGTTGAACTAGCAGGGAGGGCTTAGCCTCCCTGCAGGTTATAGCATCCTTGCCCTGAAGTTTGCTGTGCTTATTCTGCTACCACTATATTACATTTCTCCACTTGTTACCTGACCCTTCAATCTCCTGGAATCTCCTTGCCTGCTGCCAGTCCTTGACCGTTTGGCTTTGTTATCAGACAACACTTGCTTGATGCCTGCCGTTGACCTTTTGGCTTATTTCTGGACTATTTTCGATTGCTGCTACCTCAACCTTGATGCAGTCAAGACTTGTTTTTTCCTGATTCTGGCTCAGATTATGCCCTTACTCTCCCCATGTCAGATATAACCCCCAATCTACCGACTTCTGTGGAAGGTACTTGGGGTGCCTCAGAATCCTGCTTTCAGGACCTATCTGAGAAAGTGGAGATGCAGGAAAGCCCCAATAACTCCTGCCTTTTAGTGTCTCATTTTGAAGTTCTTTTTCTGCTTTTGCAATGGTCACACTTATACCAGCACAATCTGTGCCTTACATGTGCATTCATCCACTTTCTTGTTATAATGGTGAAACACTGCTCAATTTAATTTTAATTAAATCCTGAGAATTTTCTGTCCCTGTTATCGAAACCAGAATTGCCTTCACTTTGTGTGAAATAAGACCCTCTATTATATAACTGTATTGTTTTTATGTCTGCCTTTTTGTACGCTCTTTTACAAACCTGGACAGGTTTCTTCTGAAAATATCATCCTTTTATGTCAGACATAGCTCCATAACTGTGTGTCAATTCTCTGCACAACTCCAGACCTGCTTTAGATATTAGCAGCAACAATAAGGCTTTACTTTTTACCATATGACAGATAATTTCAATGCATAAGGACATGTTGGCATCTTGGGACCTCTAAGGTACTGTTGATGATTTGATCACCTCAGCACTAAGGTGAATATATATTTCAATTTGTCAGTCAGTGTTGTCAGAAGCCCAGAAACATGATTAGCTGGAAACAGGGAGGTCATGTAAGGAGTAATATATTCCTCTCTAAAAAATTAAAAATGCATTTCCAGAAGGGCGAATGTCTCTTTTGACAAAACACCTTTCTCTACCTCAGCCTTCCTGGACTCTGGAGCAGTGGGAAACTGTATTGAATACAGCGTTATTCAAAAACTTGAACCCCCATAGTACCGTTAGAAAAAACAATTAGTGGTATTGTAGGTAGACTCAGTCCTGGAGATTATACTTACTTTAAAACTTTCCTTTCCATTTCCCTGGCCATTGTCTGAAAAGTGCATTTATTCTGATAAGTGCATAGTTTAACATAATGATATAGTTTGGGCTTGAATTAAGTATATTTTGAATCTGTTTTTGGGTTTTCCTTGCATTGCCATTTGTAAGTGAATAAAGTAGTTAAAGTTGGGAATCACAGAGAAAAAAATGTGTAATCACCTTTTAAACAATAATTGTAAACCAAGTAAGGATTTTGAGCTATGCAAGTTTTTTTTCATGTTCCTGGCATTAGTCTCAAGAGTGCATTTGTTCTGATAAGCGCATAGTTTAACATAAAGAAGTAGGAATGCAAGGTACATATTTACAATATTAACAATTTCTATTACCATAATTATATTAGTTCTAGTTAACTCAGAGCTTACATTGTAGAGCAAGTACACTCATATAAATTAAGTGTCTTGCAATCAGTTTCATGTTTGGTAATTGGACAAAGGTTTCATCTTGTGCCATGTATGCACTTCTGGTACAACCAAGATGTGAATGAGTTGGGGTAGTGAGGTCATGGGTGGAGACATGGGAGTGCAGGATTCAGAGTCCGTTTGCTGGTCCCCAGTTATAATATGAGGTAGAGGGAAGAGTGTCAGGGAGGTAGTCCTAAAACACCCTAATAAATACCCTCCTATTGGGAAGTTTGCTACTATCACACAATATTGACACCTGCACTGTGTATCCAATGTCTTTACACTGCCCCCCCCCCACCTGCACGATAGACCCAAATACCATACTGACACCCACACTAAGCTGTAATCTGCACTGCCACCAAATACCATACTGACGCCCACACTAAGCTGTAATCTGCACTGCCACCAAATACCATTGTGGAAGGGGGGGAGAGGGGGACATTAACTGTGATTGGGGGGGAGAGAGGGGGACCTTAACTGTGATTGGGGGGAGAGAGGGGGACCTTAACTGTGATTGGGGGGGAGAGAGGGGGACCTTAACTGTGATTGGGGGGGAGAGAGGGGGACATTAACTGTGATTGGGGGGAAGAGAGGGGGACATTAACTGTGGGGTGGAGAGGGGAACATTTACTGTGATGAGGGAGTGGGGGGGAATGTACTGTGATGAAGGATAGGGGGTGCATATATGGCGAAGATGGAGGGGGCACATGTATGAGGAGGGAGGGCGTGGCCAGATTAATTAGTACTGGGCCGGGGTACATGTGTGGGGAGGGGGGGCCCCGCCAGATTAATTAGTACTGGGCCCCACAGTTTCTGATGGCAGCCCTGGTAGGTTTAGGATGATAGTACAGAGTAAAGGACAATCTGTCAGTAGGAACATGAATGCTAAACATTTACCCTCTAAAAAGAAGTTTAGCAATTGTTGCAAGAACTACTAGTTTTTTTAAAAAAAATGTCTCAGCACTTCATAAACCAAGCATGTTTTGCTATTTGTTAAATTCACAATAGAATCTGCATTTTGGATTTTTTATATTTTTACTACCAGTTTGATATTTACACATCTCCTTTTGACATATTCCCTTAAATTGTTTTTGAGAACAGTTCCTCTACCTCTTATTTTCTTCTTCATGCCCTCCCTCATGTATTTCTTAGGAGAACAGGACCAAGCAGGTAATTTTTCAAAGGACCATGAATGCTGAAAAGAAAGTTCGGCATATTGTGAGTTGGATCAATATATTTGGGATGGACTGAGAAGAGATCATGGTAAATATTAGTACCAATGGCAAGATTAGAGGTAGAGGAACTGTTCTCAAAAACAATTTAAGGGATTTAAACTATGAACATAAAACAAGGACCTCCAAGGTAGTATTTTCTGACTTACTACCTGTGTGACACTTGAAAGACCACAGGAGCCTGGAATGGTTAAAAAGTGTAAGAGAAGTTGATTTAGGAAGGGGAGTTTGGGGATTTTTGAAAAACTGGTTTAGTTTCTCTCAGATACAGTGTCTACATTAGGGAGTAGACTCTACTTTATTGTGAAGTATGCAGCTGTGCTGGGGCAGAAGATGATTAGAATACTGGATGAACTGAGGAAAGGAGAAGATAAAAGCAGTTTGCAATATACAGTAGCATAGGAAGGAAATTGACTTAGTCAATAAAAGTAGAGGAAGGGCGAAGTAGTGCTTAGAAGAGGTAATAAGGAGGCGTAAAAATATCAAACTGTCAGTTACAATGTCAAACATCTACAATGGGGAGTTTATTGTGGATCTAAAAAATGGCAAATAATTTTGGATTTACGAAGTGCTATGATGAAACAATTTAAATATCCTGGAACTTTTTGCAACAATTGTTAAATTTCTTTTTAAAGTGTAAGGCCTCTGCCTAACTGTGAAATGTATAGACTTATGACTCTCATTATTACAGGATGTTTTCTACTAACTAGCTTAATCCATAAAGTTCATATTGGCTTAATTCCTGGCAGACAAATTCCTTCTATGACAGCAATTAGATGCTAAAACAGCATTTAATATAGTACATTGGTTTTACCTTTTTCAGGTCTTACAAACATTTGTTTTCCCCTCCAGCTTAATTCAAGCTGCCATATCTCATTGTATTAATTCTGTTGATAGCTTCTATTGGTCTCCTCCCTACAGTCTTTAAGGTCTGTTGAGGGGACTAGCTAGGGTTGCCCACTTTACCTGTTGCTCTTTACTCTCCCTATTATCTCTTGCAGTCCATATCAGATTTGTTCCACATACTCAAGGTATTACTACTGCAGATAAGAATTACAAAATGTACATTTTTGTGGATGATGTACTGCACATGCTGACTTCACCCGTGGCATCTCTCCTAAATTTGCAGTCCTTTAGGTAATGCTTTCTTCAGATGTCATATTTTTTTGTGTTAATGCCTCTAAAACGCAAGAATTTTGCTTCCCTAGGGGTTAGAATTAGTACACATACATTTCAGTTAAATTCAAATATAACACAAACTCCTATTTTTATGAATAAACCAATCCACTTATAAGAAACTGTACGCTTATAACTGTAGTCATTTGATTTCTAACCTCAAAAAGATTTTGTTGGTTTGGGATAATTATCATGTCTCTTGGCCAGCAGTGCTTTCCCCCTCAAAATAACTGATGTATCTCTTTCACACACAACCCACTCAAGCGCCATCTACCACTCTAGTACATTTAGTACATCTACAGAAGAATATTTATCTGGCAATATAAGTGACCACGCATCTCTGATAATATTTTATCTAGACCCAAACTCCAGGGGGGACTGACAGTTTCCAACTTTTAATCTTGGTATCTGGCTGCACAGTTTTGCATAAACAGTGCAATCCCATACCAAGTGGATGCTATGGATGGAAATAAAAGAAAATGTATCAAGCATATTGCCACTCCCTTCTTTATTTTGGCTCCAAACCTCTGAATTCAGACATGAGAAGCAGATGGAGAGGTTATTTCCACCCTTGTAATGATTCCTCTCCCTCCATGCCCTTTGCTTTTTTAATTATTATTTCTTTTTAATGTGTGTTCTGTGTACCACTCTTAGAAACCTGATTTTAATTATTTCTACTCTTTTAAGGATTATATTTGAATACATCCCCTTATCCCCTTATGCATTGTTGTGCTATGGAATACTTTTGTTTTTATCTTTTCTCCTAAGACCTGCCCAGTTGGAGGTTATGTGCCAAGTTTATAATATTGTAGACTACGTATGGTTAGATATAGATATGGAGATAAAGACACCAGCAAAGTATTGGGTTTGTTATAATCTAGCATAAAAAATTGTACTAAAATTAATTAATACAAATTTAAAAGACAGCAAAGGGAAATGTGATCCTGCTCATGAGTGATTTTAACTATCCAGATATAAATTGACAATGAAATTAGTAAATTTTGAATCCATTTTAAAAGACAACTAGACTACATAGACATAGCAAAAACATTTTAGTAATATTGCTAGCATATTTGGTTAAATAAAAAAAGTTTTGGAGTTGATGAAAAATGGATTGCAAAAAAATAGCAAATCTAATTCCAAAACATATTTTCAAGTACATAGACAGCAAAAAAAATGCAACTTATGATATTGAACCACTAAATAAATAAAGTAGGAAAATAATTGTTGAAGATAAAAATTATCTTTGTAATAGTTTTTTTCATCTGTACTTACAATGGAGGAAACATGCATAAAAATAGGTTGTGTAGCAATAGCCTTTGTAAAACATGTTACAAAGGTACATGGCTAACACTTGGAGGTAAATGTATCAAGCTGAGAGTTTTCTGGCGGGTTTGAAAAGTGGAGATGTTGCCTATAGCAACCAATCAGATTCTAGCTATCATTTTGTTGAATGTACTAATTAAATGATAGCTACAATCTGATTGGCTTTTCAAACCCGCCGGAAAACTCTCAGCTTGATACATTTACCCCTTGGATTACACAGTTTTACATGAACAAGATTAAAACAGATTAATAACCAGGTTTAGTTGGCACTCATTACCCTGTGCTAAATTTCAGCAATTGATGGACCACAATTACCTATAGTTATGATTTTCCTCATAACCAGGTCTATGCCACAAGATTAGTGGAAAGCAGTCATGGTACCTATCATGGAAAAGGGAACAAAATAAAAACTTGGAAATTACAGACATGTGAGATTGACTTCTATTTTGGACAAATTATTTGAAGAAACTCTGAGGAATGAGTTTATGAAATATATTGCAGAAACAATTTGATAACAATGTAACAACTTGGTTTCATGAGGAACTAAACATGCCTAACAAACATGATCATTTTATATGAGAAGATAAGTTTTCAAACTGAATTTTGGTAGTTTAATTGAAGTCCTATATTTGGATTTTGCTAACGCATTACGTTCCACATACCAGTCTGACATACATAAAGTGAAGGTACTATGTCTAGGAGAAAAAAGTATGTATATAGGAAGTGAATTGGCTGAAGGATAGAAGACACATGGTAGTTGAATGGAACATTTTTAAACTAGGCTAGAATGGTGTATCTCAGCGATCAATATTAAGTACTGCCTTTTTCACTAATTTTTATTAATGACTTTGTAGATATCCTAGAATGTAAAGTGTACATATTTACTGATGCCACTTATTAATATAGGGCTAATAACACAGCATGATAGTAGTTTGATACACAAGATTTGAAAAATACAGCAAACCAAGCCATGAAATGCAAATTCAATTTAAAGTAGATATATGTAGGGTTATGAACTTATCATTGTGTAATGATGTAGTTTACAGAAAGCTGAGTAGGAGTACATAATATTAGGCAGCAACTAGAAAGGCAAATAACATCCTGGTTTCATCTGAAAGTCCTTCTCTCTTTACCGGCACCATCTTTGTAAAGAAGAAGGACCACACTATCAAGACCTCTTTTGCAAACAGAGGTCTTTACAAAATCCCCTTTAAAACTGATATTTTTGATTGCATCTGTAGGGCTTGAAACACTTTTTTTTAAATTCTGCTCAGCTTTTAATTCAATCCACATAAAAAAAGATGAATGGAAAACTGTTTTCAATACACTGGACCTGCAGCTTGTCTTTTGGCCTCCGTAAATCACCTGTGTGTATTTATCAGTGGTCAGGTTTCTCATCAGTTTCCTGCAGGACATCTAATGCCACTTCGCTTTTCCGGCTAAGTATTTGACCCACATCTCAATGAATTTCCTCACTGATTTACCAAAGGCTTTTCTGTTATTTGAATCCTAGTAAATCTTCTTTCCAAAATCATCCATTTTATCCCCATAGAATGCCTTCCTTTCACATACCTCCTTGATGACATTTTCATCAAGGCGTTTTTTTTGTTTACATGGGCTCCCACAGGAGCTCATCATGGGAAATCAAACTATATTTTTCTTTTGTGTACCATGTATAACAGGGGCCAGACCAAAAGTATTTACCACATTCTGGAGCAGTATTTTGGGTCCTATGTTTCAGTTCATCATCATGACCAGAGTGATTTATTTATGTGTTCTGAGTTTATTCACAATAATAACACTTTTCTTTATGATACACAGTATTTATCCAAAACCCTTTCCTTCCCTTTACTTCCTCTTCTGAAGTGCCAGCAGCTGATTACATCATAACCAATCTTCTACATTTCTGGTCCAAAGTCTGCTGAGCCATCCCAAGCAAAAGCAAACAGCTGGTAAACAACATAGACAATTCCTTAATCAAGGCCAGCAGACAAAGTTTGCTTTTGCACCATTAATTATAAATTGAAAATACCTTCCATGAAATTTGACCTATGTTTCTTTAGTCCTTACATTGTCACTGAACAAAACAATGCTGGTTCATTTTGTCTCAAATAACCTTGTTTATTACAAATATCCAATGTCTTTCTTTTATGCTTGTTACAAAAATCTTATCTTTATTCATATTATTATTTTCGATTAGCCTCCCACAATTCTTCACGGTGAACAATCATCATGAAATCTCCTGAGGTAAATTATTTTATTTAGCGGAACGGAAGCTTTATAGTCCTAAAGAACGCCCTTGGATCAAAGCATCTGATGATCATGCTCCTCTTTTGGTCAAAAAATGTTATTCACCCATTCTCTGAAAATCAACAGAGACTGTCCTAAAGCCCTCTGTAAGAGGTGATAACATCAATAACTACTGTCCCTGTATCCCCACTGTCTCTTTGTCCTATTTGTAAGCACTGCCAGCTGATGGCGCCTTCTTTTATGTGCATATGTGAAGTCCGATAAATCTCTATTTAAACCATTCAGACTATTCTCTGTGCCTGAGCAACTAGTTACATCGTCATTTGATGCGCTAATGCATTTTTCTGTCTGACACTTTGATAGTGTTAAGGATTGTTTTTACCCTGATTGTTTGCTTGTGTCCAAACAATTTAAGCTTGGCTTGAATCATCATTTCTCCTAAAGCTCCAAATTTGGAAAGTGTAGGTAATGTGTGTCAAATTCTCCCGGGTGTACCTCGACCTGTACATAACAGGAGAAAGGAACACATTGAAAAATTCAAAGTCCTGGCAAAAAGTGTTATTGTTTCAGCTGATTAAACAAACAAAATGTTGTAAGAAAATTCACTATCTGTTTTCCCTGTTATATATTCTATTGTGACACACATGCATTTTTAAATACCTGTTATATAATATATGTCATGTCTAGCTCCTGTCCCTGTTTTCGTCTCCCTGTTGCCAAGTTTTCAACATGAACAGTCTGTGTGATCATTGACTATCAGTCTTCAGCACAGGAAGGGAAATAGCTTCATCATCCAACAGAGGGGTGCAAACAATCGCCTGGCACAAGAGACCCTTTTCATTAGGGGTTGTAAAAATAAAATACCTGGCACCAGATACAACTCAACATATTATACGTGGCTAAGATAAAGCTCTCCATATTATTATTGGTACCAGATTTGGCTCTTCATATTGTTTTTGGCATTAGACATGAAAAATAGTAAACAATTGGTAGTTTGTGCAATATGATATAATATAGCTCACACAATGTTAGGTGCAATAAGGCTAGCAACTGGGCTGTGCAATATAGTCAGTAGTGAGGCATGTAAATTGTACTAAGCATTATAATAGGCTTCTGCTAAGCTCATTTATGTCTTAATTGAGACATGAGAGTGAAGGGATATTGAGGTTATCTTACTTTAATATAGATTTTAATTACATTTGTCAGTGTGCTTTTATGAGAGTAATGGCAGCTCCTTCAGCAAAATTGTGCTACTTTACTAACTAACCCATATATGTCATTTAAAAATATCGTAAAAATTGGCACAAGTGGACCTCCATGTCGTTACACATTTCTAACCTTGAATCTTCATTTCTATTTGATCTTCTTTGAATCAGGAGAATCACAGAATATGAGGCACCGGTTATGGAAGCCCCTTAATTCTGTTTCTGGTGATAAGAGGGTGAAGAGAGGGAGAAACAAGGATTAGACAACCATGTTTAAACCTTCAGTAAGTAGGCTTTAGGGGATTTAAATAGGAAGGTGTTTTATCACTTCCACAAAGTATGGTAAAGTTTACAGTTTAATATTCATAGTGAAACTTCTGATTTTGGACAAAACAGCACTTGTTTTTTTATTAAAAAAAACTTTATACAGATTTAGACAATTATTTATGGATTTGTTATGGACTTAACAATTTCCAAAACCCTTTCTACAGGCTAGGCAAATTTATGATGCTTGTTAATGTTCTGCTGACATTGGCAGCTTTGTTTTTTATCCAGCCGAGTTGAAGGAAACCATAAGGAGAAGAAAAACAAAATACAAATTGATGTAACGAGAGACGGAATTATCTGTTTTTCACTGCACAAATTTTGTGTGTGCATTTAAACACACACACAACCATCAGGTACCTATGAGTTCAGGTAGATTAACACTTTTTGTGCAATGCTATGCAGATTTGTAAGGCGCCACTGTGCTCCACAGTGCTGTACAGCAGGAAAAACAGCACATACATAAAACAGGGACATACAAAGTAGACAAAATAAAAATAAAGGGTATAAAGGACTCTGTTCATTAGAGAGCTTACATTCTAAGTGGCAGTGTGAATAGTAGAGTACTTATCAAACCTATCAAATTGCTTCTTTAGTGTCTGGACCTTTTGATAGAATGGGAGTGCTATGCTCTGTATCATGTGAAGCCAGATCTCCGGTGGTCAAGTGTAGGAGGAAGTGGGGCAGGACTGCGATGTCTAAAACTGGAAGATCGACTTTAGTGCCAAGTCTTCTGTAATACTCTGCATGAGATGGAAGTAGCTTTGATAGCTGCGTGTCAGTTAAACTGAGGCTCTCCAATCCCTATAACGAGAGTCTGTGCCCACAATAGAGATATTATCCATCACGGTCGTGCAGAGACTAAGTACCATTACAATAACCTGCATCTGTATATACTGCATCCAAGACTGTATATCTGTTTGCTGCTGTATTACAACTGTTATACATTCAACTGTGAGTACTAGATAATCTATTTGTTACCGAATTCAAATAAACCAGTAACCTGGTTATGTTAAAAGCGCTTGTTGCTTCATATCCACCTAATACCACTAACACCTTTTACTAACATCAAAAGGTTTAACCAACACCTCTGGTACCAACACCTCTGGTACAGCCTCCCCGTCACTCCCACTATCTGTTGTGGTCCCACAAGGCTCTCAACAAGGCCCTGTTCTTGGCCCTCTGTTTACCTCAATGTGCATTTTTTCCTCGGGAAACCTAGTTCATTCATTCAGCTTCCTGTACCACTTCTATACTGATGACACTCAATCTACCTCTCTTCCCTTAAACTTGCCACTTCTGTACTTCTCATGTAGCCAGCTTTCTAAAACTAAACATGTCGAAAAAGGAGCTTATCATCTTCTTTCTTCTTTCAGAGTCAAAATTTCCTCACCATCAATAATACTACCATTTCTACAGTTTCCCATTCATCATATCCAGTTCTGTCCACTTTTCCTTACCCAAGATGCTACCAAAACACTTATCAATTCTCTTATCATTTCCTGCCTTACCTACTGTAACCTCCACCAATCATTCTCTAACCCATATGTCCCTGCTTCAATCCATCTTAAATGCTGCAGCCTGACTAATCTTCCTCTCTTGCTGCTCCATATCTGCCATATCACTCTGCAGATCCTTACACTGGCTCTCTGTGTCCTCCAGAATCAAATGCAATTTGCTCATCCTTAACACTTCAATCCTCAATACACTTCAAATTTCAGTTTAAAATACTAACCCTCTTAGGTGTACCTCAGCTCTGCGCATTACATACTGTATATTGACATGTATAGGGTATACATTATGTGGCAGGATGGTGCATACTCTATTTTGCATTGTGGGGCTTTGCTCCCATGGGGCTGTATATCGTGGCCATAAGGTTGATATGCTGAGATTATATGTACTGGATAAGGAATATTGTGGAAATACAGCTTTATACTATGATGGACAATTTGATCAGATATAAATATTATTTAATATAAGTATTATTCAATATTCTACAATTCACAATGTTTTACCAATTACTTTTTAAATAATTTTTTGCATTGTTGATCCGGTTTGATATGGGTCAGTCAAGTCCATTAACCTATATAAGTAGACTCTTTTTTATTTCTAAACAGGACTGCTTATCTGTAATTAGGTACATTATACCAGGGTGTCAGCACCTACTAAACTAGTTTTCTGGTCAGTGGTGACCATGAATCTCTTTCTATTTTTGTTTCACAAGGAAACACATTTCCCAGCAGGACTCTACAAAAATGCATTTTTATACCTTGCTGTCTGATGCATTCAACATGGCTCTATTAAATTATATTGTGTCCTGATTGTTAAATGTCCTGTTCAATGCAATAAAATATATGTTTATCATATGCTTTAGTGCACTTGAAGGGATCATTTATTTTAAATTAGGTGTGCTGCAAGAGTCCACCTCCAACTCTCCTCACTCAGACCGCAAACTGTCATTACAACCCAACTGAGCATAACATTGTTTTCCCCAATTAAAACTTTGTTGCGTGTAGAGGTCCATAATACATGTTATATGTGAAGAAAAGTTGATATGGCCAACTTGTTATATATATGTATATGTTCCTATACAGTGTTTTCCCTGTATGACCTCGCAATAGAATAAAACAGTTGTTTGCTGTTCTCAGTATGTCTTAATTTTGCTGGGCATTATTTCAAAGCACTCACAAAGGTTTTCTCTGCTTGAAATCGATCAATTTAAACCACCACTGTGTATTTCTTACCCGCCTAAGGGTTTCAACCTTCAAAGAGAGCATCTTATATCCAGCTGATTATCTGTCGCTTTGGAATCAACAGTGCTGTCTGTTTAATTTAAATAGCATGTTGTCAATTCAACAGAGACCAAACCATCTCTAAATGTGGAAAGCATGTGTTGGCATCTAGTAAAACATGGGCACAATATCCTCAGCCCTGTCAATGTTCTCTTCTGACTAGCAGGACACCTCCCACAGAATACAATTCCCACAACATGCTTGTGACCTGAATGTGTCAATTTACATGGTAGACCTGCATTGATTTTTACAATGAAGAACAGAATATTGGCACAAATCTACATAACTCTTTGGATAAACTGTGGCCATATCTCTTCACTAAAACCAGATTGCTTGGTTTACATTACTTGTCCTATCTGGCACAGGCATCTGTCCTGTGTACTTCCAGTTGGTGTTTCCTGGTTTTTAACAATGATTGAAAGAAAATGCATCTCTATAAAGATGGAGAAAATAGCATCTGTTGTGTTTTTGTCAAAGGAAACAACATGTTTCCGTTATCAAGTAATGTAGCGAATATGAGGCAGAGTATTATAGTCAGGAATAAATGTGAAACATTTTTATTCGAAGATGGCAGATCTCACAGACTGGAAAAAAACAAATGCTTGTTTAATGATCTTGACTTGAACTGATGTGCAGTATATGTCTATGTACTGCTCTTCACAGTTTTAAAAAAATAAAAACAACACATCTATAATACATGCTGCTAGCCTGAGCTCTATATTGTTTTACATGAAAGAGCTACAGGTATTTTTAGCGAGAATACATGGGGAAACAATTTTGACTCCTGTTAAAAGATATTTCATGCAGATGGTAGAAATATGGTTTTCTAAGCATGCAAGTTTTTTTGTAAGGTCACTTAAAGAAAATGCAGACGGAAAGTACTGCTTTGACATGCCATGAACCTGTGTGTTTGTATTAACTCATGTATTAGCATTGCAGTATGGTGTTAACTTCAGGAGGATTTTGCTTAGAATGGGCAGATCAGGGCCAATGTTTCCTGTAAGCTGAGCAATCCAGAAAGAGAAGAGATAAAAGATTACTCTAATGAGAACTCCAACCTAGCAAGTCCAGTACACTATGATTTCTCAATCGCTCAGCTTTGAGGGAAGAGTTATCAGGATGGCCAAATAGAAGAATTTAGTATATTAACAAAACTGTTCTTAATTCTGTATTATCTTTGAATTAATTATTTTTGAACTGTTTGAAAATATAATAAGCTTAATGATGCTCAATTATTTGACTAAATATTCTCAAACAGATGTCATCAACAATTCATTGGGTATGCAATAACAATAAAAGGTTAAGTGGAAAGCTGTGAGTATTGTGATTGTAGTATGTGGCTCCATCATTTTGTATATGTGGTTATAAGTTATTACAACAAATAAAGTACCATCTATGAATTTGTTGGTAGCGTTATGATACTTTTTGAGAGCATGTTTAATTATACATTACCAGTCCTGATGCTGTCTGATTCAACCGGTACTGCCCCCACTGACTCATGGCATAACTCTGCTTCCTGCCTAGTGCCTCCTACTATCACTGGCACACTCCTCCAGCAATTGTTACAGCAGGAAACACATGCAGATCACATGATACACTAACCAAGCAATGCCATCTTCTCCTGGATCAGAGTAAGGAGAAGAGCAGAAACAAGGTTCCATATGTTTTCACAAGTTAAGCAGGAATGATCGTGCAATGATTCTGGATATCATTGAATATAGTTTCATAGTAAGAGGTTAGCGCTTATAGGGCATTATCATTATTATTATCCTTTATTTAGAGAGTGCTGACATATTATGCAGTGCAGTACATGGAGTAGATCATGACACAAACAAAATAAATTCCATGGCTTGAAACAGAAGGTTAATAACACTCGGAACATTAGGAAGTCGGTAGGGGATAAACAGTTCAGTCTGCATATGAAGGTCTTGATGATGGTTATGCTGTAAGAATGCATACTGAAGTTTCATATCAGTGATATATCATAGTCATATAGTCATATCATAAAACTGACTTGGATTTCCAAAGATGTCCATAGACTCTTGCAGCTTCCAGGATTGGGAATCATTATTTGAAACTGAATTAACTTTGGGAGGCCAAGTGCCAGTGGATCACATTGTTTCGAAGATTGCATAGATTCAAAATGTGGAAAGATGTCTGTGTATATGGAGGATGAGTTGAGGGAAGTGAGGGTAGGAAACAGATAATAACCATTCTAATTTACACCAAATCATTGAGGCAATGTTGACTTGATGGATTCAATTGTTTATTTGTAGTAATGAAAGTTGTACCAGGAATACAGTCACAAAACATAGCGATAGTAGCTCCTGTGCATGAGCAACAGCATAGGACTACATATGTTGTTAAAACCAGTTTCTACAGAGAGCTGTCCAGGATGTCATTGCTACGGCTTCCAACTTACTGTCATAAGCTTTTAAAACTAGCATTAGTGGTCTTCACCTATAGCAGCCACCTTTCCCGTAGAGTTAGTAGCACTCACAGGTACTTAACGTAGTAAAAGCTTATGAACAGGAGCCAGTGGCACAGAGATAGGAGGCAGTGAATCAGGTGAATCAATACACGGATAACCAGGGTCAGGCTGGAGATCATGGGTCAGCAGCGAGCAGGGATCATTACAAACAGGCCAAAAGGTCAGGACTGGCAGCAAGCAAGTATAATCCAAAAGACAGAGCCAGAAGGTCAGAGGCAATCAGCAAGCAGGGTCCAGTAAACAAGTCAATGGTCACAACAGGAATCAATCAGAGATAGTCAGAGTAAACACAAGCACTGGGAGCAGGTTAGCTAATGCAGGGACAAACACTATAACTGGCAGGAAGGCTTTTAAACAGATGAGGGCCAATCAGATGGGGGAATTACAAACGCTTCTTCACCAGTGGCGGAACTACCATTGGTTCAGCAGGTGCGGTGCACTGGGGCCCATGGCGATAATGCGGCCCGCAGCATGGGAAACTAGTGAGCTGTGGGCCCTGCTTCTCTCTTCCTCGCTTCCCTGCACTGGGCAACACAGCTCGCTAGTTCCGCCTCTGCTCCCCACACAGGAGACTGATCAACTACAGCCGCATGCCCCAGCTGGCAGTCAAATGACTGGGACACAAAGGCAGTGAGAGACTCGTCCCAGTTGCCCTGACAATGGAATGGTTGCAAAGAGCCGGAAGTGACATCTCGGCTGCCAGGGCTTCGGCCAGGACGCAGCCACAGACTGGAACTACTCGAGCTGTCGCAGCAGCTCGTAGCAGTGAAATACCTTTGCTACGCTATATTCCAGGTAGGGATACGCTAACAAAGAGGTGATCACAGGTGCTGTACATTAACCTATGTCTGTCAGAATCTGGCAACTGCAAGCAAGAGATGCCAGATTTCTATGTCCCTTGGAGCAGTGTCTAGCATTAACAGTTGCCATACATTTGTGGACCAGACCCTGGCTTTGAACTCTGACCGTTGCTTTACCATTAGCTAGGAATGGAACACTTGCTGTGAATATTATTCTTTGCTTCAATAGTGGACTTTGGCTGTGAATTTGACTACTGCTTTTTTATCTCATGAATTTCAGAGAGTTTTACTAACCCTTTCAAAGCATTTACTGCAGTATAGGTTTTGAAATGTTAAGTTTCAGACATTAACAATGCAGTCGTTTGTCTTAAAATGTTTTGAGTGTATTGTCGATGTCATGCAGTTTGTATATTATAATGTTTAGGGTTTTTTTGTATTTTAATGTTTACTACTGTACATGACAGGCTTTATTATCCATATTTTATTTTTTGATTTTACTTTGCGTATTAAGAAAAAGCAGACAGGGCTGAGGTTTCAGGCGTATAGGCCTGTTGTGGTCATGTGCAGACTGGTTTTGCATACGTTACTCTCAAATTGACAGATACGTGCCTCAATAATTCAGGCCGTAGGTGAACAATTGTGGTTAGTGAACCATCTCTTCAGTTTAAGAGGACCTGTATCCTCTGACATGGGTCTTTTTTTATTAACTGTAGGTTATTTAAAGCTTTAAAAGAAGTCAACAAATATTTTCTACTAAGATGTGAAAACAAAAGTCTGGCACACTAAATAATATATAAATTACTATAAGCCTATTTCATTGAGGGACGAATGTAGTGGTTTTTTTTCTATACTAAAAATGCAGATAATTTAGGCATATGCATTCAATGACAAGTGGATTGGAAGAAGTGTCTCTTCTTCGATTCAGGTGTAGGTACGCTCTGCATATACAGCACTTACCGTATTGAGACAGACACAATACACCGCTGGATATGTACAATACATATGTGGAATAAAAAGTCTTAGCAGAGAAATAGAAAGTATTTAATTATTGTTTCATCTTAATACTATAGTCATTAATGACATTTTTTTCAAAAATGCTTTTATCAGGATGTTATTAAGGTCTTCTGTATATAAAATGCATTTTTACAGTTTACGACTGAAAAATGTATACCTAAAAGATGTCCAAAGCTTGAATTGGACTCTGCTCCGTGTGCTTGAGCTTGACACACCCTTACTTTACATTGACTATGTTCATATGCCCAGTCCCCTTTCGGGTCCACCAATGAAATCTTAGGATCTGTCATTTTCATTTAAAGATTAATTGGGTGAACTTGTGTTCACTGGTGTATAGTCCATTTCTGGGCATGCACAGTGCAATTTAACACAAAATATGGCACGTACCGGCATTTACGTTCCTTAAAAAATCAAGGTAGTTTTTACTTCAATAGCCCAAGTGAGCAATTGTTCAGTGGTTCATCTCTTGAGCTGTGGGGTTGAACTGAAAATAGAGTATCTCTGTAAATGTTTAAGAGCACCAGCATCCTCTAAGATATGTACTCTTTTATTCACTACAGGTAAAAAAAGGTTCCACCCCACTTTTATCACAGCTTGTAAGAAATTATTAGGGAGTAGGAAGGTGACATGGCCATTTGGGCAGAATACAAGACTCACATTTAGCTCAGAAATACCTGATTCACCCAGCTCCTTCCATCCCAAGATGTAAGTGTTTGCACCCATTTTTGCTATGTAGATTCATGCATGTACAATATAAATGTGAATACTTCAGTAAAAATAGGCACATTAGGTCACAAAACTGCATATGTACTGCTGATGAAACGTTCTTGTAATTTCTTAAATCAGGACAAAGGAAAGCACATCCTACAGTATATGTCAGATATGTTAGAATGGAGCACCAACGCTCCGTCTCCTGTAGCTGGCAGCCTTATACCCGGTGGTCTAATGGAGAGGAAGTGGAGTAGGATGTCTCTGTATGATATGCACTACTGCCCATGCGCAAATGGTGCAAACTTCCAAACACTGACACTTCCATTAGACACTGAATGGGGACCATCACAGCTCTGAAAGCTGCTTCCCATATGTGTATAAAGACCCTAAAAGACCTCAATACAGTGAATGGAGGCTCCCCATAGGGAAATAGGAGTGTCTGCTACAATAAGCACTGCACGGACATGCAGAGACTGAGTGTGCCCACAGTATACATTACAGTGCATATAACAACCTGCCTGCATATATATATATATATATATATATATATATATATATATATATATTATATTTATATATATATATACACATATAACAAAATACAATAGATAATACAGCGCGTAACTCTAGGTAGACAATTAAGAATGGATTTAATGTCTCTTTGGGTAAGCGAAAGTCCTATGTTCAGGCGGCTGCCAAATCCTCACAAGGCCAGATGGTGTACTGGATAAAATCTAAAACAAAATAAGCGAGAGGGGGCGCCACATAGCATAATACTGTATGTAAAAATACAGACTGATGTACCAAATAGTAGAAATAAGGATCACCACGTGGGTACAGACACACAGGTTGAGGTGAATCAAAGAATAAGTGCACTCAAAGGTACCGGCACCATACAAATGTAATATGCGTACCAGATATAAAATCTTTAAGGCTTATCTGTTATTATCCTGTGTCGTCAGGAGCTCAGATTTTTCTCACAAGTCGGTGTTATCTCACACAGCGATAGGGGTACAGAGCTGGCACTTCATATGTCCACAGTAACCAATTTGTAAAATAGAGGAGACTCACATAGTGTGATATTGTATATCCACACATTTATTTTGTAAAACAATGTAGGTGTAAACTTACATAAAACACTTCAAAAAGATCTTATCTGGGTATCTTTGTATACAGCCTAGACACTGAGAACATCAATGAAGGCTCACCAACATATTCCTGGATTCTGGCTCACCAACATGCAGCTGGACTCAGTAATCACATCAGAAATAGTCCTCAACGCGTTTCGTCTCAAGTAATAAAGACTTCATCAGGAGGAAATGCAAGTATGTGACTCTCTAATGTCACAGATATAAATAGTGTGCGCCGCGCCATCTTGCGCATGCGCACAAGCGGCGTCTCCCGGCGCTTTGCGTGGGGACGTCGAAGACGTCTAGAATAGACAGTTTTTTTGTATATCAATCACCCAACTTTATATATATGTGACACACTAATGTTACAAGTATAAGTAGTGTGCGCAGCGCCATCCTGCGCATGCGCACAAGCGGCGTCTCCCGGCGTTTTGCGTGGGGACGTCGCAGACATCTAAACTGGACAGTTTTTTTATATATCCATCATCTAGCTTTATCAACACCATATAGATATGACAAGCAAGAACACTATAGTTGCTAAAAAGCGATAGCGCTATAGACTAGATGACAAATGTGTAACCTATTAGTAATAATTATAAATATAGATAAAAAATAATAAATAACATCAGGTAAGCCATCTCGGTACATAATAACAAACAAACCCCAATAAATGGTACATCTATTTAAACAGATTGGAAAAACTATCTGATAAAATTAACAGTTATATAACATAGAATATAGCTATGTGATAAAAGGAAATATTAACACCTGCAGTATGTACACATTAACCCAAGATGGCGCGGCGCACACTATTTATATCTGTGACATTAGAGAGTCACATACTTGCATTTCCTCCTGATGAAGTCTTTATTACTTGAGACGAAACGCGTTGAGGACTATTTCTGATGTGATTACTGAGTCCAGCTGCATGTTGGTGAGCCAGAATCCAGGAATATGTTGGTGAGCCTTCATTGATGTTCTCAGTGTCTAGGCTGTATACAAAGATACCCAGATAAGATCTTTTTGAAGTGTTTTATGTAAGTTTACACCTACATTGTTTTACAAAATAAATGTGTGGATATACAATATCACACTATGTGAGTCTCCTCTATTTTACAAATTGGTTACTGTGGACATATGAAGTGCCAGCTCTGTACCCCTATCGCTGTGTGAGATAACACCGACTTGTGAGAAAAATCTGAGCTCCTGACGACACAGGATAATAACAGATAAGCCTTAAAGATTTTATATCTGGTACGCATATTACATTTGTATGGTGCCGGTACCTTTGAGTGCACTTATTCTTTGATTCACCTCAACCTGTGTGTCTGTACCCACGTGGTGATCCTTATTTCTACTATTTGGTACATCAGTCTGTATTTTTACATACAGTATTATGCTATGTGGCGCCCCCTCTCGCTTATTTTGTTTTAGATTTTATCCAGTACACCATCTGGCCTTGTGAGGATTTGGCAGCCGCCTGAACATAGGACTTTCGCTTACCCAAAGAGACATTAAATCCATTCTTAATTGTCTACCTAGAGTTACGCGCTGTATTATCTATTGTATTTTGTTATTTGTATTGCGCTATTGGTGATCTAGATATCTAGCTGCATACTCTGTCTAGACAGTATTATTTTACACCCAATATGTGGAAAACAGGGAACAGGGTGAATCAAAGATTTGAAAATTGCCAAAAAAATTTTGAGGATAATATTATTCCACAAGAGCCACAAAATGATATTGATAATCTTTTCTGGGACCTTGAAAAGGCCCTGATTAAAGAAACAAAAGCTTGGTGGGATGTGAATACCTTGGAAAACTATATCAAGGTTGATCGCATTCCAAGAGGTTTGAGAATTAACAAATCACCCACTTTCTCTTCTGATGATTCTCATTTCAATAAGGAATGGGACTCAATTCTACATGATTGTTCTAGGAAACTCATAAAATTGATTATATGTGAAAAAAAGAAATTTCTTCACAGCTTAGAAAATGAGATTACTGAAAAAGAAAAAATCTTAGAAACTCATAAAGAGAACGTTTTCTTCTCTGAAAATGAGGCGGTTCTCAGCAAAAAACTAGAACGAGTAGAAACTGATGTTATTAAAATCAAACAAAGGAAATTTGCACGAGATAAACACGATTATGAGAATAACAAAATAAAAACCTGGAATAGATCCCAGAATGAGATATTAAGGAAATATCAACCCCATGACAAAGCAGGTTGGAATACTGTCCCATATAAAAAACCTAAGGTCTCTCAAACTCCTAATTATGAGACTAGAAAATTTCCTAAATCTAGAGATGGTACTAATAGGTTCTCTGCCTTAGAAGGCGTTGACAGCGACAACGAGAGTTTTTTATCCCCAGACCTAACCCCAAGAGAAAGGTGGAAACGACCTCTCAGAGAAAATATAAAATTAGCATCCCCTCTAAAACGCAGATACAACGAAGGAGAGGCAAACGGGGAGGCCTCAAGACCTCAAAAGAGGAGATTTCTGTAACAAATCATGAAAGTCTTAAACGTGAAGGAATCTTCAATTTATCTAGCCATGTACTAAATAAATCTGAGATATCAGTACTAAGCAAAGGATTGTCCTTTACTCCTATAAAAAGACCCAATAAATTCCAAATCTATATTGACATTAACAAATTCGTTAGAAAACTAACCTTGAAAAGACATTTTGCTAAGAAAGACCAAGCTGTTATAACAAATTACAATGTTCAATCTAAATCAGGCCTTAAACCTTCCTCAAAATACTTCCCACTTGAATCGAAAAGTAGACATATAGAAATTTTCCAAGAATTAATCACATCAGATTTGTGTGACTCAGATATTAATTCTCATACTAATAATAATCTTAGTTTTCAAGAAAATAAAGCCTTAAAAAACCTCCAGAAAAACATGGATGTCATAATTAAACAGGCTGATAAAGGAGGCGGCATTGTCATACAAAACCGTTGTGACTACATTAATGAAGCTATGAGACTATTAAATGACGAAGCTTCTTATACCCGTCTCACCAAAGACCCTACTAATGATTTTGTTGATTCGCTCAGAGAATTACTCACTAAAGCTCTACATGATGGCATTATTATTAAGGACGAGTTTCAATTCCTAATGATGAGCAATCCTATTATACCCATTTTTTATCATATGCCTAAAATCCACAAAAGTCTTGTTGATCCACCCGGGAGACCGATTATAGCAGGAATCGAGTCTCTGACGTCAAAAATCTCAAAGTATGTAGACATATTTCTTAACAAATATGTTTTGAAATTAAAATCTTATATAAAAGATACTGCACATGTGCTACAAACATTTGAAAACTTCAAGTGGTGCAGTGATTATTTGTGGGTAACGATTGACGTACAGTCATTATATACGTCCATTGAGCATAAAAAAGGCATTGAAACAGCAAAACACTTTTTGGATTTGGATGTTTCTCTATCCAATCCACATAAGGCATTTATTTGCCATTTAATCGAATTTATCTTAACTCATAATTATTTTAAATTTCTTGAGCATTTTTATTTACAACTGTGCGGAACCGCAATGGGTACAACGTTTGCACCTAGTTTCGCGAATTTATTAATGGGCGTTTGGGAAGAACAGTATATATATAGGGCCAACACTTATTCGGAGAATATTATTGTATTTAAAAGATATATAGACGATATTCTAATAGTTTGGCAAGGAGATATCCAATCTCTGAATGAATTTTTTCAATATATTGGGGAAAACAATTTTAATTTGAAATTTACAATGAAATACGATCCCATCAGCATTGAATACCTCGACCTGATACTTATTGCACAGGATGATGGGGTTATCACTAAGAACTTTATCAAACCTGTCGATACTAACAGTTATTTACATTTTAAGAGTTGCCACGCTAAGAAGTGGAAGACTAACATTCCTTATTCTCAATTTTACCGTATTAAAAGGAACTGTAGTAATAACACTCACTGCAAAGAACAACTCAATATTTATTCGGAAAGATTTTCAAAGAGAGGCTATCCTCAAAAACTATTGGATAACGCGATGGAGAAAACAGAACAACTTAATAGACAAGAAATCTTGTCCTACTCAAAAAAGATTGATAGTAAAAATGAGGATGTCTCATTTGTTACCACCTTTTGCAGTAATGATAACAGATTTAAGTCAGTGTTATCTAAACATTGGAATGTTTTAAAAAAAGACCCTATCCTACACGATATTCTTCCGGATTCTCCATCATCATCATCATCATCACCATTTATTTATATAGCGCCACTAATTCCGCAGCGCTGTACAGAGAACTCATTCACATCAGTCCCTGCCCCATTGGGGCTTACAGTCTAAATTCCCTAACATACAGACAGACACACAGACTAGGGTCAATTTGATAGCAACCAATATCCTACCAGTATGTTTTTTGGAGTGTGGGAGGAAACCGGAGCACCCGGAGTAAACCCACGCAATCACGGGGAGAACATACAAACTCCACACAGATAAGGTCATGGTCGGGAATTGAACTCATGACCCCAGTGCTGTGAGGCAGAAGTGCTAACCACTGAGCCACCGTGCTGCCCAAAGATTATCTTTAAAAAAAGTCTCAGTTTGAAAGATATGCTGGCCCCCAGTCATTTGAAATGTATTACTTCTACTAAGAACCCCTCTACTTTTTTAGATATCAAAGGGAGCATTAGATGCAACCAATGTAATATTTGCAAATATACAGCTCCCATTAATAAAGAGTTTTTTAGTCATGATAAAAAGAAGAAATTTATGGTCAAACAACTAATGAATTGTCTAACTACATCAGTCATATATTTTCTAGAATGTCCATGTGGCTATAAATATGTGGGTAAAACTAAAAGACAGCTAAAAATCCGAATACAGGAACATGTGAGAAACATAAAAAACCAAGTAACTAGCCACTTAGTTTCTCAACACTTTAAGGAGTTCCATCAATCGGATCCTAAATATCTTAAGTTTATGGCCATAGAGAATGTAAAACTAGGAGACAGAGGGGGAGATTTACAAAAACTTTTATCCCAGAGGGAGATGTTCTGGATTTATTCATTGGGTACCATCAGGGTTTAATGATAATTATGAAATAGCTCCCTTCTTGTAGGTTTATCTGAATACTAGCCTACCATATGAGGGTGTTCCAATACTTATTCAGGTTATTTCGTCATGTATTTGTATACTCTTGTTGTTAGATTTTGGTTTATGTACGCATATATATGTTTACATGATGCTTGAGAGAGGTATATTTATATAATTTTATATTTTTATATTTTTGTGTACTTTTAGGATTATATATATATTTTTAGGTTTGGTTTTACTGGCACATACTGCAGGTGTCCATTTTGGGGTTAATGTGTACATACTGCAGGTGTTAATATTTCCTTTTATCACATAGCTATATTCTATGTTATATAACTGTTAATTTTATCAGATAGTTTTTCCAATCTGTTTAAATAGATGTACCATTTATTGGGGTTTGTTTGTTATTATGTACCGAGATGGCTTACCTGATGTTATTTATTATTTTTTATCTATATTTATAATTATTACTAATAGGTTACACATTTGTCATCTAGTCTATAGCGCTATCGCTTTTTAGCAACTATAGTGTTCTTGCTTGTCATATCTATATGGTGTTGATAAAGCTAGATGATGGATATATAAAAAAACTGTCCAGTTTAGATGTCTGCGACGTCCCCACGCAAAACGCCGGGAGACGCCGCTTGTGCGCATGCGCAGGATGGCGCTGCGCACACTACTTATACTTGTAACATTAGTGTGTCACATATATATAAAGTTGGGTGATTGATATACAAAAAAACTGTCTATTCTAGACGTCTTCGACGTCCCCACGCAAAGCGCCGGGAGACGCCGCTTGTGCGCATGCGCAAGATGGTGCGGCGCACACTATTTATATCTGTGACATTAGAGAGTCACATACTTGCATTTCCTCCTGATGAAGTCTTTATTACTTGAGACGAAACGCGTTGAGGACTATTTCTGATGTGATTACTGAGTCCAGCTGCATGTTGGTGAGCCAGAATCCAGGAATATGTTGGTGAGCCTTCATTGATGTTCTCAGTGTCTAGGCTGTATACAAAGATACCCAGATAAGATCTTTTTGAAGTGTTTTATGTAAGTTTACACCTACATTGTTTTACAAAATAAATGTGTGGATATACAATATCACACTATGTGAGTCTCCTCTATTTTACAAATTGGTTACTGTGGACATATGAAGTGCCAGCTCTGTACCCCTATCGCTGTGTGAGATAACACCGACTTGTGAGAAAAATCTGAGCTCCTGACGACACAGGATAATAACAGATAAGCCTTAAAGATTTTATATCTGGTACGCATATTACATTTGTATGGTGCCGGTACCTTTGAGTGCACTTATTCTTTGATTCACCTCAACCTGTGTGTCTGTACCCACGTGGTGATCCTTATTTCTACTATTTGGTACATCAGTCTGTATTTTTACATACAGTATTATGCTATGTGGCGCCCCCTCTCGCTTATTTTGTTTTATATATACACATATGTATAAGAAGACTGCATACACCCGTATTACAGATTGCTGCTGTACTACAAACTACCAACTGTGAGTACCTGCATCAAGTCTTGTTATCAAGTTCAAAAAACCTGCAACTGCTTAAAAGTGTCTGTGGATTCACCTCCACCCAATACTTCTGACAACTTTCACAAACCTCAAAAGATATAACTAATAAGAAATGTCCCACATTTTGAAAATTATGGCAAAAAAAAAAAAACAGAAAAAGAAAGAAGGTCAAGTCAAGGGTATATGGATGGTTCTGGCATTTCAAAGAATGAACAGACAGTGATGGACAATGCTAACTGTATTTTGGCGGTCCGAAACTGCGTAATTTGTGGCGCCTTATATATAAACAATAATGATGATGACTGTGAAAGAAATTACTAGCCGAAGTCTATGAAAAGCTAGACAGAATGATAACTACAGTAAGGTTAAAAGAAATATGAACTATGATAACTGATTGGGATGAGAGGTCAGCATAGGTCAAAGTGGCCACTGCTGAGCAGGTTTGGGGGGAAAGTGAGGGGTTACATGGTGCAGATGATAAAATATTGCATTGTGAAAAACCTGAGAAGGTATATCAAGTACTCCATATATTGATTAGTTTGCTGGAATTAGAGTACACATGTAGAGGGAAGAAATAAAGCTGGCAAGGTGAAAAGAAAACAATAATGATTATAGTGGACATGATGATAATAGGTAACACACACTGAAATGCATAAATGAAAGGTATAGTAGGAGAGGAACCGTTATTTAGAGATACTTAGTCCCTCTTACAAACATTTATCAAGTTTTATGTTACTTTGCAATGTTGTTGTTTTTTTTTTTTTTTTAAAGTTCTCCAATCAGTAAATAACTATGTGAGCAGACTATTATCTATTTCAACACAAGAATTAAAGAATCCGAATCTGGAGATTATTGTTTTTGTGTAAATCTGGCTAAATGTGTTCTCCTCCCAGGTCAAGAATAGAGAGACTTTATAGATTTGTTCTTCTTCAAAGGAAATTGCAATGGTAATAATCTAATAATTCCTAATAACATCCCACCCTGACCCTGACCTCTCCTCCCCGTGACTTCAAATAATTAAATATAGACGGCTGTGGAAACTACATCTAAATAAACATTAGGAGAAGTAGAAATTAATCCCCTGCTTGTCAAACAAATGAATCCTCGCTATTTTCAAAGACAGCTACGCCAACAGATTTCTATTTTTGTAGCCGTAACAACTTAATTTTTCTTCCTGTGATGCCAATATCAACAAGCTGTGGAGAGACAGTCCAGCCGGACAAAAGCAAGTGATTTATATCATTATTATATTTTTTTATGCAAAAGATGAAGAATGAAAATATGGCACAAATTGTAAAAATGGGGGCAAAGAATATTATTTACCTCAAACAGAAACAAAACCTAGCCGGGACTAATAGTGAACATGACTAAATTGGTACTGTGCTTTGGGATCAAGTTATGTTTGGTGACATATAGGCATGTTATATTAATACAAGGTGATAGTCACAGTTCTCATTAAATAGCTTTATGTGCATACAGAAAGTGTAAAGAAAAGGAACTAGGTGGATCGGGTTTACTTGCTGATACTCACACTTATGTGCATAATATTGTGCTACATACAAAAGCAAAATAGAGGGTTGCAGCATGGAATATTTAAATGAACATTTATTCATCTATAGCCAAGCTAGAGTGATCTTAGAGAATTTCCCCCTCACCGCAGACTTGAAATGAGTAGACTTATTATACATTCAATATGTATACTTATTTCAAATGTTTTCATTATATTTCAAATGTTTTCATTATGTTGATATTTAGTGCACCTTGTGCGCCAACTAGGCACAAACATTTCATATGATAAAGCATCTTCATTGTTGCCCAAATATCAATATAATGAAAACATTTGAGTGCACAAATGTGACCCATGAAATAACTGTAACACCCCTTTCCCTAGCATGTTTGTGGGAGCAGTGTGTGCACTTTACTTTTACCAAACAACAATCTCCCAGTTCTGGCATGTATAAATACGACATGGTTGAACAAACCAATAGCACAGTCTTTCTGAGTAACTGGACAAAGCACACAGGGTTTCTGGTAGAGATGTTCACTGACCCCTGTGTTTTGGTTTTGGTTTTGGATCTGGATTAACTTCATGCTTTGGATTTGGTTTTGACAAAACTGCCCTCATGTGTTTTGGTTTTGGAACCCGATTTTTTTTTTTTTATTAAATCCCTATTTTTCTTTTGTTAAAATCACATATTTTGGCTCTCTTTTAACCCTACATTATTATTAACTTCAATAACATTAATTTCAAGTCATTTCCAGTCAATTTTTGTCAAGTGACAAGAACATTGCTACCCCTCCTGTTTCTGTATGAGCAATGGCACTGAGCAATGGCACTGGAGACTGGAGAGTGACAAGAACACTGCTACCCCTCTGGTTTCTGTATGAGCAATGGCACTGAGCAATGGCACTGGAGACTGGAGAGTGACAAGAACATTGCTACCCCTGTTTCTGTGTGAGCAATGGTGCTGAACAATGTCACTGGAGAATGGAGAGTGACAAGAACACTGCTACCCCTGTATCTGTGTGAGCAATGGCGCTGGATCTCCTGGGGAGGGAGGTACTTATGGAATCCAAAACCCACGAGATCCGACAACGCAACAAGTACGTTTTGCCTCAATTCAGATACGAGGACGCGCAGAGATACCGAGCCGGCTTGCGAGCCTACTCGGTTCCCCTAAGTGAGCTCGGGTGAGCTCGGGTTTTCAGAAAACCGAGCCTGAGCATCTCTAGTTTCTGGTAATCGCGCTTTTGGTTATCTTTTCATAATAGAACAATAGATCTCTTCTGAAGATTATATGAACAACACTCTTTCTCTGTCATATGAGAACAATCCAATATGAATAAAGCACCATGTGTAGTGAAACAGGTGGTTCCATCATTTCTGATGAAACATCTCACTCTCCCTTTCACAGTAACTTGTAATGCTTTCCACTAAGAAGGGTTTTTTCACAATAGTATAACCTCTCTCTCTCTCTCTCTCTCTCTCTCTCTTTTAAGTGACTTTTTTTACTCTTTACACATGCCTATTTTCATATAGACCTGCAATCCTGCAAAAGGTCACGCACAGTTGTACTGCGACTGTTCACAAAAGTGAATTGTGGGTGTGCACATATGTAAGCGCAAGGAGGAGACGTTGGTGCATTTACACATATTAAATGGGCTACAGAAAGTCCCCTGGCAACTGTAGTGTCCTATAAATAAGCTTTTGGTATGCAGATTAAAATGTACCAGATATTATTTAAAAAAAAATGGTTATTAATGTGTCAGCATTGATGATCAGGGATAGGGATAATTACTTAATTCAAGTTCAGATGTACTCCGAAGTACACTTGTTTGCAGACGTAAGGTTTGCACCATGGCAGCTGTAACTGATGGATGATAGTGATGATCACTCTCACATTCTAATAGGATGATTGACAGTTCACCTGCACACCTGACACCACTCATCTCATTAAACAACACTATATAAGATCATGGCAGGTGGATGCCATTGTGCCCTTTTTGTTTCCCTAAAGGCGGATTTAAAAAAAAAAAAAAAGCTAGTGCCTGTCACATAAAAAAGTAGGTGAAACTTTCACATGTATCTTTCTTCAACGAAAGTATTTTATTCTATTTAAAAAGCATGTGTGAATGTTTGAAAATGTCTTACTGACTGTTTCAAAGCATTTACAGCATTGCATTATAGGTTTTGAAATGTTTAGTTTTAGACATTAGCAATGCAGTTGTTGGTTTTTAAAATGTTTTAAGTGTATTGCCTATGTCATGCAGTTTGTACATAGTTGCATATATTATAATATTTTGTTTTTTTATTCTAATGTTACTAAAGTACGATATGCTTTACTCTCCATATTTTATTTTTTATTTTTAGACAGAAACTTATTAAATATGAATCATACTTTGATAGCTGTAAGTATGTTTGGCTTATAATATATAACTTCAAAGGAGACCCAAAAATCTACAATGCATACAGTGATGTTTTTTATTTTTCCCCTTTCCCTTCATCTTTATCATTTATACCCAATTATTGTAGAAGCAATGAATTTGGTGGATGACAAACAATGTCCCCTCCAAAACCAGCAATTGGTACACCTTCACTGCCCCAGGGAGCTGGCACATCGCTATTAGCTTCCACCTCATGTCATCCTGAACACACTACGCATTGTACATTGTGACTTTGAGCATCTGCTCAATATCCCAACAGCAATACTGCTGCTGACCAAACACTTGGCGGTATTGCATTTCTGTTTGTCTGGGTCATTCCAGACCATGGCGGACGTCACGTCAGGATTGTCCCAGAGCACCTTAAGTCGTATACTGAAGGTTGTGCCTTGACCGTTCCTGTCGCGCATCCATCGCTTTACCCACATGCCACTTGATGAGGAGTGCCTGTTCCCATAAAGCGTCAGTTTGCTACCATAGCTGACTCTCGGTACATTATAGGGGCAGGAGCATTTTCATTTGGTAAATGTCCAGGCTATATGTGATGCACCCCTCCAGATTTGATGCCTGGTTGCTAAATGGCTTGGGAGTACCCACAATTAATTTGCTTAACATGTGGCACAGATTACAACAGAGACAAAGAGGATCCAGGTCATATGGAGATGTGCAGCACTTAGGTATTTTTTTTTCAATCACACAATAAGTTCTATTTACCAAGCAGAAGCAAAGTCAACAAAGCCAAAGTCAAGATCACAGAAAAAGGTACAAAATGATAGGCCAAGCAGGAATCTGATACTTGGAGATAAATCAGGTAAAGATCACAGGAGTACTGAGTGTGAGACCAGTAATAGCAAACAATTTATGAACTGGCACCAGTCTGCTGGAAAAGACAAAAAGGCTCCTCAGAATCCAATCTTCCTGTTTCTATCAGATTATCCCCTATCTTTTATAGCCTCTAATGTTAATTGAAAACCCACCTGTTTAGAAAAGCCTACCAGTCCTCCACTTAACCATTTCCTCTGTGCGGTGCTGCAGACCTAATGTGGTGCCCTATATATATATATATATATATATATATATATATATGTTAATAATAATTTTTTAGGATGTTTATTCCATTTATTTCTAGGGCACATTTATTTAGGCTTAGAAGCCCTGGGGGGGCACAGTTTTACTAGTCTCAGAGTCTACAGAAAAAGGATACTTTAAATCCAGGCTGAGCCTGTAGCCATATATATTTCTGGCACTAGGTCTGTGGGGGAAATTTAGGTGCAATCAAGCCATTCTGGTACCCCCAGTTTTCTGCCCACAACCCCAGCACCCATTTTGCGTGTTTGGTCACTTAGAGACCTCTTGTTGTTTATTGTTTCCTTGCACTCATTAATCAGGTCTCCATTAAAAGTAGTCTTGGTACTTTGTCCTGTAAATTTCCTTTCTGCTTCTTCTATATTTGGCTGTATGGAATTGTGGGTGTCTTACATAGGGTAGTACACTACACCTAGTGCTAGAGGTTAATTTTGTGCAGCATACCAATCACATAGAGTGTTGATAAAACCAGGGAGCTGCTGTTTGTGTTGTAGCTAACAATATAGTGAGTGGTAAATACTTGCAAGGGTAGACAACTCTGTGGGCGGTTGTTGTGGTTTTCCCCTTTCCTAGACAACATTCTTGGGAGTCTGAGACAACCATCAAGAGAAGAAAGTGTATATACTTTGTGTGTGTGCCGTTCCATTTTTTCACTTGGATGGACGCTCACGATTGATGAGTTAGATATTCGGACAGGAGTCTTGCCTTATCAATAATATCTGCATCTGCAGCCCCACGCCCAGGCCCAGATCAAAATCAAGGTGACAGCAACAGGAGTAGACTGCAATTTCTCTACTCCTGCCCATCACCTCAGACACTTCCTACTGTACTTCCCCCTGAGTAACTGTTGCTGTCTTACCCCTAGACCAAAGCATTGTGTGATGGACTGTTGCTGAAGGTGCAGAGTGGTTTTAGACACACACAGGGATTGATTTACAGAGAAATGCAGCAGATGCAATGCTGCTTTCCTTGGTTTCCCAGAAAACATCCATTAAAGTCCCTCCAGTTCCTAAGATGTTGGGTATGTGGCGCCTTTTGGAAAGCTCACCTCCTAGGGGTCAGGATAAGTAAAATTTATCTCCTGGGGAGTGGTGTGGTATCCAACCCATACCTCTGTACCAGAATTTGGAATAACAATGTCCGGGTGATCATAGCTCTCTTATCAAAATAGATAACTGCAACAAATAACATTTTAAACATACATTGAGGTCACATAGCATAATTTAAGTGGCATTCATACTGATGAGGGGGGACTCCAGTGGGCTTTACCTTTATTAACAGTGTCAGGAATCCAGCTCACTTCAGATGGACCAAAGCACAGTGAAGACCTATTTGGGACTTCACTGTTCATGCATCGGCCCAGCGCATGTTCAGAATCGGCCTGCTATGCTGTTCTGGTAGTGCCACTTACATTCTTTCCAATGAAAGGAGGTTCCTGGTAGGCTTAACCTTTATTACCTGTGCCAAAGACCATGCTCTCTTCAACTCGGGGGGTATAGTTAGGCATTCACCCAAATTTTGCTATACAGCGTAGTAATGCCGTTTTCCATACCTATTTTTAACTGTTGAGTAGATAATCATTTACTTATAATTATTGAACACCTTTAATTGGATAACACACTGATATATTTTTGGACATCTTTTATTTTATTTTTTATATTTGCAGATTTTGAGAGTTACTTATCTTGGAGTGTGGAACAAATGAAACATTACTGTGGTACATCATTTAAAGTTTCAGTACCATCAAAGTGAAAACATTTAAGTTTGCCAGTTTAAAATGGCTGTAGAGGTGTGGTGTAAGTGGGAGGAACTATCGAAAGCCACAATCTCCCTGATTGCAACTTTTAATTGGTGCTTCTGTATCAACCCCCCCTCTCCACCTTCCGCTGGTCACACAGCTACAGTGTCTGTCCAGGGCTTAGAGGAGAACTACGGAGTCCCAAGAATATTAATTTAATTCTTGTTTATATTGTCATGAATAGCGCTTTTAAACTACACAATTTACCTTATTTCTTGCAACTTTCTTTTACTTTTGGATAATTAACAGACATTTAATTCTACTTTCTATCACATCACAATTTCAGAATTTAATGACATATTGTTTTATTGTTTTATCTCTCTCTGGTGGTGAAAGTAAGCCTTCTAATTAAAATGAATAATTCTGCATTTATCAATTAGCCATTTATATATTTATTTCTGTTTCCAATACGTGGTTCTTTCTCCTGTAAACTGTCATATAATCAGAGATAACGTTAGGGACAAGGCTAGCAGACACAACCTGAAACTGTATATGGACAGCTGCCAAATATGCATATGTAGATTGTCAAACACCAAAATCTATTTGTAACCTTCTGATGAAAGCAGGCACATAGGTTTCAAGCTTAATAATATTCTGATTGGTTAAAGTGTAAGGTAAAAAACAATAAAACATTGAGTAAATACTCTCAGGCTAGAAGGGGTTAACTCATACTTGCCACATCCTGTTTAATACTTCCATGAAACATTATTAAGCAGAATTCTAGTATAACACCAGTCAGTGGCATTAAATAATTGTCACATTTTTCTTCCGAAAAGATTAGCCTTTTTGCTAAGGTTGCAGAGCCTTATTGATGCACTAACGCCATCAGAAAGAGGACACAATTGCAAAGGGATTAGTGTGTCTGTAACACAGCTTGTTTTTGTCATTATATTTCTCCAATGATGTGCAAATTTAGTATTCTGCTGCAGGGAAACAAGAGTCACACTAGGAAGTGCCACAAAGCTGTCGTGTGTGAGAGGCGAGTGGTTTCTCTGTGATGTGTCTGGGTAAGTCCAGAGAGAGGTCAGATACAACACATAACAACACAAAGTTGATCCTTGCAAGAGCATTTCATATATATTTCACCGTACTGTAGAAGAACGCATTTATATATTCATAAATAAATTAATAAAAAAACATTTCAGTAACAGTGATGAAATGGAGAAAGCAAATTCCATAGTGACCTACAGACTATCATTTAAATCATTTGTCGAAAGGGTTTTACCCTTTCTGATACATATGCCAAGATCATCCAAAATCCATTTACTGTTTTTATACTTGTATTTGCGCCCATCAAATCAGTTTTTTATGCCACATACAGATTTGTGGAGCAAGATGCTGTCTCTCACAAAGGAGCAATAGTTTTGCATGACAGAAGCATTGGGGCAAAATTTTGTTATGTGCACTAAAAACTAGAATGGATAATAAGACTGAGGATTTAGTTTAAAAAGAAAGCATTGTTGAGATCATGTTTTGTTAGCTTGTGGTGTGAATTATGTTATCCTATCCACAGGACCTCATGGAGAGTTGGCTACATTTTATATCTAAAGCACAGGCATAAAATGTGGCCGATAAAAAGGCATAATTCCGTGTGTATGCTGGGTTGGGGGCACGTCTCAAGATGCATATGGGCTAGTTTAACACCAGCGATATATAGTAGTTAATTATTTAATGCAATTGTCTTATGCCAGGAGTAACAAAAAAATAGAGATGTAGCATCACAGTATTAGTAGTAAATGCACACCCATTTTGTACACAGTGTCAAAGTCGTATAATTGGATGAACGAAAGTATATTGGTTAATATTGTTTTATGGTCAATTGCACTCAGTATGCCACGCTACACGTGGCATACGGCGATCGCAAGGTAAAATACGCACGTACACACTCGCATTACAACATTTAGTATTTTATGTAATTCATATTCATATTAGTTCCGTTACACAGTAATTTATGAGCAGATAGTATTTAGTTTAATATTAGTTTATATGCTATGATTATATGTACACCTCAGTGTTATTTAAGGTTCAGGTTAAAGGAAATGTGTCATTTCTGATATCATATTAATCCCCTTTACATCAGCAGCTGTCCGGTGCATTGGGCGAAGAGATCGCACATTGCATACTCTAGCATAGGTATTGATGTTAGGGAATAATTGCATACTCTAGTTATTGATGTTAGGGAAAAAACCTTTAATATGATACTGACCATAAAATGCTAATAGACTAATTGTAACTGGAGAGTCAGGCGGGAAGAAAGGAGCACATCCCCTGGAGAGATGACCCCCACCTTTGGATTCTTTAGTTTGAACTAGCCTATGACCTGTTTACCCTGGACCCACCCTAAGTCTGGACCTATAGAAGCAAGCCACGTCATCTACATTGTTCTCTCTGTAACACTGACTGTATATATATCCATAGCTCCCAGTCTGCAGTCTACTCTGACCACAGTATTCTAAACAGATATACTGTTCACTGGGACCCGTGGGAGCGCAGCGAAGCACATGCAAAGCTCAGCGGTATGTATGTATCTTTTGGTATTAGCTGTACTGTACTGTATCTTAATATAATAATGTATTGAATTGTTAACTATTTACATCTGCTAAAATAAATCACTTTGTGCATTGGAAACACAATACAATCGCCTATGCAATGCTTATTTGAAAACGATAGAATTACTTTAATAACAGTATAATGCTTTCAGACGTATCATACACATAAGATAAAATAGTGGTTGGACAGTGTTATTATACCACATTTACCATGTAAAATACAATTAGATACACAAATACAAATAAAAGTAAACGCAAAATTCAATTAAACACAAACATCATTGTATTTCCTTTTAACAATCAAGTGGAAATCTTTTTTCTGCCACAGTCAAATGCAAATATCAATTAAGTAATATGGATAGATGGATGAGACTTAATTCAATGTACCAATGCTTTATTTACTATCAGTGGAAGGGAGCCAGTCAGATATGGCTACTGATTGTCGTCTTCATCATCATTGAGTTTTTTGTACCCTTGGTCGGGCACTCAGAAGAGAAATGCCCCTGACAGATGTATATGCATCTGTGTCCAAGTTTGACTTGATTGAACTATAGATATATATCAGGCGCTAGAGTGGATATAGAATAATCTAATTGAATCGATTCACTATACCAAGTAATCGGCAATTTGCTGATATTGCCACAATTCTATCATATAAGAAAAAATAAAAGTAAGGGAACATTGACATATTTGGTAGAAATGTATTATTATTAATATAAAATCATATATATATATATATATATATATATATATATATATATATATATATATATATATATATATATATGAAAAGCAACTAGGTTTGACTTGGTAGCATTTCTGTAGTCGGCCTACACTTGCCCTCATTACACCCCTGTTCTGCCTCTCTAACCATAGGGAGGCATAAGATGCATGTGGATTGAAGCATAAGTCTTTTTTGTGCACGTGCGCAGTACGGAAAATAGTATTTCACTCAAATAAACCATATGTACTTCCAACACTTTTTGAGTCCCACAGTGTAGTAAAGATTTATATCCACCTTATTAGGCTGTCACGCATTGACCCTCAATATAATACAATGTTAGCAATAAACTCTGACATTGAATTTATAGAACAGACCCTACCCTTTAACTGAGCTGCATCTAATAGTGAGTGTGTATCACTGGATCTTAATATTGCTGTTTTCTATTCGAATGCTGATGGCGCAATAAGCAGGGGATCGGTGATCTGTAAACTAAGGGTAGGTTAGGAAATTACTTCGGGAGGGACTATGACTCATGGAGATAGCAAAGACAGACATAGCAAGCAAGATTAAAAGTGACAACAAGAGAATGGTTAGAGAGCCCATTATATTTCACAGCAATTGTATGAATCTTTGTGTCCTCTTGCCACCAAACCAAATAAGGATGATGCAGTTACTTGAGAAACACCAAAGTAGTATCTTTAGTTTTCATGCAGGTCTTGAATTCTTGTATCTTTTTAATATTACAAGTAACTTTACCTGCATTCCTATTGGTTACTTAAACCAAAATGTTTGAGCTCCAAAAGAAATAATCACAGTGCTAGCATAGCCCCTATGTCAGTTGTATAGTGATTATTCTGAGGTAATTTACGGACCCTGATAATGACAAAAAAACATCCTTCACATAGTTGTAAAATGCAAAGTACAAAAGCTGCTTTCATATTTTAATGAGTTTCCATATGGTCTAAGTTACCTGTTTTCTTGGACCTTGATTGTCATCCTGGTGCTTGTCATGCACTTTTCCTTTGCACTTTATAATAATCACAATATGATATCAGTGCATACAACCCTGAGAGATTCCTACAATAGCACTTGACCCCTCAATGGTCTTCCTTCCTCTTAATTCAAGTTTCATTAAATTCATTCCACTTTGCTGCCAGGATACATTAGTGTGACACACAAACCCAAGAGTAATGTAGGAAATTGATCTGTGCTCTTCATACTCATGCCATTTTGCCCGGATAGATAAAAGATGACAGTGATAATTATCTTTACCTTTTGCACACCCTCATGTACATTATACATTACTTTTTCTTTCCAAATTTTCTGAAATGTAAATAGCAAAAACAACTAAACCTAAAGTTGAAAGATCTACATAAACAAAGACATATATTGGAAAAAAATACATTTCCATAAATATGAAAATCAGATCACGTATGAAAGATGATGTAAAGGAAAACTAAATTGGATTAGGTTTTGTAACAGTAATGATAATCATGCCTTTTATTTCATTTCATATGACAGAGAATATCCGTAGCAATCTAATTAGATAATATACTATTTCTGGTGTCTGTTCTGTTTGCCATTAAAGTCTTCTTGGAGATTAGTCTATATAAATCAGTATGTGTCTGTGCAGAGGTTTATTTGTAAGGGACAACAGTTGTAATTGCCATGTCTGAAGTACAGTCTGAGTGGAACATGTACTATGACATATATGATAAGGTATTTCCTCTGCTCCACCACATGAAGCAAGATATACATCTCACAGCTTTTAAACAACAACTGAAATATTTCTTAAAAGGGGGGGCATCAAATAACAAATATTAGTTTGTCAGTTATATTTACTGTGACATTATTGACTATTTTATCAACTGCATGCCCGAAGTTATGTAAGATAGAGAGTCTTCTTAAGAAAAGCTGTGAACTGTCATAAAAGTGATTGGCCGAATGGCATGCTACTTTAACTATAAACAATTCTACTTTTTCAAATATGTTATTTAGCTGACTAATGCTCAGGTCATTATATATAAATAACCAATATTAGTGTAGTGTCCTACAAATTAGGTAATGTCCCCTTTAAACCCTTAACAGAACTATATCATACAAGAAGACAGAGAACAAGAGTTACTACGTGGAGTGCCCTAACAGCTAGCCTGATAGTATAGCGTATTAGTATATTGTTGGATGAGGGATTATAGTCCACTTATTTAATTATTTGCTGATAGAGTTATCTTAAATCCCACATATATTTGTGATACATAGGCTTCAAATCTTGTGTGCGCCAACACCAGAAATCAGAGCGAGGGAGTAGACTTTGCAATAATTATCAAAAATAACTCCTATCGAGAAAAGTCTTTCTGGAGGTCTTCAGATAGGTTTCCTGGGTGTGGAGGATGTTTCAGTTCTTCTATAATGATTGAAGTCAGTTCACCCGCTGTTTTATCGGTTTGTGTTTAGTAAGTACATACCCTAAGGAGTTAAGAAGATTATCGATTTCACGTGGTGCTTGATCTTATTACTATCGATGCACTGTTTAGTTGTGAAGGGTGTCTATTCCTTTATGTGATTGGTCTACAGATCGCACTATGTGCTGCTTCTTTTTGTTTTCTTTCTATTTTTTATGCCGCTATATGAACTACGGGTGAACTGACTTCAATCATTATAGAAGAACTGAAACATCCTCCACACCCAGGAAACCTATCTGAAGACCTCCAGAAAGACTTTTCTCGATAGGAGTTATTTTTGATAATTATTGCAAAGTCTACTCCCTCGCTCTGATTTCTTGTGTTGGCCCATGTCAGCAAGTTCTGTGTTATTTGCTTGTTCTGTTATTGGTATGGTTCGGTGTTACCTGCTTTGAATTTGCTACAAGCCGCTTTCTGATTGTATCATTGTTGCGCCATTTTTGGATTTTGTATACTTTGATTTTTTAAATCTTGTATACCCTTATTGAAGAGTAATCTTTAACATGGGATGCACTCCCGACACCCTCAACTCCCATGTAGTAACTGAAGTAACCAGTAACACAATTTAAGCACCAGGGGACAGGGGTGAATGGAATGGCAAGGTGGGTGGTCAGAATGGGGAAGAATGAATTACAGGGTAGTAAAGGAGGAGAAAGTATTTATACAGAAGGGAGAGAGGCAGGGTGGTGAGACAGGGGTTGGAGCTTTTCCTACAATGCCTAGCACCCTACAGCTGCCCTATTTAAACCTTATTCCAGGCCCTGGCCATGTCACTAGCTACCATACTCCTGGGACTGGTTAGTCATGGGCACAAGAGGTATTTGGGTATAGTATAAATTGTTATGGAATTAACAAACTAAAGCTAAAAAATGCTAAAATCACATAATATGGCTCTTTTCTTGTTCCTACATTATTATTAACCTCAATAACATTAAATTTCCAGTCAATTGTTTTGTCAAGCGACAAGAACATTGCTGCCCCTTCGGATTCTGTATGAGCAATGGCACTGAGCACAGGAGACTGGAGAGTGACAAGAACACTTCTGGCCCTGTTCTGTGTGAGCAATGGCGTTGATTTGACGATGCAAAGATGACGTTTTGCCTCAATTCAGATCTGAAAACGCATAAGAGTACCGAGCGGTGGCGATGTTCGGGGAGGGGTCGGTTTTTTGGAAAACTAAGCCTGAGCATGTCTAGTTTTTACCAAGAAATGCTAAATGGAGTAGTATTTTAGAAGAAAAACTGAATATTTTAAGTTAATCCAACTAAAGAATGTATGTTTGATCCTGGGCAAACAATTTTATTCAAGGGGTACAAATGCAATTTGTTTTTCCATGTAGGGAAAATACTGGCTGTTTTTGCATGAAGCACATAAATACTGGGCAGCTTTACTCTTAAACTGTGATTTAGAATTGAACTAGTGCACACATTTTAAATTTTTCCCCTCTGTAGCAGAAAATTGCATCTTCTAGCTTTCCTTTTTACTCTTAACTTTAAATGAGACCCTTAATGGAGAAAGTTATGTCTTAAAGTTAGACTTTGATTAATATTTCTTGAGCAATTTCAATAATCATCATGAAGGCGTGAGCACTTGGCCCCGTGGGAACAGAAATGTAGGTGAAGAAATTTATTTGGAACAGATTATACGAGCTAGAGAAGAAATAAGCCCGCTCTCAGTTTATCCCATATTATAAATGGTACCAGCTGCATGGCAATATATATACCCATATATGTATACAAAACAAAAAGAAAGTTGCTGTCTGTGCTTATCCTTAACACTTCATATCTGTGTGTATCTAGCAATATGAAAATATTTAAGCCTGCATCCCAACATACGAGCTAGTTAGAGTCAGTTGCATATCTGCCATGGGTGCAGGTTGTGTACTGTCAATGGAACCATGGGTCAAGGGGGCCTAGCACTGGTCTCTTGACTTATGGGATCACTTTGTACTCACAGACGCGAACCTTATTCAGACAGCGACATGCTGTCCCATCCACTCCCTGATGCTTCTTCTACCAGGAGTCCCTGCATCTGATCATTTGATGGCACTAGCTCCAAGTACCTGACTGACTGGGATTCTGGAGCCATTGAGATCTCATCAACGTGTAGCGCACTCCCAGCCTATGAGTAACTGGGAGCTGTTGCCTTAGGTGATCAAGGGCAGGCAATCCCTGTGTGAAGTAGAAATAGTGGCAATAAGGTAACAGGACATCACACGGAAAGAAGATAACAGTAGGCACATCTACATTCATCCCATACTGAAGAAATATCTCCACCTGAGGAAATAACAGCTACCTCAGTCATTCTGCAAAAGTCTACTTACACTTGCCATAGCTGATCCATACTAGAAGTATACTCAATGTTAGAAAATTGTGGAAATCCCATCCCTAGCCTCTTACAAAAAGAAATGTCAAAATGGCAGCATATATAAGGTTTTACCCCAGTTTATTACAAGTTACTAATGTTATGTTCGATACTTACTCTAGTTCAGTCACACATATACTAATACTAGATGTTTGAACTTCACACTGAATAGATGGAGACTGAGAACCCAAATTAGGACATATCTAATAGTAACAGGATAGAGAGCTTGAACTTCCATTGATATAAGATTCAGGACACCAATATGATATCTGAAAGTTCACTTAACTTAACAATCTCTATGCTTTAATGAGCTTGTATTTTGCAAAACAGCTTATTTAAAGTCAAAGGCTGCTGCTTCTCAAATACACACAGAAAATGAATAATTAAGTTATTTTTTACTTCACAGGTAATGCACTCGGGGGATTTGTCATGCCACCAATGTGACATGGCCAGTGCCAGTGTAGTGTTACCTGACCCCAATCTCTTGTTGGGGGTATTCATGGGGGTAGGGGGAACACTAATCTTGCACACATTCCCACTGATTTCTGGCTAAGGTTTAACTGAAGCATGCATTATATCCATATTATTATTTTATTTTTTTTAAACTCTTTATTTATGCAAAAAACAGAAGTTCCACATAGCAGATAATAAAAAAAGAAAAACATTTGAACATAAGGGCCAAAACATGTAAATTGAGAAACGAAAAAAAAAAGTCAGGCAAATGACATATTGTTACACAAATTCCTAAAGATAAAAAAAGCAGTAAGTTAACCCATGGAAAGGAGATAGGCTGACCCAGCCAAGGATGTTGGAAGACTCAACTGCCCTGGAACTCTATGTCGATGCTGTTTTTATTTTTTATTTTTTAGAGAGAGAAATAGAGGAGAGAAAGAGGAGGGAGGGGGGGGGGACCTGGTAAGAGCTTCTGAATAAAATAGCCTTTTAAGTAGCGGGCATATTTGCTTGATGAAAGGAGTACCAAAAGTTCCACACCTTATTGAAATTTATAATTTTGTCATGGATGTATTCCATAGAGGCCATGTACCACACACGAGAGACTACACTTTGGAGGCTGGGTGAATGGAGGGACTTCCATTTCTTCACTATCTGGAGGCGAGTAGCGGCACAAATGTGTTGAACAAGTCTATCTGCCTGTTTAGTTAGGCCTTTGACCCGGGAGCATAGCAGCATAACCATTGGGTCAGGTAACACCTCAATGTCTAAGATTCCTGTCATTAGGTCAGCCACCTGGGACCACAAATTTGAAACACTAGGGCATGTCCACCATATGTGGTAGAATGAGCCCACCTCCCCACAACCTCTCCAACATGAGTCTGAAGTGCCAGGATATATTATATGAAGCTTTGAAGGCACTAGATACCATCTTGTATATACTTTAAATGTGTTTTCTCGTATTGAGGTGTTAATGGAGATTTTGGGGATTCTCACCCTTAGCCGGGACCATCCCTCCTGATCCAGAACTCTACCAGTATCCCGAAGCCATGCCGCCTCAAAGGATTTCGCAGTGTCAGTTTTTGGTTCCAGGAAATTATGGTATACCCAAGATATTAGTCCCGGAGCTCCTGGCCTATACACACAGCTCCTCTCAAAAGGAGTAAGGCTACGTAGCTTAGAAGATCTACAGAGTGATTAAGATCCATATTATTTTTACATGAATATATTGACTCAAAGTTTTTAAAGTGCTTTGGAAGCCTCAAGCAATAGTCCTTTTGGTGGAAATGATCGTGTGTGTTCATGTTCAATTCAATAATATGTTAACATTTTGGGTGAAATATCTGTAAAACTTCAGTAAAAACAGAATTTTGTGAATCTTCTAACATTCCAGCATGATAGTAATGTGCCAAGAGAGATGGCTTCAGTTAACGTCCTGGCAACATGTCGCATCATGGATAAAGTATTACATTTAAATTTAACCCAAAACTGCAGATGTTTCTCAGGTGTAAGAAAAAAGATGATCTGACTTCACTGATGTAATGGTAAGCATCTAGTTCACAAAGAAAATGTTGGAATTGTTTTTGTGACCTACAGTGTTCTTGAAAAGGCAACCCTTTCCCCATCACGAATTGTATTTTCTTTTGTTCTTAGATATTATCATTTTTAAAAAACAAATAGAATTTTCAAATAGAGATTAGAGATGCTCAGCATCGGTTCCCCGAGAACTGAACACACCCGAACTTATCAGATCCAAGTACCGAAGCGACCCGCGTGCCCTTGGAATTGAAAACGAGGCAAAACGTCATTGCTACATTGTCAGATGTCGTGAGTTTTGGATTCTATAAGTACCGCCCTCCACGGCGATCCAGCGCCATTTGAAAGAGAGACACAGAAGGGGTAGCACAGTTCCTGGCAGTCTCTAGTGCAGTTGGGCAGCGTCATATGCAGAAAAGAAAGAGGAAGGGGTAGCAGTGTTCTTCAAAGTCTCCAGTGACATTCAGGAGAGCTCCATTGCTAATTGTCATTGCTGAAATAGAAATAATAGGTCTGGCAGGCTTGGTTTCCTAAATCTGCAGTCACATTGTACTCTGCTATATAGGTAACACACAAAGAGGAGAGCTCCATTGCTTTACTTCTAATTATCATTGCTGAAATAGAAATAATAGGGCTGGTAGTCTTGGTCTAAATCTGAAGTTACATTTTACTGTACCATAGCTCACTCAGAAACAGGAGAGGTGGCAGGGTTCAGTGCTGAAACAGAAATTGTAATAATAGGGCACTCAGTGTTCTTAAAAGTCCCCAGTGAAATTCTACTGTGCCATAGCTCATACAGAAACAGGAGGGGTGGCATTGTTCTTGTCACTTTCCAGTCTCAGTCATTATGATACTAATCCCTCTACCTTATCTGCTAAAGTCTATAATCAAGTGCATAGTGATTTTAAGTCTGGGAAACAAAAATGTAAATAAAAAGCTTGCACCTTTGTAAAGAAAAAAACACCTCTCTCATAAAGGTTTACTGTATAAAAACAAAAAATTGCCAGCAACAAGGGGGGCTTTGGGCCCAAGAAGAATTGAAGAGATTTCAAGCATGGACTTTTGGAAATTACAAATATGTTTTGGACATTACAAGCATGGACTTTTGGAAATTACAAATATGCTTTGGACAGCACAAGCATGGACTTTGGGAATTACAAATTTATTTTGGACATGGTCAAGTCGGACTTTAATTTGGACTTTGGTGACAGTCATTTTTGGATTGAAAGCTGCTGACAACAGAAGAAAACTTCATTGATTAGTATATTGGGGATTTATTATTTTTAATAAAAATATGTGGTGTAAATGAGGGTGTTTACTGTATTTATTGTGGGGTTATTATTTTTAATAAATGTTAGTGGTTGTAATGAGGGAATTGTGATTTTGTTAACATTTTATTTTGTGGAACTACAAGTCCCAGCCAGCCGTTTGTTTTTTTTATACATTATTCGCCGTTATTACCCTACACCCACCACCCAGGGGTGTAGGAAGAGCCCTAGCAGCACTTGGCTTGGTGTCCCTAGGACGGGGGGGGGGCTCGCTTTTTTCGGCAGATCCCACTCCTTATGGAATCCAGCCCAGCACTGAACACTCTAGGGTTTGTTAGTCAGTATGGCAGGGGGACCCCTGCCGCATGTCCCCCTGTTATAGTGCCACCAACCCCGACTGGTTTGCCTAGTGCTGGTTCCGTGAAAACGGGGGACCCACTCAAAATTTTTCCCCGATTTTCACGGAAGCAGCAGTAGGCTGGCAGCACTAGGGTTAAGACTAAATAGAGGGACCCCATGCTTTTTTAAAAAAAATGTTGATGTATTCTTTACAATATTGACAGCTGCTGGAGCTCCGGCAGTATGACAGACAGTGTAACAGTGATGTGTTTATACAACACGCTGCTATCAAGCAGTGTGTTGTATCTAGTGTGTTTTAAAGCAAACTCTCCTGAGTTTGCTTAATCGCAGCTTCATACATTTGAGACTTGTATAGCTGGAGTGGCAAACAGTCGGGAGTTTGATCTCTAGCGATTTTGCAAATAGCGATTTTGACAGAAGCACAACTCTGTCGATTTTACATGAAATCTCAGGTTCATATATCTGCGAGTTTCAACTCTCCCGAGAAAATCGCTGGATTTGCAAAATTGCACCTTAATACATTTACCCCCAAATGCCAAAATGTTGTGCAAACTCATCTACATCACCACTAGGTGTCTTGGGAAAGCTAAGTTTTTTTCCCAGAAATAATTTCCAGAGAAACTAAAGGAGGAAACATCATTGTGTCGTGTACCTCTTGAGCTGTCAGCTTGCAGACCTGGAGATCATTGCACCTCTTGAGATCTGGGTCAGTTGGAAAGAAAGAAAAGACATAGCTCTTAAACCTAGGATCAAGCACAGCTGCCAAAATGTAATGATCCGATTTCAAGATGTTGATAACTCTTGGATCCTGGCAAAGCGAATAAAGTACTTAATCTACAAGTCCAATATAAGAGGAATTGCTTAGTTTCATTTCCTCCTTCAATTTCTCTTGCTGCTTTTCAAAAAGTCTAATTAGGGGAATCACTTGACTCAAGCTAACAGTGTCTGCACTCTCTTCGCAGGTGACTATTTCAAGTGATTTCAGCACCTTGCACAACACTGAAAGTATTCTCCACTGCGCTGGACTAAACTACATACCTCCTAAATTCTATTCTTCTTGCAGCTGCTGCATTTTCCTACATGCTGTTGCAGAATCCCGAAAATTACCTTAAATATTTCAGGATACAGAAAGCATCTGCTGCATATCATTGTCATTTTTTAAAAAGTTCTGTACTACCATGTTGATTGTGTGAGCAAAACAGGGAATGTGATGGAATTGCCCCTGCTGTAATGCTCTAACAATATTGGTGGCGTTATCAGAAATCACGTATCCTCAGGAGAGTCCAATCAGGATAAGCCATGTTGCAATGACATCCCTTAGTTTTTCAAACCAGTTGTCAGCGGTATTACCTCTGACCTACGCCTTGTCTCATCTCTGATAACCACCTCTCACTCCCGCATTCAAGACTTCTCCCTTGCTGCTCCCCACTTATGAAATTCCCTACCATGCTCAATCAGACTTTCCCACAGCCTTGAAATCTTTAGATGCTTTTTGAAAACCCATCTCTTTTTGACCTATTCCTTGATAACACTATTCACACTAATGCACCCTCACAACTATCCCAATCTCCACTCTGAGCCACACTCGCTCCTCTTGTTTCAACTGTGCCCTCTTCCCTTTAGAATGTAAGCTCTCTAATGAGCAGGGTCCTCCATACCCATTGTTTTCACGTTCTTGGGTACATGCTGCTGCTGTCCCTGCTGGTGAAGGCAAATCACCAACCCAGTGGGCTGTCACAATCATATAATCTTTAGTTTGCCCAGTGCCACTTGTCCACATATCTGTGTTTAAGTGTACAGTGGGTAGAATGACATTTTGTAACCCAATAATTACATTTTTACGAACCATCTGGTAGAGGTGAGAAATAGCTTTCTATTAAAATGGTGTCGTGATGTAATTTGGTAACGGGGACACAAGACCTCAAGTAACTGTCTAAAACCAGCTGCATTATTAGTGGATATTGGGCGCAGATCTAATACTAGCATTGTCGCCATGGCGTCTGTGATCTACTGTGCGACTGGGTGACAGCTTTCATATTTGCTTGCTCTTGCAAAGGATTCTTTAACAGTCATTTGTTGTTAACTACTAGTAGTCTTCTTCTTTGTCTGCTTCTGGGTTGAAAATCCACCCAAAGGAGCAGCAGCAGTGGTCCTAACGCTCAAGGATTCTTCTGAGGAGTCCTGGATAGGGGAGGAGTCATCTTGCCTTACAAACTTGGATGCAGGACTAACTCCGATCACTTGTGACGATATTGATGATGAAGGTGTTGGGGGTGTAGATTGCAGGTGCTGGGATCTAGCTGAGAAAAGGGAGGTAGCTGATGCTGGACTGCTTGTTATTTTTTAGAATAAATTTTTGAATTTCACAAAAGCTTTCCATGAACTAGCTTCAAATGGCATAGCACGGATGTGTTTCCTACATGGTTAAGGAACCTCATACTACCTCTACTGACTGTGGCTTTACAATGCTACAAATGGCTAGACAACTGTTGTCAGGATTTTGGTAAAAATAATTCCATACATAAGAGGTTAATTTTTTGGTCTTATGTCCAGGCATGACAATGGCCTTCTTCTTATCACTGGCAAGAACTGCTGCAGTCTTTGTTTGAAAGTGTATGAAAATAATATTGGGATCTGTGAGGTGGTCAAAATTGACTGCAAATGACTTGAAATTAGTGTTATTGAGGCTAATAATAATGTAGGGGTGAAAAAAAGCTAAATTATGTGATTTTAGCAAAAAAAAATAGGGATTTTAGAAAAAAATAGGGATCCAAAACCAAATCCTGCCGTTAATCCAGATCCAAGACCAAAGCCAAAACCACAGCACGGGGGTCAGTTAACATCTCTAATTGAAATTAACTTGCCTATCCAATTGAGGCAAATGTCCCAGCGTTAGTTCAAGAGCTGTAAATGTTTCAGCGATGATCCAAGCATTACTTGGAGTGTTATGACCATCCTGTGAAATCACTTATATAGTTAACAACACAATGTTACCTGTGTTCAACTATGTAAAATAATAATAGACTAATATATAAAAAAATAAAAAAACCTTGTATTTTTTCCACGGTTATGAGGCAATATGTTGTTTGTATTTAACACAGAACAGAAAAGGAGAACAAGATGCAAACAAAAAATAAGTCTGGACTGTAAATTCATATAGTGATTTTTTTACATTTTCAGATCTGTCAATATGGGACATTTGCCCTATTGAAGCCCTACTTCCCATCTCAAGAGCCTTACAGTGACCATGGTATAGATGAGGTAACAAAAGGTGACAAAAACTTTGCCATGTTCAAATATTGTGAGCTTTTGTAAATGGTGTATGACACCAACTGTAGTTGCAACATACCAGGGCCAGAGTTTGAATGATTGGGCACCAACTGTTTTAGTGCTGCTTAAGTTTTTAATTGTAACCTTAACTGTCAACTATCCCAGAATTCCTGGAGTTTTAATTTCAGTCTCAGGAAATGTCCTGGGCGTTTGATGGACAGTTCTTACTGGGGCATGTCACTTCACTTAACATAGCATAAGGTTGTTCTGCAGTAGTTAGTAAATGGGCTTTTATTATCTGTTCATTTAGATTTTGTCTGCTGACAATTAGTGTCACCATGAGCTTCACTGGGGAAATACAACAATCAGCTTACCAACCCAGGAGAATGGAGACATTGGAGGATGGAGAAGACACGGGCAGGAGATGAGTACTACTGACTTTTACAATACTAATGGACAGTGCTTTTTTGTAAGAAAAAAGGTGCCGGAACTCACATCATGTAGTCAAGCACTGTACACACCCCCACACGTCAACTGAATAAGCACTCAGCGCGCAACCACACAACCAATCACAAGCTGAGCAACTCCACAAGCCAAGCAGTGCCATCACAACCAGTGCGGACGAAGTACGCATGCATCGGACTTGACACACAAGCAGCCCGCATGCATCGTTTTAATGATTTTGCCGCCGACCTGCTACATTCGACAGGGCGATTCAAGTCCATGTGGACCAAACATCAAATATTCAAAAGTTACTTTTAAAACTTGGAAAATCCTTCAAAAAAAGGTGCTGAAACTCAGTTCAGGTGTGTTCTATGAGAAAAAAAGCACTGCTAATGGACATCCTGGTGGACACTATTGCAAGATACTGACATCTAATTGGGCATTACATTTACAATTGATTATTTTTTTGTACATTAGTTACTGGGAATTACTGGTAATAACTGCCATCTTACAGGGTATTGCTGTTATTGATAAGCATATTATTAGACTCTACTGTTACTGCCTATTACTAACCTCATAATTCCCATTGCTTGCTGAATCTTATGACACTTCCCTTGTCTAACCATTGGTTTGAATTAAAACTAAAAAGGTGTTCCTAGAAATTATATAAATAAACTATAATAATAAATAATTTGACAATGCTGGCAAATATGTGTCAGTGAGACCAAGGTGTGCTCCTTTAAATTAATGAAATGTATGCAAGTGAATAAAATCATTTGAGAGAGTGCATCCAAGACAACTAAGACCACTGTGTATGTGCAAACAAAAGAAAAGTCCGGTGCATTGAAACATACAATATATAAATCACTACGTGTCACCATATACATAGGTAGGAGAATTTTGTACACTATATTGGGATAAACTCAGCTGCCCACGTCACTGCATCGCCTGTGAGTCTATGCCCTGCGTAGCAACATGTGTACTCGGCAGGGGCGCACGCAGGATCCCCCCCCCCCCCCTGACCCCACAAAAAAAACAACAACACGCGAGCACTGTCCTATACAGCAGCCGCGGCGCTGTCAAAGAAGCGTCCGCTTAATGCAGAAAATAAATTACATGTTTCATGGCAAAATGTTTGAATGAGCTTTGAAGTGGAGAGTGTGCATTTATGGGGTATTCCACTGCTAGTGGGTGTTACAAAACTTTCCCACCTGCTTAAAGGGACTTTACTATTATGAGTGTCCTTAAGTTGTCAGTAATCAGGAGTCATGCTATACTTTCCGTGAGACACCTTTTGCAACAACCAGGCCAAGTTATAGGCTAAAGTACATTTTTATACTCAAATGTAACAAAAACATTCAAACAGCAATGTGACACTTGAAGTAAAGGTTTTTCCTATATCCTGATATATTTAAGACGAAATGAGGACTCACAAGGTAGTATTTTAGGAAAAAAATGAAAGTTTAAATTAATGAAGAGGTGAACCTACAGTGATAGTAGATAGGAATTTATATCAAACAAGTTAACCCGTGCATGATACTCATGCATTATAGTCAAATCAAGCTACTTAAGGTATTAAAAAGGTTCTTGTCATGCATTTGGGCCATAGCCCAGGCCTCCTCAGGGGAAGAGCGTTACTTCCCAACGCAAGCGCCCTCTTTTAACGTGGTTTTGTCCACATGTCACCACCTCATCATTTTTCTCCATCACCTCATCCTTCATCTTTATCGCCACATCTATCCAGATGTCTATCCAGACACAGGGATCTCTCTCAGTGGTCCTGAGTATCACACTCCTCTCGCTCTATCACCCCCGGCAACCACCAACCACTCCCCACTGTCACCCCCGGCAACCACCAACCACTCCCAACTGTCACTTCTCCTTCAAGAAATATATATATATTTTTTTAAATCTTTATAAACACTTTTAACAATTAACAAATTAAATTAACAAATTAAAAACATTTTAGTATACCAAATTTCAGCCCTTTCTGAGTTTTTTTTCCCACACACACTAAGAATTTAGTAGGTCAGTGTATAACTCCGCCCAGCAGGTGGCGCTGCAGCAAATTTCAGCCCTTTCTGAGTTTTTTTTCCCACACACACTAAGAATTTAGTAGGTCAGTGTATAACTTCGCCCAGCAGGTGGCGCTGCAGCTTGGTTTTTTTTTTCCACACACAGACACACGCCACTAGGCTTTTATATAGTAGATGTTTTACTCTTTGCATATGTGCATTTCGAATATACAGACTTTTAACTGAGCAGCTCCCAAAAACGGAAGGTGAGCTAGCATTTGAATATAATAAAATGTAGTTAGTAAATGGCCTTTTATTATCTGTTCATTTAGATTAAACTGTACAGGCAACACACAAAAAGAGTAGACTGTAAAAAAAGAAGAAAACAGTCATGGGAGATGCTAGGGCTGCAAATAAACCATAACATACACAAAGTGTGTTGTTGGCATACTTTTGGTTAATCGTTTAAAGCGCAAATGTAGTAAATGTTATTGGAAGGATAGATTACGTTTGTGAGCAAAATGGGACACACTAGGCTACTAAATTATTTCTGTCTGTATTTTGTGCTTATAAAACTATATTGATGTACTTTGGAGACTGTTTCATGTTGAAATACAGGTTAACACATATGGTGGGATGCTCATAGCAGCTTGGGATGTAACACATAAAATATATATAATTAATAAGAAATGACTGGGCACCTCTGTAGTGTTATCATAAAAATCAGTTTCAACGAGAGATGTTCACTGACCCCTGTGTTTTGGTTTTGCTTTTGGATCTGGATTAATTTTGTGTTTTGCTTTTGGCAAAACTGTCCTTGCGTGTTTTGGCTTTGGTTTTGGATCTATATTTTTAAGAAAAAATAGCTAAAATATGCTAAAATCACATATATTTTTCTCCTTTTTTTGTTCCTACATTATTATTAACCTCAATAACACTAATTTCCAGTCATTTACAGTCAATTTTGAACCCTTCACAGGTCACAATATTATTTTCATACGCTTTGAAATTAATATTGTGACCTTGTCCGCTAGCTATAACAGACCTGCAGTGAGCTGGCTAGATGCTAACCGAAAGAGCAATGACACAAACACACGGCAGTTCATAGCACATCTAGGAAACATTGCCACACAGCAGTGGCAGAAAAGAAAAGTGGTGGAAGATGGAATTGTTCTTGGGCCCTCCCATCCACCCTTGTGTAAGAAATTGTAAAGGACATGTACAGTTTAACAAACCAAGCACTCCAGCGACAAGGAGTACAACCTTTATGGCTGAAGTGCTTGGTTTGTTAGGATACCCACAAAACAAGCTAACAATGGGCTTAAGGCACATAAGCAAACAGTGCTGTTAATGAACTCTACTGTGGCAAGTCTTGCCTGGGCATAAGACTAAAAAATCCATCTCTTATGTGTGGAATTATTTTTACACAAATCTTGACAGTTTTCTAGCCATTTGTAGCATTGAAAAGACACAGTCAGTAGAGGTAGTGACCTTAACCATCTAGGAATCTCATCCATGTTATGTTATTTGAAGCGAGTTCATGGAAAGCTTTTGTGAAAATCAGAAACTTATGCTAAAAAATAACAACAAGCATCAGTTACCTCCCTTCACTCAGCTAGATTCCAGCACCTGCAATCTACACCCCAACACCTTCATCATCAATATCCTCACAAGTGATCTGAGTTAGTCCTGCATCCAAATTGCTAAGGCGAGATGACTCCTCCCCTATCCAGGACTGCTCAAAGGAATCCTGAGCGTTATGCCCACTGCTGCTGGGGGGTGGATCTTCAACCCAAAAGCAGACCAAGAAGAAGACTACTAGTAGTTTACAACACTTGACTGTTAAACAATTCTTTGCAAGAGGAAGCAAGTATGGTAACTGTCAACCAGTCGCACAGCGGATCACAGGCGCCATGGCGACTTTACTAGTATAAGATCTGCGTCCAATATCCACTATTAATGCAGCAGGAATAAGACAGTTAATTGAGAGCCTGTGTCCCTGTTACCAAATTCCATCTCAACACAACTTTACTAGACAAGCAATTCCTCACCTGTACCAGGAGGTTGCAAAAAAAGAAAATTATTGGGCTACAAAATGCCATTCTACCCGCTGTATACTTAACCACACATATGTGGACAAGCGGAACTGGGAAAACTAAAGATTATATGACTCTGACAACCCACTGGGTTGGAAAATCACCCTCAACAGCAGGAACAGCGGCAGCATCTAACAAACAACGCCAAAGCTTTCAGAGGCAGGCTACTCAGTGTATCATCGGCTTCACTAGGAGATATTATTATTATTATTATTATTATTATTATTATTATTATTATCGTAGATTACAACACCGTACAGTAGGAAGGACAAGTACATACATAAAACAGGACATACGCAATACAAGAAAAGACATGGCAGACAAAATGAATGGAGACATGAAAACAAAGGGTATGGAGGACCCTGCTCATTAGAGAGCTAACATTCTAAAGGGAAGAGGGCACAACTGAAACAAGAGGAGTGAGTGTGGCTCAGATTGGAGATTAGGATAGTTGTGAGGGTGTATTAGTGTGAAGTGTTATCGAGGATAAGGTCACTTCTAAAAAAGAGATGTGTTTTCAAAGAGCATCTAAAGATTTCAAGGCTGTGGGAAAGTCTGCTTGAGCATGGTATGGAATTCCATAAGTGGGGAGCAGCACGGGAGAAGTCTTGTAGGCGGGAGTGAGAGGTGGTTATCAAAGACAAGACAAGGCACAGGTCAGAGGTAATACCGCTGACAACCTGTTTGAAAATCTAAGGGATGTTATTGCAATATGGCTTATCCTGGACTCTCCTGATGATATGTGATTTCTGATAATGCCACCAGTATTGTAAGAGCATTACGGCAGGGGGAATTCCATCACATTCCCTGTTTTGCTCACACAATCTACTTGGTGGTACAGAACTTTTTAAAAAATGACAATGACATGTAGGAGATGCTTTCTGTGTCCCAAAATATTTAGGGTCATTTTCACCATTCTGCAACAGCATGTAGGAGAATGCAGCAGCTGCAAGAAGAATATAATTTAGGGGGAATGTAGTTTAGTCCAGCGCAGTGGAGAATACTTTCCGTGTTGTGCAAGGTGCTGAAACCACTCAAAGTAGTCACCTGTGAAGAGAATGCAGACACTGTTATCTTGAGTCAAGTATTTCACAACCAGCAAAGGAAGGGGTTCTTTACAGTAAGAGCAGTCAAGATATGGAATTCATTGCCAGGGAAGGTTGTGATGGCAGATTCAATAGATATGTTTAAGAAAGGGTTAGACAAATTTTTAGCGGAAAAGTGTATCCAGGGATACGACCGTTAATTAAAATGAAGGATAGTAGTGGATATAGGGTAAAAATAGGACTGCAATATTGAGTCTGGGGGGATTTTCACAATTGAAACAGATTGGCGTTGCTTACTCTGGATCAATTTCAAATATAAGTGCAGGATCGCAGAAGATCCAAAATAGGTTGAACTTGATGGACTGGTGTCTTTTTTTAACCTCATCAACTATTTTACTATGTTACTAAGTGATTCCATTAACTAGACTTTTTGAAAAGCAGCTAGATAAATTGAAGTGGGAAATGTAACAAAGCAATTCCGATAATTATGTTGGACCTAAAGATTAAGTACTTTATTCGCTTTGCCAGGATCCAAGAGTTATCAACATCTTGAAATCGGATCATTACATTTTGGCAACTGTGCTTGATCCTAGGTTTAAAAGCTATGTCTTCTCTTTCTTTCCAACTGACCCAGATCTCAAGAGATGCAATGAGCTCTAGGTCAGCAAGCTGACAGTTCAAGTGGTACTTGACACAATGACGTCTTCTTCAGTTTATTTAAGAATTGTTGCTAGTAAAAAAACTTAGCTTTCAAAAGGCAGCCAGTGGTGATGCAGATGAGTCAGCATAACATTTTGACATTTGGGGGTAAATGTATCAATATGCGGGTTCTTCAACACCCGCGTGTTCAGCCTCTTCCGCGATTAAATTTCAAGCGGCGCTGCATTGTAAAGGGTTAACTTCCCTTTACAATGCAGCGCCGCTTGAAATTTAATCGCGGAAGAGGCTGAACACGCGGGTGTTGAAGAACCCGCATATTGATACATTTACCCCCTGGTCTGGTCTAAAAGATTTGCTCAAAAATCGTGACAGCTCTGCCGTAAAATGAGCTGCAGATTCCATGATCAATTCCATCACTGGTAATTACATCAAAGTACACAGTCTTCTGTGATGGTGGATTTCAGTGGGGATCAATTAGTATTGGATGATGTATTGGATTGGATTAGTATTGGATGATGTACACACTGATGAGGGTGAATATGATGACAGTGTAGATTGCAGGTGTTGGGATCTAGCTGAGAGAAGGGAGCTAGCTGACGCTGTACTGCTTGTTGTTATTTGGTGTAGAATCGGCCTAAGAGAAGGGAACTAACTGATGCTGGTATGCTTGGTAATATTTTGGGTAGAATGGTTTGTTGGCAATTTTATGTTTTTCTACAGTAAACTTTCATCTTTTTTCTTTAGAAAGGTACAAACGTTTTACTTACTTTTTTTTCCTGACTTAAAACCACTATGCACTTGAACATAGTCTTTAGCAGATGAGGTAGAGGGATTAATATCATCATAAATTAGACTGGAGAGTGACAAAAACAATGTGACTGAAGACTGGAGAGTGACAAGTACACTGCAACCCCTCCTGTTTCTGTATGAGCTATGGCATAGTAGAATGTCACTGGAGACTTTTAAGAACACTGATAGCCCTATTATTTAAATTTTTGTTTCAGCACTAAACACTGACACCTCTCCTATTTCTGGGTGAGCTATGGCACAGTACAATGTAACTGCAGATTTTGAAGAACACTGCCAACCCTATTATTTCTATTTCAGCAATGACAATTAGCAATGAAGCAATGGAGCTCTCCTGTTTGTGTGTTAGCTAGATAACACAGTACAATTTGACTGCAGATTTAGAACAAGACTGCCAGCCCTATTATTTCTATTTCAGCAATGACAATTAGTAAATATACCCCCTACTGTCTGTTTCCAGTATTTAAACTGCACAGGGCTACATCCAACAGAATCTAGCAAAGTGACTTATCCATCTTCTTCATCTACTGTTGGGGCTGCGTCCTTTTTCTATGTAGAAATTCTTGTACTTTTAAATAACTAGTATAAAATAATATTGTTAACCTTTTTTCCTGAATGATTTGAATAGAAGAAGCCACAAACTTTACAAAAGTCTTGCAAATAATGATAAGAATGTAAACCTACACCTGAAAGTCGCAATAAATATATAGTCATATGTCCCATAAATTTGTCAATGATAATTTTCTGATGAAAATCATGAAAAATGAACATCATTTTCTATTGCTTACATTTCTTCCAAAGGCTTCAAAATGGATCCAGTTAAGACTCATGCCGGTCATGGATTGCTACCAGCAATGCATTCATTCAACAATTCCTGAACATTTTTAAAATACAACTGTGATATTGGTGAATGGGAGCACATGATGGTGAAATTAACAATATTGGAGAGGAGACAGCAGCTCTCTACTCGTTTAGTACATTGCTGATTTTACATTTTTATTTTGTATATTATTTATTTAGTTTTTACTTCTGTTTAACTTTTGAATTTGCTGAAATAGTTCTAACATATTTTCTTTTACGTTTACTGTTTATTTAGGATGTCGTAGAAGCTTAATCAGTATACACTACAGGTTTTTTACCCGATTGTCATCCCAATCACATTATAAATGACTGTTTGGTCTGATATTGCATTAGTGTGTATGCTCCCCAATCATGTTTTATCATACCAAAGCACATCATATTATTTCATTTGATTTTATAACCGGACTAAAAATCTCTATAAATGATGGATCGATGTCGGGCAAATTCTGAAGTGTGTATGCACTCACAGCCAGCAGTGTAGGCAGATCTCCATAGAGTCTATTTTTTCACTACATGGCTATGACAGACGAAGAGCACAGATCTGAAGGTAAATCGTGTAAAATTGCGTAAGAGTGTATGCATGGATTGCCATGCTGATTGGGACTTTCAGTCAGTGGTAAAATCACATCAGGATAAATTTTCTGTAGTATCTACCTAACTTTAGACTAATGAGAGCTATAATGATAGAAGGGTGAGCATATGGGGTGACACAGAAAAAGTGACCAAGGACAGGGCCGTCTTTCCCATTGGGCACAATGAGCAGGTGCCCGGGGGTCCTGCAGCCCAAGGGGGCCCGTCGGAGGCAGCAAAAAAAAAAAAAACCTGAAAAAAAAAGAAGAAAATACTTACCTTGCGGTCAGCTGTCGATCCGGCTCCCTCCCTGGTCTCCTCCTCCGTTGCGCTCGCAGTGCATGTCAGCGTGACGTCCTCACGCCAGCCCGACATCCATTGCGGAGCGTGACGGAGGAGGAGACCATGGAGGGAGCCGGATCGCCAGCTGACTGCAAGGTAAGTATTTTCTTCTTTTTTTTCAGTTTTTTTTTTGTGCTGCCTCCGACGGGCCCCCCTGGGCTGCAGGGCCAATATATATAATCAATTTATTTATTTTTTTATATATATAGGGGCCCCGGTGCACTGCTGTGCCCGGGGGCCCAAGATGTTCTTAAGAGGGCCCTGACCAAGGATGGCAGAAAATTTAAATCCATTGGAGGGAGAACATTTTTCTATTGCAATATTTACAAATCACAAATGTGGCCAAATGTGTGTATATGTGGCCAATCACCAGAATGCTCACTAAACCACATATTTATTATTCTTATCAATACTTCATTTGGATTTAACTGTTCTGAAATCAAGAATATTAAATATAGTTTTTCTTTCAAGACCCTTTGATAGCTAGATTTAAACTGCTTCTTGTGTTTACTTCTTGTGTGATTGCCTTCCTTTAAACAAACCTTCCTTACTTCTTCTGGCAAAAAGCATGCCCCAGCCATTACGCCCAGAAATGCCTTCTTTGTTCCACTTTATATGCTGAAAGCACTGTTTAATTGCTACCACACAGGAAAGTAGATTGCACATTTAAGTATTTGTAAACCATTAAGTAAACTATTTAGTCATGTATATATTTTGCAGCAGCCCCAAAGCTTGCAGCTACAAAGTACCTGTAAGATTACCTGAAGTGGAAAGAAGATAGTATAGGCAGATTTCTACTAAGGTACACTACATAGCAGTCCTCCCCACCTTTGTCACTTTCCACTAGGTAATGGAACATAACTGAGGGGATTCACATCCACTCAACCACAAGAGCTTTAATGAAGTATATCACTGATGTTGGGCAATAAGGCCTGGCTCTCAATTGGTGGTTAATTTCATCCCAAAGACCTCACCCATGTGTTCAATGGGATTGAGGTCAGTTCTTCCACACCAAACTCAGGGAAAACAATTATTGATGGAGATGTGCATTATGTGCACATGCACAGAAACAGAAAGCGCCCTTCCCCAGAGTTTTGCTACAAAGATGGAAGCACACAGTTCTCTAGAATTTCATTGTATGCTGGGGGTTTATTGATGTTACCTGTCAGATGTGTTTAACCATATATAATCACATCATATCAGCCAGTTATGGCTGCAACAGCTAGTGTGTCTAGATCTAAGTGTGTTTAGTTACAAGTGTACTAGAATTATATAGCTTAATTCTGAGTTATTCCAGATTTAAAATAGATGAAAAAGAGAAGGACATGCTACCCAAACTACTGCTATAGAAGGTCATAATCCTACTGATCTGATCTTTTGTTATTTGATATATAATTTATAGATTGCCCAATAATTTATGACTGTCTTTGTAATGTGCTATTAGCAGGGGTTTATTGACTTACTGAACAGACAGAGGCTGTGCCAGCAAAGCAAAAATTACACAAGACTTGAACAATTGGGGAACAGGAGGGAAACATTCTACCAGAAAGCACAGCTACACTAGGACAACATTCACCATTCACCTAGAGCTCCATATTTTACTACTGATGTTCCCATCTCTCCCTGGCTGTAAGCTTCACATCTCAAGAACTTTGTTTTGAACTCTGAATTTATTTCCTTCTCACCTCAAGAAAAATGTGTTTTATCTGTCAGTTTATTTCACTGCAACATCCCCTCTGTTTAATCAGCCTGCTGTTCTATATGCCCAGGCATTCCCTCTCCCTGCAACTGCTGTTTCAATCTTCTATCTAATTCATTGTATTTTCAAGCTTATTCAAAACTTTGCCTGACATCACAAGTATGAGGAGATGTCAATGAGTTTGAACTGGATTTGGACAGGACTTTGGCCCTCTCTCCTATTTCATGACTCTACAAGATCTCAATTACTGCATCTCCTGTACCTTATTATTCTCCATTCAACACTTCCACCCACACCCCCTACATGGCTCCCTACATCATTACTCCATACTACAGACCCAGCCTATCTCCTTTATCTGCTCTCGCTCCCCCCTCCACCACATATAACCCTATTCCCATCCTTAATCTTACTCACCTACCCCTCTTCTGTGCACTCTGGAATGCAAGATCTGTCTGAAATAAACTTACTCCAATTCATAAGCACTTCCTCTCCCATTACTTTGGTCTCCTGGCCCTTACAGAAACATGGATCTCCCCCCTGATACTGCTTCCCTTGCTGCACTCTTCCATGGGGGTCTCTCCTTCTCCCACACTTCCCGTCCTGGGGACCACCAAGGAGGTGGTGTAGGTATCCTACAGTCTCCTGGCTACACCTTCAGCATTATTCCACCTGAACCCTCCCTCTCCTTCTCCTCCTTTGAAGTTCACTACATCCACTTTTTTTCCCCTCTCAACCTTCATGTTGCTGTCATCTATCGTCCCCCTGGCCCTTCCTCACAATTTCTTGATAAGTTTACCGCTTTTCCTCTTCTGATCTTCCCACTATTATTATTGGGGATTTTAAGATCCCTACCAATTCTCCTTTTACTACTGCTGCCTTTAAACTCCTAACTCTCACTTCCTCCTATGCCCTCTTCCAATGGACAACTTCTGTCACCAACTATGATTGTCACTCCCTGGAGCTAGTGTTCTCCCATATCCCAGCATTAAACCCAACCGTTACTTGCTCCCATTTTTTCTCTATAGTGTCCCAACGCTGCTGTCTCTCTTTACAATACCACACTCTCTGTCTCACTGCTCCACATCTGCTGCACCACTTTGCAAATCCCTACACTGGCTCCCTGTATCCACCATAGCCCAATTCAAATTACTCATCCTTGCCTACAAAGCCCTCAACAACACCTCTTTATATGCCTCAAATCTCATATCAGAATATTCTCCTTCCTGCCCTCTTAGAACTACCTCTGACAAACACTTGGGGGTAAATGTATCAAAGTGCGAGTTTGCCAGCGTGTTTAAATCGCGGCAAATCGCGGGTGTTTAACCGCGAGTTTTGAAAAAAAAAACTGGAAATGTATCAAGCTGCGATTTAGACACTCATGTTCAAAATCGCTGGTCATCTCTGGCGATTTTGGGCGATGTAAACACTCCCGAGTTTAGTTAACTCTCCTGTGTTTGGCAAACTCTCCTGTGTTGTAACAGTGAGTTGTCAACACATCACTGTTACACTGCCCCTGTCATACAGCTGCCGGAGCTCCTGTAATACAGTAAATACAGCTTACGCAAGTTGCGTTGCGCATGCGCAATGAGCTACGTTACTTGCGTAAGCTCTAGGTACAGTATTAGGTGATTCCCACACTAGCGTGGGAAAATCACATTATACTGTAGTTATAGCTTATGTTGCGGTTAGGACCTCCTACATAGTAGGAGGTGTTTGCGGCGGATAAAGACTTTTATTATTTTTCTACAAGCAACATCAAAGTGTCGGGATGTTACAAATATGGGGCCCTTCTGGCCGAAGTGATGCTGAATTTCTTCAAGCCATTTTGAAAGTACAAATTTACTGGGACTGGGGCAAGCCGGGAACTTTGGAAGAAGAAAGAAGACATCTTTGGTGAGTATTTGGTATTTTTTTATTTTTATGAAATAGATGTGGTTAAAATGAGGGTGGTTAGTGTATTTTGTTGTGGGGTTTTTATTTTTAATAAATAGATGTGGTTTTTAACAGGGTGTTGTTGTTTATTTAACTTTTTCTTTGTGGAACTACAGGTCCCAGCAAGCCAGGGATGTCAGGGCATGTTGGCACTTGTGGTTCTCCAAGTGCCAACATGCCCTGGCTGCTGTGGGTATGCTGGTGCTTGTAGTTATACAAGCAACAGCATGGCCACACTGTTTTGGGCAACCTGGCTGGCTGGGACTTGTAGTTCCACAAAATAAAATGGCGTCCGTTTGTTTTTTTTATACTTTATCCTACTACCCACAGCCCAGGGGTAGTAGGAAGAGCCCTAGTGCTATCAGCACTGGGCTGGTTCTTTCTAGGGGGGGGGCCCGCTCGTTTTTTTCAGCGGACCCCACTCCCTAGGGAATCCAGCCCAGCGCTGAACAGTCTAGGGTTGGTTAGTCATTATGGCAGGGAGACCCCTGCCGCTCGTCCCCCTGCTATAGTGCCGCCAACCCTGGCTGGTTTGCCTAGTGCTGTTAAAGTGAAAATCGGGGGGACCCCACGCAAAATTTTTCCCCGATTTTCACGGGACCAGCACTAGTCAGGCAGCACTAGGGTTAAGCCTGAATAGCGGGGGGACCTCACGCTTTTTTTTTTTTAACTTTTATCTGTTCTTTAACATTTTAACACTGCCAGGGCAGTGTAACAGTGATGTGTTTCTACAACACGCTGCTATCAAGCAGCGTGTTGTATCTGGCGTGTTTAGAAGCAAACTCTCCTGAGTTTGCTAACTCGCAGCTTCATACATTTGAGACTTGTATAGCTGCAGTGGCAAACAGTCGGGAGTTTGATCTCTGGCGATTTTGCAAGTAGCGATTTTGACAGAAGCAGAACTCTGGAGATTTTGTATGAAAACTCAGCTTCATACATCGGCGAGTTTCAACTCTCCCGAGAAAATCGCTGGAGTTGCAAAATCGCACTTTGATACATTTACCCCTTGGTCTTGTCTCTGATAACCAACTCTCTCGTCCACCTACAAGACTTCTCCCATGCTACCCCCACTTATGGAATTCCCTATCACACCAAATCAGGCTTTGCCACAGCCTTCTAATCTTTAGAAGTTTTATGAAAACTCATCTAATTTTTAGAACTTACCTTATCGCTGATGATACTATTCACACTAATAAACCCTCACAACTGTCCCAATCTCCACTCTGAGCCACTCTCACTCTTTTTGTTTCAGTTGTGCACTCTTTCACTTAGAATGTAAGCTCTTTAATGAGCAGGGTTCTCCATACCCTTTGTTTTCATGTCTGCTTTTATTACGACTACCTTGTATATCTCTATTTTATGTTTGTCTTGTTTTCCCTACTGTAATGCGCTGCGGAGCACTGTGGCACCTTACAAATCAACAATAATAATAATAATAATAGTATTTGAGGATCAACCAAGGGGCAAACTGCTATATGCCATAAGGTATAATAAGGTGACATTATGCAGCCATTATTGAAAGCTGTGTTCATTTATATTGCATAGTTCTGTGTAATTCACAGTATAAATTTCAACTTTGAATGTGAAAGCAATATTTATCTCATGGCTAGGAACCATATCTATTATAAGTAAACAGAATCTAACGCATATTACTGGCTCAATACAGCAACAACAAAAAAAGATTCACATTCTTTGTATACAAACCTCAGACTGGAGATCTATAAATAAACACACAATAGTGGAGAAATAAACTAGATAAGAAAAATGTTTAATTGGAGCTTTGATCTCTGGATAGTTGATGTATTGTAGAAGCTTTCCCAGTTCAATCTTCTAAACAAACCGACTAATGGATTTCATCTAATTGGTCTGGAAGCTCTTTCCGAGGATAGATGGCTCAGCAAGTCCCTCAAAGATGCTCACTTTGTATGAATTATTAAGAGAGGCGGTGATGGAAGAGCCCTTTTGCAAAATGGACTACATAGGCCATTATCATAAGCAGAATAATCCATAGCAGATTGTTCATTGGCAATCAATAGCGGGATGGAAATGGAGATAAATGAAAGATCATTACCTATGCATGCTTAAGGCTTAAAATCTGTAACCCTTTCTGGTATATAAATCCACAACTACTTATCAAGAATGGAGTTTATATATTTGATTATTCAATGTACAATTTAAAAATGAATGACATAACAGAACATGACATTCAAACAATTAAGCTAACCACACACACACACACACTAAAGTATCATTATTGAGCCTTTGTGTTCTCGAAATGGACCGGATAATTTTCTGACATTTTAGTAAATGTTGTTGGGTGGGGATCATAGATGACCACCATCGTCCTTTGTGTGTGGTTAACTTCTCACAACACTAACCCAAGCAGCAAATAGCCTGAACTCATCCTATTTGACTACTTAAGTTTGTGGCCAAACTGGACTCCGATCACATACAGCAGTATGTGTCACCAGCTTCAGAGGAGAACAAACCCAATACTTTTTGATTTGTGGATTGGTCCATTACTTTAACCTACTGTTTGGGTCTCTCACAAACTAATAAATCCAACAGGTAACCTTAACAAACTGCACAAGTTATGATGTGCAGAATATTAAGATATGCTGACATTGCTTACATTGCTTTTACTTCTATATCACTATATTCTATAAAAGCATTAAAATAAGAATTTATTAGCAAAATAAAAATATCTAAAGCCCTTGAGCAAGAGAAAATTATAGCTACTTTTTGAATAACAAAAGCTAAACTAATGTAAAAATAAAAGAAATCAAAATATACAGCTATGCTCAGACATATTTGTTTCAAATCTGTTTAAAATAAAGCAGGGAACCCAAGGTGAAATGTGTACAGTAACGGAAATGTATTGTGTAAGGTGCAGCACCAATGCTCCTTAAGGAGGCCTCGGGGGTAGGGTTTAGCACCTACCCAATAAAGTTATAGGATGTTATATTTTTTATACTATTGATAACTATTATTTCAGTGCCTCTATATTAGGGATGAGCGCACTCGGATTTATGAAATCCGAGCCCACCCGAACGTTGCCGATCCGAGTCGGATCCGAGACAGATCCGGGTATTGGCGCCAAATTCAAATCTGAAACTGAGGCTCTGACTCATAATCCCGTTGTCGGATCTCGCGATACTCGGATCCTATAAATTCCCCGCTAGTCGCCGCCATCTTCACTCGGGCATTGATCAGGGTAGAGGGAGGGTGTGTTAGGTGGTCCTCTGTCCTGGTAGATCTCGTGCTGTGCTATTTAGTTCTGTGCTGTGCTGTTTAGTTCTGTGCTGTGCTGTGCTGTGTTCTGCAGTATCAGTCCAGTGGTGCTGTGTGCTGTGCTCTGTCCTTCTGAGGTCAGTGGTGCTGCTGGGTCCTGTGCTGTGTCCTGTTCAGTCCAGTGGTGCTGTGTCCTGTGCTCTGTGCTTCTAAGGGCATAGTTATTTCCCCAATATTCCCCTGTGTTTAAAAAAATAAAAAAAAGTTATTTAAAAAAATACCACAAACTAATTTAATTTTATTCAATTACCACAAAATTTGCACAACCAATCCTGCAGTATAAGCCCATTGGTACTGCAATATTACCAAGTTCACACATTCAGCAGTAAAAGTCCAGTGGTACTGCAATATATATTACAAAGTTCACACATTCTGCAGTATCAGTCCAGTGGTGCTGTGTCCTGTGCTCTGTCCTGCTGAGTTCCGTAGTGCTGCTGGGTCCTGTGCCGTGTCCTGTTCAGTCCAGTGGTGCTGTGTCCTGTGCTCTGTGCTTCTAAGGGCATAGTTATTTCCCCATTATTCCCAAGTTTTTAAAAAATAAAAAAAAAGTAAAAAAAAATTAAAAATTAAAAATTAAAAAAAAAAAATATAATTATAACCAAATTTGCAAAACCAATCCAGCAGTATAAGTCCATTGGTACTGCAATATTACAAAGTTCACACATTCTGCAGTATCAGTCCAGTGGTGCTGTGTCCTGTGCTCTGTCCTGCTGAGTTCCGTAGTGCTGCTGGGTCCTGTGCCGTGTCCTGTTCAGTCCAGTGGTGCTGTGTCCTGTGCTCTGTGCTTCTAAGGGCATAGTTATTTCCCCATTATTCCCAAGTTTTTAAAAAATAAAAAAAAAGTAAAAAAAAATTAAAAATTAAAAATTAAAAAAAAAATATATAATTATAACCAAATTTGCAAAACCAATCCAGCAGTATAAGTCCATTGGTACTGCAATATTACAAAGTTCACACATTCTGCAGTATCAGTCCAGTGGTGCTGTGTCCTGTGCTCTGTCGTGCTGAGTTCCGTAGTGCTGCTGGGTCCTGTGCCGTGTCCAGTTCAGTCCAGTGGTGCTGTGTCCTGTGCTCTGTGCTTCTAAGGGCATAGTTATTTCCCCATTATTCCCAAGTTTTTAAAAAATAAAAAAAAGTAAAAAAAAAATTAAAATTAAAAATAAAAAAAAATATATATAATTATAACCAAATTTGCAAAACCAATCCAGCAGTATAAGTCCATTGGTACTGCAATATTACCAAGTTCACACATTCTGCAGTATCTTGTGCTACATATAATGGAGACCAAAAATTTGGAGGATAAAGTAGGGAAAGATCAAGACCCACTTCCTCCTAATGCTGAAGCTGCTGCCACTAGTCATGACATAGACGATGAAATGCCATCAACGTCGTCTTCCAAGCCCGATGCCCAATCTCGTAGTACCGGGCATGTAAAATCCAAAAAGCCCAAGTTAAGAAAAAGTAGCAAAAAGAGAAACTCAAAATCATCTGAGGAGAAACGTAAAGTTGCCAATATGCCATTTACGACACGGAGTGGCAAGGAACGGCTTAGGCCCTGGCCCGTGTTCATGACTAGTGGTTCAGCTTCACCCACGGATCTTAGCCCTCCTCCTCCTCCCCCCCCCTACAAAAAATTGAAGAGAGTTATGCTGTCAGCAACAAAACAGCAAACAACTCTGCCTTCTAAAGAGAAATTATCACAAATCCACAAGGCGAGTCCAAGGATGTTGGTGGTTGTCAAGCCTGACCTTCCCATCACTGTACGGGAAGAGGTGGCTCGGGAGGAGGCTATTGATGATGTAGCTGGCGCTGTGGAGGAACTTGATGATGAGGATGGTGATGTGGTTATTGTAAATGAGGCACCAGGGGGGGAAAAAGCTGATGTCCATGGGATGAAAAAGCCCATCGTCATGCCTGGTCAGAAGACCAAAAAATGCACCTCTTCAATCTGGAGTTATTTTTATCCAAATCCAGACAACCAATGTATGGCCATATGTAGCTTATGTAAAGCTCAAATAAGCAGGGGTAAGGATCTTGCCCACCTAGGAACATCCTCCCTTATACGTCACCTGAATAACCTTCATAGTTCAGTGGTTAGTTCAGGAACTGGGGCTAGGACCCTCATCGGTACAGGGACACCTAAATCCCGTGGTCCAGTTGGATACACACCAGCAACACCCTCCTCGTCAACTTCCTCCACAATCTCCATCAGATTCAGTCCTGCAGCCCAAGTCAGCAGCCAGACTGAGTCCTCCTCAATACGGGATTCATCCGAGGAATCCTGCAGCGGTACGCCTACTACTGCCACTGCTGCTGTTGCTGCTGTTAGTCGGTCATCTTCCCAGAGGGGAAGTCGTAAGACCGCTAAGTCTTTCACAAAACAATTGACCGTCCAACAGTCGTTTGCCATGACCACAAAATACGATAGTAGTCACCCTATTGCAAAGCGTATAACTGCGGCTGTAACTGCAATGTTGGTGTTAGACGTGCGCCCGGTGTCCGCCATCAGTGGAGTGGGATTTAGAGGGTTGATGGAGGTATTGTGTCCCCGGTACCAAATCCCGTCGAGATTCCACTTCACTAGGCAGGCGATACCAAAAATGTACAGAGAAGTACGATCAAGTGTCCTCAGTGCTCTAAAAAATGCGGTTGTACCCACTGTCCGCTTAACCACGGACATGTGGACAAGTGGTTCTGGGCAAACGAAGGACTATATGACTATGACAGCCCACTGGGTAGATGCATCCCCTTCCGCAGCAACAGCAACAGCTGCATCAGTAGCAGCAACTACAAAATGGCTGCTCGTGCAAAGGCAGGCAACATTGTGTATTACAGGCTTTAATAAGAGGCACAACGCTGACAACATATTAGAGAAAATGAGGGAAATTATCTCCCAGTGGCTTACCCCACTTAGACTCTCATGGGGATTTGTGGTGTCAGACAATGCCAGTAACATTGTGTGGGCATTAAATATGGGCAATTTCCAGCACGTCCCATGTTTTGCCCACACCATTAATTTGGTGGTGCAGCATTACCTCAAGAGTGACAGGGGTGTGCAGGAGATGCTTGCGGTGGCGCGCAAAATTGCTGGACACTTTCGGCATTCAGCCAGTGCCTACCGCAGACACATCAAAAAAGCATGAACCTGCCCTGCCATCACCTCAAACAAGAGGTTGTGACGCGCTGGAACTCCACCCTCTATATGCTGCAGAGGATGGAGGAGCAGCAAAAGGCCATTCAGGCCTACACAGCCACCTACGACATAGGCAAAGGAGTGGGGATGCGCCTCAGTCAAGCGCAGTGGAGACTGATTTCCGTGTTGTGCAAGGTTCTGCAGCCACTTGAACTTGCCACACGAGAAGTCAGTTCCGACACTGCCAGCTTGAGTCAGGTCATTCCCCTGATCAGGCTGTTGCAGAAGCAGCTGGAGAAAGTGAGGGAGGAGCTGGTAAGCCATTGCGATTACACCAAGCATGTAGCTCTTGTGGATGTAGCCCTTCGTACGCTTTGCCAGGATCCGAGAGTGGTCACTCTTTTAAAGTCAGAGGAATACATTCTGGCCACCGTGCTCGATCCTCGGTTTAAAGCGTATGTTGTGTCTCTGTTTCCGGCGGACACAAGTCTACAGCGGTGCAAAGACCTGCTGGTCAGGAGATTGTCCTCTGAAGAGGACCGTGACATGCCAACAGCTCCACCCTCATTTTCTTCCACATCTATGGCTGCGAGGAAAAAGCTCAGTTTTCCCAAAAGAGGCACTGGCGGGGATGCTGATAACATCTGGTCCGGACTGAAGGACCTGACAACCATTGCAGACATGTCTACTCTCGCTGCATTGGATGCTGTCACAATAGAAAAAATTGTGGATGATTACTTTGCTGACACCATCCAAGTAGACATGTCAGACAGTCCATATTGTTACTGGCAGGAAAAAAAGGCAGTTTGGAAGCCCCTGTACAAACTGGCTCTATTTTACCTGAGTTGTCCCCCCTCCAGTGTGTACTCGGAAAGAGTTTTTAGTGCAGCGGGGAACCTGGTCAGTGAGCAGCGAAGGAGGTTGCTTCCTCACAACATTGAAAAAATGATGTTTATAAAAATGAATAATCAATTCCTCAATGAAGTACAGCACTGCCCTCCAGATACTACAGAGGGACCTGTGGTTGTGGAGTCCAGCAGGGACGAATTGATAATGTGTGATGAGGAGGAAGTACACACTGTAGGGGGAGAGGAATCAGAGGTTGAGGATGAGGACGACATCTTGCCTCAGTAGAGCCTGTTTAGTCTGTACAGGGAGAGATGAATAGCTTTTTTGGTGTGGGGGCCCAAACAAACCAATCATTTCAGCCAAAGTTGTTTGGTAGGCCCTGTCGCTGAAATGATTGGTTTGTTAAAGTGTGCATGTCCTATTTCAACAACATAAGGGTGGGTGTGAGGGCCCAAGGACAATTCCATCTTGGAACTTTTTTTTTTACATTATATGACCAATCAACAGTCGTTTGCCATGTTCAAAAAGTAAAACCAAATTTAAAAAAATTCAAGAAATTAAACCAAAAGTAAAATGCCCTGTCATAATTTAAAACAAGAGGTATTGACGTGCTCTAAAACTACTGTATTGTTGTTTATATTTTATAAACACTACACTTGAAAGCTTGAGTCTTTCAATAAAAAAGTAACTGTCCATTGCACGAATATTTGCAACAGGGACAATTTTAGGGTTAAGAAAGTCAACTAATAACACTTCGACGCTGTCTGTCTTTATAAACACTACACTTGGAAGTTGTAGGAGGTATTGTGGCCCCGGCACCAAATTTACTACCGGGGCCACTCCACTGTGCAGTCCATATTTAGGTGTATCAGATATTAAACAACGGTGACAGTTGATGCCCAATTTTTTAATTATATTGTTGCCTCGGTACCAAATTGTGTACCGGGGCCACCACACTACGCAGTCCATACCCTTTTTTGGTGGAATTCTGACACGTGGAGGGTTTTTTAATTATATTGTGGCCTCGGTACCAAATTGTGTACCGGGGCCACCACACTACGCAGTCAAGATAGATAGATGCTGTGAGGAAACGGGGTACTACTGGACTGAGAACTATGTAATCATCACCCGTTTCTCACGGTTTATTGTACTTTTTAATCCTTGGCCCAGTCTAAGTATATACACCAGAGCATTGGTGTATTATGTGTATTATTATTTCATGTTATTAGACACATTTTGCCCATACTATTACCTGTGATATTGTATGTAGTATAAATAGAAACAATATTGCCATACTGTGTGAAAATATCAGAACAACAGCAGTCATTTTGCTTGTGGTAGCTAATGTAATTACCATTTGTCTCAAATGTGTATTGTATGGGGTGCAGCTGAGATGAGGTTTGTTATCAGAACAATGTCTGAGTTAACTAGCTGGCAGCCCATGTTAATTAGCTAGGTCAACAGATAACCTGAGAGGTAATGAGGTTAGAACTTCTACTCATATGCAATGTGCCTCCACAGTAATATATTGGTTGAAATAGCATGGGGAAATGTATCAATATGTGTCAATATAAATGTTATTGTATCAAAAGGTATCACAGACTTATATTGTGTAACCCTGCTGATATCATGTGTCAAAAGTCTTATTGTTCCATGTAAGCGTGCAGTGTCATTCCTTGATGTACTATTGTAACCCCATGTGTAGTGTATCCAGCCAAAACAGCTAATTGAGTCAAGCCATTCTATTGTCTAATCAAGGTAACAGGGACAGTATGTCTAGCAGCTAAATTGTTGACTGGGAGGCCCCTTCTGTAAAGGGGAGGTTGGAGACATTTGACCCTATTTCCTGGGGACAGAGAAAATAATATAGGGCGAGGAGAATGCCAGGGGGGATGCTAGTTTGGAGGATCCTGGTGTAGAAGACATCAGTGAAAAGGACTCTGGGCCAGGAACTGTGGTGCCGCTGGAGGGAACCCTACCAGGACAGGGTTGGTGTGAGCTAGTAACCCAGGCTAGGAGACACCATAAGTGTTTTGCTAAACGGTAGTGGTAATATTGCGGGAGGATAAGACCCTGAAAGGGACAGAGATTATGACTTTGGAGTGCTGACTGCAGGAGGCTGCTGGAGGATACGTGCTACCATTTACCCTGTAACTTGTGAACGTCTTGTGGTGTTGTGCTGTCGTAATAAAGTCTTATTTTGGATATATCTTGGTCTACCCGAGTGAGTTGAATCCCACAGAGGGTAACTTCCATCCCAGCTAAGGGTGGTATCCTCACAGATGCGTATCATAGATAAAGTACATTCAGTGGTGTGGGGCAAATTGAAAAATATTCAAAATGCACTGACATTATCAAAAACAAGAGGTTGTCACACGCTAAAACTCCAACATGTATATGATAGAGAGGATGGAGGAGCAGCCGTATGTGTAGTGTAATGCAGACCTGTTGAAGGTTTTTTATATATTTTATTGTGGTGCCCAGTGCCCACTCCTCCACGCAGTCCAGGTACATTTATTGGTGCGAATCATAAAAGTTCAGGGTTTTTAATATATATTGTGGTGACCCACTCCTCTACGCAGTCCAGGTACATTTATTGGTGCGAATCATACAAGTTGATGGTTTTCTTATTATATATATTGTGGTGACCCACTCCTCTACGCAGTCCAGATACATTTATTGGTGCGAATCATAAAAGTTCAGGGTTTTTAATATATATTGTGGTGACCCACTCCTCTACGCAGTCCAGGTACATTTATTGGTGCGATTCATAAAAGTTCAGGGTTTTTAATATATATTGTGGTGACCCACTCCTCTACGCAGTCCAGGTACATTTATTGGTGCGATTCATAAAAGTTCAGGGTTTTTAATATATATTGTGGTGACCCACTCCTCTACGCAGTCCAGGTACATTTATTGGTGCGAATCATACAAGTTCAGGGTTTTTAATATATATTGTGGTGACCCACTCCTCTTCGCAGTCCAGGTACATTTATTGGTGCGAATCATAAAAGTTCAGGGTTTTTAATATATATTGTGGTGACCCACTCCTCTACGCAGTCCAGGTACATTTATTGGTGCGAATGATACAAGTTGATGGTTTTCTTATTATATATATTGTGGTGACCCACTCCTCTACGCAGTCCAGATACATTTATTGGTGCGAATCATAAAAGTTCAGGGTTTTTAATATATATTGTGGTGACCCACTCCTCTACGCAGTCCAGGTACATTTATTGGTGCGAATCATAAAAGTTCAGGGTTTTTAATATATATTGTGGTGACCCACTCCTCTACGCAGTCCAGGTACATTTATTGGTGCGAATCATAAAAGTTCAGGGTTTTTAATATATATTGTGGTGACCCACTCCTCTACGCAGTCCAGGTACATTTATTGGTGCGAATCATAAAAGTTCAGGGTTTTTAATATATATTGTGGTGACCCACTCCTCTATGCAGTCCAGGTACATTTATTGGTGCGAATCATACAAGTTGATGGTTTTCTTATTATATATATTGTGGTGACCCACTCCTCTACGCAGTCCAGATACATTTATTGGTGCGAATCATAAAAGTTCAGGGTTTTTAATATATATTGTGGTGACCCACTCCTCTACGCAGTCCAGGTACATTTATTGGTGCGAATCATACAAGTTCAGGGTTTTTAATATATATTGTGGTGACCCACTCCTCTACGCAGTCCAGAAAGATACCTCGTTGCAACGTTTTGGACTAATAACTATATTGTGAGGTGTTCAGAATACACTGTAAATTAGTGGAAATGCTTGTTATTGAATGTTATTGAGGTTACTAATAGCATAGGAGTGAAAATAAGCCCAAAAACTTGATTTTTAAACTTTTTATGTTTTTTCCAAAAAAAATCCGAATCCAAAACCTTAAATCCGAACCGAGACCTTTCGTCAAGTGTTTTGCGAGACAAATCCGAACCCCAAAAATAATGAAAATCCGGATCCAAAACACAAAACACGAGACCTCAAAAGTCGCCGGTGCACATCCCTACTCTATATAAATATCCCCTACATGTTACTTTTTAGTGTTATGACAGTGATTGATTGTTTGCTCTCTTTTCTATTTTAGTATCCTACAGTTAATATAGTAGTTTTGTGTTCCTGAATTTTTTTCCACAGATTTGTTTATAATTATAGGAAACCTAAAACTGACCAATCAGGTTTACTTGCTTCTAAAAACAATTCACCATGAAATTAATGCAGAATGTACCATTAAATTGAGAGTGGGATATTTCATTGATCTCCTACAGTATTCTTTGTTTCCACAACTATCACTGACATAGTTTTTGTTTAAGCTTAAAAATCATACTAAATGGAAAATAACCATGGACATGTACTTCTTACACATATCCTTGAGCATCTGCCCCCTTTTACTAATTAGATTATAATCCTTTTGGGCAAGAGCATATACTTGTCATGTAACTTTAGTACAGTGATCACTGATTAACAACATTTATGTTATTGTAACATATCTGCTGACAGACAAGGATGCCAAATAATTTATTTTTATCGTCACAAACCACTGTTACTATAATAAACAAATCCAGAGTTACAAATAAATGAGTTTTCTTGAAAATCACTGTGAATTTCAGCTAATTATTTTATTTTATTTATTTTTTATTTTTTTTATTTATCCTGCACAGTTACTTTTGGACTAAGAAACAGTGGGAGCCTGCTATAGGTTTTACCAATTTAGGGGTGATAGTGCCAATTATTATAGGAAAAAGGGGTTGTGTCCTACTCAAGCACGTATGTAGTGTGGGTGAATAGGGGAGTGGTTTGGAAGCATTTGGAGTAAGTCTAAACCTAAAGCTACCAATCACAAATTTGAATTGATCACTCAACTGCAGGGGTGCACGACCCTTTATAGCCCCAAAAGTCTCATTGGCAGATAATACTCATTTGAAGGGGCTGCAATAAACTCAACTAGCATAAACATGTATATTATGCAGAATTTACCACAAGAAAAGAGGATCACATCATCCCTCATTTTTGTAGTAATACAACCCCCATCACCTCTGTAGTAACATATCCCCCCTCACATCTGTGGCAACACATTCAGCCCTATCAACACTATAGTAAAACATTTGTGAGAATTCCCAACACTAGTTCCATATGACAACTGTCAGAAAACAATTAATATAAGGATTCACACACTAGCTAAAGATGACAGCTGCCAGAAAACTATTCACAATGACAGCTACAAATATCAATACCTGTAATCAGCTAAGAACAGCAATCTAGCTATTCACCTCATCTGGATTACTTCACAGCTATCCCTACTCTGTAATCAGCCCTTCAGGGAAAAGGTCAAGTCCATCAGAACAATTGAACTCACCTGTTTGTAAGCTTTATAAAGTCCCTCAGTTCTACCAAACCTTTGCAGGAGCAAAGTTTTGTTTTGGATTTCTCTGCTTGTGCTTTGAGGAAGACTTGTTTTGTTTGACTGCACATCACGATTCTACCTTCTCCACTCATTCAACCTCAACTTCATCCCCCACCCTTCTACCTTCTATAATTCCTTGACTTTGACTTCATCCATCCATCACTTTTCTACCTTCCTTAGACCACAGCTTGTACTTCACTACCAGTCCTCTCAGGACTAAGTGGCTTGGCCGGACGTAGTGTGTTTCTGATAGCTACCCCAGCCAAGTGGTTCTTTCCTGGGAGCTGCCAGCATCATGACAAAATTCTCTCCATCATCTCTATAGTAAAACATCCCTCAGCTCTAGTAACACTTTCCCCCAAAACCTCTGTAGTAACAAATCCCCCACCACCTCTGTAGTAACACATCCCCTCATCATCTCTGTAGTAACACATCCCCTCATCACATCAGTAGTATAATAAGTGAGGCAATAAGTCGAGGGCTTTTAAAATGATGTGTTTCAGTCTCTGAGATGCACTTAGCAGCGAGGGTCCAATAGGGTTTCCACTGGAAGGCGTGGTTTGTTCATATAAATTCTGCTCCCAGTGGATGCTGTGTCTTCTCAGTTGTTGATCATCATCAATAGAGTGCAGCTCCAGGATTTGTATCTAATAGCTATTATCTGAAATTGTTTCCTTTTGTATAACTGCTGTTTTATCTTTTTCTGACCTCCCCATCTCTTTTACTTCCTCTGTGATTCCCACTGTTCCGTCCCCTTTTCATTTCTTTCTTTGTTCTCCCCTCCCTTTCTTCTCTTTGCTTTAACTGTCATCTTCTTTACTTATTCAAGTGTCCATTTTCCTGTCACACTTTCAATCATTATGCCCTGTCCACGTCGCATTTCAAATTCCCCTGCCTGTCTCATCGATAGTTCCTCTGTCCGTTCTATCAGCTGGGAACAAGCCACGCCCCCTGCTAGCCTGCCTGCGGCCATTTTAAAAGAAGGTGAGAGAGTGGAGGTCTCCAGGCATAGAGATGATTCACATGCTGCAGAAGCAGCAAGTGTAGTAGGAGCTGCGGCGCCGGAGTTCTGTGCGGGCTCTAGGCGTCAGGTGCAGTCCTCGGCGGCTGTCAACAGACCGCCGCAGGTTGTTAGAAGAAGGAGAGCTCATGCTTCTGAGCGGGCTTTTCGCACACTCGCATCAGGAGATGGGCAGGGGAGGCACAATAGATAAAGTGGGCACAGAACAGGAGGTCAGTCAGTTTCAGCAGCCCGGTCAGCAGCATCAGAGAGGGAGAGTAGAGACATAATCCTTGACACACCCCTTCCTAAAGACAGAGCACATCCTGGCAATTTAATTCTGACACAGGCAGTAGTACATCATGATGGGGACACAGGCATGTATATTGTGACAGATTTACATTCTGATAATGCTCATAGCGTAGCAAGCACTAGGGACTCAGAGTTTTCAACTACAAGCAATAGTCAATATACCCCCTCCTCCTCGCCACAGGGCATGCCATAATATTAATCCACACTATCTGCCCCCTCTTATGCCCTCTGATTGGGACAGGCAATATTCTCTAGCCAGGTCGGTAAGGAATAACTCCATGACCCAGCATACGGTTACCATTCCCATTTCTCCCCTGCTTTTTTTTCAAATACCAGCTTCTGATGGTAATATGTTGCAATACCCATTATATGGCAGTAATTACGCAGGTTTTGGTCCTCAAAATACGAAGTGTCCCCCTCTTAGGTCTGCACCACAAGGTCTGGATATACAAACACAACAGAGCGAGCCTTTTTCTTAGAGGCAGTGGCCTCACAACACTGCAGCATCCTGGACTTCCCTCCCACCAGTTTTTCAAGCAGTTCCCCTAATAGAGGACCTCTGGATTATCCTTTGCCTTATCCATCTTCAAATTTGGAGGCAAGACCGGGCCCATCGAGTCAATGGATTGCCTCTTACCCACCCTCTCCACTTGATTTGTCTGGAGAAGGAAGGTTCCCCCTTCTCTCTTGGCTGATGCCAATGCCTTCTCCATGCTGGTCCACTAACCCTCCACCACAATTCATCAATAACCCTCAAGTTCCCCCACCTCCAGCAGGTTTTCAAATTAATTTAGAGGAGAGTAATTCTGCTGCGGTGGGTACTGATCAACAACCTCCCACCAGCATTGCACTTTCTGTTCCTCCAATATCTGATGCTAATATGTCTATTTTATCAGTATCACAGGTTCAACAAGTAACAGAGGTTAATCCTACTCAGCCCTCAGAAGAAACAACTTCCATTGCTGCGACCAGCGGTCAAGCTGACGTGAGTGGTAGACCAGTGGACAAAGGAAGATTGATTATGAGGCCGGGGCCCCAAGACAGCACTGGTGAGCATGTTTCCGTTACAAATACACCTGTAACATGCTCACATAGTCCACCCATGTCATCAATAGATGAGAACTCTTCTAGTGAGGAACAAGGGCCGCGCAACTTGATTAAACTAATTCAGGATCAATTAGTTAAACCTACCAAGCCTCCACTAGCAACGTTATGCCTAGGCTCAGGCCCCATGGTGCGATGCGAGAGCAGAGCTCTTCTTACGGGGGTTAGACCTTGCATTAGAGACCAAATCAAAATAGGGATATACGTGGACATATTCGCCATTACAGATGCGGCCAAAAAAGGCCTGGTCGAGGCTATGAGTAAAGGGGTCCTAGGGGAGGAAGCATATAGGTCTTTCCCAAATTGGATAAAGTGATATTGTGTTTTTTCTGCCTGCTACCTAGAAACTCGTCCAGATGCCCTTATAGATGTTTGGCACTACCTTGATATGATAATGGGAATGGTTATTAATATTGGTACCAATGTTTGGCATATATATGATGTAAGTTTTAAAGAAAAAGCGAACTGTATGGAGAGAATTCCATTCGAGTGCAAGGATGTAGAGACCTGGATGGCCCTCATGGCACTGCAAGGAGGTGCCTCCCGGCCATGGCTGCAAGCAGGTTGAAGGTCCGGGGAGGTTAAGTAGTCCCCATAGAAACCACAATTGTGCTACGCATTTAACAATTCAACCTGCGGCAGAGGAGAAACATGTAAATATCGCCATGTCTGCTTGTACCCTTATTTGGCCCAGGGTCAATTTCTTGAGAGTGGTTTTTTATGCGACTTTTGTCTGCCCATTTCAGGGAAGGTACTATGAAGCAATACTCGTATCTGAGATCAGCATCCTTACTCACCGAGATTGTAGCAGATATAGTTAAGAAAGAGGTGCTTTTGGGGCACATAATTTGGGCTTATGCGAATCCCCCTTTCTGAAATTATTTCCCCAGTAGGCATAGTGCCCAAAAAATGGGTGGGGAAATACCGCCTAATTTAACATTTGTCCCATCCCCCCCGGTTCCTTAGTGAACAATGCGATCCCTGCAAGTCACAGTTCGGTAGTGTACCAGTCCTTCGAAGAGGTACTGGTGCTTGTCAGGATATTGAGTAGAGGGGCTCTAATGGCTAAGCTCGATGTGGAGTCTGCTTTTCATCTGTTACCACTGCATCCTGAGTCCTTTCGCTTTATGGGTTTCAGACTGGGGAGCGGATTCTACATTGATCGGTGCCTTCCAATGGGCTTTTCTGTGTCTTGAGCTTTCTTGGAGAGTTTTAGGTCCTTCTTGCATAGGTGTATACATGCAAGAATGGACCACTCCGGAATTGCACACTACCTAGATGATTTTCTATTTATCGGGGCATCATCATCTTCGGTATGCGCAGACACTCTTTTCTCTGCACAAGCTTTGTTTGCCAAGATGGGGTTTCTGGTAGCTAGGGATAAAGACAGAGACAGAGGGCCCGACAGCGTGTATCTCCTTCTGGGGAATTGAAATTTATACTATAGCTGGTAGCTGTAGACTTCCCAGGGATAAAGTTTCGAAATTGGCAGCTGATATATTTGAAATGTTAAGTTTCTCCTCACATTCCCTGCGGTTGGGTTCAATCTTTATCAGAATCGTTTAAATTTTGCATGCCGAGTCATTCCAATGGGCCAGATTTTCTGCAAAAAATTACAATTGATCACGGACGTTTTTTCGCATCCTTATGCCAGGGTGCGTTTGTCTGACAACATTCAAAGGGGATCTTAGAATGTGGGCAAGAATTCTGTCCTGCAAGAATTCAATGGTCTGTGTATTTGGTCTAGTGATAAGGTTTCTAGTCTTGCTCTGGAGATCCATATGGATGCTTCAGGGGCCCATGGCTTCGGAGCCTTTTTTCAAGGTAATTGGTGTGCTGTGCCTTGGCCTGATCAATGGCATCAAAATGGCCTAATTAGGAATTTATTGGTGCTATAACTCTTTCCTAAAGTGTTAGCCATGGAAATGTGGTCCCGTTCCCTCACAGTCTAGAATGTTACATTCTGGTGTGACAACCTCGGTGTAGTGCAGGCAATAAATTGCCAAAGCGCTTCAACTTTGCCGGCAGTCAATTTGTTGCGCAGATTGATATTGAGGTGCTTGGAATATAATATAATTTTTCATGCACAGCATGTACCAGGTGTCTCAAACAGTATTGCAAACAGTCTGTCACGTTTCCAATGGCGACACTTTAGAGACTTTGCACCACAAGCAAATTTAACAGGTATTACTTGTTTCTCTTCCGCTTGGCAGATGGTCGCGTTGGTATGATGGGTTTAGCCGAATCCTCACTAAATCGGTCCACGAAGAAGGCATACTAGCATTATTGGAGACAATGGGAATTGTTTCAGGATGATGTTAAATATCATGTGGGACAGGTACCAGAGGGGAACATCGAAAATGTCCATGCAATCTGTCCTAGCAGGCACCTGTTTTATGGCGCTCTTGCACGGCGTAGCCGACACAACTACAGGTTTTGTTGTATCTAAAGCGTTGAGGGGTTGATCTAAAGCTCGTTCTAGAGAAGCTGATCATAGGCACCCCACTACAGTAGCTATATTATAGCAGTTGTTGCTATCATTAGGTAGTTGCTTCTAGTCAAAACAAGACTCTCCTATTTAACACAGCTTTCTCTTTGGCTTTTCATGGGGCTTTAAGGGTGAGAGAGTTAGTCGCGCATTCGCAACAAGACAAATGCTATGCTCTCCTTGCTAAATATGTCATGATCTCGGACATGCACATAACATGTAAAATAATGTGTTTAAACACTGATCAATTTGGAAAATGTCAATGGTTGACTATACCCACACAAGAGAATATGGATATATATGCCCAGTATCTCTGTGCAGGTGTTCATCCAGTTAGGTTATGCAAAGTTGAGAGCTAATACGGCATGTTCTCTGTCGCAGGTATACGCAATGGAAAGATCCATATATGGGTCATCGGCCATTCCTATATATTTTGGACAGCAAAACATCACCTGGCCTTTGACCTATCATCATTCCCCTGCCCAATAGAGATAAGGTGGGTTGGTAAACGGGGCCTTAGATGGCCTGACATCATGCCCTTGCTGGAAGCCGAAATAAGAAATTCCGTGGTCCCAGACATATTAGTGAAACACGCTGGAGAAAACGACATGGGTTCCATAAAATATTTGGCCTTAATCATATCAATACGTGAAGATCTAAAGGCAATGCGTATGCGATGGCCTGGGATGACTTTATGCTGGTCCAAAATAATTCCTTGTCTCCAATTCAGAATTCCTTTTCAATTAACAAGATGGAGGAATGTACTGACAAAAATTAATAGAGCCATGAAGCAGGCTATCAATTCACTAGGAGGTTTGGTTTTACCCCATCCTCATATTAGCTCTCAACAAGAGTAGTTGTATCGCGCAGATGGTGTTCACCTAGCTGAAGGCAGTGTTAAGCTTTATATTCGTCAATTATATAGAGATTTGCTGTTGTTGTTAAAGAGCGGTTGTGGTGGCGGCCTCGGTGTCCGTTACAGGATCCCAACTGTGTAGTCAACTACTAATCGAAGGTGCTACCTGATTTGCTGCTCGTCACTGCCCCTTTTTCGAAGTACCATGACTATTGACCCTTCTGCGTGGAGGGCTCCTTGTTGTACACAGCAATGTTGAGTCCAGAAGAGGAGCAGTCACGTGATGCTTGATTTGCACTGGCCAATAGTAAAGATATCATTCTTCGCTTAGTGGTTGAGCGATTGTCCTCCACGGTTCGTGGTTGAAAGATTGGTTGTTTAGCTGACTGCTATGCTCTCGCCACCACTAAGAAGTTTAATAATTTTGAAAAAACTGCAACCTTTTAATTTCCCAAAATTACGAGTGTCCTTGTCTTATTTTTTGGTTGCAAGATTACACACACATTACACGTTGGTATATGGCAAGAAGGTAAAGACACCTTTATTTTATAATAAGGGAGGCAATAAGCCGAGAGCTTTTAAAATTATGTGTTTGAATCTCTGAGATGCACTTACCAGCAAGGGTTAATGTTTTGATGTTTACAATGCAGTCCAATAAGGTTTCTACCCAGAGGCGTGATTTGTCCATTTAAATTCTGCTCCCAGTGTATGCTGGGTCCTTCCAGTTGCTGATCATCATCGATACTACTCACACACCCTACTTTAGTTTAAATTTATGCTAACAGAAAATTATTTTCCTTATGCAGAGGAGACGCAGTACATAGGAGAACTGTGCAGTAAGCAACTAATCGAGGGTGCTACCCTGGCAGCTCGTCACTGCCCATTTTTGTAGTACCATGACTCTTGACCCTTCTGCGTAGAGGGCCATTTGCTGTGCTTTGCACAGCACGCAATGTACAGTCTAGAAGGGAAGCAGTCACGTGACACTAGATTTGCATCAGCCAATAGTAAAGATATCATTCCTGGTTTAGTGGTTTAGCGATTGTCCCCACAGTTCGTGGTTGAAAGATTGGTTGTTTAGCTGACTGCTATGATCTCTCTGCTACTAAGAGGTTCAATCATTTTAAATAAACTGCAACCTTTACATTTCCAAAAATTACGAGTGTCCGTGTCTTATTGTTTGTTTGCAAGTTTACACACACATTACACTGTGTAAATTCTTCACACTATTTTGCCCTTGTCACCTCTGTAGTAACACTTTCCCTTATCACGCCTTTAGTAACACATCCCCTCATCTCCTCTGTAGTAACATATCCCCGCATCACCTCTGTAGTAACACATCCCCTCATCTACTCTGTAGTAACACATCCCCTCATCTCCTCTGTAGTAACACATCACCTCTCTAGTAACACATCCCCTCATCTCCTCTGTAGTAACATATCCCCGCATCACCTCTGTAGTAACACATCCCCTCATCATCTCTGTAGTTACACATCACATCTGTAGTAACACATCCCCTCATCATCTCTGTAGTTACACATCACCTCTGTAGTAACACATCCCCTCATCATCTCTGTAGTTACACATCACCTCTGTAGAAACACATCCCCTCATCATCTCTGTAGTTACACATCACCTCTGTAGTAACACATCCCCTCATCATCTCTGTAGTTACACATCACCTCTGTAGTAACACATCCCCTCATCTCCTCTGTAGTAACATATCCCCTCATCTCCTCTGTAGTAACACATCCCCTCATCTCCTCTGTAGTAACACATCCCCGCATCACCTCTCTAGTAACACATCCCCTCATCATCTCTGTAGTTACACATCACATCTGTAGTAACACATCCCCTCATCATCTCTGTAGTTACACATCACCTCTGTAGTAACACATCCCCTCATCATCTCTGTAGTTACACATCACATCTGTAGTAACACATCCCCTCATCATCTCTGTAGTTACACATCACCTCTGTAGTAACACATCCCCTCATCATCTCTGTAGTTACACATCACCTCTGTAGTAACACATCCCCTCATCATCTCTGTAGTTACACATCACCTCTGTAGAAACACATCCCCTCATCATCTCTGTAGTTACACATCACCTCTGTAGTAACACATCCCCTCATCATCTCTGTCGTTACAAATCCCATCATCACCTTTATAGTAACACATCCCCTCATCATCTCTGTAGCAACACTTGCCCTCATCACCTCACTAGTAACACATCCCCTCATACGCTCATTCACCTCCCTGTTCTGCCCATGACATCGTAGGCTGTCAGAAGTGTCCTCTGGAAGTTGAATTGGATGTTCACTGGCATATAGTCTGGTTCCGGGCATACGCAGAGCTATTTTTCGCAAAATACGCTATGTATCAACATTTACGTTCCCTATCTCCAGGAGGTTATAAATAAATTAGTTTGTCAAATGAAGGGCTGCAAAAATAGTTCATGGTCTACATAAAAATAATGGACAAGGGGGGTGTGGCTTGGACACCATTTCAGTCGGTCCTAGTATTGCAGAGCTCTGCACCAAATCTCTATTTAAATCAAAGCTGAGGGAATTTATACTAGTGCAACTTAACTACAACGGAGGCAAAACACTCCAGGCACCTATAGAGACCCTTGGAGCCGCTCGAGATGTGCCACAGACTGAGCTGTGAACAGCTAACTTTATTGCCTGGTCTCTGCCTTGAGCTGTCACTCCATGAGGCCCCGCCATGCAGCTGATACCTTGCGCTGCCAAGAGACTTTCAAAAAGAGAGATCACCGCACCTTACTTTGAATTAGAGTCTACGGACCCTCCATCGGTGCCCCCACAATACGCGGCCTGCTCGCGCCCTTGCAACCGCGGCCTCCAGTGTGATAGACATCCAGCCTGCCTGACTTCCGGTTCATGGCAGCCGATTTCCATCTGTCACTCTCCTCAATACAGTGAGGAGAGTGACAGATCTGACCATCCTTCTAACCATGCTCAAGTTCCAGATCCAAAAGTCAATTTAGAGAAAAACAATGCAATCTTTTTATGGGATTGCTAATTCGTATTACATGATGATGATAATTTTTCCCTCCTTATGTCCCTTTTTGCCCTATCTTTCACCCGATTGCTGCGTTTTAGGTTTCATAATAACAAGGTGGGAGTTTTTTGGGCAGGGGGAGGTTGTGTCTTCACATGCTTACAAGTTTTTTTTTAGAAACAAAAGAAACACAGTGCATGTTTTTCACTACAGTACAATAGAATCACAATGGTGTCTCGGGTAAGAAGTAATCGCTAAAATATGTTGCCACATGTGGCATTTCCGCCTACTGGCTGTTTGTTTTGGAACTTGTTTGACCCCCCAAACCAATTTTGCTGCATTATTTAGCTGATCTTTGTTTGCATCCTTTCCTCATTGCTGTTCATAAGGCAATTGTTATGACAAGATTATTCCTAAGGTCTCTCCCTTCACCCCTTTACTGAATTCCCATTCTAAATCAGATTGTACAAAACCTTTTGGAATTGTAAAGCTATAAAGTATACAAAAACATGAACAAGGGGTGTAACTAGAAATGTCACAGCAGGCTTGTGAAGGAAACCTAAATGTACCATAATAAATTCATACCTACCATGATCTCTGTCCCCAGTCAGAATCCAATACTGTAGAGTACTAATTGGTACGCCTAATACACAAGCATATTTGGTAGATTGGATAAGTATATTATGTTGAGTATTGCATGCAAAAATATTTCTAATTCCAATGTTCAGATACTGGATATGCTGATTTTGTATATTACTTTCCTGCGATATCCTTTCTCCCTCTGCTGTGAAATATCAGTGCCTTTATGCAAAGTGACAAACTGCGATGTAACAGTTGGAGGATCAGTGAAAATGATATGTCACACAGTTCTTTATACAGTGGTTAGCATTGCTGCCTCTCAGAGCTGGGGTCATGAATTAAATTCTGACCAGAGCCCTCTGTGTGAAGTTTGTATGTTCCCGTTGTATTTCCTCCATGTGCTAAAGGGGCAGGTGTGGAGAGTGGTGTCTAGGAGAGAACGGGGAGGGAAGAATGGGTGTTTTGCAGAGAAGTAGTAGGGGGGTGAGGCTGGAGTGTTGGAGAGCAATGTGATTCTAAAGACCACTGGCACTATATATGGATATCATTATATAACCCTTTATACCAATAAAAATACATATCTTAAAAATAAATATTAAAAATTAGACTCTTAAAAATGAATGCCAGAAAAATAATAAATCACAATATGAACATACTTCTGTATAATATTGTATCATACATCTGATATATCTATATATATTTATATCTATGTCTATGTATATATATATGTTATCCCCGTGTTTGAGTGGGTTTCCTCCAGGTGCTCCGGTTTCCTCCCACACTCCAAAAACATACTGGTAGGTTAATTGGCTGCTAACAAATTGACCTTAGTGTGTGTGTGTGTGTGTGTGTGTTAGTGAATTTAGACTGTAAGCCCCAATGGGGTAGGGACTGATGTGAGTGAGTTCTCTGTACAGCGCTGCGGAATTAGTGGCCTTATATAAATAAACGGTGATGATGATGATGATGATGTGTATATCTATAATATAAAAGCCTAGTGGCGTGTGTTAGTCTGTGTGTGTGTGTGGGGAAAAAAACAAGCTGCAGCGCCACCTGCTGGGCGGAGTTATACACTGACCTACTAAATTCTTAGCGTGTGTGGAAAAAAACAACTCAGAAAGGGCTGAAATTTGGTATACTAAGATGTTTTTAATTTGTTAATTTAATTTGTTAATTGTTAAAAGTGTTTATAAAGATTTTAAAAAAATATATATATATTTCTTGAAGGAAAAGTGACAGTTGGGAGTGGTTGGTGGTTGCCGGGGGTGACAGTTGGGAGTGGTTGGTGGTTGCCGGGGGTGACAGAGTGAGAGGAGTGTGATACTCAGGACCGCTGAGAGATATCCCTGTGTCTGGATAGACATCTGGATAGATGTGGCGATAAAGATGAAGGATGAGGTGATGGAGAAAAATGATGAGGTGGTGACATGTGGACAAAACCACGTTAAAAAAGGGCGCTTACGTCGGGAAGTAACGCTCTTCCCCTGAGGAGGCCTGGCCTAGCCCCAAATGCATGACAAGAACCTTTTTAACACCTTAAGTAGCTTGATTTGACTAGAATGCATGAGTATAATGCACGGGTTAACTTGTATGTATATATATATATATATATATATAGTAATAGAGATTAGTAGCAATGGTTACTCGTGCCACCAAACCCATCAGGTTGCACTGCGGATAGTGAAAAATGTACATTTTATTAACTTTATAAAAGCATAACAATGAAGAACCTCACAATTGCTGTGGATCCACAACTAGAGCTATATAGCATGTCAGTGTACCACTTTACGTCTGATTAATTAAGAGAACCACATGAACTGTAAATATATATAAGGTGCACCTATTCAATCAGCAATAACTGGGATAGTATGAATAGTCAATCAAAGGTTCTCAAGTCCAGGTATGGATGGCAATAGTAATACTGATTTGATTCTCCTAAAATAATAAAAGGACAATTATTTGTGCTGGATCCTTAGAATGTTTAGATTGAGTGTATAATAACCTGGATTAAAAGAGCTGAATCCGTAACCGGAATGATGTTAGTGTAGAGGGGTAACAGTCCGTGGAGTACAAATAGAAAATGTCTCTTACCAGATACCTGGAGTACAGAATTGAGTTATACCATTTCAATTGTACCATCACACTGGCTCTCCAGAGTTGTCCACTGTGTGTAATGTTGAAAAGGTTCCCCCAGGTACACCTATTCCGATGATAGGTTCCGGATCTTTCTCAGGATCTATGTGCGCAGCGGCATAACTCTTTAGCAGCCAACTGCAAAATCCAAGGATCAAATCCACAGCCCAGTCCTCGCTTATATTTATGGGAAGTGGTAATCACAACAAAAGAATACACTTGTATGGGAATATTAGGTGACGCGTTTCATCGCCATCAGGCAATTTCCTCAGAGATGTGGTTCAAAAAGTCCCAGAAGTCACATTATATAGTTAATCACAGCCTAAATTTAACACCTTTCACCTGCTGTTAATTCAGCTCTATGTCCGCAGTGTACAAAAAGTTTTAAAAACCAATAATATGTAGAACACAATTGGTCTTAAGGAGACAGTACAAATATATGCCCAAAATATCATTACTTGAATAGCTTAAAGTCTTATCTATGATTCAATAATCAAAGATAAATAAACAAAAACCAAAAAACGGAAAACTCAATAGTACCGCAATTTAGTATTATTGATAGCATCAGTTTATAAAATAAGATAACTAAATTCCGTAAAACACAATGAAAGTTTAATAAATAATGAATGATGTATCACTATGACAAGCTCCCTACCAGGAAAAGTTATCGTGAGAATCTCATGTTTAGGGGCAGTATGGAGCTTAATTAACAATTAACTATTATAATTCATAAAGCAAATGGAAAACCAAATATATATGTATATATAAACCCATACAAACAGATATCTCGACAGTCCCATTATTATGGTATTTTACAGAATCTGTTAGGGCTTTCTTCAGTATAGTTACAAACACAATATATCAAAAATCAAAATAAAGAATATAATAAATAAAATGCAGATACTAATCACTATTCTAGACTATTTCATTAAGTTCAAGAGATTGATTTAAACCTACAGACAAATTCATATTTAATTGATAGATCCAGAAGACCACTTGTTTGCAAAGTCTCCTGAATCTATCCCCCCTCTAGGTGTAGCTTTTATTAGTTCTAAGCCAGCAATAGAAAGACAGTCAGGATTGCAATTATGTTTCTCATGGAAGTGCCTAGACACACTGCTGGTTCTCAGCCCATTAAGTATATTCCTTAAGTCTTACTTTAGGTTTTCTGGTTGTTCTTCCAACATAATACAGGTTACAACTACATCTAAGCAGGTAAATTACAAACACCAAATTACAGTTGATAACTCCTCGGATATTAAATACCTTATCACCAGACATGGTCTCAACGGAATGCACTTTATTTTCAATATATTTATACGTAATGCAGGGTTATCACCCACATCTAAAAGAACCATCTGGAATGGATTCAAACCAGTCCAGATCTACTCTATTAGTTGACATAGTGTCATCGATTACATATTTCCTTCGGGATTTCTTTACTACTAGTACTCTTTGGGGCTTCAGAAAACTGTGAGCCAACATATTCTTCAAATTATGGGCCTCTATCATAGCATTCCCCAGATGGGCCCTTCATACCCCAGTTTAGGAATATATGTATGTGGCAGGAATTCCCCTTTAAAAAGTGTAGGGGATTTCCACATTAACCTTGATTTTTAATGTGTATATTATTTACTAAAAGATAATCCAAAAACGAAATCTTGCTTCAGCGCTGAGCAAGAAAACGAGCGGTTTCCTATGGCAAGCTAAGGGTTTAAAATAATGTATTAACAGGGATTTGCCAACACTGATGATGATACTTAACTCCACTGCATGTTTTCATGCTCACAAGAGGATTTTACTCCCTTAGCACTAAGGCAGTTAAGTATCACACTACAATATATTTACGATTATGGTTTCCCCTGCACATTCTTTTAGATACATTGTTGTAAAAGTATTTCCGATTGAAGTATACAATGAGTTTACACACTGCCAGTGTGCGAACATTTGTGGTTTTGTTTTTGGGATGCATGTGCTGAGCCAAGATTTTGCAAGAAGATTTGTTTCCCAATCTCTCAGCATAAATGATAGTAAATGTCTCTTTGCCAAAGACGTGCAATACTCTTTATCTCTATCGACAAGACTCCAGCAGGAAAGCAACAAAATAGGCTAAACATTTACAACCTTATTGATTGGGTGCATTTGAGGGAAAAGGAAATCATGTAATCTTCATTGGGTAATACTTGTTCACTATCATTGATTTCCACTTGTGGGTACAGAGTAAGACTGTAGGAGAGGGGAAGGGTGACTACAATTAAACAGTGAAAAAAGTACCCTACCAAAAAAACAAGTTAATGGCTCTGGATCATTGCAAATATATAGTTAGCATGAAGTGGTGAGAGGAAAGAATATTCACTCAACTTTCACTCTCAGGGTAGCCAGGATTGAGGCCACTGGAGATCCAACATCTTGTAAACATGGTGAGCGCATAGTATATGTCTCTTGGCTGAAAGAACTAGGAGAACGAGCTGGCTCTTTTCTTATCATACTTCCAGGGTGACAGAAGTGTTAAGGTGTGTTAGAAGTGTTAGAGTGAGTGAAACAGCTTGTGGTTTAAACCTACCAATTAGATAGCCTAAATTAAATATATGTTTCAGACAACAATTAATACAGGAATGTGTACTGATTTTTACAATTGTTTTCAGGAATGTGTTTATTTTGGATCAATTTTTAATATTTTTTTTAACATGACAGTTAAATCAAATTTTAGTATTTTTAGTTTTTGAATTCCTTTTGTTAAGCTTTTTTATTTTATATTTTTGACACTTTAGGAAGACCCATTAGTGAGGGAAGTTCTAATTGACCGCCTCTGCACACTATTATTATTAAAATCCAGTGTTATTTGGATCTTATGACAGCTTATGTAAGCTCTGATACTATTGGATGTAGGTAAAACTGGGCCTGATTCATCAAAGCATGCATACTGAGCACAACCTGGGTTTGGTATTAAATACACCTATCTTGGCTTTGCATACTCCCTAATTCATCTCAAGATATGTGCACTGTTGAATTTGGGTGTAGGTCTAATGTGCTCTACCACACAAGACACTGCAGTATATGTCCAATACCTATGTGGACTATAAATTCACCAAAGGACGTACCAAAAAAGCCCATTTACATATTTAATGCCACCTGTTAATAATAAAGGGATTAATGATCAAACAGTAAAAAACACATTTTTTTAACTCGTGAAAAACATTTATTAGTATGTTCTTAATGTTTACTGAACATAAAATAATTTTTTACAGTTGCTCCAGATTGCAAACACATGTTATAGCATGCAAACGAGACTGTCATCCCTACTGATCGGGATTGAGACTAACCCTATAATTCAGGGTTTCCCAAACCCAGTCCTCAGGGCTCCCCAACAGTGCAGGTTTTCCATATCTCCTTGCTGGAGCACAGGTGTATTCAATACTGACTGACACATTGTAACAGATCCACAGGTGGTCCTAATTATGTCACATGTAAACCTGCACTGTTGGGGAGCCCTGAGGACTGGGTTTGGGAAACCCTGCTATAGCTGGAGCAAGAAATACAGCAGAAAAACAAGTAACTTTGAGATGCCCAGAGCTTGATTTGGACGTGCCTGTGCGTGCTTGAGTTTGGCACATCCTTACTGTAAATTGACTATGGAAAAATGACCCATCCCCACCCTGTTCACTCCCCAAAATTGTAGGCTGAAGCAAGTGTCCTTTGTGCTCGAAGACAGAGCGGACAGGGTGCGTTCACTGACATATCTCCCAGTTCTGGGCTTGCTTTCGATACGCTCAAAATCGCCTGATATGTGGCTTGATGAATCAGGCCCACTGTGTCTAAAGGTTTTAGCGGCAAGAAGATCAATGTGGAAATCCCCTACAGTGCTATTGGGACCCCAATGGCAAAGGGAGTTCCTGGTGACTTCACCATGATGTCAACAATAGAGATACTCAAATTCTTCAAACAAATGTTATCATGACCGAATTCGCTATTCCACGTTGAAGTGTGCAGCTTTAAGTTAAAACAAAGACGTTAAAAGAAACTACAACATGTTGCCTGTTCAAGACTTAATTTTATTTTGGATACTAAAGTTAAAACTTGCTTATTCATCTTCTTATACTAATCAGCATAAAAACATTTATTGTGTTTTTTATTGTAAATCTATTGACAGCAAGGGAGTGGGAATGTGATTTACTGCCAACAAACCCTGGCCATTTCATTGTGATGTAAGACTACAACTTAACGATGTGTCACACGATGTTACTACTCCCACATTCTGGGAAATCTGTAGCCTGCCTTGGATTCAGAATATCTCAGATCATCTGGGGGATTCATAAGCATTCAATTGACGGTTGTAGCTTACTTCCTGGATATAAAAGCATATATGAAAGTATGCCATGTTTGTAACAAAATTCAATACAGTCCATGAAACATTAAAACTGATACAAGTTGCAAAAAAAATCAACATTTCAATATTTAAATAATTTCTTTAGATAACAAGCGCTAGTAGTCTTCTCCTCTTCACGGTATTTCAAATGGTTTACCCTGGAAAACTGAACAAACATTTGAGTAAGATGCAGTCATTAGTTACACTCTTACAGCTCTAACAAGTCAAGTAATTTTTTATTAGGCTGATGACACTTATGGTCAAAACATTTTAAAAAGCTATCATTATTTATTTCTTTTTAAAAGAGTGTTTAAATCTATTATGCTGACTAGAATTTAAAGGGAAATTTAACAAATAAAACAATATTCCCAGATAATATGAGAACAGTTATCTTTGCAATTGTTATATATCTTGCTTGTTCAGTGAAAGAGGCATGGGGTATTTCTAACATTGATATTGCTAACGGCAGGTGTGCGGCTCATTGGAACCACATGACTGCTATTCTCAAGTGTTCTTGTAAGATTCTTGAAAATACAGTTAGTCTGCAAAAATATTGATGAGATAAGCACTTTCTGGACCTTTTATATTTAAGATAAAGAGCAGGCAAAAAATACTTTTCTTTTAACATACCTTGAAAATTCTGTTGTGCACTATTCATCACAAGCCGTGGTCCGGATTTGTTTAAAGTTTCAAAACAATAAATACCTGATGAAAAAATTGGTAGCTTCAAACCCACCCAAAATCCTTAACCAGCTCCAGTGCTAGACAAGCCTGAGCTGGTTTCAACTAAATCAGGCAAATCATGAGCGTGGGATCTCCCTGCTATTGCGATATTCGGGCTGGTCAGTGAAGGGCTAGTGCAGAGATGGATGACCCAGAAAATACAACATGCCTGCAACACTGTGAGGCTTGCCAGCCCCTTACTGAAAAGCAATTGATTACTTCCTGACCCTCCCCTGCGGGGTCTGGGATAATTAACAATATTGAGACCACTGAAATGGAAACTTTGCCACCAATTGGTCTTAGTTTTTTTGGACAAAAGTCCCCAAGACACAACATGCAAGTACATTTTAAATGAATGAAAGACTAACAAAAACCCTCATTCCATTTTATAATAAATAACATTAACATTTTCTTTCTTCTTTCTTCAAGTGATTTGGAAAGTCTATTAGTCAATTAATGTTAACTGAAATAATGACTAATAATTTATTAAATTTAATAGTTTTACCACTGTGAAGCCACACACCACTGGGTATATTGAGGGGGCGGAGGAGGTACTGTCCAGTTAGTAGCTATGTTTCAATGATATATTATCTCTTGTCAATGCTGCTTTGCAAAAGGTGATGGAATTCTCCCATGAATTAAGAATCTGTGTGTAAGTAAATCTGTAAACTAGAGTTAGGATTAATTATAAAATGTAACATTGTAGTTCACCTTGTAAATGTTAGCTCCACTTTAGTACATTTTTCTCATACCAGGCCCCTTTAGAGTGCACCTTATTTAATAGCTGTCACCAGCTATACTTACTGGATAACCATGATCCAGTGCTGACATCTGCTGCTTTAGGCAACGCACTTATACTAACTCCTGGGCATAAATTATTATTCTTATAGATTTTTAGTTCACAGATTCTGGCTATCCCAGACTGCAGTCACATCTGTTATTACAGACTATTATGTAATAACACAGTACAGTATGTATATATAGAATATTATGATGCGCTACAGGTGGCAGAGACCCCAGTAAATGAACAACTCTGTCAAGCACTGTAAGCATAACTACTTACATCCTGGATATGAGAGAAGTGCAGTAGCAGCAGGGGCGGGCTGGCCCGGGGGGCAGGGGGGCAGACTGCTACTCGGGCCGGGGGGGTAGGCCAGCCAGCCACCCCCGGATGCAAAATACAGCACTTCCCCCGCGGCCGCATCTGATGACAACAGATGCGGCCGCGTCAGCGCACAGGCGGCCGCATCACATGACAGGGGATGCGACCGCGTCATCAATGATGCAGCCGCATCCCTTTTCATGTGATGCGGCCGCCTGTGTGTCCCCCGGGCTTCCGTCTCCCAGCCCGCCCCTGAGTAGCAGTCAGTACCATTCCTTAAGATACATGGTTCTGTCTTAAATTGTGCTGCCCTTTAACATTAAAAACAGCTTAATTTCCTGTCATATATTAATTTTCAATTGGTTGTTGGCTTCACTGCAGGATTAATATTTGTGCAAACGTCAGCACTATGATAGTGAATGCTGATGACAGCTCCAGGGGCAAAACTGCTTTATCTGGAGATTTGGGAAGTTGGGGAGGTAACTATAAGTCATTACTAGATTATGGGATCTATAATATACATTGGCCACCCAAGACGTGGCTATATTTTTTCCACTAGTCACCAAGGGGTTCTCCTGACTTGTCGTCTTGAAATAGGGTTGCCACTTATATAATAACTATCAGAGATGGCCAGTGAATGGGGTCATCCCCTTTACAATAGCCACAAGAGATGGGGGTTACTATATATAATATTACTACATATAATATATATACCATTATATATTATCCACCAGAGAATATTATGTATTGCTATATATGGCCACTAACATTGGAAGAAGAAACAGAGACTGAATTCACCTACCCCTCCACTTTGCAGTCCCATCCAAGTAATAGCAATGTTAAGATATTTGATTAGTTCTTAAGAATAGTTATATACAGGGCCACCAAGAGGAATTTGGCCCCGATACAAAAACTTCTGGGGCCCTCCACACACAGTAGAAAAGATGTGCAGCGTCGCAGTCAAGGGTGGGGCGGTCACACAGTGATGGGGGTTTGGCCAACATGGACTTTGCTATGCCTCTTTACACATGCCATTATGGGGGAATTTAACTAGCCGCAAAGTGTCTCCAGAAACGTCCATGAGACACTTTATGGCGGAGATTTTCACAGAAATCTCTGCTCGTTTTTACTTGCACATCTATGAATGGAGATTTCTACCGCAATTGCCAGCAATGTGCGCAGCATGATGTCTGTGCACCACATCGCCGGCAATTGAATTCCCCCCATTATGTATTAAAATGATGTTATTCTCATCTATCTGTTATTGCAGCTTTCACAACGCCACCCGCTGGATGAAAAGAAAAAAAAAGTAATTTATAAAAAAAAAAAATTAACTACGTGGCCGCGGGACCCCCCCAGGCAGGCCTGGACCCTGGTAATTTAACCCCACCCCTCTTGTCGCCCCTTGTTATATATTAATAGTGCATACAGATAGTAAGGGATACATGCATATATAACAGTGTGTGAGTTGACTGGTGTATTATCTACTAAAGTCACATAAAAAAAATTACATTTCAATGCTTGTGCTTTGCAGTAAATTATATAAACACAATTCCAGGGATTTAAATACTGGCAATTGATAACCAATGACACAATGAGAAAATAATGCTTCCTATAGAAAATATTTTTTAGACAGAAATAATGATTAGGTGACAATGATTGCCCTAGTTTTATTTCATCACGTTTTGTTTCATCATACAACGTGTACAGTGAGTATATTTAGCAGTTGATTTCTGGACTGATCCTGATAGAAAAATGATTATGTTTTTAATGAATTGGTTTTACAGTATTATGATATAAATTTTCAATTTAACATATTAATATTATTTAAGGTTCATACACAGAAGGGTTGAAAAACAATAATAGTTTTCAAAGCTTAGAAAACACCATAGGGTAAATGTATCATTCTCCGTTTTTTTCAAGTCGCCGGAAATCGGAAACTTGCTTTTACAAGGCAGCGCCGCTTTAAATTTTAGCTGTCAACTCGATTTCCGACGGCTTGAAAAAAACAGAGTATGATACATTTACCCCCATGTGTTAGAAGAATGTTATCAATGCAAAATGTACTATGTACATAATGAGCATTCCCATAGAACCCCATGGTATTTTGCTTCTGAATGCTGCAGGAAACGTTGAAACAGGATGATGATCTCAATGTATGAGAGACTGTCCACTTGCAATAATCAGCAAGCTACAGGGTGCATCTATACACAGTTTAGCTTACACGTATGAAGTAGAGATGTTCACTGACCCCCGTGTTCTGGTTTTGGTTTTGGTTTTGGATCTGGATTAACTTTGTGCTTTGGTTTTGGCAAAACCGTCCTTGTGTGTTTTAGTTTTGGTTTTGGTTTTGGTTCCCTACTTTTTTTTCTAAAATCACATATTTTGCTTATTTTACCCCCTACATTATTATTAACCTCAATAACACTAATTTCAAGTCATTGCAGTCAATTTTGACCACCTCACTGGTCATAATATTATTTTCATACACTTTTAAACAAAGACTGCAGATTTAGAAGACCAAGCCTGCCATACCTATTATTTGCGTTTCAGCAATGACAATTAGCAATGGAGCAATGGAGCTCTCCTTTTTGTATGTTACCTATATAACACAGTACAATGTGACTGCAGATTTAGAAGCCTGCCAGAAGTATTATTTTTATTCCAGCAATGACAATTAGCAATGGAGCAATGGAGCTCTCCTGAATGTCACTGGAGACTTTGAAGAACTCCTCTTTCTTTTCTACCTATGACGCTGCCCAACTGCTCTAGTGACAGCCAAGAACTGTGCTATCCCTTCTGTGTCCCTCTGTGAAATGGTGCTGGATCTCCGTGGAGGGCGGTAGTTATAGAATAAAAGGTCGCGAGATCCAAGATCCAACAACGTAAGAATGACGTTTTGCCTCGTTTTCAATTCCGAGGACGCGCGAAAGTACCGGCTCGGTACTCGGATCTGCTAAGTTCGGGTGTGTTTGTTTCTCAGTGAACCGAGCCTGAGCATCTCTAGTATGAAGTGTACTATACACTTTATACTTTTGATGTTACCTGCACCTGAGATTTTTGAGTACCACTGATATTACCATTTAAGGTAAGTTGTTTCAAGTTTACACTTACTACATGGCACATTATAGAATTAGTGGGAACACTACACAAAGGTATTTTACTATTTTGGACGCTCTTTTTAACTTTGGCTTACAAATTGTGACCTGACCAACATTAGTTAATATGAATTAATCTTTTGATATGTTCTTTCAGAAAGTTGAATGGAATATATAAAGCAATTGCAAAGTGTTTTGTGTTTAACTTGTTTAACTTCTTTTGACAGTTATCGGCCTCTGTATGCATAATTATCAGTTCAAATCCAATTTTTTTTTCACACTAGAATTTATAAAGCACGATTGTGTTCATTCTATTGCCAAAGGGGGACATAGTTTATTTTTGCAAATTGGTGCAGTTCTGCTGCATTTTATAATATAAACCACAAAATGAAATAATATTCTAGTGTGATGTAGCAGCAGACACGTGTGTATGTTTTTTGTGTCACATCATTGTAAATATGATAGACCTGATTCATTAAGGCAGGGAAAATGAATATAAATTGCATTTTCATTGAAACACACGTAATACGGGAAAATGCTTGTCTGTATTCAACAAGGAGGGGATCAGAAGAAACGTCTCTTGTTGAATTTGGTTATAGGCTTGCTCTCCTTTGACAGAGACAATACATTATGTCCAATACATATATGGTATATAAAGTCCAAAAAGAATGCAGAGAGAAAAAATAATGAAATAATTACCTGTTAATAATATAGTCATTAATGAAAAAAAAATTGAAAGAAAGTTTTTCTGTTTTTTTTTCCATTACCCCATTTATCAGGATGATATTAATATCTACTGTACAAAAATTGCACTTTTACAGTTGCTCTTGATTGCAAACACATAATTTATCATGCATATACAACCGTCATCACTAATAGGTCAGTACTTACACCTGAGAAGCCCAAAGCTTGAAATGGGTGGTGTTGCATGCAGTGGAGATAGGCATGTCCTTACTGTACATTAACTATGTGCATACACCCATTCCCCTCCCTGTTCCGCTCCTGAAATCGTAGACTGTCGTAAGTGTCCTTTGCGTTTAAAAATTAATTATTAATTAATGTTGCTGTGTTCTCTGGCATATAGTCCGGTTATGGGGATGTAAAGAGTGATTTCATGCAAAATATGCCACCTATCGCCATTTATGTCTCGTGATGAATCAGGCCCTATGTAAAAACCTGCGTCAATTTTCTGTCAAACTATGTTTTCCCTTGATAGCCATAGATATGTGCAAACATTTAATTGATGTGCACCCTAAAATTTGTATTTTAAAGGTGAACACTTAGCTATCAATTATTAACCCCTTAGTTGTTAAGCCCCCATCATTTATCATAAGCCCCTATCCTCAATCATTCGCTAACTCACTTTCATCATTCTCCTTTAACATCCTTTTTTATCAACTTTCAGTAAACTCCTTCCATCATACTCATTTTACACTTTATTCTCCATCAATTTTTAACCCCATAGTCAATGGAATTTTTGAAGTGACAGTATGAAAATTTAAAAGTGGTGGTATAAAAATGTAATGGGAATGTAAGTGAATGGAATGTGATAGTCTTACCATGAAGGCAGTAGGAGTATGGCATACTACCGTATACACCCGCATCTCGACTATTCCCCGTCATTCTCCATGAATCCCCTTTCTTGAAATTTTAATTTCTGTTTTTCCAGATTGCTCAGTTTACAGGGAACAGTGCTCCAGTCATTAAGGAGTCAATACAAGGCCTCTTGAAAGGGGTGGTCCATCTTTTGTTGAATTTAATTTACTTGTTTGTTGTACAGGTCCTCCTCAAACTAATACTAATACAATGCTTCATCATTCTGTGATTTTGCACTATGTGTTTATAGCAGCAGGCAGAATTGTTAGTTTTTAATGTTCCGTAATACAACAAAATTCTCAATACAAGTTTATCCAGAGAGCAATTTTATGTCATATCCTACCTAGATCAATGGAAACAACAATAATTTAAATTATAAAGAAAGTCTGAAAATCACAGAAGGAAACTAGAAACAATGTATTTTGTAAAAGTTGCTTGAAGGTATGTACAAGTCATATACTAAAGTAATTTAAAAGTGGAAAACCCATTTATCACTCCTGAGATATTGTAAAGTTCTTGTAGCTTGGACATACAGTGGAGAAACACATGCAGCCAATCCTGACCCCACTTCAAAGTGTGACACTTTCATTCTAAAATTGGAACAAAAAACATATTTTTAAAAATTAGGGGCAAGCTACAGATGTCTGAGATTTACAGGGTTGTAAGACAACGAGCAAAAGGTGTTTATTGAATGCAGAGGCTTGAGGTCTTAACTGTGCGTGAAAAAGTTCCAGAAGTCATGCCAAACAATGGAGGAGAAAGACATTATACAGTACTGTGCTTTATGAAGAAACTAGTATTGATTTCCCAGTCTGGAGGACTCACAATGAAACTGCAAAGTGGTTGTCACTATTTAGAACATATACAGCGATGTAAGAAACTTTACCGCCAGTTGTTTGTATGTAATGTATCCATTCTATTCCAGACTTATTGGAGTAACTTTATTGATTAGTGTCTGAAATTAGTTAATGTGTATATAAAATTAGTAACAGTAATTAAGTGTAATGACATTAAACTGCATATAATGGGGGACATTTACAACAAAAATCCACAGCACAACCCATGGTGTCTGCTTTAACACTTTTGTATCATGATATGAGTAGCAGTTTTTAACTTTTATACTTCTATAGATATATAGATATATTTAATAATGTGTGTGAGATTCAGTAAATTGCACATGAATTCCTGTCCAAGTAATACTGGAAACCAGCACTCCATATAAACATAACATTTTTATTACTTCTAAAGTCCAAAGTGAAGCTGTTCTATTATACCATCCATAGCAGCAAGTAGTCAAAAAGGACAGATAAGCAGCGTAAGCACAATGTACTCATCTTAGGCACTGGTGGAAGAAAACTCATTATAGTGTATGACATAAAATACCCAACGGCATATATATATATATATAAAATGTATTTACATGTATTTGCTTTACAGAGATAGCAAAAGTTATCCTGCCATTTGGCTACATTTATTCGAACACTCTTACACACTGACTATCCTGGACTTTGGGATATGTTTATTGGATCTTCCCTATCCATATCCCATCCTGGCCTTTGACTAAGTTTATCAGTAACATCCTTGTTCACTGCCTCTCCTGACTTTTTGGCTATATTGAGGAAAAGAGTTGATTGCACCAGGTATACCATTAAACCTCATCCAATTATATAAATCCCTCTTTTCACCATTGATACAGTGTAAATAATTAATAAGGAGGGGTGCACCCGGTCATGAAGTTTTGGTAACCTTTATTTTGAAGACAAAGAGAACGAGAGATGACTAAAAGGGGCACTCATTAATGGGTGTAAACATATATATTGTTATTATATTGATATGTTAAATGTGATAAAATCAATCTTTATTCGTATCTGGTTAAAAACAGTTGTCTAGTAGCGAAATATTAAAAGATGATGATTGAAGCATACATTGATGTGAACAAAAATACAGTTAAGATAGACAATAATTAGTTGTCTAGCCGCGAGGCTACTCTTATATCTTAAGACTTATTTAAATAAATTCTATAATAGATCCACCTTATTTGATAATTCAAAACTCCTGACCTAGGTCTTAATACTTTATATTGCCTCTGTTGTTACACCTTTATAATATGTTCTCATGAATAAAGTCCAACATTGAATTGTATAGACTCCAATTAACCCTCAAGCACCTTTCTAGGTGATAGTGATTTCAACACAATCTACTTGTGGATTTGTAGGGTTAAGTATCCTATAATATTGAACTTAATAACTTTCAACATATGGGGATGATTGCTAATCAGAGGAGTTAATAGGATTGCCTTAAGCTATATGGTAATTGTCCCTCAGGATTGGACTGTCTATATAGGGCTATTTAGATTTGGATTTTTTCATAGAATGGATCAGATATAACTATCTATTACAGCACTGATACCCCAGAGATACTAGAAGCCACTACTGCTGACCGCTATTAGGTCAGTTCTATCTAATGCTTCAGAGGCATATAATAAATAGAAGACTCAGGAGTTTGCATGAGTAGCGAGCGCTGCGTCCGCCGACGAGCGTTTCGTTAGTAGCTTTAACGAGGCAAGCCGATATTACGACTATAAATAGAGTATTTAAAGGAGAGAGCCCTCTAGTATATCTGGGGTATCAGTGCTGTAATAGATAGTTATATCTGATCCATTCTATGAAAAAATCCAAATCTAAATAGCCCTATATAGACAGTCCAATCCTGAGGGACAATTACCATATAGCTTAAGGCAATCCTATTAACTCCTCTGATTAGCAATCATCCCCATATGTTGAAAGTTATTAAGTTCAATATTATAGGATACTTAACCCTACAAATCCACAAGTAGATTATGTTGAAATCACTATCACCTAGAAAGGTGCTTGAGGGTTAATTGGAGTCTATACAATTCAATGTTGGACTTTATTCATGAGAACATATTATAAAGGTGTAACAACAGAGGCAATATAAAGTATTAAGACCTAGGTCAGGAGTTTTGAATTATCAAATAAGGTGGATCTATTATAGAATTTATTTAAATAAGTCTTAAGATATAAGAGTAGCCTCGCGGCTAGACAACTAATTATTGTCTATCTTAACTGAATTTTTGTTCACATCAATGTATGCTTCAATTATCATCTTTTAATATTTCGCTACTAGACAACTGTTTTTAACCAGATACGAATAAAGATTGATTTTATCACATTAAACATATCAATATAATAACAATATATATGTTTACAACCATTAATGAGTGCCCCTTTTGGTCATCTCTCGTTCTCTTTGTCTTCAAAATTTTTGGCTATATTATTGGTTACATTTGTTAACCACCAGTGCTGCATCCTGAATAGTATTTGTCATTTCAGTTTTCTCTTGTTCAGGTCTGGTTCCTCTGTCCCTGGATCCACTGGCCACTGTCTCCTATATTTCCACACAAAACTGACAATAAGATAAGTCTCTATTAATCCAAGTTACCACCTGGGGCATGCAAGTACAGTGCACCTAGGGAATGGTGGCTGCTAGTGTTGAAGAGATAATCAAAATGATTCTAATCTCCTAATATTATCACTAGCCCACTGGAGAAGGAGTCCCCTTGGAGACTATCCCCACTGAAGTCCTGATGACCCAATTTAAGACCCTAAAGTAAGTGGTACAAGATCTTTCCATGACACAATCCGTTCAGGAAGTAGCCTCCAGTACATCTCAGATTTATTTATGCCATAGTGGAACCCAAAATCTGCCTTCCAGATAGATTCCCTGGAGAACTGAGATTATTCCACAATTTCAAGAAATTTTATTTTAACTTAAGGGCACATTCTTCCAGCTTTGAGCAACAAAGATTTGTAATTGTTTATCTCCTTATTACAGGGAGATCCCCAAACTTGTGCATACAGTCTCAATCCCTCTAATCCTGTCTTGTTTAGTGTGGATACATTCTTTGAAGCCTTGGGATTATTATATGGTGATCTAGATAAGATGGCTTCCATCGAGACGCATCGTTGGTCACAAGAATACTGTATAGAATTTGGCTGTTGGTCCTCAGATTGTAAATATTAATGACCCAACTCTTTGCCAATTTAGGCTTGTCTTTCTAAGCAAATTAAGGCTACATTGGTCCAGTAACCAATTCCTGAAATGTTGGAAAGGTTAATGAAATTATTCATTAACATCAGCAGATGAATTAAGGAAAGACAATAGGAGAAAGATCTCTTTTCTTATAGCATGTCTCCAACCCCTACTTCTGCCATGCCTGATTCAGTGTAAACAATGCAGCTGGGTGTTTTCAGACTTTCTATGGAAGAGAATTCTAGGAGACACCTAGGCTTGCAATTATCCTCCAAGACTTCCCGCTTACTTCCTTCTCAAATTATATTTAGCCAAGTTCTCTTGATGTTACTGTTTTGTTTTTTTACTGGGGCTGCAGTTGACTTCCTTGATATTAATCTGGTGAAGAACTTGACAATTACATTTTTTACCTATGGACACTACTATCAAGGTGTATGGTTTAGATGGTAATCCTCTTGCAGACAGCCAAAACTCCACAAGTTGCTCTGTCTATTAGATGTTGCATTCTGAACAGTTATCTCTGTTTTTAATTCCTTATCCCACCATTCGACTTATTCTGGATGACCATACATAATATTCATATTGATTGGTGTGACATGAAGATAATTAAATGGAGTGAAGCCTGTGTTAAACATTATCTTTCCTTGTCCCTACAGATGTTTCAACCTGCAGCAAAAGCACTTTTTCTAGCCAATAAGGAATTTGTTGACATGTTTTCTAAAAAAGCTGCAGACACATTGCCTCCTCACTGATTTTATGACAGTGCCATTGATTTTATTCACCACCTTAAATGAGGCATTCATTTCTGGAGCAGTTCTTTATAATGCCAATACAGAATTGCAGTGGTATGCAAAGATTATAAAAATCTGGAATACATTAAATCTGCCAAAAGATTACATTCCAGACAAGCCCTTCAGGCCCTACTCTTTTCTTGATTCAACTTTGTCATTATCTAGCATTTAAAAATCATAATGCCAGTGACTTTTCCAGAAGTTTCTTACAGAAACATAACAAAGTTCCAACTGATACCCCAATTATATCTACCTTGTGGATTTTAGAGAGTCTTACCGAGGACTTTTCATTCTCAATTATTATAGATCTAAGACTAAATTTCTGATGGAACTCCTTTAATGTGTACCTAAAGCTTTAAGACAGGCATTTCTGTCCAAACTCCATGTAAATAAGATCTCTGTCCATCACAGTATTTCTCTTTTGTTCTGTCTGGTGACCATCACAAAGGCGAGATGTTAAACAATTGATCCTCTCCTGTAAAATGTGCTAAGATCAACTTTAACCTTTGCCAGGTCACAATAGACCTTGGACACATATCTCCGTGGACTATTGTTGATTTACCAGTGTCCAATGGGCATACTATAATCTTGGTTATTGTTGACCCCTTTAGTAAAATGGCCCACTTTGTTCCTTAGAGCAGGCTTTCCACAGCCAAATCTTTTGTTTCCCTTCTTATTCAGCATGTTTTCAGACTTCATGGACCACCTTATGGCATTGTTTCAGATAGGGGCTCCAGATTCATTCTGGATTTTGCTCAGATCTGGAGGTCATTTTATTCTCTAAAATTTAAAGCGGCGATGGCTTGTAAAGGCAAACTTACCTTTACAAGCCATCGCTGCTTTAAATTTTAGCTGCAAAGTCGCTGATTTCCGGCGACTTGCAGAAATCGGACTTTCATACATTTACTCCCTGTGGTGTTACATTTGTAAACTACATAATAACTCAGCGGATCCTTACCCGTGGGCAAACATCCTTTTAATTTTAAGTGCCTGAAAGACTCCTATTTCAGTATTAGGAAACTGCATGTTAAATTAACACCACATTCCGTTTCTTGGCAGGGAAGATAGACAATATACTTAAAGGGATTAAGCAGCACATTTAATTTGTGTTTGAAAGAGTGTCAATTTTAATATTATAGGGTTCATTGGTCCATGGTACAATTGAATATACCTATCTCCATTAGCATAATAAATATATTTTAATCATATACCTGTCTGCATAATTATTAGAGATGGGCGGGTCCGGTTCCCTGAGAACCGAACCCACCCGAACTTTGCCTATCCGAGTACCGAGCTGAGTAGCTCGGTACTCTCCCGCCCGCTCCGAATCCAAATCGAGGCCAAACGTCATCGTGACGTCGTCGGATCTCGTCGCTCGGTTCTCGCAATACTTCAAGTTTATAAATACACGCCTCCACAGCAATCCATCGCCATTTGACAGAGGGAGAGAGCAGGGTGTAGTCACAGGCTGATTAGAGCAGGGACAGAGAATCCAATATTCTTCTTGCAATTGCTCAAACAAAAATCGCTAGACAAGAGAGGAGGATAGAGGTTTATTATTTTTTTTTAATATTTGGCACTCCCCAGTGCTTTTGGGGTGTCCCCCATAATTGTGCATAAATATTTCTGGCTGTCAAAAGTCATATCTGTCAGCAGTATCTACCAAATAATTTTTAGCACTCCTCAGTGCTTTTGGGGTGTCCCCCATAATTGTGCATAAATATTTCTGGCTGTCAAAAGTCATATCTGTCAGCAGTATCTTACCAACTAATTTTTAGCACTCCCCAGTGCTTTTGGGGTGTCCCTCATAATTGTGCATACATATTTCTGGCTGTCAAAAGTCATATTTGTCAGCAGTATATACCAAATAATATTTAGCACTCCCCAGTGCTTTTGGGGTGTCCCCCATAATTGTGCATAAATATTTCTGGATGTCAAAAGTCATATCTGTCAGCAGTATCTACCAACTAATTTTTAGCACTCCCCAGTGCTTTTTTGGGGTGTCCCCCATAATTGTGCATAAATATTTCTGGCTGTCAAAAGTAATTTCTGTCAGCAGTATCTACCAAATAATTTTTACCACTACAAGTGCTTTGCGCTCATAATGGATTCAAAGCCAGGGGCGCACGGAGGATTGTTGGGGGGGGGGGGGGTTTCTCCCAGCCGACCAAAAAAAACCCCCAAAAAAACACCATGAGAGAGAGCTGCTGCGCGCAGCAGCAGCTCCGTTTCGCCAGCGCTGTCCTATACAGCAGCCGCGGCGCTGTCTAAGAAGCGTCTGCGGCGGTGCTGTATACAATACAGCACCGCCGCGGACGCTTCTTTGACAGCGCCGCGGCTGCTGTATAGGACAGTGGCCACTTAGTTAGCGCAGGGGGGGTTTCTAGAGACTCAGAAACCCCCCCTGCGTGCGCCACTGAAAGCAGTCCACATATGATCAGAATGAGCAACCAGGTTCTGTCACCAGTCCTGATGTTAGTGTTCCCAGTAAGTCATCCGGGCAAGGCGCTGTCAAACTACACAGTGTTTCGAAATCAGTCCAAAAAACAAAAACCCCAAAAAAATTTACTGTGTTGAAGCGAAAAAGAAGTGTTACTGAGCAAAAGTTAAGTGCCAATAAAAAAAAAATTGTCAACATGCCATTCTACACACGCAGTGGCAAAGAGAGAATGAGGCCTTCACCTTTGCCTATTAGTGGCAGATCCCAAAAAGTTACCGAGCCTACAAGTGGTGCACAACTACTGTTACGCGTCAAAGCCGAGCTGCAAGATAACAGTAAGGCATTAGAGGATAATGTTTGCTCTGATTCACAAATGACACCAATCCCTGTGGAGAGTCCATCCAACAGTGGTATGTCTAATCGTGAGCATTCTGTTAGTGTACCCATAAAGAAGGGCCCTTTCAGCAGTTCTGCTGATGTGTGCCTGAACAGCCCGAGTGTAGCCAGTGATACACCAAGTGAGGATGACACTTTGTCTTTAGAAGAGGATGTGGGGGAGATTTGGGTATCCGATGATGAGGATGCGGTTGATTGTGTAAGTCCTGCAGCAGGTTGGCACCAGTGGGAGCAGTTCTGGCACGTGAGGTTCTGGCACCAATATGCACTTTCCAAACACAAGCAGGGATGACGCAGGTGGCAGACCACAACAGTTTGACATCTGGGCTGGTTTGAAGGATTTGTCAAAAAATGTGTGACCTTGACCATAACTCCATCCAATCCTACTATTAACATGCAAAGGATAGTAGAAGGCCTATCAGGGATTAAACTGTATTTTTCCTAATTTTCACTAATAATGTTTGGGTGTAATGTACACCCAAAGACGAGTGCTCAATTGCTAAGAGTCATTGATGAAGAGGAAGACAAGCAGGCTTGTCTGTAGAATTTGCAGGCAAATTGTGCTGCGTTATATATGTAACACCCAAAGAGAAGAGCTCCACTGCTCCATTGCTAATTGTAATTGCTGAAATAGAAATAATAGGGCTGACAGTCTTGGTCTAAATCTGCAGTTACATTTTATTGTACCATAGCTCACTGCGAACCAGGAGAGGTGGCAGGGTTTAGTGATAATCTTCCTCAAGCAATACTAATTCATCCCACCATCATATAAGTCTGTGTAGTATGATGTAATTGCTGATAATGGCCTTTCAAAGGGAATGACTAGTTGATTTTAGGGCAGAGCTGTCACAATTTTTGGGCAATTCTTTTACAGCACAGCAAATATCAAAATGTTGAGCGGACTCATGTGCATCACCACTGGGTGTCTTGGGAAAGCAATTTCTTTTACAACAAGCAGTTGCCAGAGAAACTGAAGGAGAAGACGTACCAACAAGATGTTGATAAGTCTGGGATCCTTGCAAAGAAAATTAAGTATTTAATCTACAATTAAAATATAGTTAGCACATTTACTTTGTTTTATTGCACACTATAATTTTCTGTAGCACCTTTTCAAAATGTATTATTAAGGCAATCACTTGACTCAAGCTAACCGTGTCTGCACTTTCTTCACAGGTAACTACTTCGCTGGACTAAAGTATATTCCCCTCAAATGCTAGTCATCTTGCAGCTGCTGCATTCTCCTACATGCTGTTGCAGAAACCAGAAATTGACCCTAAATATTTCTGGACACAAACAGCATCTCCTGCATGTCATTTTTAAAAAGTTCTGTAACACCAAGTTGATAGTGTGTGCAAAACAGTAAATGTGATGGAATTCAAGCCCGATGTAATGCTTGACCAATATTGGGGTCGTAATCAGAAATGACATATCCTCAGGAGAGCCCAAGCAGGATTAGCCATCTTTCAATGACATCCCTTAGTTTTTGGAACAGTTTGTCAGCTATATGCCTCTTACTGAAGCCGCTGATACACAGAGTAGCCTACTTCTCAAAAATGTGATGTACCTGGGTACATGCTGCTGCTGTCCATGCTGGGGAAGGCGAATGACCAACCCAGTTTGCCCAGTTCCGCTTGTACACATATCTGTGGTTAAGTGTACAGTGGGTAGAATGCCATTTTGTCGCCCAATAATTAAATTTTTAGGAACTTTCCGGTACAGGAGAGAATTTGCTTTTCTAGTAAAATGGTATAGTGATGACATTTGCTAACAGGGACAGAACACCTCAATTAAATGTATTAAACCAACTGTATTAATACAGTTGGTTTAATACATTTGACGCAGATCTAACACTAGCATAGTACCCAGGGCGTCTGTGATCCACTTTGCGACTGGGTGACAGGTTTCATTCTTGCTTCCTCTTGCAGAGGATTGTTTAACTGCCAATTGTTGGTTCAGGGGATATTGATTATGAAGGTGTTGATGAGGAAGATTGCAGGTGCTGGGATGTAGATGAGAGAAGGGAGGTAGATTATGTTGGAATGCTTGTTGTTATTTTTTTTAACCGAAGTTTCTGATTTTCCCAACAGTTTTCCAAGAACTAGCTGAAAAATGACGAAACATGGTTAAGGTCCCTACTTCTACTGAGTGTGGCTTTAAAAACACTACAAATGGCTACACAACTCTTGCCAGGATTTGTGTAAAAATAATTCCACACTTAAGAGGTGGATTTTTGGTCTTATGCCCAGGCATGACAATGGCCTTTTTCTTATCACTGGCAAGAACTGCAGCAATTTTTCTTTTCAAGTGTATGAAAATCATATTGTGACATAGGAGGTGGTCAAAATTGAATAAAAAATGACTAGAAATTAGTGTTACTGAGGTTAATAATAATGTAGCTACAGAATAATACCTAAATTATGTTATTTTAGCACCAATAAATGTAATTTTTTTAACAAATTGCAAAACAAAACCAAACAAAACCAAAACCAAAACCAAAACACGCAAGGGCGGTTTTGATTCTGCAGCGCTGTACAGAGAACTCACTCACATCAGTCCCTGCCCCATTTGGGCTTACAGTCTCCCCGTGTTTGTATGGGTTTCCTCCGGGTGCTCCGGTTTCCTCCCACACGCCAAAAAAAGCATACTGATAGGTTAAATGGCTGCTAACATACACACAGACAAACATACAGACTAGGGTCAATTTGTTAGCAGCCATTTAACCTATCAGTATGCTTTTTTTGGAGTGTGGGAGGAAACCGGAGCACCCAGAGGAAACCCATGCAAACACGGAGAGAACATAAAAACTCCTTACAGATAAGGCCATGGTCGGGAATCGAACTCATGACCCCAGTGCTGTAAGGGAGAAGTGCTATCCACTTAGCCTCCGTGCTGCCCATACTATAATACACTTGTTATAGTTAAGTTATCTGCAAAATATCAATATGTTCTTGTCAATGGCTATTAATAAGGCCATATAAGACATATATTTCAGATGAGGGTGTTTCTGAATAGTTTGACATAAAAGGCCCTAAAGCCGAACACACTTAAACTAATGCAGTTCAGACCCACATATACAAACACTTACCTAGCAATGGGTAAATATTTCCTGTAGGCCCCTTCCAGCCAATGGCATCCATTGTGGCGGGTTCTGGGTTTCACAGATAAAAGCCCTCTGGCTGCTTTTCTGCCTCAATCTCTGTACAAAATCGTGCCCTCCCACCCCTTTTGATCATGCATTGTAGGCTGATGTTTTTATGTACTTTGCGTGTTATTGACTTTTTTCTCCCTCACACATTGCTGATTGGCGCAGGACATCGCCCCCTTTGAGGTAATGGTGGCTCTTAGTCCTTTAGTGTGGAGGATCCCTTGACCTGCAGTAGTCACTATGATGAAAGATTTAGCACTAACCATTTAGTATAGTAATTTCTCCTTGGTTTAGTGGATTGAGGGCCATTTTGACTATCCACTCAATTGGTTCAGTTTTCAACTGTTTTAGCTGTCTCTCATTGTTCTTTCTCTGTCACCAATTTATGATAAATAAAACTGTGATCTAATTTTGCTTAGAAATGTGTCTGAGTCTTTATTTGCAATTTACAAAATTAAGTTATAACATCTGGGAGGTGACTGTGCAGTAAAAAGGAATCATCAACAAAATGTAGTTTAAAGAACATAAAGGGGAAGATTCGATAAAGAGGACCAGTAGGATTGAGGACAATGCAAGTGTTTAAAATGAAATGTTTAGTTCTTGCAAAATGTAGTGAAATCTTCCACCTTTAAGCACAATTATCATTATGATGCCAAGATATCAGATTATATCACTTTACTTTCTTAAAGCAATGGCTCTTTGCAGTGTATATTATATGAACCATGAAAAGTGATTTTTATGATGCTCAATTTACTGGTCGTCTGTGAAAATGGCGTATCTCATATTACATTGCGTGAAACCAAGCAATGATTTGTGTCTGTCTGGAATGGAACAACTGACACAATGCAGTTAGAATAGCCCTAGTACATCATTTTATATCTGGGCTTCATCAGCAATTGTTGTGCTGTTTTGAATCACAGCAAACAAGATGCACTGGTAGGCTAATTAGATACTAATGAAATTAACCCAATGTGTGTGTATGTTTATGTGGTAGGGAATAGATTGTAAAATCTAGCGGAGCAGGGGCTAATGTGAATAATTAAATATTATCTGTAAAGCGCTTTGAAATATGTAGGCACAATATAAATAACTGCAAATAATAATAATAATAATAATAATAATAATAATAATAATAATAATAATAATAATAATACATACTTTCTTTTATTTTCTTGATTTCAGTAGCAGATTGTCCGGTTTTTTGTTTGTTTTGGATTTTTTTATTGCTGTTATTTGAATGTAGGAATAAGAAAAGCAGAAAACAACAAAAAAATATATAAATAAAATACAGAAAAACCACACAAAGGTAGAAAATAGTGAAAAAACAAAGTGAAGTTAAAACACATATAAACCTCAATTGAAGATGACATAAATCAAACAAAATGTGTCCTCATCATTGACTGCAATGCATTCTAGAAAAAAAAATCTTAACTTCCAGCTTTGCATTTTTAATAGGGTCTTCTATACTGAGGGACTTTGAGATGTGATCAGTGGGAGTTCTTTCTGGAAACACCAGCTGTTCTAAGTATGAATCTGCACTTCCAAATCACAACTGGGAATACTGTCCATAAGAAAGATGAGGTGAAACAGAAAGGGTGTCTCTTTTTCTCCAAGTAATTTATATCTCTCTCACATATTCTGACACTTCTGGGGTATCTGATCTTCTCACAGCAATCTGTTGTAGTGTCATTTCTCCATGGCCTGCAGGCATTGTGTTAAGGTGTTAATGACAGTAATTTCAAAATGTGTTCATTCTCATTATCATGTGTTTATTGGGAGAAGGGGAAGGAGAGAACGAAAGCAATTTTTATTGCACACTATTTGAGATCTTAGATACAGTATGGGAATTCTAACACGCGGGAGGGAATGTGATTAGTCTAGGACCGTGAAATCCATTCAACTTCATTGCAATGGAGCCGACTGCATGAATTACAGGGCAGGCCAACTGCACACTGAGTATCACACCCAAGAAACATGTCCTAAAATGACAATTTCAAAAATTCTATTTTTTTTTATGAGGTACTTCAAGGGTTACTCGGAGCATATTCATTATGGCTCTTGCACGTGAGCAATATGGCACTCCGTTAATAATCCACTGTGGTAACCCCCGCTGCAAATGGAATCAAGTATGTGCCTTTTTGGTTTTGCTCTTTTAACTGGTATCCTACTTTTATATCAGTTGCTTGGTGAATGATGATCAGAATGTGAGCTGAGCCCGTACAGTTATTTCATGTTTAAGGTAAAGCAAATGTAACACTACATGTTATATTACTTTATAGCATGCTCACATCAGGTGGACTATATAACATATGATAAATACATGTTAGAGATAAGCCAACTGGCAGTAAATCAATCCAGATCATGAAATGTCTTTATGTATTACAGAACTGAAGTGAGTTTTTTGGTACAAAGATATCTTAATTTTATTCCAGTTGATTAAGTTTTATAGTTGTTTAAAATGGTTTGCAACTCAATATAAAGAGAGATGAGATACTGTAGTTTTTGGGGTTTTTGGGATCCAAAACATGGGTTGCAATGCCATTTATGATGGGTCTCCACAATCTTCTTTTTGCAAAATAGTTATATACTGACAGCTGATAAAGTATTTTTTCATATCTTTTATTAATAATATTTTTTTGTACAGGTCTACAATTTCATATTCATTCATAATAATAAAGTAATTCAAATCTTAAAAAAACAGAAATAATATAAGTTAATTATTTCTGCTGTCCAATTATAGTGTCATATATATATCAGCAGCAGCTATTTATATAACATCACTAATTCTGCAGCACTCTACAGAGAACTCACTCTGCCCCATTGGAGCTTACATTCTAAATGCCCAAACATACACACACAGAACTGAGGGAGACATAGACATGGTTATTAAGTGCAAATTCCTGCAGGCACTGTGAGGAGCACTGTTAAACATTATTCATTAAAAAGTGAGCCATGTGTCACAAAGCAGATTCACAAACATAATTTGAGTCCCGGATTAAAGGGTTAAAGGCACCTACTGTTGTGTGCTTGCTATTAAAAAGCCCTGCTCACAAGCTTCTAGCAGGTCAGATAGTGCCTTCTGATGCACCATCACTGTTGTTGTTTTTTTTTACTTTTTTTATTTATATAATGACCAATGTAAGTGAAAGTCATGGAATGTTCTTTTTAAACTCCAGTGTCTGATCTGTTTGTGTATGATACTCAATAGATTGTTTACACCTAGCCAGACAGGACATGTCACTGTGAATAGTAACAATGACTTGCATATGTTTGCTTTGAATGAATGCAGTTTACAGTAGTACACTACACAGAACCACTACTCTCTAAGTGATGTAATGTTGCTGAGGCTAAAACACTTGTCGGCACCTCAGTGGTTAAGTTGACAGGTAATTAAAATGTCATATGTACTGAACAATACTTAAAAAGTGTCAGCAGGTACATAACAATATCTACATCCAGCTTTACCTTTTGTGACCGACTTTAAAAACATCATTTAACAATTGGATTTCATTTGTGCTTTGCATAACGTGGTTGTCTCCCTTGATTCTTTATTTGGACAGTCTACAGAAAATCTAATGTCTTCCAGATCTAATAGGAACACTCATTTTTTTTTTATTCAGCTCTCTGAAAACAGTACGTACTTAATATAGAGCTCATTTTGAATCCTTTTAAGTTCCTCACTTTATTTTATCATTTACACTGAAAAAGTTCTAAATTTAATGTATATTTTAGTCTGCACCCTTGAAGAAACTGCTCAGTTTATTCTTCTACTGAAAACTACATGAAATTAAAATAATGAGATACATTATTGTAAGCCCCAACTTACCTGTTCTTTAATCTCACTGACCACTGACAAATAGTCAAGAACCAAAAGAGTTAAACTATTTGCCACCCCTTAAAGTAGGTGGCACTTGCATGCAACAGATATCTGGCTTAACTTAGGGGAAAAAAAATCTGGATGCTTTGGTCATTTAAACAAAAGTGAGAGGGAAAGTGAGAGTCAGTAGACTGCATGAAAGTGGTTGGAGCCAGAGTAGCTAACACGCTGGGTTTTTTCACTGCTTGAACACTTGGTTTTGCTGATGGACTACAATGCAGACACAACCAAACCTCTCTCTCTTTCTCTCTTTGAAAACGAGTTGGAGTTATCACTAGCAGTGTTTTGAGAGCTGAAGTTTTTCTACCCTTGTTTTTATATATACATTTATTTTTACCTTGTATGAATAAGAAGAAGCTAATCCACATTTCTGGAGCCTTTCATTATTTTTCATTTGCTTGCATTGGTTCATGTTTTTGGGGCTATTTTCTGGAAACAATAGATTGCTTGTAGAAATACCAAAAATCTGATCTGTCAAGTGGAATTTATATTGAAGGTAAGCTTTTCTAAATTTATAAGGATTTGGCTGTATATTTTCTTTAAAAAAGCATTTCATGCTGTCTTCTGTACTGATAGTATGAAAATACACTTTACCTTAAAATAAATTCTTCCTGTAAATGATTTAAGATAAACCACAGTATTTAGAATTAGGGCAGTGAAAATAATTAGTATCCTATAGTTTTTATATACAGATATATATATATATATATATATATATATATATATATATATATATATACACAATGATATATTGTATCCTGATGGTAAAACAAAAACAGTTTACATTAGCTCCAGCAACAGACATCTTTAAATGTCAGAGGATGTAGATTTACTCTAAACCACTTTTTGAAAACATGTGCATAGTTCCATGTCATGTACATTGACACATACTGTTGTGGGGGGTGATAGTAGCTGATTGTAAATGATGAAACTGTACAAGCAAAATACTTTTCAGAATGTTTAATTTTTTTTGTTGTTCTATGGAATGTTTAAAGTGTTTCGTGCCAGGAAGATCCTACAGTTATCAGATTTGGAAATCAACGTTTGTAGGCGTGATTGAAATAAAAATATGTTGGAGGCTTTTTTTGTAAGATTTGGATCACGCAATAGAGAGCATGAGGTCTGCTCTGTAATATGTGCATGTGTTTAGGAAAAGTAGCTTCTGCAAGGTCACATTTACAATTCTTTTTTAATTTAAAACAGACAAATCCAAGCTGTAGTGAGTTACTCTAAAAGGCAGAATAGAGAGCATGCATATATTTTATTTTCATATAATTTTTTTTCAGAAACTGCGTTTCCCTTCATGTTAGTGGGTCGTGAGAAACACTACATGGATTCTGAGAGTTTGCGTATTATTTCTGACTAAACCTATGGGGGATCCTGATTTGCTTAGTGCACATTTGTGCCACATCTCTCATTTCAATCAGAGTTTAATGGTAACATTGTGTACCTTCTTTGGAAGTTTTGTAGGTTAGTCATTGATAAATGCGGGATTCAAAAATGATACCCCCTTATTGGCTAACGGAATAGAATGTTAGTTGCATGTCCCACAGCCTAGTTTCAAAAGCTTGTAACTAAGATTCAGGAAGTTTATCCACGGCATTTAAACTTTGGCATTAGATGATAATGTGGAAAATAAGGAAAGGCAAATACTGAGGAACAGTATTATTTCTGCTATGTACAGTACTGAAAATTAAACTAAGAAAGTTTGTTTTTATTTAATTATCGTAGAAATAGTGGTAAATCAATGGATGACCCAGTAAACGTGATGTAGATCTTAAAAGGCTTGCCAAAATGACATAAGATAAATTTCAAATTACAAAAAAAAACAACACAAAAATGTCAGCAAAAACAACATCATATACTGAAATAGTCAATTGAAAGTCTGTTCTTTTTTGTAGCGATAGTCTGTGTACTGCTGTTGAGATTCCTCAGAGTTCATTTGTTGATAAAATGTATAACGTGACATATATACAATTCTGAGAAATAAGATGTCCTCAGTGGATGTTACCCTTTCATCTTAACCCAGTATTTTGAATATTGTGCCAGGACCATGTGCTTTCACTCCTTGACACACCCACTGATTAAAGGGTTTAATTTATGAGCTAACAAATCTGCTAACACCTGATACCTCTGTAACTCCTGCTGTGAGTCTGGAAAAGGGAGGACCTGACAGAGTTACAGTGAAAGTATCATATTCCGCTTTTCAGAGCATCTACAAAGCTCTGATGACTGAGCTGATTCAATCCTTCCTAGCTTAATGAGCCAGCATGGCTTGTTTAACAATAGCCTAGGTGTCAATAAAGAAACATTTTCATGCTTTGAAAGAGGACACATTTGATCTCTCGGTCAACTCAGAGCATCATCCAATCTTTTATTTAGTACTATAAGGCAACAGAGGCCAAAATTACATCACAGAATCTTTAGTAATAATATATTCTGCAACTTGAATTTATGCCAGCTAAATGTGCTGCTTCTTTTCTCTGTTTTTGGATTATATGTATAGATCACACGGGATATATTTCCCGAAACTGTTTAAAAGATCTACAGCTCCTTAGGTCTACATTATTTTGTCTTGCAATTAGAAATGTACATGAAAACTGACACATACAGATCAATGCAGATAAAACATAATAAAATAAGGTTGGACAGCAGACATACCATGTCATATTATAAAATCGTCATTACTTCATTGTTACTGAGTGATATTAATCTATGCGTTTATATTTTATCTTTGCTGTTAAGCTTGTGAAGCTAATTTTAGAGGAATGATTTTCACTTAGTCCTTCGGGGAACAGTCCCTTGTAAGATTATATCTATGAAGTGCTCATTTTCAATGATTTATAAGGAAATGTATTTATAAAACAAGAATCTGAAGCTAAGAATGCACTCTAATCATGAACTAATATAACCAGCATAGCTAACATTGTATTTGTATGTATTGTAGCATTGGTAATAGAATATCCACAAATAAATATCACTGCTAAACTGTTTGCTTTACTTCTTTCCCTGGCATGCTAATAAAGCTTTATTATAATAAAATAAAAAATAAAAAAAAATAAAAAATGTTTTCTATATACCTCATTGAAATTAATTACTATTTTAAAGATCATTTTGGGCAATCCAAGTGCTGCTCAAATGAACTATTTGAGGGTTTGCGTTTTGCATTTTTCAGTTTGCCTTAAAATAATGGTGATATGTAAATGCTGCCACTCTGTAAAAGCTATTGATGATACTTATGCAAAAGGAACTAATCAGCTGTTAGCTTTCATAATCTAAACTGCATGCAAAATTGTTTGGTATACGCAACACAACCGTTTTCAGGGGGATCAGTTTTCACAAGTGTCTCATAAAGTTGTCCTGTGACCCATAGCAACGATCAGCTTTTAACATCCAGTATACTAATTCCAGTGAAAGGTAATATCTGATTGGTTTGCTATACTTTAGGCAACATAACATGTGATCTAATCACATTGTTTTATTAAATAAACTATATTGTTTTCTGTTCTTCTGTTTCTGTTGGCGATAGTCTTGCCAGTAAAACATGCTGGCCTAGTCAGTCATAGATCACCTACATGTCTCACTACACAGTAGTAAGTATTTATCCAAGAATATAAGTAATTGTTACCCATGTCTGCCTCCCTAATGAAACAGCCTTTTACCATTTTTTGTTTTCAGTAAATTATTTCTTTGCAGCAGGTGCCTGGCAATATGTGATAAAGTACTCATTTGGCATACCCAACTAGAAAATGTGTAAACATGTGTATCAAAGCATGGGAAATAAATGAAATTCTAAACACTGCAGTGGATTAAAATATGTCATCCCCTACTGGTATAATTCCAGAATGCATACTATAGATTAGTCTATGGCAGTGGATCCCAAACTTTCTCAGTTCGAGGCACCCTTAGGGTCTCCATAAATTTTTTGAAGGCACCCCTAAACCAAAATAATTACCAAGTAGTCCCCCGCCTTGCTTACCACCGGCCCTGGCCGCATCACCCGTGTGAGACCGACGTCGCACACCAGGGAGCTACGGCACACAGTTTGGGAACCAATGGGGCCTATGGTTTAAAGTGGGCCTATTATATCTCTTTACAACCAGGGTCTGTTTTATTTTCTAACATAAAATGTGAATGTATTAAATTCACTTTGAAATAAAAATGTGAGGACTTAAAAAAATGCATAGATAGATAGATTAAATTATATTATATAGATGTTTTTCTTTCTACAGCATAGATCTACATTTCCTATATAATTTATTAAATAATACCCATATTTCTGGGAGTATTTTTGATTGATTGAAAGACATGGTGAGTGCCCTGATATTTCTTGTTCTCCTTTGTGAAAAATGTGTTACATAATTCTCATCACTGAGCCCTAGGGTGAGATTGAAGCTATCATCATACATGCTTTTCCCTGCATGCCTACTATAGGTAGGTATGTAGGTATGTCGAAGGTAGTGGGTTTGATAGCTGAAACACTAAGGGCCCAATGTAGATTTAGACTCAAGTTCAACTGATCAACCCAAAAAGCAATTTTAGCCAAAGATCCGTCTTTCTTTACACTCTGACTGAGACAGGTCTCCCCTTGCACCCTTCTGCGCTTAGAGAGATGGAACAGGGACGGTAGAGGGCGATGCTATGCTGAGTTGAAAGCAGCTGAAGATAGTTCTCTAGGAGACGTATCTTTTGCTGGTGCTGTATTTAAAAAAAAAATGAACTGTATTTAACAAAAAAGTTAAAAAAAATAATATTTTTTTTTTAAAAACAGGTGTTCACCCACTCCCAAACAGCATAACCAACCCTAGTGCTGTTTTGGGGGGAGAAGCACAATTCTTTTTTTACATTAATTTATTTATTCAGTTATCTGCTTTACAGGGCTGCTGTGACTGACTTAGGTGTATCATGCATACCAGCCCATAAGGCAGATAAAGAGGTGTGTTTGTGCAATTTGCATAGTATTCTAAAGCTAGGTACACACTACACGTTTTTTGTCCAATAATTGCCTTAATCAGCCGACATATGACCACTCGTTCAAAAGTCGGGTCAGTGTGTGTAGTGACACGATGGTCGAAAGTCTGCCCAAATGGACGATTGTCACCTCATTTGGTTGGTCGTACCGTTAAATATTTTCGTTCCAATCTCGTTTCCGTTGTGTAGTGTGTATAAACTTACGACCGATCCACAACAGTGAGTACGAAATTACAGTCATTGCTCACGACAACATAGCTGTAAAAAGTCGCTAACGGGACAGCTGCTCTTCCCTTTATCTTCTAAAACAAGGCTAGTGTGTATGCAGTCCAAGAACCGAGCGATCGGACCATCGATCGCATGTAGAATCGATCGGCATAAAAAGTTGGTGGAAAATTCTGTAGTGTGTACCCAGCTTGAGTCAAACGGATCTAAAGATCCGTGCAACTTGAAATCCTGTGTAAATTAATGGATGTAATTTATATTTTTCGATTTCAGTGTAAATTGCAACCCACTCTACATCAGTCCATAAGGCTGGGTACACACTAAAGGTTTTTCACCCAACTATCGTGCCAATCACATGATAAATGACCATTAGGTCCAATATCACATTTTATGATGATTTGTATCATTTGATTTTATAAATGGACTAAAAATCTCTATAAACGATGTAACAATGTCAGGCAAATGAGGAAGTGTGTATGCACTTACAACCAATAGTGTAGACAGATCACCATAGAGTTTACAGCGTCACAATATTTTCAGACGATGGTTATTACACACGAGGAGCACAGATCTGAAGGTAAATCTTTTAAACCATGAATAGTGTGTACACATGAATCGGTTTCATTGTCTGATTTTCATTGTCTGATTTCTTTGCTATAGCTTATAACACTTGTTATGCTTATTAATATGTTATTACAGATAGGTGTCTCTTTCTTTAATTAACTGTATTGTTTAACATGTTCCTGAGATTAAGTGTAACGAACAGTCTTTTCAAAAGTTTACTGAGCTATAAGGAAAGCAACACGCATTTATATAATTCATGGCTATCATTTGTAGGTACTTTACATTTTTATGTACCATTGATTTAGAATATCTAATCCAGAGCAGTAAAGCTACAATTCATAAAACGTAGCTTATTAGAAAATAAAGTCTTTTGGCTGCCATTGACGGCTAATGGCATTGGAGCGTCTCGCAACGTACATAAAGGTGTAAAATACCCTCTGTTATCAAACAAACTGTGGAAACTTAAACAAAATACTGGTCGTGCTAAATATAGGAGAAAGCACTTTACGTAGGATACATTAGAATTAGCTATGTATTGTATGTGCCTATAAGCTTACCAATAATATGTACACAATACAATTGTCATATAGGTTGAAAAAAACTTGTGATTGTATTCAGCCCCCCTCCTACTTTACAGGCAGTCACTATTTTGCTGTGCTTTGGCTCATGACAACATATGTTTTAAAAACAATTCTACTGTTCAGTTGGATAAAAATTTAGAAAGCTCAATAGAACCCATTGTATCTGAAATTAGGTTTAATAACTCTAAATCACCAACAGCTTGTTCATGAAAGGGGTTAGGTGCAAATGAAATACAATCATATGAAACAGTAGATGAAGGTATCCAAAGCCTAACAAGCGTATCATTAAAAAGATGTATATCACCTTAAATTTTAGGATTTGACCTTTATGTTATAATGAAAGACCAAACCAGAAAACGAGCCCTTTAATGATGTTAATTAAGGTTTTATTCATGCACAATCTTGTACAGAGTAGACTGCTCTAGCCTATGTAGGGTATTACAATTACACTGGTTTTAAGGCATGTTAAATTATTGGTTGTCTCTTTTATTTGTAAATTGATCATATGTAACTGAACTACTCTGAGTAAATGTGAATATATTTTGTAATTTTGTTGTGATTAGGGAGTCAGAAGTCAAAATTGCTTAGTGTCTAGTATTTACTGTTCATCATGTCTTCATAACACATGATACTACCCGTAACTGCTTATCAACTGAAGTCCGGCAAAAGAGTTAATGTCATCTCTGTCTGCTTACCAAGTGATGTCATTTCGGCTTATGATATCTATAGCTGTTTCCAAGTTATGCAAGGCTTAGAATAATGGAAGCAACGGAAAATGAAGTCACAGGCCGTGGCTTACAAAGTGATGTCATAGAGAGTTTAAAACACAATGGGAGTCATTCAGTGCAGCATAGAGAATATGTTATCGTTCACATCGGTCACCACTACATTAGAGCTTACATTTTAAATTCAAATGCAGGGAGAACATACAAACAGACAACTCCATGGTTGAAATTAAACCTATGAGCCCTGCGCTGTGAGACAGCAATGCTAACCATTTATGAAGCAAAAAACGAATGTAGTGTGTGCAAAAGCCATTCTTTCCCTTCTTGTCATATCACTTACCTGGTTTTATACCTCCACATGGATTTGTGTAGCATTCCTTATGCACCACTATTATTGTTATATTATCTAGTTGTAATTATGTGTATGCCTACCTGTGCACCTAAATTGCTAAAAAGCTATTTTGTTATGTGTACAACCTAATGAGCTGCAAAGATGGAGCTACTTGAATATACACATAGCTTGTAAGAATTGATATAAAGATGTATTTATTAATTAATAATACTAGATAATAATATTAGAAATATAGACAGTCCCTGTCCTAATTTTATCTTACATTCTGAGATATTTAGGCCAGGAACGCTGGTAAAATGGGAGAAAATGGGAATAGTCAAACCTGGTTAGGCAGAGGTAATATGTAGAAAGCAGTGGTTCAACTGGGCTTTTTCATTTTTGCTGCCCCCATGCAGGTAGGACTCTCAGAACTCAAGGGGTATGCAGAACTTTTTGAGTTGCTGACAAATGGCCATTTAAAGAGTGGCACATATAAATGAGATATGCAGGCTTGTGCTATTTCGTCGACTGATTTCTAATTCATGAATTTATCATACTTACCAACTTTAGAATGTTGGTATCTGGGAGCCTGTGGGAGGGATGGGCATGATGGGGCGCGGGCCTCCAAAATGCGTGTCATTTTGGACCCGCCCCCCGTGACATCATGACGCAAACACATCATTTGACAGCGGGGGGCAGGGCCAAACGCAGCGATTCACCGGGAATCGTGGCATTTGGGACCTAATTCTGCCCACATCACTAGGAAGTGGGCACTTCCTAGTGAAGTGGGCAGATCCGGGAGATTGCCACACTCTCCCAGGAGTCCGTGAGACTCTCGTAAAATGCAGGAGTCTCCCGGACATTCCTGGAGAGTTGGCAAGTATGGAATTTATCAATAGAACTATTCTGGACTCATATGTATATACAAGTTAACCCGTGCATGATACTCATGCATTCTAGTCAAATCAAGCTACTTAAGGGGGTAAATGTATTACACTCCAGTTTCTTTAAGTCGGCAGAAATAGGCGAGTTGACAGCTAAAATTTAAAGCGGCGCTGCCTTGTAAAGGCAAGTTTCCCTTTACAAGGCAGCGCCACTTTAAATTTTAGCTGTCAACTCGCCGATTTCCGGCGAATTGAAGAAACCGGAGTATGATACATTTACCCCAAGGTGTTAAAAAGGTTCTTGTCATGCATTTGGGCCTAGCCCAGGCCTCCTTAGGGGAAGAGCGTTACTTCCCGACGCAAGCGCCCTTTTTTAACGTGGTTAAAATGAAAAATGTTTGTTCCCCGGGGCGATGTTAATGCGGGGCGATTTAGGCCCCGCCCCCTTTCCGACTTCTGAGGTTGCCGGGGGCTGCACAGTATGTGCAGGTCCGCTCGGCAGTGACAGGCAGGGACAGTGTGCTGCCCGGCTGCTCTGATTGTGTTTAAAACACAATCAGAGCAGCCGGGCAGCACACTGTCACTGCCAAACTGACCTGCACATACTGTGCAGCCGTCGGCAGCAAACCCTTGCTAGGGGGGGGGGCGATTGCCCCAATCGCACTCCCCTGGATCCGCCACTGTACACATGTGTGTTCATAAGGTAACTTTTTGAGGGTTTTTTTCCACACACACTAAGAATTTAGTAGGTCAGTGTATAACTCCACCCAGCAGGTGGCGCTGCAGCTTGGTTTCTTTTTTTCCACACATGCCACTAGGCTTTTATATAGTAGATAATGTGTTAGCTTTGCTGCTGTTAAAGTTTGAAGCTGGCATCATGATATGACTTGCTGGTTGCCACCAAAACCATGCATATTTTTGCAGTAGCTACTAATGTAAACCTGCTCATTCTTTACAGCAGTTTAAATTGAAATAGTCAGATCAGCTCTGTAATTAAACAAAACATCAAAATTACCTTAAAGACAAACACATATAGCATTTGCTGACTCTGTACTGTATATAGCTCTGGTACTGCTACCAGCATGTAGATGTTTTATTCCAAATCTGGCTCTGGACTTCAGTGGTCTAGGCAATACCTAGGTATGGGGTGCAATATAAGGAAACAATGCCCACCAGTATTTCTGTCTCCAAATTAATTGTTTTAAGGTTCAGGCTTAGTTAAAAGCATAACTAGCTTCTCTCCACCAGCACAGTTTTAACTCCCACTTTATCTCTTCTGTGTTAAATAAACACATGGAAATAATTCAGCATATTAAATACATAATATGTGAATAATGAATGCAAAATTTTAAAAATAAAATTGATGTGCAAAGTAAGCATCCCTTAGGGTATGTACATATGGGCAATTTGTGGCTGTCTGATCATAGATCCCTGTAGAGAACAGTACAAAAGTGATCATAACATCCGGATATCAAAGTATGGGTTTAACAAGCACTATTTGTGGTTCATCAACCGTTTCTTTAGATGGGATCAATGATTATAAGTTCTGTTTCACATACATACTGGGAAAACACAGCAGCGTTCACCAGACCTGAAATCACCCGTGTCTACAAGTCCTAATTTATTTCAGCAAAATCAATAAAATAGTAATACATGTCCTTTAGTTTTACATTTACAGGAAATCAAGATAAAGCTATCACATGTAGCATTTTCCACAAAGCTCCAAAATCTGATCATGTAATGACACAGATGCTCTCATCTATAGTGTTACAGAAAGAATGGCACGCCACTGCATGAAAGAACAGTCTGCTAACTACATGAGTTGTTTTCTTAGAATGGCTTAGAATGAGCTGATAGAAATTCATTCTATGCCTGGTCTACAATAATACACTCACGGAACACAACAGTTTGCAAGGCAAAATGAAGCATCTGCTAAACATAAACTGGTTACATTAATCCACACTGCAACCATTTTACAGTGTCATCCTGTTTTTCTTTCGAAATTTAAATCTGGCAAGAAGATGCATTCCTTGCACTGTTTTAAAGCAGTTTTCCTGGGTTGGGAACATAAATTTGACCTGACTTTGTTGCACTATACATTGAGAAGTGTGGAAACAACAACAAATAGACATAAATGTTTTAAAGCACCTAATGGTTCGGTCCTGTCCATTTGAAACATTAAGTATGAGGTTAGGACCATTGCGCTGAGCTGTGTGCTTGTTTAGATGAAAAGAGAAGGTTTTTTATATGAGAAAGAAAGCAAATATGTGTTAGATTACAGGGAATGAAATGCATTTGGATGTATGTCCAAAGGGTGAGGATAAAGAGAAACAGAGATGAGTTTTGCTGAGAAATGAAACTGGAATTCTATAGGAAAACACCACAATAAAACACGCAGTGGATTTAAAACAACATAACTACATAATCATTCATTTTATCCATGATATTGTAGTATTGTAATTATAAGAGCTAAACATGGTTCTAGCATAGGAACAGTTCAATAGTTTGGAGTTGGCTTAGGAACAAGGGCGACCTTTAGCTATATTCAACGTATTGATGTTACAGTTAGTGCTGTATGCTCCAAGGATTTAGCGTGTTCTTATAGCTGTGGAGATAAAAGAGTTAAAAATATAATCTATTGTAATCAAAGGGAAGTATTAATAATCTGCAGTTCAGTGCAACCACAAACTACTGGCTTTTTCTAATGTGTTCAGTCTTTAAAATGACAATTTCAATATTACTAAGTCAAGGGATCACTGATTTATGCTAAAACAAAAACAAGTTATAATTGTGAATCCATTTTTTTTAATGGGGAGTAGGTAATCATTTTCAAATAGATGTATGTTATACTGCAAATGATCAAGAAGTACTCAATTTACTGAAAAAAGATTTACTGAATGCATGCTATTAAATCATTCAAGTGCCATGGATAAAACGCACCTAAAAATACTCTCAAAGGTGACCCAGCCGTTGGACTATGTGAAGCATAATTTACAGAATAAGATCTTGTGCACATAGTCTATTAAACACGCTTCGTCTCTTGTGACCTAAAAATAATGGATCAACCGTACACATAGTTTTTGATTAGTGTTCATATTACTTTGTATTAATTTTCAACATTGTCTGCAGCACATTTTTAAAATACAATGGAATTCTTTTGGAATGCTCATTAAGACCGATTCAACTCAGCGTGATGTTCAGCCACAATGTTCGGCTACACTTTTTTCAGGGTACTACGGTACCAACATTGCATATTTTCCTGCACACCTCCATACGTGCAAGGCAAAATAAACAATGTTACATTGCCGTGGAATGCATTACAGAGGCACTCCGTGGCACATTGGTCCCATTAAATCAATAGTACAGTACACTGCCGGGAAGCTTTGAGATGAGTTAGAGGATGAAATTGCTACATAGGAAATAAGACTAAGGGGTATATTTACTAAACTGTGGGTTTGAAAAAGTAGAGATGTTGCCTATAGCAACCAATCAGATTCTACTTATCATTTATTTAGTACATTATACAAAATGACAGCTAGAATCTGATTGGTTACTATAGACAACATCTCTCTTTTTCAAACCTGCAGTTTAGTAAATATATCCCTAAAAGTAAAATAAATGTTATAGTTTTAATATTTGTGATTTTAATTGTAAATGATTTAATGAATATGTATGTATATATAGCACAAATAGCTGATTTCAGTTAATGACAGTGAATTGCATGTTTGAGGTTTGTTTGAGACATTGACCTAAAACTGATGTCAAAACCTTTGGAAAGCAGTTGAATTGCTTGCAAGTCAAGTGTTTGTTCCTTCTGAGTGCCTGGCATTATACACTATGGGCTAGATTTACTAAGCTGCGGGTTTGAAAAAGTGGGGATGTTGCCTATAGCAACCAATCAGATTCTAGCTTTCATTTATTTAGTACTTTCTACAAAATGACAGCTAGAATCTGATTGGTTGCTATAGGCAACATCCCCACTTTTTCAAACCCGCAGCTTAGTAAATCTAGCCCTATGTATCTTTCCTGGTTTTAGAAGTCTGCTGATGACTGTAATGTGCATGTTTGCACTCAGAAAATTATTTGCATTTTCCAAATTATACATTTGGTTAATATTAATACACATAATTTACTAGTACTAAATGTGGCAAAGATCACTGCTAAAACATAACACCACTCGTAATTATTTCCATGTGTCAACCAGTACATGAAGCTTCAATTTAAAATCAAAAAGTGAGAAAACTAGATATTCATTTGGTCTTTTAATTGTTTATCTGTATAAGATATTTTTTGATGTAAGCCTCATTGAATTAGTAAGATATACATATTAGTCAGATTATCCTAAACAACAATTTAAATTAGACTAGTGCAGATTTTGGGAGGATCTAGACTCCATATCCATTTAACTCCACCATCCCTGCACTCTTTCCTACCTATCCCCTTGTATATTGCACCACTTTTTAATATTTTTTTCTCCCTAGTCATAAATTTGCCATTACATGTTTTATTGTTTAGTATAAAAATATAAAAACTATCAAGTCGTTGTATAAATATTGATATACTTTACTGATATATACTGGGCAGCATGGTGGCTTAGTGGTTAGCACTTCTGCTTCACTGCACTGGGGTCATGTGTTCAATTACTGATCATGGCCTCATCTGTGTGGAGTTTGTATGTTCTGCGTGGGTTGCCTCTGGGTGCTCTGGTTTCCTCCCACACTCCAAAAACATGGTAGTTTAATTGGCTGCTATTAAATTGACCTTAGTCTCTCTCAGTGTGTATGTTAGAGAACTGAGACTGTAAGCTCCAATGGGGCAGGGATCCATGTGAGTGAGTTCCCTGTACAGCGCTGTAGAATTAGTGGCATAATATAAATAGCTGGTGATGATGATATACTTGTGGCTGACAGAGTATGTACTGTAATTTCCTTACTTTTTGGCATTAAGTAAATATGTTGAAAAAAAATGTCCTCAATATTATTTTTTTTATATTATGTAGGCTATTTAGGTCTGCACATTTGGAAGCTATGAAAGCGTCTGCGCCATGTGATAGCTTTAGGAATACCTTATGTAAAGTACAACTTCCTCACATCTCCCCTGAGCCGTCCACTCAGTGCATGACCTCTTGTTCAAACACAATTCTACAATCTAATTCCTCTGTCCTGTGTGTATTTTATGGGTCTCTCATGGAGTATAAATTCTATTAAGCGAGGGGGTAATGTGTTGAAAATGTAGTGCGATACTGACCCCCGACCATTAACTAACCGCTCTCAGTATGAGCATGTCTTCCTTCTTATTTATGTGCATAAATAATGCCCCAGCAATAAAACTAACAACATTTGTAACTTATCATCAGCTTTTAAAATACCTCTATCACTTTTACATTTTTCGGTATAAAGTCAGTAGCAGTTCTAGTTTGTGCTATTAGCTTTAGGGAGAATAATTTGGACAATCAAAGTCATTTTAATTGGCTACCACCAATAAAGAAATTTTGGTGTCAATTATTGTTATTAGTTCCTTAGATCTTGCTAACGCTTGGATCAGACAATGATATGAGGCTTATGATTTGCTTCTATATTGATTAACAGAATTACTGGAATAGATTAAGGGGGTATTTTTTTGAAATAGGCAACCTTTAAATCTACAAGAAAATAGATAACTTACATTCATAGATAAAGAAAACCGTAACCCTATTTGTTCTTCAGCCTCTGTGCTCTATATTTTTTAACTTACTGTTGCTCTTCTCTTAGAATGTTCACGTCACTGTATTAGATTTTCTAACGCAGTCTTCTTAACTATCAGTGAATGTCAGCTAAATCCAATACAAAACTCTATTTCAGTTTTATTGGCAACATAGGACCTGTTAGCCCCAGAATTTTATTTACGCATTTAACGTCATGTGCAGGAAACCATTCTAAGTCAGCCATGAACCATGTGATGCAGCAGTGTTGATTTTGTAGTGGTCCGATCAGGAGTGTAAGACATTTTAGTGTCATTTTACACTGCATAGCCTCCAGTTGGCCAGACTAACAGGCACGGTGAAATAATCAATTCTTGTTACACCATTCAGAACACTAGCGTCTGGATATGTGCTGTCATAAATCTTCCTTTTTTATATTCTATTTAATAGTAACAGCACCCCACAGGAGTAATATAACTTTTTTGGACTCTCTCCATACCTCCAAACTGTCTTTCACTTGAATCTCCCTGTGCCTCATTCATTAGACATTGACTATCAAATCTGATCACTGGATAATTATGGATATTCAATCTAATTGCATTCCCCTCTGTTACTGTTTTCTAATATATTAACTATGTACATAGTAATTTGTATCTTAGTCAAATTTTGCATGATAGAAAATGCAATAAAAAAGTGCTTGTTCATACAATTCTTGTGTTATTTTTTAAAATACTGGGATGTAACCGTGTTCTGCATGAGCTATTTAATTTAAATATAGTCAAAATTCCGGGAGACTCCCAAAATCCGGGTCGGTCTCCCGGGAGAGAAGGCAATTCTCTTGCGACCGGCAAATACCAGGCCAAAATAATGCGATTTGTGGTGAATCGCATAATTATGGCCCCCCCAAATCAAAATATCATTTTTTGTCGTGTCTCGCCCACTCCCGCTCTCTAGTCCCGCCCCCTGTCCGGGATCTCACAGAATGGAGTGCCGAAAAGTAGGCAAGTATGAATATAGTACAAGCACAAGAAATATATGCCCTGTATAGGAAGTAGAAAATATTTCTATTAAATGTGATTGTATTGTGTGCAGAGATCTTTCCTCTTGGTATAGTCCTTCAAACTGGGAGTAGATCTCAATAGTCTGGAGGCAGCATGTCCAGTTATCTGGATAACAGATAACTGATCGAAACCTTTTTTTCTCAGAACAAAGCATTTTTTAAAATGTAATAATATTTAGGAAATTTTATTTTTAATTGTTCAAATAAATATAAACTATTTTATACAGTTTTTATTTGAACTGAGGCTCAAATCTGGACATTCAGTTACACTGCGCATACATCATCTGACACACGCACAAAACTACAGAGGCTAAGCTGGTGAATTGGTAAGTTAACCCTAACTGCCCTGTGCTGCTTTTTGATAAGTTGACGTGATTTTTTATTGCCACGGCAAGTTAGCACTGGCAAAATAGTTTGCCAAAGGTGTACGGTGCTGCTAGGGCCTGGTTATCCAATAGGCTGATTAGGCTGCAGCCTAGAGCGCAAGGATTTTCGGGTGCACAAAATTGTGACAGGGAGAAATATGAACTCAAATTTGCTTTCAAAATAAGAGAATAAAAAGCAGCTCTTATACCAATTAGTTTGATCATTCTAATTTACTGAAATAATTGTTCTTTGTTGGCAAAAGCAACCAAAACAAAATAGAAATGTGATACAATGAGCAAAGTAAGATCTGCCTGTGCCTCATGCTAAATCTACCCAAGGGAGAGTACATAAAACGCAATATATGTAGGACTGTCCTCATCATATGTATTATATTTAGTATCAGTAATATTACTTGTATGTTTTTAAGTTGCTGCAGTGTTCATTAGATTATTATATATTATTTCTGAACTATTATGATGAATAATGCAAGGTTTTTTTTTTCGCTGAATCACGTAGTTACATTGGTAAAGATCATATAATAAAAATAGTCATTTTTTTGGTTTTGGATTATATCTAATTCAATCAATTTGAAGCCAACTTAATTGGATAGAACAAGTTTTAGCAGAACAAGAAAATGTTGCCTTAGTTCGTAGTCCTGGGTCATTTTGAGGGGAAAATAATGAAAGATTTTCAAAACAATGAGACAGATTTGGGATAAAGTCAAACATCTGTAATTTTTGGGAAGCCATCCTATGCTGGCAATGAAACCTGGGATGTAAACAGTGGTACGGCTAGAATCATACATCACTGAAGTCATACAAATCTAATTATACACACAATAGCCTTCCAATAGTCAGAGTAATAGGTATGTCTGTTTCAATTGTTATAAATCATGCTGGCTTAATTGTATATTGCTTAAGCCAGTACCACCTTTGCTCGAAATGTGTTCCTGAAATCCACATAAAAACTAACCAGTTCTGACTTTTGCTAGAACACTTTATTTTCATGAGAAATGACATGGACCAAAGACCAGAGAACTGCTACCAAATTGTTAATGATGAAGTTTGATGCTTAATTGAGTCAATCTCAATTTTTTTGGTGTCGGCATCTGCTGTATGAACACAAGTTCAGACTCCTTGTATATATCCAACAGGTCTAGATTCTTATGTTAGCGCAGAGCTAAGCCAGATGTTTCTGTGCTAGTAACAGCTGGGCTGATTGACTAATGAGGTGCTAATTATAGTAATCTCAAACCATTGGGATTTTTCTTTATAAAATTATCTGTAAACATATACTTTGGGTACCTACCTTTTTCAAGTGGAACTGTCATCCTAATTATGTGTAGAGCAACTGGCATAAAGCGCTAAGAAAAAAGAATGTGACATTTTTAAACAGATTTTATCTAGTTTTACTAAGTATTGTAAATTCTGAAAATAAAAATATTTTATTAGTGATCAAATTCTACGGTATTATCACTACTATTCAGTGCAACTGTGCAGAATTTCAAACAAGTTTATGTATTAACACTATCATTTCCAGACCATTCCCTCATCTATTTATTTAGCACCACTAACTCCGCAGTCGTTGTACAAAGAACTCACTCACTCTGTCTCTGCCCCATTGAAGCTTACAGTCTAAATTCCCTAACAGACACAGAGAGAGAGAGAGAGAGAGAGACTAATGTCAATTTAATAGCAACCAGTTAACCTACCAGTATGTTTTTGGAGTGCAGGAGGAAACCGGAGCACCCGGAGGAAACCCACACAAACACAGGGAGAACATATAACCTCCACACAGATAAGGCCATGGTCCGGAATCAAACTCATGACCCCAGTGCTGTGAGGCAGAAGTGCTAACCACTAAGCCACCGTGCTACCCATACTCCCCTTAGTGAGAAGTAGAGGGTACTTAATAGGTTGTATTGGCCACACTGAAAATTTGTCTTCTGACAGCTGACAGAGAGTGCTACAACATACTATACATTGTGGACCTGATTCAGTAAGGAACGTAAATGCTGATACATGCTGTATTTTGCATATATTGTACTGCGCATGCTCAGAAAAGGACTATACACCAGGGAAAGCAAGTACATCTAATTCCTGTTCGAGTGCAAAGGACACTTCCGACAGCCTATGGTTTCATGGATGGAACCGGGGAGGGAAAGGAAGTATTACGTAGTAAATGTACAGTATGGACGTGCCAAGGTTGAGTGCACACATATCCACCCGGTTAAAGCTTTGGCCATCTCTCATGTACATGATTTTCAACCGTATCACTTTCACCAGCTACAGGGCAGGTATAAGTGTAGATTCATAGTGATGACGCATGCTAGGATATATGTTTGCAGTCAAGAGCAACTGTAAAAATTCATTTTATGAACAGTAGGCATTAATAACATCCCGATATATGTATTTCATGTGAAAAAAGAAAAAAAAGAAATGTTTTTTCATTAATGACTATATTATTAACAGGTGTTAAAGTATTTATTAATATGTGTGCGTTCTGAAGGGAGGGACTTTATATACACATATGTATTGTGCAGTGTGTTGTTTCTGTCTGTATATACAGCAAGTTCCTTATAGGCAGAGTATAGTTTCACCCATATTCAACTAGAAACGTTTCTAGAGAGGCTCTTGTTGTTGAGTACAGGAGCACCTGTTTGCATTTTCCGCCCTTTTTTTTAAAAAAATGCAAATTGCGTTCACTTTTTCTTCATTAATGAATCAGGCCCTGTATATCTATTATGCATGAGAAACATATGTGAAGAAAAACAGAAGAAGGAGCTCTTTAAACATTTCCTTTTTCTGAAGGCAAGTGCCAGATTAAAGGCACCATTGCTTTATCCTGCTGGTTACACTGCAGGGGCGAACGGAGGATTGTCGGGGGGGAGTTTCCCCCCCGGCCCCCAAAAAAAACCACCCCCCGCGAGAGCGCAGCAGCTCCGTTTCTTCAGCGCTGTCCTATACAGCAGCCGCGGCGCTGTCTAAGAAGCGTCCGCGGCGGTGCTGTATACACTACAGCACCGCCGCGGACGCTTCTTTGACAGCGCCGCGGCTGCTGTATAGGACAGTGCAGCTATAGCGGCCACTTAGTTAGCGCAGGGGGGGGGGGGTTTCTGGAGATTCAGAAACCCCCCCTGCGTGCGCCACTGCACTGATCATACTCACTGTAAATAATTGGAGAAATGATTACATATTCATATTTTAGCAACTAATAATTGCAGTTCTCTGGGAAAATAGTCAACCTGGCAGAGTGGATTGAAAACTCAAAGGTCTAAGTGGTGGCTTTATTCGTGTATGTACAAAGTGGATAAGATCATATCATTAGATAATTCCCCTCTTCTTTTATAATAATAGCGTAACTCTAGGGCTACATGAGCAATTTCTGTTGATATGTTACAATTGAAAATAACTAATAATTTTGGAGGGAAAACAGTGAAACTGCAGGTAATTATTTGTAATAGTGTCTTCTCCATTTTTATTACACTGGATCAATTATAATGAACAAGTGGGATTAGAATAAATTTCAGCATGCAGCAACTTGTCAGATTGTCACACAACAGTCTAACAATCATATGCTAAAACTAATAGGAGCCTTTAGTTACAGATCATGCAATCTGTCTGATACTGTTGACAAACTGAGTGAATGGTGTCTCAGTTCCAACTGAACGACACTGTTAGGACACCAGCAAGGTTACATACTGTAAGTCAATTTACCCTCACTATTGTATATATCAAATTTTGATTTAGCATGCTTATATGTCAGTAAATATTTTTTGCGTTTTTCTTTAAATTGTTAGCAAAAAGTATTTTCAAGGGTTGGCAACCCTAGACACTACAACGTCTGGCTATGCTTAAAACTAGTGCCAGAGTGATCAAACTGTGTTCACTGAAGCATGTAGCCAAATGCAGATAAATATGTAAGCCAGAGAGTGGTCATCTTCTCCAGGCCTTTATACAAGAACATGCAGCTAGAAGTATAAGTGCTTCAGAATCAATCTGTCCCCCTCCGGCAAGACTGGTCTCCATATACCTCTGTAATCTAGCAAGTGATTTAAACCAGACTGGACTGGATAATTTTACTAAAAGGGAAGTCATTATATGAGACTTCTAGGCAATCAAGTCATTTTTTTCTCTGTACTTTAACTCTGGGAAAAGCACATAATGCAGAGGAAACCTGCAAATTTCATGGTATTCTGGGTGTGAAGTTTTATCAAAATGGTTTATTCACACTTTAAATATTCTTGCACTAAACCCTTAAAAAGTCTACAAAACAAGACACATTATAATTGGTGTTGCAATATCTTGAAGGTGATATGTAGTTAGTGCAATAAGTATTAGTCACTAAAGTGATCCATGTTATTTAAAGGGCATACATTTTAAATATTTTTTAGATTTTTACACCATAATCATTGCAATGAAAGACTAAATGATAAGAAAAAGCCCCATGTGTTCTAATAATAAAACAAAAACAAAAAAGTATGTGTAAGTCACACGTTCATCATCTGTAAAGACACCTCATTATAATTTGGTGACATGGGTGCTGATTAATTTGAGTCTGTGGCTGAAACATCATTTGACCCAAACCAAGAATGTCAACTCCCACTGATGTTAATAATTGAAAATATGCATGACCTATGCCTATATGTTTCACTGAATATTAAAAATAAAATTAACTTTATACGAACAATACTTAATTACAAGGTTTATTTTCCTTAGAAGAGAAGCAAATATGGTTAATGGTGTACTAACATAATTTGACATATTGCGCTTGAGTCATTAAGGAAAGTAAGGCAAAAAAAGGAGTTAATGCTCTCCGGGACAAACCATGTTAGAATGCAAGGGGTGCAAATGAGTTTTTTTATTTTGCACATAAATTAAATACTGGCTGTTTTTTCATGTAGCACACAAATATTTGGTTGCTTTATTTCTACATTGAAATATAAAGTTGATCTATGACATGCCCTACCCCAACTATAAATGTGTCCTAACGTTTTAAATTTACCTCCCCTCCAATGCAACATGGTTTTGCCAAGATGCAAAGTTACAAATTTTCTTTGCTTTACTCTCCTTAATGCCAATTCTGTTTTATTTTAATCTTCCATTAAAGCTCTATAGCTTATAATGTGTTGAAAACATGGATTTAAAAAAAATACATAAAATATTTGTACAGTATATCAACATTTTGATAAAAAAAATCAATGCACCAAGTTTCAGCCTTCTCTTATCTACCATACTGTCTTTGTTAAATTAAGTAACATCCCAACAGAACAATGCACCCAGTGGGCATACTATTTTAGAAAATGCCAGAATTGCTCCAAAAAGTCTACCAAATTGGACACCACTCTCCTCAGTCTGCTGCTGTGGGCAGACACACACTTAGTGGGGATTATTGTTTACAAGAAATCCCCTAAAGAACTTTTCACTCTAGATGAATAAATCTGTCTGCTGATCAATGCCCCAGAATTAGAGCACAGCGGAGTGACAGCAGAATGATATAACTAGAGGTAAGTGTAGAGAAGGGGTTAGTCAGGGCAGCAATGGGGCACAGAGGCATTTAGGTGTCAGAGGGAGATGACTGGGCCAGGTGTCAGAGGAAAATGTATACGTGTGTGTGTGTGTATATATATATATATATATATATATATATACATATATATCATATATATATATATCTACTATATAAATGCCTAGTGGCGTGTGTGAAAAAAAAAAAACAAGCTGCAGCGCCACCTGCTGGGCAGAGTTATACACTGACCTATATATTTCTTGAAGGAGAAGTGACAGTTGGGAGTGGTTGGTGGTTGCCGGGGGTGACAGTGGGGAGTTTTTAACACCTTAAGTAGCTTGATGAAGGATGTGGCGATGAAGATGAAGGATGAGGTGATGGAGAAAAATGATGAGGTGGTGACATGTGGACAAAACCACGTTAAAAAGGGCGCTTGCGTCGGGAAGTAACGCTCTTCCCCTGAGGAGGCCTGGGCTAGGCCCAAATGCATGACAAGAACCTTTTTAAGACCTTAAGTAGCTTGATTTGACTAGAATGCATGAGTATCATGCACGGGTTAACTTGTATATATATATATATATATATATATATATATACACACACACACACACATACTGTAACACAAAGGAGGTGATTCATCGTGCATTAAAAATAATATTTTAGTAGGCAGCTCAAAAACAATATTTTAGTAAGCAGCTCAAAAGATTTTACAATTAATGTGCGTTCCCGAAGAGGATAAATCAACACTTATCAACATATAATCCAACAAGAAGCACACCAGAAATACATTTTTGGCCTGCTAGACACAGCAAGCCAACATACGATACCACAAGAGATCCTGCAGAGCTTGAGTTGTGTTAGACCATGTCCCTTACGTGTTTCATCACAAGGACGTCAGATGCCCTCTGAATACATTTATCTTTTCTTTTTACTTTGGAGACCAACTATTCTCTTATATTTTAAAATTTCTTTCATTTTATATCTCTTCCTCTCACTATTTTGCACCCCAAAATATTTAGCCCCAAAAGCCCTGTGCCCTAGGCTACACCCTAGTTAGACTATTGGATAATCAGGCCCTGCCTGCGTCTATGTGGTCCACCCTGCACCTATAAAGGTGCACGCCTACTCTCAGGAACAATAAAACCACAAACAGTCTCATAACGCTCAGTAATTGTATTGATGCGTTACTAGCCACTAGCCTAAATCAAGTACTGCCATCACTAATTCATAATTACCAGGTAGTCATCAGAAGACAAGCTAGGAATGACATCTGGAGGAGTTCAATCTGGTTCATAGAATCAATACATTTAGAACACCCTCCTTACTTTTGTCTCTAGATGCAGAATAGGCCTTTGGCTGGATTTTGTGGCCTTATATGCTCTGGGTAAATTTGGAATAGGTAGGGATTTTTTGAAAGACATTAAGGCTAGGCTGACAATTAATGTCAATCTCTCAGAGCTTGTCCAAATAAAAAAATAACACTAGACAAGACCTTTGTCACCCTTCCTATTTGCACTAGTCATAGAGCTTCTAGCAGACCTCATTAGGCATAACCCAAACATATACAGAGGTGGAGAGTTAGATTTACAAACTACCATCATATGCTGATGTTTTGCTCACTCTGTATGCCTCTCATATCTCCCGCCTCAAATTTATTTAAAGTCCCCAATTTGTATTAGAACATTTCATGCTATAAAATATAGTGGTCTAAATCTGAAGCTCTCCCGCTACATATCCCAAACGATAAAAATCTGCTAACACAAAACTATAATTCTAATTGGCAAAAAAAGAAAGGTATTTGGGGATTTATACCTCAACTTTCTACTCCTTGTAATACAAAAAAAATTCCTACACGATTTTCTGGAATCCAAAAGTATCTGCACATGTTGGCCAGGTAAATTATATTGGGGTTTGGTTGTATTTCTGCTGCAAAATTAATATTCTACCCCTGAGTCTATATATATTCCAGTCAGTCCCTGTAGAAGTCCAAAACATTACCCTTAAACAGGTGCAAGAATCCATAAATTCAGTTATTTGGGCAAACCATCTAGATTGAAGTTCTCCTCCCTTATTACATCATACTGTAACACTGGTGTAACATTTGTAGCTTCAATTCTAAACTCTCTAGGTCAGTTATTGATCTGAGAGATCTTATTATCAACTTATTTAGATTTATTTGGTTATATTATATTAACAAATATAAGCTAACTACAATGTATTTCCCAATGACCTGAGTTTGGGATAATTCTGATTTTCCACCTGGCTCTCCTCCTCTATGTAACCAACCCTGGAGGTAAATCAATGGAAGACCTAAGTTAATCAATGACTTTATTGATGGAGTAAATTGGAGTTCTTTGGATTCTCTCTTAGAGAAGTATGAAATACCTCAATTTAATATCTTTCAATACTTACATTATGTTCTTACTTGCAGTCCTTGCCTAGGTTGCAAATGTTTAGGGAAGTTACACCTTTCGAGCAGATGTGCTATTATAACCCTATTAGGAGGAGTATTATTTGTATCCTTTATCATTTACTTCAGGCAACTGCTACAGAACCTCTATTGGGTCATGAGCTAGAGTGGAAAAAGATTTATGACCTTCAACAGAAAAAGAAATGTGAATTTCGACTAGAGTTCCTAAGGCTTCCATCTCCACTTTAATCAAATAAAATTCATATAAAAATTATATTAGATGGTATCTTGTATCTACGTGATTAAAATATCCCTAGCTACTTCACCCTTATGCTGGCTGTGGTGTGGCCTTAGAGGAGGTTTTATTCATATCTGGTGGCACTGTTGCTTTAGTGCCTTCTTAGAAATAAAAAAATCACATTTCATAAAAGGAAAAGCAAATATATCTGACCCTAATTAAGAGCCCTGGTTTACATTTGCTTTCCCCACCCCCTCACTCCATACCTGCTGGATACTTTGTACATGATTAACCTTTCACATAACAATCAATAAATTAATCTGGTCACATTATAATAACCTAGCTGGCCTGATATGCTACTTACTATTTATTTTGTGAGCCTTAAGATTGGTACCCCACTTCCTCCCCTCCTTCCTTTCCTCTTTCTTTACCCTCCCCCTCATATTCTAAGTTTAAGATTGATAAAATTACACATTGACAATGTTCTTTTTTCTTTATTTTTATTGTTGTATTATTGTCAAATTGTTGAGAATTTTGAATTGCTTATTTATATTGTACACAGTGTTATTGCAAATAGAAAAGTAAAAAAAAAAAATAAATGAAGTAAAAAAATCAGTTTTTTTAGTAGTTTGTCGGGTACATTTGGCAATTAATATCTTTCAAGAAATCTGGTTGGTAACATTTTGGACTATATTCTTAAATGTTAGCAGCAATCTACAGTGTGACCTCACTGCCTAGCTCAGAACCGGATCATCCATTAGGCATCCTATGCTCCCGCCTAGGCCACAGTGGGCACTGACAGGTCCAGGTTACTCTATCCTGTTTTTATTTGGAGGTTTTTTGTGACAAATGGAGGATTGGGGGATGGAGCCCAAACTAATACTCGCCTAGGGCCCCGAAGGTCTTAATCAGGCTCTGACCCGGCTAACTGGGTCATAAGCACGGATCTTTAGATATCCTAGAAGACTTTTTGCTTTCTATATTGCTTTGCTTAAGTCATTTCAAATAATGACAAACAGATTGCATTATACTGTAGGAATTGAGCAACTTTACAATATATAAGATAATGTGCATGTAGGTCACAGAACTGCAGTTTGTACTAAACCAAGAAGATTTGACACAGTGGGATTTTTCAATTCACAACAGAGCGTTTGTAGGTTGATCTTTTGCATGAAATTATAAAATGATATTGTACCTCTGTACTCTGGTTTTGTAGCAATCCACAGAAAGTTTAATGTTTAACACATTTGCCCCAGGACACATCACTGCATGTCATTACATTATGTATGTGTGTCAAGCAGTCTCTCTTTCCTTCTCATTCTTCTTCCATCTCTTCCATCTGGATCTTGTCTTTCCCTGTTCACTAATCCTGTGAGACCCCGTTTACATTACAGAATACCTTGATATAGCCTGAAAAGTGCAGCACCAGTATATCAGTGTTGTATTTAAAAATATCTGGGATGCCAGATCCGTCTATTTCACAAGCATGGAACAGGGGATGGGGCAATAATATCTGGTTTACATTACTTCTGCTCAATACTCTTGTGTGTTTGAAAATGCTGACAGCAAGATTGCATGTGGCTGTAAAACTGGGATGTTTTAATAAACGCAGCTCACAATACAAATCTCCATGCTGCAAGGAGGGTTTGTCATGTTATTATTAGTGTCATTTTGTGAGGTAGTGTGGTTTGTCGTGATATCTCACTTTAACAAGGTATAGACTCAGAGCGAGTTGTAGAGATACCAGTAATAAGTTGCCCTGTGCTAGAAGCGTTTTATGAATTTAGTGAGCCTGTTTGCAAGAGTACTGTTTGGGCAACTTCTCATATGTGACATGTGGAGAATGGTGGGGGAAAATTCACCTTGTCACATATCCTCCCCCACCAACCTCCCCATGTCACATGTGTCCCAATCCCCCTGCCTCAGCGCTTCCTACCAGCTGCAATGTTTACTGGAAGAGGGCTCTGGTCCTCACAGCAGTTTAAACCACCGATGGTGATTTCCACTGATGTCACTGGAGCTCTGCACAAAAACCTCACATGATGGAGCAGCAGAATGAGCTGTGTAGTGCAGAGCAGCACTCTGACATCTCCTACACTGGACACTGCTGCATGGTAAGAGCTGGTGGCAGGGATGGACTGGGAGCAGGCCCGGCGCTCCCATTAGGCAAGGTTAGGCAATTGCCTAGGGCGCCGGGCTCTGCAGGGCGCCTCAAAATTAAAAAAAAATGACTATGGCCGTTTAAAACCGTGCAGGCAGCCGCCGCACAGCTTCCGAGAAATCCACGGGGAGGGGAGGGGGAGGGGGCTATGAATCTTACCTGCATTAAGCTGCTCCTCTCTGCTCTGTCTCCTCCCCTCCGCTCACTGACTGTCGGGTGTGACATCATCATCACGGCCCGACAGTGTCTGTGAGTGGAGGGGAGAAGACAGAGCAGAGAGGAGCAGCTTAATGCAGGTAAGATAAACAAAGACGTGGGGAGCGGAGGGAAGCGCCAACTTGAACAGGGTACCCGCGGCGGGGGGGGGCGCCGATTTTTAAAGGGGGGGCGCCGATTTTTAAAGGGGGCGGGGGGGGCGCCGATTTTCACAGTGTGCCTAGGGCGCCAAGGATCCTAGCACCGGCGCTGACTGGGAGAACTGCATGAAGTGGAACATACCTTAGGTCCTGACTGTGCTGAATAGTTTGGAAGAATCGGGGCTGCCACAATAGAATCAGGACAGGTGAAAAACTAACCTGTTCCCTCCTACCTATCTTTGCAGCTTTGACTACCTGTTGCTGCTTCTGGTGTCATAGCTCTGTTGATGCTAGTGTGGAAACTGGAATATCAGCACCCTGTTTTAAAAAGAGATATTTACTAAACACCTCCTGAAAATCTGAACATTCTAGGCCTTCTTCTCACAACCATTCCTAACAATAACTAAAAAAATATGCCTTCTTCCCTCCAATTAGTCATGTCATTAAATTACTAGCCCCTATATTTAATAGAGAGACCGCACGTTGTATTATTAGCCCCTACAATACATACATAGCCCCCATCTAACCAACATGCCTTACTATGCCAGGGAGACCTAGCCAGTACCTTCTAGGATTTGTATAGTCACTCAGGCAAATGCAGTAAAGAAAGTACAACAAGTCATTTATTGTAATAAAAATAACACTACATCATTATATACAACCAGTAAATACATACCAGGCAGTTTTACCACACCATCTGTCCCTTACCCCACTAGCTTAAGGAGTTACAGTCATCTGGTTGTCCTGATTTGATGACCCATGGATCTGCCGATTTATTCCACTGGCAAATGGCAACTCAAAAACCAGCTATCCTGCAGCTTCCAGCTATCAATTCTCAGAATGAACACTAGCTTAAACCCCCCCGAGTGGCTCCTTATATTTAGGGTCAAATTTCCATAGTATTTTCACCTCCCTGGGCAAACCTCTGGGGCTCTCCTTCTTAAACATTGGTGAGTGCTGGACTAGGGGGCTGGAGGGGGAGTGGAGATGAGCTGTTATTCCACAATGATTCCCCTGCGCTTTCCCAGGCAGAATGTCTCAGGTAGTTCTGTGGAGGACAATGGGTACTAATTGGCCTTCCCCACCTCTAAATATCAGATAACAGTTAACCTCTCCTGAAATTAACCCCTTACATTACTTTGTGATGTCACAGGGTCCCCAGCTGTTCCATACTCGTTTCGTCACACTCCACTATAACATTTTAATAGCCCCCAACAGTGTCCAATATATTATATTAATACCCCCACAAATTACATTAATACCATCAGCACACACACATAACATTAATGCTACCCACACACATTGCATTACATTAATATGACATACACACATATTATTAATATGACACACACCCATAACATTAAAATCAGACACAGATACTGCTCTGACTGGTTCTAATGTAACAAACAGAAAGCTAAGCCAGTCAGGACAGGGTGCTGATCCCTGTTGTAAGCAGAAATGCAATTAATAAAGTGGCTGGTCCTTGGAGAGGAACCAACCATTAGGAAGAAAATGTTATGGCTGGTCAGACCAGAGCCCTAGGCCTCCCACCTATTATGCCAATACAACTTTGGGTACAGGGTGGGCCCATAAGTCAAGGGGCTGTTGCGAGGCCTCACTGACTCATGGGCACGTGTGAACTGCACACTCTGTACCCAAGGTGTATAGTCCACTGCCCAGTGGTGTAGCTGTAATAGTACCATCAGCTACCATGATATTTACCTAAAACTCCGGACAGTCCCTGAATGTTGCAGTGTATCTAGCTGTGAAGCCAATACCATGAGTGCTGGCAGTCAGGGGCACCCTGAAGGATTTGGGGTACAAAATACCTTGGGCCTGTCTATTTTGTTTCTCTTCGAGCCATAGGTCATATACCATATTCTTTAAAATTGCTGCATTGCTCTTTCTTTTGGCCACAGCAGTTTATGGTGTCACATAATGGGGTCATACCATAATATACATGGGATGTTTATATATATATATATATATATATATATATATATATATATATATAACTCCTGTAAATAATACCTATAGTACGAACATTTCTGATATCATTGTAATCTGTGAACCGTTGCTTTGGTGTTCATTAGGAAAACTTGTGTATTATAAGGATAATGCACTCCCTGAAATAAATTATGACAGATATTAAAACCCACCTCTGATTTCTGTGATCTGTATAAAATCCCTCCCCCACGGCTTTTATATGGCCACAGAACTTCTGGGTGACTTCTAAATATCAATATACTTTACAATAAGGAATGTATTATCCATGTATCATCTGAGCAAGGCTGTATCATATCACATGGTTCTATAAAAGAGCACATACCATCACAGTGAGATAGCATATGAAATTATATAGCAGTATAGAAATACTCAGGACATCATTACACAGTTGTCCGTACTGCAGCTGCTCAGTCTGCACAGGATATATATCTTACCTCGTTGCTGGGATAGAGATCTAAAATGTCTCAATGAAAGAGCATACAGTCATATCTTACAAGTAACAGCATACTTAGCATTGGTTCCACAGTGGTTAGCATTGCTGCTTCACAGAGATGGGGTTATGGGTTTGTTTCCGACCAGGGCCTTATCTGTGTGCAGATTATATGTGCTCCCTGTGTTTTTATGTGTGTCTTCTTACATTCCAAAGATATACATTGTAGGTTTACTGGATTCCAACAAAATTAAACGTAGTGTGTGTCTGTGTTATAGGGAATATAAGGGCCTATTTACTAGCCCCTAATTCCCCAAAAATGGCTGTTTTGGCAGGACCTATGCAAATGTAAGTATCTCCCCTGTTTATAACTACAGGATATCGGAGATATCTGCTGCGGTCCCATTGTTATCGTAAGTAATAGCAGTCTCCATGGTATCTATGGGCACTGCTATTTTTTGTGATTTAACAAGTTCAAAGATTTTCAGAACTTGTGGCCGATGTGGCGTTAGCCATTGAAGCCAAGGCCTCACCACATCTTACCTGCTCTCCTCTCAGGGGCGGGGTGGGCAGAGGGGCATCGGCCCCCTGGGTCGCGCAGTCTAACCGCTGTAGACTGTAATTGTTAAATATGCCGCATAGATTGCACATTCCACTGGGGCAAGGACTGATGTGAATGATTACATATTCTGTGCAAAGTACTGTTTAATATGTAGGCACTATGTAAAACACTGTTAATAAAATAAATCTTTTCGAGTTCTGCCAACATTATTCGTTTTTTACACAGGCAAGAGGCTGTTTTAAATGTTATATGTCCGCAGTTGTGCATTATAAATGTGTAAAAAGAAGTGCTGATTTACAGTGAAAATCAGTTTTAGCAAATTTGCATTCAGAATAAGAAACTTGAAGTTCAAATCAATTTGTTGCCAAAATGTAAATTTAGATGTGCAGACTCTGCTAATATCATACTTATACTGAGTCAAAACACATTGAAACACATATTCTGAAAATGTAAAACTATGTATTTTGTTTGCTACAAATTGATTTCTTTTACCTATTGTTTTACACTTCATAAGCACCAAAAACTTAATTTCAGCATGTAGTATTTAGATTACAGAGTTACAGAAACCTCTGAACACTGTGTGTAGTTCTAGTGGTTATGATTTGACACTACGTGTGCTATCACTGGTTGAAGAGGTTATCTCTGTAGTTTGGCAGCATGAATTGTGATATCTGAAGTTCTTGCAACATCCTTAATAGTCATGTAGGGTTCAGAGCAATGGAGTTCATCTTTCAGTACTAAATTCTGAGCAACCCACTGTGACTATAGCTATAGAGACTGATTTTTTATTGTAGTCAAATGGTCTGTGTCTGTGACAAATCCTGCTAAGTTCTATCTGGGTTAAAGGCTTATTTTATTACGTTTGTTTAGTAGAGATGAGTAAACCGACTGTGAAATTTTGAACAAATTAAGTATTGACGGCAAAACAGGCCATTTTGTCGCAGTTACAGCAATACAATTTTCTAATTCCGATTTTGCATCCACATTCTGTGAATTGCCATTCTGCATTTGTTCATTTGTATTCTACAGAGTTTATAGTCCCTAAATAGAGCATTGAAAACAACAGTTAATTTATGATGCTGTGTTATATAGTTGGGGTAGGACAAGAAACACTTAAGGCCATAGTCTGCTGGTGAAATATGCAACATTTCACAGCCAAATGCGGAATATTTTGCTGAACAGTTTGGTTTTGATATTCTCTAGTGTCCAGTGACAGTATTCAGCATTGGCTTCACAATTTAAGCAAAAGGTAGGCAAATACTGATCATCTCAAGAGGCACCTGTGGTCGGGTCCTGAGTACATCTTGAAATGGACTCCGGCACCGGGAGGATTAATACCCAGCGCCGGAGGGGTTAAATCAAATGTCATTACTGAAAATGTTTTTATGTTAAATAAAAAAGTGTTTTATATGTGGGCGCTGCAGTGCTGGCTGGGTGGCATCCAGCGCTGCAGCATATAAGGGGATTGAATAAATGTAAAGATAAGGGTTGTTTTTATAAATTAATATAAATCTTTAGTGTGTAGGTGCTGCAGCGCCGGTAGTTATCCAGCGTGCAACACCAGAGGGGTTAACTCCCGGTGCTAGGTGCCGGGAGTGTAACTATATGTATATTCAATGTAAATGTATATTTGTATAATAAAGGAGAAGTACTTACCCTGTCCCTCGGTCCAGAGGGGGCTGCCCTTTATCCTTCACCCCCCCCGGCAGCCATCTTCAGTGGCTGCTGGAGGGACTTCCACACTAGCCTCTTACAATCAAACACCTCCGGGAGGTGCAGCGCCTCCTCAACTAGCGACAGGTCATGGACTGTGACCCCGGAGCAGAGTCCCTGGAAGTAACTTTGGGCGGGAGATTTAAAAGATAAGTCTCTCGCCCCAGACAGACAGGCACCAGGGGAGGAGCCCTCCTCTCCCTTGCAGCTCGTGGACAGGGGGGAAGTATACTCCCCCCTGCCACTAGCAGCAATGTTAAACTCTCTGGGTTGATTCACGTGCAGGCTGCATGAATCAACCCAGGTTAGTTAAAGGGACAGGAGGACGGTTTACCTCCTGCTAAGACTAGTCTCCAGATGTGTATATAAACAGCACTGTTTTGTATTAAAAGTTGTTCTTTTTGTTTCATCTGACCTGCTCCCAGGTATCCTCAACCAGGGTTAGCAAATAAACATCACTTGCTTCAAAGACCTGCTTGGAAACTTCTCTATCCCTGTGACCTACAGATTAGAACCAACTCTACTCCGTTCCCAGCTGTTTCTGAGGTTTGGACTCAGCTTTCCGGTACCACTGCTCTGCCTGCTACCCAGCAGCTCTGGCCAGTGTGATAGGCCAGGGGGGATCCATCCACAGGAACCCTGATCCATAGGAAGAGGTCAGGGGGCCCGGCCCAGGTACGCCAGTAACGGGGTACACTAGCAGCATCAGTTACCCAGAAGAAACCCGGTACTGGATGCCGGTAAGGAATCCAGTGGTGGCATAATGAAAGGGGAATGGTTGCAAAGTGAGCCTAGCCTGAGCCTAGCCGATTCCCAGCAACAACAGTGTGGCATAGGTGGTCCATCCTGTCACAGCAGATTTAAGTGCACAGTGTTTCATTATCGTCAGAACATATCATAGACTATATAAGTTAAAAACTTAAGTTGGAGTATAATTCTACTTGTCCTTCTTGTCCTTTCTGTGCAACTTTAACAATGCTCATGCACCATGTTTCAATGCACTGACAAGACTGACACTGCTCAAAGGGGGTAGATGTATCAAACCTCCCAAAAAGAAGAAGTGGAGGTGTTGCCTATAGCAACCAGAATGTACTAGATAAATGATAGCTAGAATCTGATTGGTTGGCCAACCCAAGGCCGTTTTATGAAATGAGTGGGCCTGTGTGCTTGCCCCTTCCCCCTCATATAGCAAGGAGAGAATGTTGGGGAACATATATGACAAGGGTAGAGTGTGGGGAGCATATGTGACACCCTCCCAACTTTTCCCTTGTCACATATGCTTACCCACCATTCTTCCTTTGCTACATGAACCCCAAGACCCTCAAACTCCCCACTATCATGTTCCTACTGTCACGGTTCAGAGGTCCGGATCCTATGGTTTGCCTAGATTTGCGCTACTCAAGTAAGGCACGGAGTCTAAGGAGGAGTCGGTATTCACCAAGGACCAGCCACAAGGCGGTTTGGCCTTTGCTGTGTCTATCTCGCAGGTCGCGGCCCTTACTAGGAGTACCAGGCGAAACCTATTAGATGAACATGCAAAGATGGTCAGCAATGGCAGACAACACGTTGAGGCGGGTAGGAAAGATTGGCGAGCGCCACTGGAATGGCGAAGGTAGAATAAGAGAGAAGACAACTCTGCGGATGACTGGTTACCACTGGGATGGCGGCAGGAGCACTTTAGGAAGCGTCAGTTCAGAAGTCAGCAGGATACACGGGCATGGAGATGCAGCACAGGAATACAGTGTCAGCTCTGTGGACAAGGAGAAACAATGAAGCCACGTTTAGCACCAAGAAGGTAACTAAAAGAACAGGCAACAAACATCCAGGGGAGGTGCCTTTTCAAGTTTTGAGTCAAATTGAACAGCCAATGGGAGAAGAGCAGAAAAATTAGACAGGACGGGTCTGCACATGCGCAGATCCGATTCCAAGATGGCGGCGGCCCGGACGGAGAGGATGGCCAGCGGAGGAAGGTAAGATTGCCAGGGATTGGGTGCGCAGCCCGATCAAACAGTGTGTGACACCTACACACTGCAGTATACAATGGAGGAGGGTTCTCATCTTCGCAGCAGCTCTGGTTCTTCATGTGATGCTCTCTCCTACCTGCTCCTGCAGCTTTGACTATCTGCTGATTAAGCTCTGTGGTTGCTTAGCTGAAAGCTATAATATTGGGATCCTGTTTGGAAAAGAGATAGGTAATATTCACCTCATGGAAACCTGAACAATGAGTGAACATTGTAGACCTCCCCCCAACAAGCCCTAACATTAAATCAAGAGCATCCACATTCTATTATGGGTTCCCATGCTCTGTTTATGGAATTTGGTCCCTGTCATCATGATTGTTCTCACAGCTCAACATGCTCGTAAATGCATTCAATGTTTCAGCTTGCTATTCTCCCCCTTAGAAACTCGACTAGAGTATCTCTCAATCGTACCTCAGTTTTCAGCTTTCTAAACAGCATACCCCCATTCAGATACCAGGCAAGGACAAGATTATCTCCTAAAGCTTGGACTTGGAATTAAAGCAGACACTTCTCATTCTTCTATTATGCTTGTGCACCTCATTTAAGGTTGGATAGTTAGACTATTCAAATTCAGACCTTTGCATACCTTCCAACATGACTGTTCACGGCATACAGGGTGCATGACCATGTCACAATGGGGCATGGCCATGTCATGACTGGGGTATGGACACATCCCCAGAGGCCTGCCTAGTGCTATAAAGAGGCAGGCTGCCCATTAGTTTTCTCACTTCCCCCAACATGCCCACCTGTGGGACAAACATGTCCCCGGGTGGGACAGAGGGACAGAGCCCTAAAGTCGGGACTGTCCAGCTGAAATTACGACAGTTGTCTATCAGTAAGGCTCACCGTTATCTCAGCATTCATGCTCTTTACAGAAGTATATTGAAATCCTCTCATGACACTTGAGTTCTCTAGGGAATTGGTTGCACTTTATTTCAATCCTCTTATCTCACTACTAAACCATTCCTTTTGTTTGTTTTAAATCTGTCAATGTGAAAAAGATTTTAAAAATACATTAAATAAAAATAAAATCTTAATAATGTATTCCCTTCACTATCTCTATATATTACACTCTCCTCTTGGAGAGAACTGCAGTCAATAGTAAACAAAATTAAATTTTCAATAAAACAGCATTATTAGTACATTTTAAATAGTAAATTTAATGGTGTGTTTATTATTTAGCTTCTAAGGATTACTGTAAAATAATTGGTAAACATTAGACAAAGCACAAGGCCTGTATATGTTAACCAAGTGGATGCTGCCTTCTGTCTGTGTGAAATCACTAAGCAGATAACCACATGGGTCCTCTTCAGTACATACAAGAACTAGATTCACCTGATCATTTTCAGTGGAACATCTGCATGAAAAATAATTTCCAAAACTCTTCAGGTTGCTATGGAAACTTCAAATGATTTGCCAAACCGTTTGAGATGTAATCATTTGTATATTGAATTCTTTTACATAGTTTATCTTTAGAAAAATGTGTTTGGTTTATCCAGCTAAAAATATGGAGAGAAAAAAACAACAACAACCGGAATGTTGTGCATGGAATGAAGAAAATCTCAATGTGCAAACAAAATTAAATGTACAAAAAAATGTTCTTGCAATCATATTGCCACTTTAAACAAAATGTGTACTGAAATGAATCATCACACTAATTTTATGTTAGTGTATTGCTCACCTATTGTCTAACACTTGCAAAGTTTAGCACTTTTCACTTGCTGGAGAGAACAAAATCAGTCTAAAAGTGTATATAATATCTGTTCTGAACTTAGAAACCACTCATTTATACTCGTTGTGAATAGTCTTCGGAGTGGCCAAAAAAAAGAAGTTTGCAAAAGCCACAAAAGAAAATTGTTTTTCTTCTTGATCCTCTTGGTTTTGTTATTTGTTTTAACATATGTAAAACAACAAATTGGAAAAATAAGTTGAGAATACTATCGACATTATTGGTAGACATTGCTTGCTTGTAATAGGTGGCAGCAGATGTTAGGAGGTTAATCCACAGGTTGTAAGCTTACATTAACACATTTGCAAATGTGTGCAACAAAGACTTTTGCATTTTTATCTACAGTAGAAATGGCAGATCTGTTGCTGGCTATAGCAGTGTGCTGGGGGAAAAATGTTGTGTGTAAGCTTAGCCAGGAGGTTGACTTTATTGGACACAGGATACAGAGTACAGGTGTAATGGATAGTCTGTGAAGATAGCATGGATAGACACAAGAGCCAGACACTGCACGTCCACGCAGCTCCGTTATACACGTACACAGTACAGGAAGGACGAGCCACCACACATGTGCAGTAGGCATTTGGCCGGAGACCGGAAACAGAGCGTAGCGCTCACCTGTCTCAACACATATTAGTCACTCTTAACACTTTATCCATTTGGTAATGCCCAATCTTGTACTATTGCTGTGTTTGCTCCCAGTTGTAATGCACTGCAGATTGTGCTGGTGCTATATAAATAAATACTAGTAACAATATTAATAATACTACCAACACTACATACATTTGCAGTATTTCATTTGTCACTAAATATGCCCCTTTGTCAAATAACCCTGTTTACTACATTCTACATCAGCAAAATTTTGAGGAACTCCTATCTCGCTATGCTATGTGTCAGAAGAATGGGCATTCAAGCTCTTGTCTCAGCAGAAGTACACACAGGCTACTTTCTATATACAGTTCACTCAGTGCTATAGTCTGCATTATACCAGCACCTGCCAAAGGCAGCCTTAATTGTCTCAGGACCTGTCCTCGGATGGACTTAACCAAGTTTGTGATCCAAAGTGCGAATACTTAAAAATGTTTGATTAAACAGTTTAACAATGCAGATGGTTACCTTCAATTCCCAGAGAACAATAACTGTAGTTTACAAAGTTCACAGCATCAGAATCTACAGAGAGAAGAAGGGGGTAGAGCTATCCCATCGTTGAATGCTATCATTTGGTTGATCTTCAGGTTTCCTAGAGCAGTGCACTCAAACCACTCCCATTACTAACTTTGATCTGTCAAAAAAATTGCACCTTCTAGCTAGATTTACTCGTAAGTCTAAATGAGGCCCAATGAGCAAGCATGTAAATCAAAGGAACACATACTGATTAATGTGGTCATACAGGAATGGGAGCCAATCGTCTAAGGAAGAGCTGTCCAAATGGACCTGATGTAACTCTCTAGTCTCTGTCAAATACTAAAGGCTCTGTTGATATATTAGTTGTGATGCTCAAGACAGATGGTGGTCAGTTGTGACTGCTCTACTACTGTCTTTTGAAAGAAAGTCACCAACCCTGATATAAACACATGACTAGGACAAGACTCCAGTAAATTAGACACTTTTAATGGAATGGTCTTAATATCAGGATCAGAGAAAGGACTTTGAATGAGATGAATGTAAGGACCATTACAGGGAATCAATTAGTTATATTGCTATTTTCTACCCAGTTATTGTAAAAAAAAAATCTGTAAAGTTTGTCGAATTATATACTATTATATTAGCTTCTACTCACTCTTCCCCTCTGCGTGGAATAATCGGCTCACTGATCATTGTATTTAAAGGGATACATTGTATTTAAATCCTTTTTGTTACTGTTATACTGTATATGGCAAAAATGTTAACCATATATTGTATATGTTGCTTTGTCCTGAATAAAAATGAATACAAAGGAAAAGATACTTGGTTCCTAATTCAGAATTCTCTAAAAACCATTTCACTTGGTCTCATCAAGGGAAAGAGAAAAGTGAGCTGCTGCTATGTTCAGCCACTTACACCTTATGTACTACGCCACACGATTTCTCCTAAAATTTACTGTTTGTTACTGGCTGTTGGCAGCTGAAAGTTGCTTTGAGAAGCACTGTAAATACTGTTTAAGTTAGGACAGACAAGGTGAGCGAAATTATGGGGAACATTTCACACAGACCCAGTTTTGTGGCATAATACAGTTGGTTCAATCTTTGGTCTCCACTTTTATTTTGCTATTCCAAGGATAGACATGCTCTGTATCTGCCAGTTTGCAGTTATCAAAATGAATCTATATGAATAAATCTAGGACAACAATGGTCAATTCATTCTTATGTGTAGTGGGATTGGTAATGCTTAAGGACAAATTTCTATAGCAAAATATGTGTAATTTCACAGCTAAATGGGGAATGAAAATTGTTTGCAAGACCATTTGCCCCAAAGGCCTTGCCTTAGAATCCTGGGGACAGTGTTCAGCACTACAGTCTAAACCCTATGTCAATTAACATGCACAATGTGTAACATGCATGATTTTATTAAGTGATCATTTGCCTTTTGTAGTACAAGATAGATACAATATTATATACATTAAAATGGTTTTTATAATTTTTTCACAGAACTTAATAAAAAGTACCAGACAGGCAGATATCAGTGTATTTTTTTTTTTTTTTTACCAGGGGCCACACCAGTTTTGTGATGGCTAAAAGTATGGGCGATCGGGCTCAAAAAAAGGATATGAAAGATGAGCCCATTTATTTATATAGCGCCAATATAAATAACTGATGATAATGAACAGATACTGTAGCGCATTACAATTGGGAACAAACAGTAATGAAACAATACTGGGTAATACATAAATACGTAGAGGTAAGAAGGCCCTGCTCGCAAGCTTACAATCTATGGGAGCATAGCCCAGGGCTGTTGATACTGTAAATCAATTATTTTATTTGGAGCTTTACAACACTCTTCCCTTTTCCTGATCCAATTTATTTTAGGATTTTTAGCCTTCCTATCTGTTATGTTACTGCAATAACATAATCACAGTCAAACTAGTATAAGGTGACATCCTTAGAAATGCCACCATTCCATGATGCATGTGTTATGCAGTGGATTAGTAAGGAGAAGGTGTATTATTGGTTTTGGTTCTGGTTTTGCCCAAAAATCCTCAAGAGTTTTGGTTTTGGATCTTGATTTAATTAAAAATTGTGAAAAATATGTAAAAGCATGTGATTTTGAGCTGTTTTTACTCCTACGTTACCATTTATAACAGTCTATTTTCTAATGGTTTCTTTGCAACTGCCACCCACAACAGGAACAGTTTGAGAAAATCGCTGAATCATATAAAGTGTGGAATTCCACCTTATTATTACCTCTTGCTGGGTGTGGTACATATGTTCGACAATTACATGATCGACAATTATATGGTCAACACCATAATATAGACAGGGTTGGAAAGTCGACAATAATGACATCAACAGTATTAGGTTGACAATTAAAATGTAGACGGTATTATTATGTCAACAGTTTTAATGTAGACAGTATTATTAGGTTGACAAAAATATCTCTATCCCTAATCCTAACCCTATCCATAGCCCTAACCCCAGCCCTAACCATATAATACTACATTTGAATTGTAGACCTAATAATACTGTTGACAACTGAATTGTCAAAGTAATGTTGTCGACTTTCTAAATAATGACCAAATGAATACCTAATCCTTGACTGCACACCTTTGGAAATATGAGGATGAGTAGTAATGAACATGCTAATGTGCAACAGGATGAGGGAGGTAATTAGTGATCTGAAAATTTTACAATGTGTTGTACTTTAACAAGATAATGAAAATGATGTATGTGTCCAATAAGTCAGTCCCCAGTGGTACCACCTTATGCCCATGTTAAGTGCATTATCATGCCTGGGCAAATGACCAAAAATCCACCTCTTGCATGTGAAAATATTTTTATCCCAACCCAGACAGCATTTGTCAAGGCATTTGTAGCCTTTCTGACGGCACAGTAGAGATAGGCACCAGCTACCTTCATCATTATCATCATTTATTTATATACCGTCAGCAAATTCCATAGCGCTTTACATTTGGGAGCAAAAACAGTAATAAAACAATACTGGGTAATACAGACAGACAGAAATTTAAGAAGGCCCTGCGCGCAAGGCTACAATTTCTCTGTTATGTTATCTGCAGTAAGTTCATTCAAGTAGTTTATCAAAAGGTGGAAATCATGTTTAGTAGCAAACAGTCCACCATCAGCTAGCAGCAGAATGGATAGACACCTCATGTAATTTTTGGCATCTATACTTTCATCATCAACCTCTTCATTATTAGTACGTAGTCCATCATCCAATTTTCAAATGCAAACTGACTCCCCTAATGCAATGCATGATTCCCATGATATGATTGCGCACTTCATCCTTCCTGCTGCAGGTGAAGAAAATTCTATACATAAGGCGACCAATAAGAGTTAGCATAACTTTAAACAACATTTGTCTGTGAAACAAGCATTTGCAAATATGACAGTCAACATCCTGTTGCACAGTGGATCACTAAAGCCATGAGAACTTTGTTAGCATTGGATGTGCGTCCAATTTCCGCCATTAATGCATCAGGTTTTAGCAGATTAGTTGAGATCATGTGTCCATGCTACCAAATTCAATCTTGATTATATTTCTCCTGAACAGCAATTCCTCAACTGTTATGGGGGGATAGACAAAAAAAAGTAATTCAGTCCCTAGAAAATGCTATTTTACCAACTATGCACTTAACTACAGATATGTGGACAAGCAGTAGTGGTCAAATAAAAGACTACATGACCGTGACAGCCTACTGGATAGTTGTATCGCCTTCAGCATCAGCACTGCCTGTAGCATGATCATCACCATCCTCCTTATTCCTACAGCATAGTAGAGCTAGCACACAGTACCAGGCTATTCACATCACCCTGTGTTTTGTCCACTGAATAGTTCAGATGTCAATTATACTGCCTCCAACACAGTTGCTCTCATATTGAAACACTTGGGATTTTAAACGCAACAAAATTATATAATTTTTTATATAATTTTTAATTGGAGTTTGCATCCTATAATAAAAACCAAAAAAACTTAAAGTAAAGAAAACAGCGGTCTTACGAACATACTAAGTGAAAGAGATTTGGAAAGCAGCCAGAAAACCTAAAATACAAGTGTCTATCTACACCTTTTAAAGAGTACAGCTAATAAACTAGGAATTTAGAGCTCAAGATAAGGGATACATATACAGGGAAAGAAAAGCCAATTGAATATATCAAACTCTTAAATTTGCTAACATACGATAAAATATTTGAAATAATTCTAAACACATACCAACATAGGATGAATAATGAGAATAAAACATTTAGATATTTGTATGTAACTTACACCAATGTAGACAAAATAATGATGAAACAACAGGCTGATCTTTCTAATCTGAGAGACAAACTATGGTCTGATACAATTCAATGTGATGCTAACTGACACAGTGTGTTTTCTCTTAACATGTAAAAGAAATATTAAATTCCAATAAAAACAAACTGATTAGATATATAAGTGTCCCACAGCCTGGTAGCACTAACTCCATCGCAATAATAATGCTGGTCAATCAGTAGCAGTTATAGGTCTTGGTTCTCCTCCACATCTATTACCTTTAGGGTCAGGCAGATTCTGTGAGGGTTAGTAAGCTGATCAGTATGCACAGCTTAGCATCCGATCAGTACCATCGTAATACATTAAAGAGAAGGATATGACAAGATGGTTTTGGTCTACTAAATACTTCAGATGTCCTGACTTCATCGTGGCTTCAGACGTTAGATGTTACTGATACTGCCCCCCGCACAATTGTTTGCAGATTGAAACACTTGGAATTTTAACAATAAATCTATTTGCTTTCTAGGGGTGTGCTGCTCCAATAAGTCAGATGTGTACAGGAGGCAGAATGAAGCTGAATTCCCACAAATGGTTAATGCCAAAAATCTGTACAGCAGCAGAGAGAATGAAGCTAAATTCACAGGAAGGGTTAATGGCTGAAATCTGTACAGCAGGAGGCAGAATGAAACTGAATTCACACAAAGTATTAATGCCAGAAATCTGTACAGCAGCAGGCAGAATGAAGCAGCAAACAAACAGCAACAGTGGTAAGCAGGAACTAGGAAAGTGTTGCAGTGACAATTAGCTGAGTGTACCAGCTGACTTTTATAGTCTGCAAAGGAAGCTAATTTGTGGATGAAATCAGGTGCTCTGAATAAGCAAGATGTAGCAAAATGTCTCACCCAAGATGGCAGCCTCCAGTACAGCAGACAAATGTTACACTTTGTCCCAGGATTTAGAATGCTGCATTCTGACAGGTTGGAGATGCAGAATGATATGATACCGCTGAGTGGTGTAAATAGGGCTAATACCCTGATTCATAACACTGTCACCCTACTTGCTGACTTTCATAATTCTCTGCAGAGTCACATACATTGAGCAGGGAAACTGGGGATTGAGGAGGATTAAGTAATTTTGTAATGGCAGAAGTCCCACAGCTGGTGTTCTTATGTCTAATTATATGTCGGTGATTTGAAGGACTGATTTTGATCAGATTATTCTCTGACTCGCTACACAGACAACGTTATCAGACCAATTGGCTGATATAAGAACTGAGATCTGCATAGGACCGAAGGATAATAAAAGCTTTGCTGTATCTTTAACTGAGCTATTCTCTGGAGTGTTAACAGTTAATCTTTGGGTACGCCCATCTGGTGTCATAGGGGAGGGGTTTAGGACTATAAGTTGGATGGGCGGAGTTTGCTCAGTCCTTGGCAGTTTGGAAGTTGCCCACCCACCCTCCCTGGTTACGTTTGATGAGAAGAGGACGCGACTGGATGCTCTGTTGATGGATATCAGCGTTGGCAACAGCATACCTCTCGGTGAAGACGGATGGAGCTATGGCCGGAAAAGCAGTACAGTCGACGGCCAGTGGTTTGGGCCACATTACGGTATTGGGCATGGTGAACCCGCCTCCCTTCGAGTGAATCGGCTATTAGTCTCGGTTTCAGGCACCGCCCTTGTGGGCTGCCCTGTGGTTGCTTCCAGTATAGCCCAGAGGAGGGGCGGGTTCGGTAGATTCAGGACGTGGTGCCCCGTCCAGGTAGATATGTGCGCCCGGGGTTTGATTGGTTGGTCCCCCACTTGAACCCAGGGGTTTGGTTGTTCCCCAGTTTGTAGTCCTAAGGATATGCTAGGACAGTTGGGTTTTGCCTGGCGCACGTCGGACTGACTGCTTATTTCACCTCCACCATGTTTATGAATAAATCATTTATTTGTGCCCTATTTCAGGTCTCGTGTCATTAATTCAGGTTATAAGTGCTAAGATGAAGGAGGTAAAGAGGTTAAGGTATCAGACATAAGACTTTTATCACTATTATTGTGTGTGTAGCCATCATAAGAGTTTTGCAGACCTCACTGAACTATTATGCCCACATTATCAGATAATTAGTGACACTATCACTTCCTATTATTCGGAAACACATATCCTGTATCCACACAATGTAAGAACTTTTTTCTATAATGTAGATGGCCACACATGTTGATATCTGTCTATTGGCCTGATTCAGAACAGTCAGTTTTGTATGCAATTTGGCTGCACACTTAGGTAGCCAAATTGGACAGATACAACTATTTGGCTGATACAATGGAGATCCATTATTGTAGTTTGGTCATGAATGTACAGTACAACATAACATTAGCTGTCACAGCAAAACTGCATTGAGTGACTGAGTGTGAGTGTATTTTAATTGTTGACCAACAATGATAATTGGTGGTGTCCACACATACACACACACACACACACACACACACACACACACACACACACACACACACATCAATTTTGGCAAGTTTAGTCCAAATTGGCCAACAAACACTTTGAATTAAAATCTTAATGACACAAATATTTTACAACAATGTATTCTTTTAAGTTATGATTAAAATACATCATTGAGATAACCGTGACCCTATAAATTGTAATCTTGTAAATTAATTTTTACGCGCACAATATTGTCCTTGTTATTTCTATTGGGAATATCAATAGAAATTTTACATAAAGCTGCTTGTATTTTACATTTAGTGGTTAAAAAAATTGTGGTACAGTAGTCATGAAGGATTAAAAATGAATACGTTTAGATGGCAGAAGAAAAGAGAAAATCCCCAGTGTCTGTGTTATACAGTTGCATATTATTGAGAAAGTGTTTCACTTAAATGCAACTGGTTTTACTCAGTTCATGGTCAGTGACAGCAGAAATTAATTCTGTTCTGCACTGTTAAGTTACATGTTAAACTTTATTTTACTCGTGCGTGCATGCAGAGATAAATTGAGATTAGTGTCTCAGTTTCCAGGCGGTTAGCCTGCACAAGAGTAAGAAAGTGAACAGTAGAGTTTTATGCAGAAATATTTACTTCATCTTGTCCTCCGAGCACATATTAAGGTGTACGACCAATTTCTGGTCCTTGGATAACTACTCTGTGCCTATTGTTTTGGGTCGGCAGATGAAGAGGCTCTAGGTGAAAACAGTTAAACCATCATATCAAAGTTCAATATATTACCACCGCTCTATTAAAATGAACCTTTTTTGTTTTTCTCCCCAAATACTTGTTTGTTATGTCTTTAATTTATCATGAGAGTGATGGGACATCAGGCCTGTATTTATTACATGTCTTGTTTGTGTTGGAAGCATTTCATTACACTATTTAGTTAAGCAAAGAAACGCATCAACTAAAATGTACGAAATGAATCCTATTTAAATTATAAGGATGAGACCCATCACTTTGAGAAAAGTCTGTGATCCTCACTATAAATGTGCCCACTGCACCCCTTTTTTACTTTTGTAAACTAACGTGTCTTAAAAAATTCTGATTGGGTTTACAGTTCTGGGTCAGTTGCATTGCTAAGTGCCCCATGGTCAGAGTCAACAGTAAACAGAGCAAAAAAGTCAAACAAATATAGTAAATAGAATACGCACTATACAGGAACGGTGGAACACGGAAAGCACAATCAATGCAGCACGAAGCCCTTCTGTGCTAGAATATTTTTTTATCTGAGTGGCGCATGCACAATATCCGGCTGGTGGGGCCGCTGGGGATTCCAGCACAGGCCCTGACAATAATTTTTTTCTAGATATGAAAACTAATCAATCATAAATATCCTTCAAAGAACGCCATGGCAATTTATTTGTAATAGTATGCAATATATTTGTTAGCGAGCAAAGTGCAAGTTGTTGCGTTCCTTGTGTTTTTTATTGTCTTCCAGAGCCTGAAAACATTATTTTATGCTTCGAGAACAGTATTGTTTCTTTTAAAATCTTATAAAGTCAATGTTAAATAAGTTTCTGCAATACAGTATTCCAGTTTGCTTCACCATTTCAAACTGAAATTTATAAATTATGCATTTTTGGGGTAATTTTTAGTCTATAGACATAGTCTATAAATAGAGCTGAAGAAAAGACCTTGTTACTACATTCGGCGCGGCGGCATGGTCGAAATTCTGGATCTTACAAGAATACTAGAAAGGATTCCTTACAGAATTGTCTTAATTGTCCATTTTTTATGTGCCAATGGCATTTTTTTTAAAATGTGTTACTTCGTTGCCTGGAAAAGGAATATCGTGAAAAGAAAATCATTTTCAACATAAGCACAATCTTTAAATAGCTATATTTGTAGCCACAATTACATACCAAAGATGCTTTTTGGACATATAAACACATAGTAGCTAATAATGAATATCTTATCTGTGCTTCCTGCTTTCACTTATGTTCATCAAGCTTCATGTCTCCACCTTCCGCTGACTCTCCTGGTTCCAACATTGCCACCCCACAGGTACCTGCACAAAAATGTCTGTCACCAATGCTTTATTAATGGTGGCTGATAATACTGCTGCGCTACAATAACCACACAACTTTCCTGACCAGCTGCTATAAGTATTATTCCACTACTTAGCTTGTAAGATCATTTGGACAGGGACATTTTTACCTTCTGTTTCCTATCATTATATAAAGTAGTTGAAGTGTGCTGGTATACAGTGGTATGTCTTACTACTACTTCTCTGTTTTCATTGTAAAACTATCAAACTCCATTCACTTACATTTTCCATATCACCTTTTCTAAATATGTATATAGCACGGTGGCTTAGTGGTTAGCACTTCTGCCTCACAGCACTGGGGTCATGAGTTCGATTCCAGACCGAGGCCTTATCTATGTAGAGTTTGTATGTTCTCCCCATGTTTCATGGGTTTCCTCCAGGTGCTTAGATTTCCTCCCACACTCCAAAAACATACTGGTAGGTTAATTGACTGCTATCAAATTGCCCCTAGTCTGTGTGTGTAAGTTATATAATTTAGACTGTAAGCTCCAATGGGGCAAGGACTGATGTGAGTGATACATATTCTCTGTACAGCCCTGCAGAATTAGTGGCGCCTTATAAATAAATAAATGATGATCTATACTACCACTTCAAATTTCCACTTGCACCATATCATTTGTCTTGGTCCCCTCAGTGGACAGCGCAGCATTGTATGTCAGCACTTTATAGACCAAAGATAATAATAATGCTTCTATAAACAGCCATATACACATATTCTTAGGAAGTATTCCATTTATAGTCACTATCTCTCCTTTAAAACTGCACTTCTACTATATCACTTTCTAAAATTTCAAAAAGGTCTAGCAACCTACAGGAAAAAACCCACAAACAATAATCTCACAAGTACCCCACTTGGAGAGCTACGTGTACTTCTTAAGCGGCACAGCGTGTGCTTTCGCTAGGACTTCTGAGCTTTTAAGTATTAAGAACTGGAGACAAGACACTCGCAAGTCCATTTCTCGCAAAGCCTTTCCTAAACATTTAATTGTTCTTGCAGAACACCAGCGTTGTTATGACATCCCAGTCAAACATGTTCGGCTTCCTACTTGCCAAGACACTAAGATCATATTCCCTTTTCTATATAATCATTCATTGCGCTTGGTTTAGCTCTTAGTCTGGTACTTTTAATAAAACAATGATGCTAAGAATAGGTTTGAACTTGTGTAGAAACACAGCTCATGTAGGGGCATGTAGGGGCGTAACTAAAAACTACTGGGCCCTAACTAGATCTCTTGCCGTAAGCAAAGTTCACCTCCATTTGCTTGACTCAGCCATACAGCACACAGACATACAAAGCAAGAATTTATTTCTTTTGGAATTTTATTTGAGTTTAACAAATATAATTTATAAATAAATGCTGTTACAGATATGCTTTTTCCATTCCTTAATCCACTCTTACAGTTAAAACACACCCCATACGACCATCACTGTTATACCACGTCATGAGTTTTACATCATTACCACTATTATAAATTGCCACAAATTATTATAAAATTACTTTTTTTGAAAATACAAATTATCATTAAACTTGGCTTACTGGGCAAAACACTATAAAATGCATAGCAGGGAAGTTTTTCCCAAATAACACACCTGGGATAAACCTTTATTCCAAACCAAATAAAGACACGGACACAAAATTAAAGTTGGAATGAATGACAGTATTTATTTATTTTTAAACTAATAGGACTGTAAGGCGGACGAGAGCAGGGCAGTCAGGAGCGCAAAACCAATACGGTGGAAAGGTCAGACCATAATACCACCAACCCAGGATAATACCTTATCTATTGGCCGGTGCTAAGATCAAGTCCAACGGCAAGACTACACCCCCTATAAACTCCGCCAGTATAAACCATACAAAACTGGCCCAAAGGTCCTACTAACAAAACGGACCAACCATGGTATGACACCATAACCGCAGGGGGGTAGTGACCTATGACAAGATCAACCAAGCACCATATGCATAGTTACAGACTGCACTGTTCTCCTACTCTCAACAACTACATTTAAAGTTATGTAACCAATTGTAGGGAGGGCGGGGGGAATCCGGAAATAGGAAGGGCAGAAGCCTCTGCACACTGACTTATAACTGTGTATAAGTCCCAACCCCTTTCTGCACTCATTGGCTGAAACTTACAGGAATCCACAGCTAATAGGTTCTTTGGTAAGTCACTCACCCGCATGATTTTAACTGCGTTTAGTCTGAGGGACACACTTCTCACATACCCAGTACTATACAAGGTAAATACTATTAGACATTGAGGAGTCAAACATACACATTTGAGAGCCAGAGAAGCAGATTATGTGTACAGAGGTATATATCAGACAACTTATAAAGAAAGAGGACTGAGAGGAAAAGTATGGAGGTATGCTTTTTAATTAATATTTCTAAAAGAAGTGCTATCATACTCCACACTTCCCTGCCTGAACCCGTACAACTCTTCTCTCCCACTGTATATTCTATTTTCTGTTTGTGTCTCATATTAGTTTTTGTACAGTCACAAGATATAACAGATACACCACAGGGTTATAAATCATGAAACATGATAATGAAACAAGTTTTTTCTTTACATTGTCTACAGTGTCTGCATCCCAGTGGCAGGACAAGCTGTTCTTACACCCCCGGTACAAATGGCAACATTTGCCCCCTTCTGACCAAGCAAGCACCATTTACAATTCCCACAGTTATAATTTATACATTACCTAATGTTGCACCCAAAGGCTAGACCCAATAGAGATCTCTCACATTATACCAGAAGTGAATCCCAAAAATAATACTGGAAGAGTGACCCCACATAATATGTCAGTACAGTGGCCTTGGAGCCCATTTGTTTAACTTGTATAAAATATAAATCTTTTCTGTGAGGTCTAGTGTACAATACAGAGCCCATTCCCTGGTGGCACAGAGTGCTAAATAGCACATTAAGTGAGTGGCTAAGGTGTAATGAAGGCCATCCCCTGATGTCCAGTGTTCTATTAAGCACATTTCTTGGTGGCCACGGTGCATAAGAGCTCATTCCTTGGTGACAAAGTACACAGGATAGCCCATTCCCTGACAGGAGCTCTCAGGCAGTCATGGGGCCACTTTTAACCTATCAACTGATAGCTGCTTTCTTTCCATGCCTCTGATCTCCAGCAGTCTATTGGAGCTACGTGGAATACAGGAAACTGAACAGTAGTAGCCAATAAGAGACTCACATTATTTAACTTCCTGTCCCTAGTTCAGTGAAAGAGGAGAAAAATGAAGCTACTGTAGCCGATGAACATAACCAAAATCTACAAAAGAATACCACATAAAAGGCACACGTCAAGGCATTAAAGTTTATATTATAATCTAAATCTTTATTATTCCACTAAGGATAGACAGCAATGAGTAAGCATAATTGATGAAGACATTTTAAAATCAATATAAGGCACATTATCATGTGTCTTGAAAAGAGGAAAAGAGTGCAGATTAAGGTTACCTTAGGTGCCTTAAGCCCATTGTTACCTTGTTTTTTGGGGGCCCAAACAAACCAAGCACATCAGCCACAAAGGGGCACTCCTTGCCGCTGAAGTGCTTGGTTTGCTAAAGTGTGCATGTCCTTTTTAAGATCCAACATAAGGGTGGGTGGGAGGGCCCAAGGACAATTCCATCTTGCATCACTTTTCCTTTCAGCTACCGCTGTGTGCCAATGTTACCTACATGTGCTATATACTGTGGTGTGCTTTGCAAAAATCAAAGACACCCATTGCTGATGCAAATGACTCAGCACAACATTTGTCGGTTTTACCTTTCTGAAGATTGTTTTCAATCATCCTTTCTATTGCTTCTCTCTCGTACGTGTGACCACATACTTTGTTTTTCACTGGGGTCACCATCTCCAACCTATCGGGGCACCCTGGATTGGTCTTGGTCTGATAAATGCACGCAACCCGGGGGAGTCAGCGCTAGTCGCCATGTATTAGCTGTAGAATTATCACAGTTATCCAAGGAACGGGTGGAGTGATAAAAATGAACCATAACTGATTTCATGAGCCATTCTCAGTTTCACTGTACCGGCCGTGTGCTCAGGGTGATAGCGATCTCCTCGTCTTCATCTTCCAAAGCTTAGTGTGCATGGGGCCATTGACACACCCGTTTGTTTTCTGAGGTCTTTTAGCTGTTCTTTAAACTGTACATATTTATCTTCCTGCCTGTGCATATTTATTGTTCTCTGTTTTATTCTTCTGAAGCGCAGTGTATCTCTCGTGTACAAGCTCTCTTAAATCCGAGATATCATCCGGGGGCGTCACGTTTTAACTTAAGTACGTCTCCTCCACTGCGTCTATATATTGGTTTAAATCTCTGTTAAATGCACCATATTCCAACATGACAGAATCCATGCTGCCCACATGTTCCGTGTCACAGTCTGTTTGATGCCACTTCAGTTGTAATATCTATTCCTGTGTCTACGTAAGTTTGGTAGTTCTTCAGGGATGAGAGGGAAGTATCCACAGAGGAGAAGGATATTAAAGTTGCAACATGGTCTATTAATGTAGAGTTTATTAACAGCACTGTTAGGCTTAAGGCAGCTAAGCTATTGGTAGCTTGTTTTGTGGGGACCAAGCACTTCAGCCACATAAATGGCACTGCTTGTCGCTGGAGTGCTTGGTTTCTTAAACTGTACATGTCCTTTTCAATATCTTACATAAGGATGGATGGGAGGGCCCTAGGACAGTTCCATCTTGCACCACTTTTCTATTCTGCCACTGCTGTGTGGCAATGTTTCCTAGATATGCTATGAACTGCTGTGTATTTGTGTTGTTGCTCTTACGCTTAGCATCCAGCCAGCTTGCTGCGGTCTTTGTCCGAGAGTGGATGAAAATAACATTGTGACCTGTGAGGTGGTCAAAATTGACTGGAAATGACTGGAAATTAGTGTTATTGAGGTTAATAATAATGAAGGAACAAGAAAAGAGCGAAATTGTGTGATTTTAGCACATTTTAGCTATTTTTTCTTAAAAATACAGATCCAAAACCAAAACACGCAAGGTCGGTTTTGCCAAAACCAAAACCAAAACACAAAGTAAATCCAGATAATCCAAAACCAAAACACGGGGGTCAGTGAACATCTCTAGTCTTAAGCAGTGTGGGTGGACCCTAGGGAGCCCAATGCTTTCTGTTTGTCCCCCTATGTATTCAAGCCCCCTAGCAGCTGCATAGGTTGCTATGGCTATAATTATGCCCTTGGTTCATGAAATTGTTTAACTCTTTTGTTAAAGTGTACGTGTCTTTATGAGGTCAGCGAATCCTACTAAGTAAATAGACGTTCTCATATAAATAGTTTCAGCTGACAAAAAGACTGAAAGGCATATTTCTGGTATTATTAAAAAAGCCTTTGAAGACACCGTAAGAAGATCTTATGTTTTCTGCATCCTTGATTAAGATGTATTAGTGTAAATTATAGGTTAATTTAGTCTAAAATTCCCCTTACTTGGTAATTTTCCATACAACACATTGGTCTGTGGCAAAATTTGCAGTGTTTTTTCACTGATTTTTTTATTGTTTTTCTAAACACTACATGCTTTAAACAGATTTCTTTTGTTTTCCACAGCTAGAGTGAACTAGGCTTACGTATTTTATACATCCCTCACAGTCACATGAAAACATGAAAAAAAAAATGGCTTTAAAACTTGTGGTTCTTAACCTATTATTTTTGGCCAGAATCCAATGTGTCTATGAATCAGCTTTGGGAACCTTTCATTTTTTCGGTAATAATGTAAATCCGTTGAATTACTTTTTTGCTGTTTAGAAATTAAATATATTATTGTACAAAATAAAAAATGAAATACTTGACTTCTACCTGCTACTCATATTTAAACATTATTAATAATCTGTTTATTAGTTTGCAGTATACAGTGGGTTTGCAAAGAGACAATGAGGAGATCTATCCTAAATAGCTTGATAACCCATATTTTGGGCAATGACTCATAGAATATGAACCCTTCGTACAGCATCAAAATAATAATTATTATGCTTTCAGGTAATGATTGTTTTCAAATTGCAGTTCTATGGCTAGACATAGATGTCAGAACAGTATTGATTAGTCAGAGAAAAAACAAAGACTGTATGGGGCATATTCAATTCTCGGCGGAACCGCCGAAAATCTCGCGGTCCTCGCACGATTACCGTTATTACGGTAATCGTGCACGGAAAAACAGTCAATACGGTAATTTACTCGCTGGATTTCAGCTCGCAGCTCCCTGAGCCGCGAGCTGAAATCCAGCTACATAATTATCGTATTGACGGTACTAGTTTTTCCGCGGCGCGGAAAACTAACAATTGAATATGCCCCTATGATTGCTGCCATATTTCTGTGAAAGTCCATGTCACATGTCAAAACATTGCTTTACTGTCTATTTTTGGCACCAATAGACAGTATGGTATTGCAGTTATTTATATTTTTCTCAGCATATAAAGCCCTTATACGCCAGCATTTTGGATTGACATTTGGGACACATTAGGCACCTCCTAAGTATCCACTATAAACCAATGCAATAATTTTAATAGATATAATTAGGCAGATTCAATTCAGCTAAGACTACATTTTTACACTGATGCAAATCAAATTACTGTATATCAGTCCCAAAAGAGGTAGTTTTTATCATATAGTTTCTAAATGTATTATTATTATTATTATTATCATTTATTTGTTAGGCGCCACAAGATTTCCGCAGCGCCGTACACAAAGCAAACAGTAGACTATACAGGGTGAGACAGTACAGAACAATAAACAAAAATACCAATGCTTAAGAAACTCCAGGCAGGTTAATGCAGTAGAGGTGGAGTAGAAGAACAGGTGTTGAGACAAGAGGAAAGAAGGCCCTGCTCATTCGAGCTTACATCCTAAGGGTGGGTGAAACGAACCAGACACAATTGAAGGAAGTTGAAGTGTGGGGAGAAGGACCGGGAGGAGAGAGGATAGAACGTTAGGAGGAGATGCGGGGTTAGGTAGAAGGTTTGTACGCTTTGAGGAATAGGTGAGTTTTGAGTGCTCGTTTGAAGGAGCACAGATTAGGAGAGAGACGGATGGAGCGAGGGAGGTCGTTCCAGTGAAGGGGGGCAGCACAGGAGAAGTCATGGATTCTGGAGTGGGAAGTGGTAATAAGAGTGGAGGAGAGGCGGCGATCATTAGCTGAGCGTAGGGAGCGGGCAGGAGTGTGAATGGAGAGTAGGTTAGAGATATAAGGGGCCGTAGACTGAGAGAGAGCCTTGTACGTGGTGGTAAGGAGTTTGAAAAGGATTCTGTAGGGGAAAGGGAGCCAGTGTAATGCAAGGCAGAGAGGAGAGGCAGAGGAGAAGCGGCGTGAAAGGAAGATGAGTCTAGCAGCAGCATTGAGTATAGAGTGGAGGGGTGTGAGGTGGGAGTGGGGGAGGCCAGTAAGGAGGAGGTTGCAGTAATCAAGGCAGGAGATGATGAGTGCGTGTATGATATTATGATAGTTTTGGTGGCATCCTGAGAGAGGAAGGGACGGATGCGGGCAATGTTGCGGAGTTGGAAGCGACAGGCTTGGGCGAGGGATTGAATGTGGGGGGCAAAAGAGAGAGAGGAGTCAAGAGTGACCCCAAGGCAGCGGAGTTGGGTGACAGAGGAGATGGTGGAGTTGTTAACAACGATAGAGAGGTCATGGTGGGAAGGGAGTCTAGGTGGGGGAAAGACAGTGAGTTTGGTTTTAGAGATGTTAATTTTAAGAAAGCGCGAGGACATCCAGGAGGTGATGGCTGAGAGGCAGTCAGATACACGAGTGAGGAGGGAGGAGGAAAGAACAAGAGAAGATATGTAGAGTTGAATGTCGTCAGCATAGAGGTGATATTGAAGACCGAAAGAGGAGATGAGAGCGCCAAGGGAGGAAGTGTAGAGCGAAAAGAGTAAAGGGCCAAGAACAGAGCCCTGAGGGACTCCAACAGGGAGAGGGGAGGGGGTGGAGGAAGAACCAGACGTGGATACAGAGAAAGAGCGGTTAGCAAGGTATGAGGTGAACCAGGCATGGACAGAACCAGAAAGGCCGAGAGAGAGAAGAGTTTGTAGCAGGAGGGGGTGGATAATAAATGTATCTATTAAAACCTTCACAAATGCTTCCATAGTCAAATTCTATTGTATTGAAACAATACACTTATATTTTTATAAATACGTTGCATTTATATACTAAAAACTATTGGTTTATTAAACTTGGTTAAGAAAATCTAGTACTGTTAAAAACTACTGTAGAGCTAGGACATATAATAAGCACAATACAATTAAAACTAAGTTTTTTTCATTATTTCAACTACATAATATAAATACGGTATATTATAGAAAACATACAGTACATGTATTATAAAATGTTAGAAGGGAAATTTCTTATTTTGCATGGAGTGAATGCCATGTAAAGTCAATTATATCTGTGTATGGAATTTAATTATTATTTAATTATTAGGGGTCCTTGAGACAGGTTGCTCAAATAGAAATTAGTATGTGATCACAGCAAATATGTGTGTTTTTTTCTCAGTATAAATATAGATTTAAATTGTAGAATGAAATTTAAAAAAAATGGTGCTTACTGCTGCAGTGTAGCTAAATCTTTTTGTGCCCTGGTGCACAGTTGCTGCTGCCATCACCACATTCAACATTATTGGTTAGCGAGTTACCATTGGATAAACCCAAACATAAGTATATGAAAAACAAGTATTAAATTGTGACTTCTTGTATTTGATCTAATAATGTGATCTAGCTCTTCTATAAAGTAACAGTCTCCCTAATATAATTTAAATGTATATGAAAACATAGAAATCTTAATTTGATACCAATCTAATGCCAACGAAAGCAGCAAATGTTTCTCTATAATTAATGATAGAAACAAGTGATAGCACTGAGTTAAAAGTGTGAATGTTTTTCAATATAGTTACAAAAATGAACAAGGGTAAGAGACGAGAACCACAGTTAAGTGTCCAAATGTTAGCATTAAAGAATCTGTTGTTAAGTCATTCTTGGAGTGACGCATGTTAAGATTTTTCCTGGAATTGATTGGGTAGTTGTACCAGACCCTATGCTCTCCTGCTGAGAATGGTTTCCTTCTGATTGTGTTGGATAGGAATCAAAGGACATCAAGGAACACAGTGCGGTTAGTAGACAATTGCCAAAGACGTTGTTGAGTTGACAGTTACAGTTTATCTATGAACATGATATGTTGACCTTTAGTCAACATATCATGTATAGACACAAGTTTTCATTTAAAAAAAACATGACAGATCCACATTGACACACAGACTCACATTTACACATGGACTACCAGTGGCAATGACTGACACACAGACTGATACTTATTGCCCATGCACTGCGGGCACCCTAGGCAGGGCCCCACCCCTCTCGAAAATGGGTCAGTCCTGCTTCTCCTCTGCAACATACCTTAGCAGGTGGGAGGTGGGGACAGCATCCTCTGTTCCTCAGTGGGAGTGTAGAACTTGGCTTTGCAATCAATGAAGTCAAGCGACACAAATTATAGGCTATATCCATTGACAAGTATTGTTTCATAGTCTAATAATAATTTGTAAACGTGGGCAAACTATTGAGGCAGTGCGACCAAAATGCTTAAGACAAATAACTCAGCCATAGAAGTTTTTTTATTCCTGGTAGCATGGTGCCACAGTGGTTAGCATTGTTATCTCACAGCACAGCTTTGGAGATTAACCTAGGTTCTACCTGTGTGCAGTTTGTCTTTTCTCCCTGTGTGTGTGTGGGCTTCCTTCCACAGTCCAAAAACATACAGTTATAGTAATTTTCTTTTGATAAAATGGACCCTAGCCTGTGAGTGTGAGTGTGTTGTAAGGAATTTAGATTGTAAGCTCCAATAGGGCTAGGACTGATGTGAATGATTACATATTCTTTGTACAGCTCAGCGTATTATGATTGCACTAAGTAAATACATTATAATAAATGTTAAAATAAATACTCAATCATTTTAGGAACCTTACACAGCAAGGAGTTTAGGGATTATAAAAGATAATTTAGAAACCCCACATATGAATCAGTGGCTCAATTCATGCACAAGATTGATTGCCTTTTTGCCAATCTGAAATAACTTGTAAAAAACATACTGACTATACCTGCTGGCACCTACTGTTTCCCTGGAGAATCAATAGCTCACTGTGGGAATTGCACTGTGGTACTGATTTTAAACACAGGACAATAAAAATATGTAGCCTACTTCCTCCAGCATTGGATCTGTTGATCACTATTTTGACTACCACCACCTCCTGGTGAAAGCAAGCAGCAGGGATAAAATACCGCTGTTGGAAGTATGTCACAGTGGTTAGCATTGCAGACTCGCAGTGCTTGGGTCATGGGTTCGATTCCAACAAGGACCCTATTTCTATGCCATTTGTATGTTCTCTCATGTTTGTGTGGGATTGTTCCAGTATCTCCAACTTCCTTCCACATTCCAAAATCTTAACTGGTAGTTTAATTGGCTCCTCCCAAAATTAATCCATGTGGTAGGTATATAGACTGTAAGCTCCTCTATACTGTAATTTGCTGCATAATATGTCAATAAATAAATGTATAACCAGCATTGAGTAAGAGCCCTTAGATGCCTGGGTATTCTTTGTCCTTTTCTTGAACATTCCAGAGAGATGAACGTGAGAGATTCTGCACCCTCTGTCACTCTATTTATATTTTTCAGTATTGAACTAGGAGATGGAGCAGGCAGCATGTTAGATCTATGCAGTTACATATAAATATATCATTTACTTCACTATCCATTAATGCATTTTAATTATCTGATATTGAGAACAATTTAAAAGGACGCCCACAGGGTGAATGCTGCAAGACTCAAACACATTTCCTAATACACATTAGGTTAAAGTTTCAGTTGTCGAAGTTTCAATTGTGCAGGCATTTTCCTGGAAATGTGAGGAATATAAAGCTTGCTGTGCTAGTAACCAGTGCTGCTGCTATCCATCTAACATATTCCATGTGGCGAGCAGCTTTAGTAGTAATGACTTACAATACCTACAAAACTAGCAAGCAACATAATGTAGAAGAACTCTCTTGAATTAGCATTTTACACCCTTTCATAAATGCGTGAAATATACCACAAATGTAATGGCCTTACACAAATGATGTAATACACACTATGAAATCCCTTGGAATATTAGAGATCATAAAGTACATAGACCTCTTCACTTATTCTATGGACAGTGGACAATGGTGTCTTTTTGAATAGGCAGTTATCAAGTGGACAACTTAAACTATGAACCAATTCTTAGTTAATTTTTAAACAAACAATAATCAAGCAGCCAAGCATGATGGAAACAGAAGTTAAATGTAATGTTCATCCAAACACTCATCCACTTTTTTTGGGAGTATTTTAGTGATTTTAGCGTTGACAATGCCGCTTCTCTGTGTAAAAAAAAAGGTGTCTGCATCTCATGTCATCCCCTTGAATTCTGTAAAATTATCAATAAAAATGCTCTTAGATGCTAGTAGCATTTTAAAGAAATACTGAAGTTAAAGAAAAATTGAAAACACCTGTGTGGACAAGCTGTTAGGGCTTGCACACATGGACATTGAAAAACAAAACTAGTTAACAGCATAAATAAAACCTTGTACTTTGTCCTCGCTTTGACAAAGCATTAGAACTTAGAAGCGAGTTCACTAACTTATTTCACAGCTTCCTTCCAGCACAGTGTACTATGTACTTTGCATTTTCATTGAGCTTAATTGTATTTTACAGTGTTAATGCTTCTGAGCATTGCAGGCAACTTGATACAAGGTAAACACTTAGAATCTGTGCGTGCAGTTCAACTTACATCATTTTATTAAACAGGTTTAATAAGCATTAAGATTGTGTGTAAATTTTACTGGAGAAAGTAAAAGATCAATAAATAATACCTGCATACTATATATACATTACTACCTAGCCTGACACTAGATGACATAGGCAATATCTGTTTAATTTCCAAGAACAAACTATATAAACTGCAGGAATAGAGGATAGCTATCTCATCAGTGGTGAAACTACTGGCAGTACAGGAGGTGCGACCATCACAGGGCTGGGAAGTAAGGGGGGGGCAATCAATTCCTGTCCACCCTCCTAATACCCCTGTTCTGCTCTTCTGAGAGTGTAGCCCTCCCCAAACCTTGCCATGAGACCCTGCAAAGCTGTGTTTTACCCGTAGTTGCCAACTTTCTATTGTTGCCCTCTTGGAGATTTCACGAGGGGGCGTGTGCTGATGAGTGGGCGGAAGTTGGCAGACGGGGTGAATTACGTCATTTTGGCCCACCAAATTTTGTCGCAGATCCTCGATTCACAGCGAATTCCATCACTTAGGCTTTCTTTGGGCAGGTTACGGGAGAATTGCCTGCTGTCTCGAGAGCACAGGAGACCTACCCGGAATTCAGGAGTTTTTTCCACTCTCCCAGGAGAGTGGACAGTTATGGATTTACCCTTGTATTTCACCCCTCTATTTCATAGTGATCATACTATTTATGTGAGCAGATGTTAAAATATGGGTCATAGGGCACCTGGACTAAGTAATCTGAAGTGAATGTTTATTCTCTACAAAAAAAGGGCACCAAATTGTATTTATTAAATGGAACTAAAAGTAAAGGGACTATAACCTTAAATGAATCTCCAAATGACCCTTACCCTTATAGAATTCTCTATAAATTTAGTTACAGAGCCTTGCTGAACTGAACAAATCCCAAAGAAGTGACCCTCAACAGAGTGTGTGTGTGTGTGTGTGTGTGTGTGTGTGTGTGTGTGTGGTGACATTTATATGACTTCATTTAAGGTGAAAACACCTTTAAAACAATTAATATAAATAGAAATGTAAAAATTGGACAGACACAGCCTTCCACCTGGATCTCTCAAACCTTCCACCTGGATCTCTCAAAATACACAGTGCTGTTAAGAGCATACTAAGAGCTAATAAAGATCCAAACTCAAGGAAATGCTTTTATCTGATTAATAAATCAGACATTTAAACATGTAAAAATAGATAAATAAAGGGGTTACAAACTTGCTCTCCTGCATTAGGGATGCATTGGAAACCTAGTGATGCCATTTGTTACATCACTAGGACGTTAGAGTACTACCACAAGTGATGGCTAAACAAGAGGCACTCAAACTGATTCTTTACTGCATTTCATTGATGATAGTTCAATAGATTTCGGAGAGATCTGGATTATGACAAAAATGAAAAATAATAAAATACGCTATTCACCACCCTCATATTTTCATCCCCATGCTTTCAGCTCTAATCCACTTACTCCCAGTATTTGTAAACATGGTCACTTGCAGACATTTATAGTTATTGTATACCGTGAAGTGCAGAAAAATTAAGGGTGAAGTAAACTCGGAAAAATGATTATTTTATTTTGAAATATTGTGAGCAGCGTAATCTGTATTGTCATGAATTATGAAAGCCAGAAAGTTAGAACAGCTGTGGATAGTCAGAAAGATAATTAGATATTGGACGTTGCGTTGTGGTCAGGGCTAGTCATACTTCCGTGAAAATCCATCATATATCCTGATTTCTTAGTCACAGACTTTACTCCCTGTTATTAACAATATATGCTGTTCCATATACGTTTATCACTTGCTTTGCCTTACTACTCATCACATACTGTCAGTTGGTGCAAAGCATTTCCATTATTAATTTCCAATAATTCCAAAAGAATGTTTTTTGCTTACACAGAGCTCATTGTTACAGCTCTGAATCTGTTGAGGCTGAGATTGAAAAAACTGATTTAAATCACTAGAAAATATCAGGTCATCACTTCCACATGTGTAAATAGATACAATATACATAGAGGGAATTGGCCGCATTACCGTAAAAAACAATGCGGCCTGCTCGCTATTACCAATGTTACGGTAATAGTGTGCGTAATTACCGTTAATAAGGTAATTTCAACGTTGGCTTTGTCAGGATTTCCCAGGTATGACCACGGAGAGGAGATAAGTGGTTATAATAAGTTTATTAATAAACAGAGATGACAAGGTAACTCATGAGACAGTTCAAAGTGCAGATGAGAAACAGGTAACTGCAATAGTAGATTTCAACAGGCAGCATAGAACTACAAGTACCAGGTATAATGGTTAAAGATGCAGGAGTCCAGGACACAGGTAACAGCAAATAGTGGATTTCAACAGGCAGCGTAGGACTACAAGTACCAGGTATAATGGTTGAAGATGCAGGAGTCCAGGACACAGGTAACAGCAAATAGTAGATTTCAACGAAGAAATATGCAGGAGTCCAGGACACAGGTAACAGCAAATAGTGGATTTCAACAGGCAGCGTAGAACTACAAGTACCAGGTATAATGGTTGAAGATGCAGGAGTCCAGGACACAGGTAACAGCAAATAGTAGAATTCAACGAAGAAATATGCAGGAGTCCAGGACACAGGTAACAGCAAATAGTGGATTTCAACGAAGAAATATGCAGGAGTCCAGGACACAGGTAACAGCAAATAGTGGATTTCAACAGGCAGCGTAGAACTACAAGTACCAGGTATAATGGTTGAAGATGCAGGAGTCCAGGACACAGGTAACAGCAAATAGTAGAATTCAACGAAGAAATATGCAGGAGTCCAGATAGCAGATAGAAGCTGAGCACAGGGAATGCTCCTCAGAATGACCTGATGATCTGGCCCAGACTGTATGAAGCAGGCAGGTATAAATAGGCCTCATGCAGCTGAAACCACTCCCAGTGATCAAGGAGAATAATCAAGTAGCACAGTGGCCCCTTTGGTGGGTACTACAAGTGGAAAGTATACCAAATCCAATAGTCACTGCAGACAGCAGCTGCAGAGTGCAAATCGTGACAGTACCCCCTCCTTAAAGGGCGGATTCCAGACGCCCAAATACTAGAAATGGTCAGAAAAGTCAGAGGTCATAGTCCAGAATTGGGCATGTATTTGAGAAGTCTTCATGCAAGGACGGGAAGGGTATAGAAACCACACCACAAGGGAGTTGAGATCCAGGAGAATCTTCCTTCTTCTTCCTCTTCACTTTCTTTTTATGGTTTTTAGAGGGTTGCTGGAAATGGAGTGAAGAAAACGATAATCTCAAAGTGGGAGTAGCTGGAGATAGAACATGTGGCATAGATGAAGCACTGGGAGTGAGAAGAGCAAGTGCTGGTGTAAATTCTTTGATCACGGCCTCAGTAAAAAGTTGTAAATCAGACAGAATGGGATCTTGAATTTCAATTAAGGGCTCTGCCCATTCCAAAGCTTCCCCTGTAAAGTTGGCCAACATGTAAAACACTTGCTTTCGTTGAGTATCAAGGAGGTTAGATACAGAGGGAAAATAGGATATACAGAATTTAATAAGAGCACGAAATTGCTGAATATCCCCATTGAAGGTAGGTGGTTGGAAGACTTGAACAGAAGATGAATTCGAATTAGCATGAGACTCGGCCAGTTCGGGTTGAACATACATCCCTAGGGACTTGTGTAGGACCCCCTTGGCAGAAGACAATCCATACTGGGCAGATGACTTGGCAGGGCGCCCGGATTGGGCGGCAGACTTGGGAGCAGGCCCGGACTGGGCGGCAGGCCTGGCAGGGACAGCACTTTGAGAAGCCTGAGGGCAGACAGCACTTTGAGAAGCCTGAGGGCAGACAGCACTTTGAGAAGCCTGAGGGCAGACAGCACTTTGAGAAGCCTGAGGGCAGACAGCACTTTGAGAAGCCTGAGGGCAGACAGCACCAAGTGGGAACTCGGGCTGAACCGCATGGACTGGCAACTCGGGCTGGACCGCATGGACTGGCAACTCGGGCTGGACCGCATGGACTGGCAACTCGGGCTGGACCGCATGGACTGGCAACTCGGGCTGGACCGCATGGACTGGCAACTCGGGCTGGACCGCATGGACTGGCAACTCGGGCTGGACCGCATGGACTGGCAACTCGGGCTGGACCGCATGGACTGGCAACTCGGGCTGGACCGCATGGACTGGCAACTCGGGCTGGACCGCATGGACTGGCAACTCGGGCTGGACCGCATGGACTGGCAACTCTGGAGCGGCCTGGAGGGACAGGACCCCCTCTGGAGCGGACTGGAAGGGCAGCGCCCCCTCTGGAGCGGACTGGAAGGGCAGCGCCCCCTCTGGAGCGGACTGGAAGGGCAGCGCCCCCTCTGGAGCGGACTGGAAGGGCAGCGCCCCCTCTGGAGCGGACTGGAAGGGCAGCGCCCCCTCTGGAGCGGACTGGAAGGGCAGCGCCCCCTCTGGAGCAGACTGGAAGGGCAGCGCCCCCTCTGGAGCAGACTGGAAGGGCAGCGCCCCCTCTGGAGCAGACTGGAAGGGCAGCGCCCCCTCTGGAGCAGACTGGAAGGGCAGCGCCCCCTCTGGAGCAGACTGGAAGGGCAGCGCCCCCTCTGGAGCAGACTGGAAGGGCAGCGCCCCCTCTGGAGAAGACTGGAAGGGCAGCGCCCCCTCTGGAGAAGACTGGAAGGGCAGCGCCCCCTCTGGAGCTGACTGGAAGGGCAGCGCCTCCTCTGGAGAAGTCTTTAAGGGCAGCGCCCCCTCTGGAGCAGACTTTAAGGGCAGCGCCCCCTCTGGAGCAGACTTTAAGGGCAGCGCCCCCTCTGGAGCAGACTTTAAGGGCAGCGCCCCCTCTGGAGCAGACTTTAAGGGCAGCGCCCCCTCTGGAGCAGACTTTAAGGGCAGCGCCCCCTCTGGAGCAGACTTTAAGGGCAGCGCCCCCTCTGGGTTGAACTGGGGAACCTGGGTTCTCATGGGAGCAGATAACATGTCTGGAATGAAGACAGAAGCTTGTAATTTAGAGCTGGAGATAGAGGTTGAAGATGGTCGGAGTCTACGGAGCGGGCAATCCTGTAAAAAATGTACATCACTGGCACAGTAAAGACACAGTTTGTAGGTCATCCTGCGCCATCGCTCCTCTTCGGTCAGGTGAGGGCGTGGAGCACCTGAAAACCTGGAATTTGTTACAGGAATATTGGGAGGTACTGCTTGCAGAGAGTCAAAGGCAGACAAATTTGGTAATGAAATGTTAGCAGCATAGTTAGACTCCTTACAGCAGGATGTATTAGGGGTGGAAACTGGAAGTTGCTTAAGCACTTGGTTCAGCAAGGAAGATACTTGCGCTATTTGAGTGCGAAGTTGAAGAATGTCCACTTGGAGCAACTGGAACAGGGAATTTTCTGAGGAAATAGCAGCCATGGTCTTAATGTTGAAAACGGAGTAAGTCACTTCCCTGGAAATCCTTTCCAAAAGAGATGAAAGCCGTGCAGCAGCAGGCTTGGTTTTATGGCCAGATCATACTGTCAGGATTTCCCAGGTATGACCACGGAGAGGAGATAAGTGGTTATAATAAGTTTATTAATAAACAGAGATGACAAGGTAACTCATGAGACAGTTCAAAGTGCAGATGAGAAACAGGTAACTGCAATAGTAGATTTCAACAGGCAGCATAGAACTACAAGTACCAGGTATAATGGTTAAAGATGCAGGAGTCCAGGACACAGGTAACAGCAAATAGTGGATTTCAACAGGCAGCGTAGGACTACAAGTACCAGGTATAATGGTTGAAGATGCAGGAGTCCAGGACACAGGTAACAGCAAATAGTAGATTTCAACGAAGAAATATGCAGGAGTCCAGGACACAGGTAACAGCAAATAGTGGATTTCAACAGGCAGCGTAGAACTACAAGTACCAGGTATAATGGTTGAAGATGCAGGAGTCCAGGACACAGGTAACAGCAAATAGTAGAATTCAACGAAGAAATATGCAGGAGTCCAGGACACAGGTAACAGCAAATAGTGGATTTCAACGAAGAAATATGCAGGAGTCCAGGACACAGGTAACAGCAAATAGTGGATTTCAACAGGCAGCGTAGAACTACAAGTACCAGGTATAATGGTTGAAGATGCAGGAGTCCAGGACACAGGTAACAGCAAATAGTAGAATTCAACGAAGAAATATGCAGGAGTCCAGATAGCAGATAGAAGCTGAGCACAGGGAATGCTCCTCAGAATGACCTGATGATCTGGCCCAGACTGTATGAAGCAGGCAGGTATAAATAGGCCTCATGCAGCTGAAACCACTCCCAGTGATCAAGGAGAATAATCAAGTAGCACAGTGGCCCCTTTGGTGGGTACTACAAGTGGAAAGTATACCAAATCCAATAGTCACTGCAGACAGCAGCTGCAGAGTGCAAATCGTGACAGGCTTTTTGCTTGCGGCTCAGGGAGTTGTGAGCAGAAAGCAGGGTTAAAATTAATGTATTAACAGTAATAGATTTAGCGCTGCGTTGCTAGCGGCAGAATTGAATTCCCCCATAGATTTTTTAAAATGGATGCCTTTTTTTGTTAGTTTGCGAAAAATGTATAGTTGGAGGGTGTGATTTATTTTATGTTTTGTGCTGAACTACTTTTTTTTCCCTTGGGTTAGTGGCTAGAGATGAGAGCACAATTTTCAAAAGAGATGTGATATATATATTGGCTGTAAGTCCTACTCCAACCACACCACACAGCAGAATGAGTTGCCCATCATAGTCCTTAGACAGAGTTTGAATTTACAAACACAGTGCATAATGTCATTCTATGGAATGAAGAAGCAAAAGCAGAACTCAAACATGGTATTGCCAGAACATCACACTGCCAAACATGCTCCATGAAACACATCAAAATCTTACTCTTCTGTATTAGTGGCAGACTGGGGCTGTTTGTGCCCTGTATATTAGTCAAAGAGGGGGATAAAGCGCTGACGTGTCAAATAAGCTATGTGTTAACTATACATTTAGTTTTAATAAGCATATACTGAATATATTGATAAAAATGTAAAAGACACTTCAATATTAAGTTATAAATTGGTGGCTTTGCTGATTTATTGAATTTCAGAGTCTTAACAACGGAGGTTTCTGCATACTAAAGGGTGAAAATCTGTTTCACACTTGTAAAATAATATCTTACTATCACACCACATTCACATTGCTGGGTTAAATGCCCCATGGATTACGGGAATTTACTATACTCTGTGAACTGGAAACCTAGAGCACAGCTAACAGAAAACTCATAGAATGCAATCATACGATGCAATATGTTTAAAGGGGAAAAAAAGAATGTATAAAATAAATACAACTATACTAAACTTGTCTATCTAACAATCTAGCGGTGTTGGTTTCAAGCAACTCTGGATGTCACATTAGAGTTTCTCTGACTGGCTGAACCAAAGCAATTCCCTATCTAAGTTTAGTAAACCAGTGAGATGTTTATTTCGTTACTGCCCCCGAACCCTGTTTTGCCATTCACATTATTACAGGGCATCCCAGTGGGCTCAAAACTTAAGTTGGTCACTATTATGTTTTTGGTACAATGTAAACATGGCAAAACCATTAACTAATAAGTCCATATTGTGGGTTATAGTGTAGTTATGATGTAAACATGGTACTATACTATATATATTTTATTTTCACTTGACAGTGGGCCCTGGTAAATGGATCTGAATTAATTACAGTTACCTGCAAGTAGCCAGCTAAAAGTCATTATATGGTATCTTCCCGCTTATAACAAAAATAATGATAAAGACTATCTATTGTTCTGAAACATCTCCCAGGATTAGCAGTATTCAACACCCTTTGCAATCCCTGACAGTAAACTTGCATTATTGCCCTAAAGTGACATCTACTGGATAAATAAAAAAATGTATTGACGACAATAGGTCATGGTTATTATATATAAAGGCTGACAACATTTATATTTATTTATATTTATTTTATTTACTGTTTGATTTATAATTTTGATTTCACTTTCACAGATTCTCCAGTTCCATGTTGCAATCTTTAAGTGAGTTTTTCATTACACCTTGCACAACTTGAGGAAATCAAGGGCTACACTAGTGTCATAGAAATGTGCCCTTGTTTATATTCCTCATGCTCTGTATGCAGCAGTTCAATATCATTACATTACTATCCAATATAGCCAAATTGTCATTTCTTTAAACAACCCTTCCCTCTTAAAAACTGTTTGAGTGCCTTATTATATATACACCTGTCCGTTATGTCTCTGCTCCACATATGATACAATATGTAAGTTGTGGAGTGTAAACCTGCAGTAGAAAGTTCCTTTTTATATATATATATATATATATATATATATATATATATATATATATATATATATATCTTCTCCGTAGTCCTGAATGGCAGTTAACGATACAGAAGCTTAATGACAATATGTTTTTTTTGTATCGTTTTTCTTACTTGAAATGTGGAATTGTTACTGTTTAAAAATATAGATTGTAATAGAAGTGAACTCTCTGTTAAAAAAAATAACTTATCTGCTTTAATAATAAGGTTAATATGTTGTGTTCTGTACAGGTGGCCCCAGAAGACTCTAGAGGCTTTAATCCATGTAGTACTTCCAGTGTCAATCCCAATTGGACTTGATCCAAGCTCAGGATGTCAGAGGAATTATGTCACCTGCCACCTGAATTTCATAAAGCTGATGATATGGTTTACAGAGATGGTCCTGTACCAGGCATGTACAGACTTGTATTTGTGATCAGACCCAGCAGATACTGAAACAACCACAAGGGTGGCACAGACTCCCTCCAATCAGCCGGCTTTGCATGCACTCAGTGCTGGAGAGTTACTATGCAGTTTGGACTGTTCACTGTGCTTGTCTTGATCTTGATGGATATTGCAGACAGCAGCAAGGTTGTGAAGGGGAGGAGACACAAGAGAAGTAAGTACAACACAAACAGATCACTGGTACTGAAGACAGTCTGCCTTAAAACATGAAGACTACAGGTCTATATATATAAAACAGTCACAGACTTACCAATGAGATACCAAGTTCATCAATAATAATGAATCAAACTCATAGCTATCAGTTATTAATGTGCACACAACTTGTGGTGGAGCTGAGTTGTGGCTCTTTTTTTTCTCAGTTTAATGCAGTAGATCCCAAACTTTCTAAGTTCAAGGCACCCTTAGGGTCTCCATCATTTTTTCAAGGCATCGCTAAGCCAAAATAATTACCAAGTGGTCCCCAACCTTTCTTACCACCGACCCTGGCCGCAGCACCCCTGTGAGATCCCAGTTTGGGAACCACTGGTTTAATGTATAAAAGTCCAGTTACAAATACAATGCTCTAATAATTGTAATATTCTACTATAGTTTAGATTGTTTATTATTATAAACTGTAAATTGTAAATTGTAAATTATGAATAGTGACATCACCACATTATTCAGGATTATGATCACTGTTACAACAAATCTGTTATATAGATAATAGACTCCATAATAAAGATATTACAAGTCACCTTAGAGTTTTGTGCATTATACTCAAGGGGAGGAAATCAATTGACAGCGTTATGCTTGAAAATAATGCGGTCCGCTTACTATTACCCTTAATACGGTCATTTAAATGCGGATTTCTGCTCACGGCTCACAGAGCTGCGAGCAAAAATCAGCATTGAAATTGCCGTACTAACGGAAATAATGCATACTTTTACCATAGCAACGGTAATAGTTTGCGGGCTGTGTTATTCAACGCTGTCAATTGAATTCCTCCCAAATAGCACATTCAGTGAGCGACCTTGTGTTTTATCACTGTCCTTCTACAAGACTGCGTATATCCTGGAATTAAAGTGAAAAGAATGTATGTTATTTTTCAGTAATGGTTCTCATTTCTTGTGTACTTTTGATTAGCTATTTCTGTCAAATATTCAACTAACAGTGTGATAATATAATGCTTGTGGTTGATCCTGTTTATTGATTATATGTGGACCGACAAAAGGATCACACTGAAGTACTAGTTTTACCTTGTCTGACAAAACTCCTTAATAATAATAGTGAATGGTGTGGGGAGAAGATACTGTAGTTTTGAATATACTGGAGAAGACATCCAGCAATGTACTGTATGTACAGATCATGCTCAATATATAAACAAAAGGGAACTGCTACATTTAAAAACACTTTTTATGGCAAAATGCTCCCTGAAATGTTACAAGAGAGACATTTAACACGTTTTCTGTTTTGGAATTGACCTAGCAGTGGAAAACTGTTGAAACTGCTGTTTATACAGTATGATTTGCAATATACATTAGTTGACAACTGCAATATATACTAACAAATATCAGTGCCCTGCTCATTGCCCTGTGATGATAATGCAGGGTTTGCTGCCCACATGGCTCATTGGTTGTATATTTTGCAAACCCTGGATGCTGGCATGTGCCTGATGCTGTGTAATCTACAGGAAGTGCTTGTCTAAGGGATGCAATGAAGTGAGCATTACCCTGGAATTATCCAGCTATTTGTTTGGCTAATCATCAGATCAGAAAGGGAAACGCAAACAGACTGACTAAGCCCTCGCAGAAATGCTTTTTTCTTTTTAGATAAGATGTCTCTTTTGTTGCTTGTTGTATTAGATTGGATTTAACTAAAGCTTGGAAATGCTGTGATTTGTCAACATTTTATGCAAACTTATTGAAGTTTAAAAAGCAGATGTGTTGTCATACACTGCCTGCTTATTCTAATTTGTTGCGTACAGTTATTTATGACACACGTGTGCAAATTAAATGTATACTTAATGAAGATGATCGTTGGCGCATAGACACTGATGCGATATTGAACCTGACGGTTGTTTATCATACTCTGCCCGATAGTTGGGAGAAAAACCTTTAGTGTGTACACAGCTTTGGATAGAGCAGCCTTTATTGCAGCTCCTATTTTGGGTTCGAAATAAGATAGATCAATAAAACACCTTTTTGACTGAAAAAACAATTGTAGCCTATGATGTGTTCTAACATTTTGAGACGTGTGACTTAATTGAACAGAGTGTGTGATTAAGTCTGCTCCATCTGCTGCAGTCTCTCAATTAAGTGTGCTCCATCTGCAGCAGTCTGCTCCATCTACATCTCTCAATTAAGTCTGCTCTATCTACATCTCTTAATTAAGTCTGCTCCATCTGCCACAGTCTGTTCCATCTCTCAATTAAGTCTGCTCCATCTGTAGCAGTCTGCTTCATCTCCATCTCTCAATTAAGCGTACTTGCCAACTCTCCCTGGATGTCCGGGAGACTCCCGCATTTTGGGTGAGTCTCCCAGACTCCCAGGAGAGTATGGCAATGCCCCGCATCTGCCCACTTCCTAGGGAAGTGAGCAGAATTAGGTCCAAAATTTTGCCCCGCTCCCCGTTGTAAAATGACTCGTTTGCGTCATTACGTCCAAAATGACATGATTTTCGGAGCCCCGTCCCCACACGCCCACTTCCTTCGGGAGGCTCACGGACGCCAAATACAAAAGTTGGTAAGTACGCAATTAAATCTGCTCCATGTGCAGCAGTCTGCTCCATCGCCATCTCTCAATCTCTCAGTTAAGTTTGCTCCATCTGCTATTAAGTCTGCCCTATCTGCTTAAGGGATCGATATAACACACATGAATCAAGTTCAACATTGTACAGTTAATTCAGCTATTCTGCATTTTGTTTTCTGATGTTAACATCAAGAAACATTATCTATGTCTTTACATAAATCATTATAGTGATCAGATTTACCCAAATAAAACTACATTTGGAGGTTCCAACCATCAGTATAGACAAGATTTGTCTAGTTTGATGTGGTCCAGTAACAGAAATTTTCCTCTCTCCAAAAGTAATGAGGAAGAGTCTATCTGTCTTGCTACAAATCTGTCACATTAAATTGTTATTTTTGAATGCATTGCCACTTGGAATACTATGTATCATTTTAGCATGACCACCATATATTAGGTAGGTGTATAGAAAAAAAAGTGTTCCTCCTTGCAAACCGATCTAAATTAAATGATTAATTGAGTGAGATGAATGACAGTTATCTGATCCTGAGATAGATTTTGGGACTGTTTAGTCAGTCCTTGTTAAGGATTTCTATTCTCCTGTAAGTATCTGGGCTGTTATATAAGCAATATATCTGATTTATTTAATTTCCCAAAGCCTCAAAGGTACTGAATGTTCACACACATAAAACAGTGACTATCTTTGCCTTGTGCTATTTATGTCTGTGATTTCATTGTGGGAATATCCAGCTTGTGTACTTAATCACTGATTAACTAACTGTTAGTAAAAACTTCAGTTCATAGTTAGTAAAGGACAAATGCTTCAAAGTAGGGAATTCTTACCCAAATAAAATGTGATGGTCTGCTCTAGGATCCATGGTTTAGCTTGAATTAATGAATTTTAACAAATCTACAAAATTAAATATATTATTGATGTTCAAATATAAGTAATACTTATTGGGTAACAAGTTTTGACTATATGATATATTTTTAATATTGCAGGGCAAGGAATTATAAGACTAACATATAATATTACACAGATATATTTGATTATAACCCACATGACTCTCAGGTCAGAGGATAGAAACTTACAGACTGGAGACCATAACATCTATTGTCACACATTGTGGTGTCCCAATATGAAAGTACTGTGGCTGTAAACACTGTGGCGATCCACTGTTAACCTGACCATGAATGTAATTCCAAACAATGTTTTTTTTTTGTTTTGATCATTATCTCCAGATGAGAAAGAGGTAGGAAGCTGAAAATTAAATTCAAAATAAAATACTGGTACTTTTTTGCGGCGTGAAGGACAGTTTTGAGATGTGTAATACAAACGTGGATGTTGTCAATTTATCAATTTATCAAGAACTGAAACAATAAAAAGCACTCTAACCTCAAACATTACTTTTATTTAGTGTACCTGGTACAGGGGAAAGCATATGTTAAACATTCTATTATGTTAAGCTGGGTACACACTACAGAAATTTCGACCAACTTTTTATGCCGAGCGATTTTACATGCGATCGATGGTCCGATCGCTCGGTCCACGGACTGCATACACACTAGCCTTGTTTAGAACGATAAAGGGAAGAGCGGACGTCCCTTTAGCGACTTTTTACAGCCATGTTGTCGTGAGCAATGACTGTAATTTCGTACTCACTGTTGTGGATCGGTCGGAAGTTTATATACACTACACAACGGAAACGAGATTGGAATGAAAATATTAAACGGTGCGACCAACCAAATGAGGCGACAATCGTCCATTTTGGCAGACTTTCGACCATCGTGTCACTGTACACACTGACCCGATTTTTGAACGAGTGGTCGTATGTCGGCTGATTCAGCCGTTTATTGGTCAAAAACAGTGTAGTGTGTACCCAGTTTTATTGCTTTGCTATCTGAAAACTTAGAGAGTTGTTTCTGCCACATATTTGCTTGCTACCTGTCATATTTTCTAATTGCTGGATCCCAGCCACACCCAAATTAAATCATGCACTACTTCTAATTATATTATAACCATCCTTTGTCACTTGTCTATGCACCCAAATTACTGTATTGTTAAAGTATTATAATCAGTGTTTTTTGTAAGAAAAAAGGTGTGTAGCCCTTTCTTTCTGCTCCGCTCGTTTTTCTGTAGCCCTCTTTCTGCCCTCTAATTTTTCTGTAGCCCTCTCTTTCTGCGCCCCCTCCCCCGCTTTCTGTAGTCTGTACTTACCTTCTATACTTCTTGTCTCGCTTCTCTGCTTGATCGCGGTTCCTCTCACTTGCAGCGTCGTTACGTTACAACGCTACCGGAGCCGGAAGAAGGACAGACACTAAGATGCGGTGCTGCACTGTAGCAGCACCGCGGAGAAAAAGAAAAATTTAAAAAATTTAATTAAACTTTGAAAACCCATGGAAAAAAAGGTGCCGGAATGCTGTTCTGAGCGTTCTATGACAAAAAAAGCCATGATTATAATAAATGAATAAGACTGACAGGGGGCCTCTAGGATGAGATAAACATTTGCAACCCTACCTAGTGGAAAGCTCTGCAAGCAAAGAGTAACACCATTAATAATATTTGCATACACAAATTTCATAATAATTACATTATAAAAATGCAGAGAAAATAAAAATCAAATTAGGGTTAGCATGCATTTGACTGATAGGAATGTCTATTGTGCAGCTAAATTGAGCCAAGCTAATTGAATGGAGCATTATAAAGTGAGACTGGAATGCTGTGTTAGACTTTTGCACAGATCCAGGGGACCTGACAATACAAGACAGGGATATTTATGAAAAAAAACTGGTGCACATTAAAAATTGTGTTGTGACCCATAGCACGCGATGTGATGTTTGCTTTCATTTTCGGAGCTACAAAAATGAGAATCTGCACAGTTGGGATGGGTTATAGGATCTTGTTACTGCCCACCAGTTTTCATAAATATATTCCAGGGATATAAAAAAAGATAAACACATTAAAGGGCACTGCCCATGTTTCAAGGCATAAATCATAAAAGTTGGAATTTAAGAGGAGAACTCAATTACCTGCAATGTTTCATTGGAGCCTTGCATGATGTGCTCCTCCCCGCATTTCTGGGTATTACGGTAGGTAAAATATAATCGATTTCTCCGGCATGAACCCTTTGATAAATAGTACAAAGCAGTGTGAAGCACTGTTTGATAAATAGACCACCAAGTATTCCAGTTATCCACAGCCATTAAAATATACATCATCATCATTATATGTAACGTACCACAACATATTGCAGCACCAGGCACTCAGGGTTCCAATCATACAAAATAAAAATTTCACTTATATAGTGACTTTAATTTCTCTTTAAAGCTGCATTATCACCTAGGAAAATATTTTTCTTAGATGGTCTCTTTCCTTATCTGAGGCTCCAGTTGCTGCTCCATGCAGCCGTTTCTCCTGCTTCGTCCCTCCCACAGTTCCAGACAAAATACGTATGGGTGTGGGAGGATCAATGGATCAATCACAGGTGTGAATTGCAACTGATTCTACTGATCACACCCCCTTCCTGGGTTATTTAATGGTGGTTAACAATATTTATTTGTGTGAGTGCTAATAAGGAAATTATCTTGTAATCAGGCTTTTACTCAGTGTGTACTCTTTCGAGATTGCTCAAAACTACATGACAGGTAGACTTCAAAGGGGTTGTTCACTTTTGGACAACCTGCTTAAATATGATGTGTCACCCCCAAACAGTGGCAAACAAGGGGAATCCATCTTGTTACCTAAAGCCAGTGTGCAGTGCTTATCGGACTCTATCCATCCAGACAGCTCCATTGTCTTACAGAAATATAGTACTCAACTTTGAGCTGCAGTCAAAATGAGCAGGATGCACTGCATCCGGCTCCCTGTTTCAGGTAACCAGAGGTGTTTATAATGGGGTACTATTTGCTTCAAAGTGAGACAGCTCATACAACGGGCTAATCCCTTTAAAGGAAGGTAACACAGAAACCAATACATCTTAATTCAGAGCAATAGTTTTTGTCAACATATCTCATTACAAAGTAGCCAATATTAATCTATGTAACAGGTTAACATCGTTTATAGACCCTTGACTAACTGCAGTTTCCATGCACAAGACAGGACAAAATATGTCAAATTCAAAAGCATTGAATTTGTTGCCTAATTTCCTTGTAAATATTGACATTGGTTTATTTGTGAGTAAGATTAATATTACTAAGTATGATGCTTGCAAATGATGCTTTCCTCCTTCCATTCATTTGAAGTATTAATAGCTCCACTTATGTATAGAGAAAAGGTCAAGTGTCAATTATTATCCCCGCTTGGGCGCCCACTGAAGATCATTTGTAATTGTAGAAAGAGCCATGGCATGGTGTTTTGCAGAAGGTACAACAAGGATTAATTATTTACTTCTCCTGATCATATGTCACGTACATGCTTTCTCTGCAAGGACATGAGCTCATCTTTTGCATCAAATATTTACAACTTTGTACAAATCAGTATTTTTTTTTGTGATGTTGGTGATTAGTTACAAAAGGTTTCATTGTCATTACAGTGTAAGAGCTTGAAAGCAGTTTAGCAGTAGCCTTATCCCCATTAAGAGAAATCGGAATTGACGCATACATGAAGATATGTGGGTTCCAGCAAACTTCTTATCCACCCTAGCATTTTAGAGACCATTCAGAAAGATTTTAATAGAAAATATAATGCACATACATTTATTAGACACAAGTAATATTTAAAATTTATATTGTATTCTAGTGTATTATATATAATACATGAGAGGCATTATTTCATCTACTGTTCAGATTCCTCCGGTGCTTGGGACAATCACCAGATTGCCCTATCATGTGACCATGCCTGTGTGCAAAATGCCAGAATTTCGGCCTTTATTGACAAAATATGATTGTGTTTCAGAGCAATGAAACTGTATTTTGTAACAACTACTTTTGAAGAGACATTATTGTAGGTCTATTTTAATTTTACAAAATATTTGTAATGGGTGAACTGGCAAAAACATGGTTAAGTTAGCTCCATTTACCATTGTTGCTATTGACACTTTAAATCCAGCAGTGCCATTATACATTATTCAGGAAGTCACCCCACAGAATATACAAGCACAATGATCCTGTGCAGAGCCTATGGTGACCATTAAACAAAACAAGCTCCATTCTCTAGTTGCTAATGTACAATAAAGTGATCTCATTCACTGGTGTCAAGTTTTCAATACAGACCCCACTTGTGTACAATATAGAGAGCATTTGGGACTAGAGACTGTACACACTAGCATTTTCTGGTTGCTTGTAGACTACACAGACCCACTTTCTCTGGTAGGTAGTTGACAATAGAAACCCTTCTATGGTGACTACTGAACAAGAGAGAGCCCATTCACTTGTGGCTAGTGAATAAAACATATCCAATTCTCTGTAGCTAGTGGACAATAGAGATCCCATTCTCTAGTGGCTAGAGGAAAATATATTCTATTCTTTAGTGGCTAGTGGACAATCCTATAGTATGAGCCATATTACATTTGACTGTTTTGTAGAAGCACTCCTACTGGGTTTTGGAATTGGTCTCAGCCTTTGCTATTTTTGCATGATAGCTGCTGCGTTTCCTTTCCTGCACTGAAATCTTGCAATCAAGTAGACTTTATTGTGGAACAAGAAGAAGAGCTGATATTAGCCAATATTAAAAGAAGCTGATAGCAACCTATGGCTGGATGACTTATAAATAACTTATTTGTGGCTGGATCATGTAGAAATCATTTATTGTAGAAATGTTTTTCAATTAGTGGTGCAGCCACCAGTGTATATAATTGCAAATGTACTTATTGTGTTACATTGGGATGTGTTTTGTATTGAAATGTCTTGTTTGGGGTTGTAACTTTTCTTTGGGAATTGCCGAGTTATGTCAAAGCTGTATAAAAAGTGGGCAGTGTAATGTTTCATACCATCTGTACCTTTCTGGATGTCACTAGTACCTTCAACTAGTGACTGTGAACTGTCCTTGTTAGGACTACTTGAGCTAATAAAACATCATTTTGCTTCAAGAACCTGCTTTGACAACTAGTTACCTTGCTGTAAATTCCTGTGACCTACAGATTAGACCCAAATCTAATCCGCTCTCCGGTTGTTCTGAGGTGGACCCAGCAATCCAGTACCAACGTTTTGCTTATTTCCTGCAGCTCTGACTAGGGTGAAAGGCCAGGGGAGAACCATCCCCAGCAACCCTAATCTGAAGGCAAGAGTTCAGGTATACCAGCCCAGGTGTACCAGCAAGGGGGTACCATACCAGCATGAGTTACCCAGAAAGAAGCGGTTCTAGGTGCCGGTGTAGGAGCCTAGTGATGGCAGCAGGCTCCTCCTATTGCAACAGGAGGGGCAGATTTGGTATAAAGAGACGGGACAGTGGCAAAGTAAGCCCAGCCAATCCCCAGCGATAACAGACAGGGTGGCATATGTGGTCCATCCTGTCACACAACCCTAGGACCCAATATGAGTGCTTCTATTGGGTATGTATTCAAATGCTATGACGGTGTACAAGGGGTTGAAAGGCAATTGAAAACTGCATTATTTACGCATATAAGATTGTCGAAACCTGAAAGATGATTAAACATCCAGAGTAGTTTTCAGTAGGAACTTGCATGGCTGAAAACATTGTATATGTATATTTCTTTCTTTTCAAAGGTTGCCATTTGCTGGTTGAAATATCATTTTTGTAACTTCACCAAGTGAATTAAACTATTTTAAAATGTGTCACCTTCTAAATTAAAGTAACAGTGCTGACCTGCAATATGACTGGAAAGTCACGTTGCATTATGCATGCACATGTTCTCGGAGAGCATTAAAAGAAAAAGTATATAGAACAAGGTAACCACAAACCAAAACTACTATTATAATATCCAAGATCTGCTGGACTAAAAAAGGATGTAATTTGCTTTGGTTGTTTACAGGATATAACAAGCTGTTACGGGTTTAGAATATAAATAATCACACATTCCTTTAAGACATATGGTTGTAAACATACCCAGAATGGAAAGGGTTAGGCATTTTTGCAAAACCATTGTCACCACAGACTTACAATGCAAATTGCTATTTATAATGACAAACACCAACACTGCTGAATATGATATCTATTTGTGCTCTGAATATCACGCTCAGTCCAGGCTCTGAATTTATAATTCAGTATTTAGTTAAATATTCACACATCCAAGTATTTATTATTACATATTTTTATTACACTGGTATATACCATTCAGCCACAACATTAACACCACCTGCCAAATATTGTGCAGGTCCCCCTCATGCCATGAAAACAGCTCAGACCAGGGAGGAATGGACTCAACAAGACCTCTGAAGGTGTCCTGTGGTATCTGGCACCAAGACGTTAGCAGCAGATCTTTTAAGTCCTGTAAATTGCGATGGGGGCCTCCATGGCTGACTTATTTTTCCAGCACATCCCACAGATGCTCGATCGGATAGAGGTCTGTGGATTTTGGAGGTCAAGTAAACACCTTGAACTCTTTCTCATGGTCCTCACACCATTCCTGAACAATTTCCGTTGTGTGGCATTATCCTGCTCAAAGAGGCCGCTGCCATCAGAGAATGCCGTTGCCATGAAAGGGTGTACTTGTTCTGCAACAATGTTTAGTTAGGCGGTGTGTGTAACATCCACATGAATGCCGAGTTTCCCAGCACAACATTTCTTAGAGCATCATACTGCCTCCGTCGGCTTGCCTTCATCCCATAGTGCATCCTGGTGCCATCTCTTCCCCAGATAAGCAATGTTTATGCATCAGGACGTCCACATGATGTAAAAAAAAACGTGATTCATCATACAGAGAAACTTTCTTCCATTGCTTGATGGTCCAGCTCTGGCGCTCGTGTGCCCATTAAAGGTGCTTTCGGCAATAGACTGGTGTCAATATACTCAGCAAGTTGCGATGCACTGTGTGCTCTGACACATAACATAGTAACATAGAAACATAGTTGATGAGGTTGAAGACAGACACCAGTCCATCAAGTTCAACCTATTTTGGATCTCCTGCGATCCCTCTCTTATTGTTGAAGTTGATCCAGATAAGCAGTCGCCAATCTGTTTTAATCAGGAAAAATCCCTCTTGACCCATTATTGCAGTCCTATTCCTCCCTGGATCCGCTACTGTCCTTCATTTTAATTAGCGGTTGTTACCCTGGATACGTGTTTCTGCTAAAAAATTGTCTAACCCTTTCTTAAACATATCGATTGAATCTGCCATCACAATCTTCCCTGGCAGTGAATTCCATATCTTGACTGCCTTTACTGTAAAGAACCCATTTATTTGCTAGTTGTGAAATTTCCTCTCTTCTAACCTTAAGGGATGATCTCTTGTCCTGTGTACAGTCCTTGGGGTAAAAAGTTCCCATGAAAGTTCTCTGTATTGACTCTTAATGTATTTGTACATAGTAATTATACCCCCTCTTAGATGCCTTTTTTTTTAAAATTAATTACGCCCAATGATATATATAATAGCCCATTCAAATACGAGTAACTAATGGGATTGTGAACTTTGTGTAGACATATATACTTGGATTATATAGAGTATATAAAATTGTATTTAATTATAATACTCAACAATCTGATGTCTCACTTTCTTGAACAATACATCCCTATCGGCCGATACACTTAAAGGTCTGATTATCAGTTTTTAATTCACTTATTTCAAATTTTTCATCACTTTCTGTTTTAAATATTTCGCCAATATGTGATCCTTATAATAAAGGCTTATTATGCCCAATGATAGGAATCTCAATGGTTATTAAGTTTTAGATATTACATTTATAATTTCTTAATTGACTATCAGTGAACTGGAGTGCCTTCTATCTATTTCGGTCTTCTGTTTATATGTTTGGCTCTATATTGGAAGAGCACCCCCTCTAGGCTTCATTTAGTATATGATTGCATTTATGTCAGAAGGAGGATTGTTCTATTCCTAGTGCGATAACTATCTTCTTTTCTGAACCCTTTCTAGTTCCAAAATGTCTTTTTTATAGAGTGATGCCCAGAACTGTACTCCATGTTCAAGATGAGTTCTTACCAACGATTTATATAGTGGCAAAATTACACTGTCTTCCCTTGCATCTATGCCCCTTTTTATGCATGCCAATACTTTATTGACATTGAGCACTATTGCTAAGTCTGCTGTCTATGAGCACGCCCAAATCCTTTTCCATTATAGATTCCCATAAATATATCCCATTTAATTTCTAGATTGTGTGCTTGTTTTAGATCCGTAGGTGCATAACCTTACATTTATCTATGTTAAGCTTCATGTTTCATTTGGTCGCCCAATCCTCCAGTTTATTAAAGTCCCTCTGCAGAGAAACTACATCTTGCTCTGATTTTATTATATTGCAAAGTTTGGTGTCATATGCAAAAATTGAAACTTTGCTCTCTAAACCATCACCAAGGTCATTAATAAATATATTAAAAAGGAGTGGCTCCAGCACGGAACCTTGAGGTACTCCACTTAAAACTTTTGACCAATTAGAAAATGTTCCATTTATCACATCTCTCTGTTCCCTATTCTCTAACCAGTTTTCGACCCAAGTACAAATGTTGTTTCCTAGAACCAGTTCTTGTATTTTGTAAACCAATCTCTTGTGTAGCACTGTATCAAAGTACTTTCTATCACAGACAGTATTAACTTTTACAGTAATTTATACTACAGTAGCACTTAAATGGGATTGGAGAAGATTGGCTAGCATCCCTTCCCCATGAGCATCAATAACTCTTGGGCACACATGACTGTGTTGCCAATTCACCATTTGTCCTTTCTTTGACCACTTTTGATAGGAATTGCCAATGCATACCGGGAACACCCCACAAGATCCGCCATTTTAGAGATGGTCTGACCACATGTTTTTCTTGTAAGGCCGTGGATTCCAAACTTTCTCAGTTCGAGGCACCTCTAGGGTCCCCATAATTTTTTCAAGGCACCCCTAAGCCAAAATAATTACCAAGTAGTCCCCTTCCTTGCTTACTACCGGCCCTCGCCGTAGCATGCCTGTGAGATTGCTGCGGCACCCCATGCAGCAGTGGCGCACAGTTTGGGAAGCACAGTTGTAAGGGAAGACCCTATAAACAAAATTCAGGATGTACAATACAGAAACTCTGTAAATAGGAAGATGAATTGTATAATTATTGTAAAATTTGTATTATTTACCGCAATGCAATTGCTGCCTTTTCTAAGGATAAAAACAGAGTAAAAACCTACTACTCAGTTTGTAAAGTGCTCTAAACTTTTTAGAAAATAATTGCAAAACTGATGCCAAAAGTACGGCTGTTGGAATAACCATTTGTAATGTGTTTGTCTTTGATAAAAATGAATAGTGGTAATTACATAAAAAATATCTAAGATATGTGTAAATGGAGATCTAGACATGAATAAAACAAGTACTGGTTGCACATTGGGGCAGAGAGGGGTGGCACAGGGAGAAACTAGTGTGGAGGGAAAAGATAGTCCAGCAATTTTCCATACATAGTCAATCCAGCAATATTTCACATGTTTGCATAGTTAATGTATACCCATGCATTGTATCAGCTACCCCCTACTTCCTGTTTGTGTCACTTCAGTTAGTTTTTATTAACCAATATATGTTAATATATGTTAATTTGTCGTTGTTTTTTCTTCCCTGCTTTGAAAACTGTACAGTCAGTATCACAAGATTCCCCTGGATCTTCACTTTCACCTGCACCTTCCCATTTACCATGTGCAGCATTAGAGAATACTGAGGCTCTAGTTGCCTGGGAAATTGCAATGCCAACTATATTTGCTGACCAAATGAAACTTTGATAATAATAGATTAATAGTAACTGTTATGAACCCTACTCAGAAACTATGGGGCATATTCAATTCTCGGTGGAAATGCCGAAAATCTTGCGGTCCGCGCACGATTACCGTTATTACGGTAATTGTGCGCGGAAAAAATGTTAATACGGTAATTTTCTCGCTGGATTTCAGCTCGCTGCTCCCTGAGCCACGAGCTGAAATCCAGCTAACTATTACCGTATTAACGGTAATAGTTTTTCCATGGCGCGGGAAAAAAAACAATCGAATATGCCCCCATGAATGTATTTTATTGAATTTTTTCCTCATTTTTTAATGTTGCCCAACTGCACAGTGCAGTTTATTCTTTTTTTTTATTTCTGGGCTGCATAAATATTATTTATTGAGTAGAGTCTTTAAAAAGTAGATAACGTTTTGTAACTGTAACATCAACATTAATGCAGTTTGATGCAAAGTGACCCTGAAAATTACTTTAAAATGTTGACTATTATGCATATGGGTATAAGACATGCATAATTTAAGACCTGTCCAATCAAAAACATCTGTTAGCAAAGTCCAAGGATAATTAGCTGCTTAGCAAGTGAATCATTGTACAATAATACACTAGACTCGTTGACAAGAGATTACCACTGGATATTACCAAAATTAAACTCAGTTGCATTTTAAATCCTCTCTTAATAAATCTCACACAAAGAACAAAGGTTTATCAATGTGTGGAACATCAAAAGTGGATCTTTGTAGTTGGTCAGCCCAAAAAATTAATAGATTTAAGGGAAAAATATTTCCAAGCATGAATAGTCATACTGTCTCAGGGAATTAGGGACATTTAGCAAATATAACTTTTGACACATTTCACCAATCCCTTTTTATCCCAAATCCAATGTGTTATTACATTAAATGGTCTAAAAGCTGATGTTCTCTCTTTGCACACTCGCCTTACAATCACCATAATACAACCATACATAATTATCATCTGAAATAAGACACGGACACAGATTTCAATTTTGGCAAACTAAGGGCACTGTTTTAATTGTATCATTGATTGTCGTAAAAAAAAAGCAATGCAAGTTAAACTACCAAGTTAACACTAAACTTCAAACCAATAGGGATGGCAACCCGGCCCAGAATCCCATTCACTTAAAACAGAATGAGAGAGACTGCATCCTCTCTGACTTTAAAGGACAAACGTCGCCCAGGGCCTTTGTAGAAAGGACCCTACCAAAAACATAAAGAATGGAAGAATCCTGCAGCTTAACATAAACCTCTTGCGCCATGTATTAACCGCTGACTACGCTGCTTTCCGGCCATCTGCGGCTTGTCTGAATAAAGAGGTTAATAACACAGACCATAACACATTACTTATTCAGACATTTCACATCAGAGAGGGATAGGAGGGATTTTGTGTGGCAACAGTGGGAGAACCTCCTGTCCCTAGCTATTATATAAGTTTACTTGATCCAGTCCCAGCTGGAGCCTATTGGACATAAATTCAAACAAGCAGGGGAAAATTTAACTCATCCAAGCCTGTTGGTTAAGTTTATTTAGCACTACTTAGGGATTCATTTGTCAAAAGACTATATGCACCTACCTCAAACAGTAATACTCCGCTTTCAATGGAAACCAAAAATTCTGTTTTTGAACTTTACTGTGCTTGCTCAGAGATAATAGTAGGATCAGGTAATGAGGAAACCTCCACTAATAAAGGGAGTGCAGCTATGGATACCCCCTTAACTCCAAGACCCATAACTGTTACATCCCTGCAACAGCAGAACTTCCCCCACTGCTGGAAAGCTTTGGAAAAAGTGTTTATTCGTGTAGAAACTATGTGGTTTTATTTGGTTCAGACATGATGTTATTTGGTTCAGCTATAGTGCAGAAACAATATGGTGATGTTTGAATCAGATATGTGATGTTTTGGTTCTATTTAAACTGAAATAAAGCAAATCGACTCCTGGATTCAAGTCGAAATAGCAAATAATTAAATTCTATGATAAATCTGCTACTGTAACCAACAGATTATAAAGTAAAATACACCTGCTATTTGATTAATATAATCACTGAATCCTATAAACATATTATTAATGTGTCAGAAATGCACAAAGGATCTACAACTCAATTCAGGGGAAATATAAGGAACCAAGTCCATTAATAGCATTACAAAACTTTTATACTCCCCATCAGTGATGTAGGGTGGAACCATGACTCCCGGAGCAAGCGCATGCTACAGTATCCCTCCCCAGTATTAAAGTATGCCAGAGGTGTGGGCCAGGGAAGGGAGCAAGGTCAGAATTTAGGAAAACTAAAAGACGAGGCTGATGGTGGACTGTGTTGTTTTCTCCTACCTGTTATTGCAGCTTTCAAAACCTGCTGCTTGTTTCCTGTCTGGATCCTGGAATGTTTGGGCGTGTTTGGAAAATGTATACGTAGATGAAATATGGAAAGTCAAGCAATACACAGTACATTACACAGATCACGCAGTATATGATATATACATCTGACCTTCAAAAGGGCCATCCATTAAACTTAATTTCAAGAAAGAAAAAACAACCCAGAAATGACCTCAGTACACACATATCACTCATCCCAAAATGTCCCCACATGCCTCTTACTTGTTCCAAATTTCCACACATGCCACTCAAATCTCCCACGTATGCTAAAATAGTCTTACATGCCCTTAGACCTCACTTGCCACAAAACACACCCATCTGTACTCCAAGACTCCCCCACATACTATCAGACCTCCCCACATGCCATTCGTATGCCCATCAGACCTCCCCATGTGTTCACCAGAAATCCCTACATGCCCATCAAGCCTCCCCACGTGCCCACTAGACCTCCCCACATGCTCGTCAGACCTCCCCACATACCCCTTTCATGACCATCAGAGCTCCCCGCATGCCACAAAATGCACCCACATGTACTCCAACAGTCCCCCACATACTATCAGAACTCCCCACATACCCCTTGTATGCCCATCAAACCTCCCACACAGGAACATCAGACCTCCCCAGAAGCCCATCAGACCTCCTCACATGCCCATCAAACCTCCCCCATCTGCCCAACAGACCTCCTTCACGTGTCCATCAGACCTCCCCAACATACTCATCAGACCTCCTCACATAGACATCAGATGTGTCTGATCTCCGTTACTCCCCAGCTATGCTTTCAAAGGCGCCATCTATGTTTTCACAAGCACACGCTTTGACTGAACTCCTTTCCTTAGTCTAGCTGCAAACCAGTGAAGGACATTGGGATAACATTGCATGGCACAGGAAAAGAAACAGTAGATTGCAGAGGGCAGTTAAACAAGTACAACAAAATGTGTTTTTTGCATGTTAGGAACCAGTCTATGCACAACCACTAAAATAACATTTTGCAGCCTTGGAGCACTCTTTAAAACATTTCATACATAATATTTTGTCAGTCCTGCCATCATTCAGCTATAAAACATCATTGCAAATTTAGAATGTATTTGTGCTCCTCTACTGCTCAAGATGAACTACTTGCTCATCAGACCTCTCAGATTTTACTTACCTATACACTAAAGCTCACAGAGGAAGGAGGGAAATCACATAGCACTCCTACCTCCTCCGGTGTGCTGCATTGTGCAGAGGAGGTAATATGACATGGAAGTCGGCTGTTTCAGGCAGCCCCCAATAATCCAAGTAAAGTCTCCACCAACGCTGCCTCTCCTGCTTCTCCTACTGCAGGCACCCATAGCACCAACACTGTGCCCCTGCTTCCCAATATGTGCAGAAAAATTGGAACTAGCAAAGACTACATGGACCCTTGAGGGTGAATGCACATTCAGACTGCAATTATAAATACATATAGAAGTAAGCAGCAGGGAGACTGCAATCCCAGACACATATGGAACTAGTAGCCACAATACTGGTATAATCAGAGGGTTGAAGTGGGATGGTATATGGTAAAAAGCCATACGTCACTTCTCCTACTGCTTTGATTGTAAAACTAAATTACACTCACTTACATTTTTCATACTACCTCTTCTAAACTTCCATTGGGTATAATTATTATCACTGGATGCTAATATTACCAATAAATAAAGAGATCTAAGTGGCAATAAAGGAATTAATTTGTAAATAATAAGGAATATCCCTCAATGTGCAGTTTTTAATTTCATTCATACATCGCACAATTTGAAATTATTTTGCTGGATTTTAATGAGTATGATGTCCATACATCATTTTTAATGAATAAGTAATAAAGATCAGGATTTTAAAAATGGAAATTTATATAAGAAATAATGGTAGATAAGCACGGTCTGTTAGTGAAATACACTTATTAACTGTTTGCTTTACACGATTTTTCTGAATATATGAAAGTTAAGTAGTAGCATCACCCTAAATTGTAAAAAATATTATTGGCTAAGAGAGTACATAATGTTATTATGCAGTAGATTATTCTATCTTTCTCTTATATATTAAAGCATTTTTTTCTTTCATTATCTTCTGCTATCAACTACTACTATCAACTTCTTGTTAAATAGTCTTCCACGTGAAAAGCATGGGGATGTTTTAATTGGAGAAAGCCAGCAGAGTCATAGACAGACACGTGTAAACCAATTCCTAATCACAATGAATGTGTTAATGAAATATACAGATGGGCCATAATAGAGATGAGCAAATCAATTCAAATCAATTAATTTGCTAATCAGTCCAGATTCACACAAAATTTGCTAGATAATTTATGCTCAATGGAGAATCACACCAGTTACAGCCAAAAAGCCAATCATCAAACATCCATGGAACATGTCTATAGTCTTATTGAACAAGTTTACAGCCCTTTTGGCACTTAATTTTTCTGGATTGTTCTATTGGAAAACATCTGTGGATGCTACTTATGACGTGAGCTATGGATATCAGTTGTCTGACCTCTGACTATATTTCACTTCTGTGCACACTCAGAAGGTTATTTACAAATCACCAATGTGCAAAGCCATATCAGCTTTAATCATGCCTGCAGCTCAATTTGCGCAAGTGAACCTATATTTTCACCTAGGCATGTGGTCTCAGAGTTTATGGCAAATGATATTAATCACTAGAAAACCCATTGAACAATCCACAATTGGAAATGTAAATTTACGGGGCTTTACTTGGGCCCCACAAAACTACTTGGTTTTGCCACAGTGTGCCTACATGGTCCATAGAGCGCATGTACATCTACTCCTCATGTTCAGGAGACACTTCTACAACCTAAAAGTGTATCTAGGTTTGCAGGGAGGTAGAAAAATCTCCAGAAATATACTGTGGAAAAGTGTACACGTTACATCAAGTCCATCCTCCTTCTAGTTTAGAACCACATCTTGATTATATTAATCTTTTCTGTTTCTCTCCCAAAATACTGATTAGTTTGGCCATAGTTGTGGCTTAAATTTTTCATGAGAGTAAGGGGGCCTCAATACTGCCTTCATATGTCAATTTTATGTGATGAAGCTTTTTTTCACAATGGGTTAAGTAATCCTAGAAACATTGTTCTTTGCCGAAGTGCAACTGGCACAATGTGTCCCAGTAAAATTATAGGACAAGAGCTGATATCCACTTGCTCATACCTTGTGTAAAATGCAAGTGCTTGCGCAGTGGAAATGGCTTGTGTGCTCTTCAGCACAGAAAGGAAGTCCTTCAAACCCTCTGAAACCATTTGAACTCATGTCAGTAATCTTGCTCCACAAAATGAAATGTGACTTTTGCACAACTCTACAAAATAATATACTTAGCACGGAGTAGACATTGGTTACATTTTGGGTAACATCAAACCTGTTACAATGCTGAGAAATTACATGATCACCTGCCTGTGACAAGGAATTGTGTGTTTCACAAAGGAACAATATCCACTTGTTGTTGACTATATATTTGTATTTTCATTTGCAATATTACTAACTAAATTTCTGTTGCCAAATGATTTTCTCCTAATCTCTATATACATACAGGAAGTACAGAGGAGAGCCTAGGCTGCGCTAAAGGATGTGTGGCTTGTTCTGAATTTAATGGATGCATCAAGTGCTCATCAAAGCTTTTTATCCTTTTGGAAAGAAATGATATTCGACAGACAGGTGTCTGCTTGCAATCCTGTCCTCATGGATACTATGGTGATCGTAATCGGGAGATTAACAAGTGTATGAGTAAGTCAACCAACATACTTCATACAGTCTAGAATTGATATTTTCATCTTGTTATTATCATTATGCGTCTTCTTTCCAATTAAATCAGAGACCAAAGAAACCACCATGTTATGTAGGGACGCTGTAGCGGTGTTACGTCTATTTGCAACAGCAGTTTAAACTAATTAATACAACTGTTGCTCTAAAGGCAGAGTGAAGCCAAATGGTGAGTGAGAGCATTTGCCTTCACATCATCATAATCATCAGTTACTTATATAATAATATTAATTCCGCAGCGCTGTACAGAGAACTCATTCACATCAGTCCCTGTCTCATTGAAGCTTACGGTCTAAATTCCCAAACATACACACACACACACGCACACACACATACACAGAGTCTAGGGTCAATTTTGATAGCAGCCATTTGACCTACTAGTATGTTTTTGGAGTGTGGGAGGAAACCAAAGCACCCGGAGGAAACCAACGTAAACACAGGGCAAACATACAAACTCCACACAGATAAGGCCATGGTCATGGTCGGGAATCAAATTCATGACTCCAGAGCTGTGAGGCTGAAGTGCTAACCACTAGGCCACTGTGCAGCAATAACCATCACACCAAAGGTGAAAGAGGCTAAGTGTTGTTAGCATTTGGTAGGTTGGCCTAGCTACAGTATTTCAAAATCTATAAAAATTAAGTTTTAACATACTATGTTGCCTATCGTACTATATATAAATTTTGTGCTGCTGCTAATTGATAATCCTTTGTGTCAATGCAAGTGTGAAAGTTAATGTAAAAATGGCAACAGGAGAGAATTTTTCTTAATCACTTTTCACAATATTCATAATGCTACTAGATATGCTTATTGGTGTTCTCTTGGTGTTTCATGACCACATATAGGATTTTTCATTTTTAAACTTTGTCCCTGATCTTCAACGAGACTTTTCACATTCAAATGACTAATATGCCCTAGTGAAATTTCTAAATGTGCTCGTCCTTTAGAGCTTCCGTCTGTGCTTTTTAGCCATATCATTAAATCATTTTAAAATTATTTATTTTGCTGTTCTGGGATTAAAGTTGCTCAGCTTTACTTATCTACAGCAGATTTTCATACCAGATATGTATGTATTATGCCATTAGTATCTACAGTATAGGATACATAATGCCCACAAGTTATATAGATGATATGTAAATTACATACTTTTATTTTTCATTTGTCTAGAATGTAAAATGAATAACTGTGAGGACTGTTTCAGCAAGACGTTTTGCACAAAGTGTAATGATGGTTTTTACATACACAAAGGAGGTTGTTACTCCACTTGTCCAGAGGGGTTTATTGCAGCAAATGGCACTATGGAATGCAGTTCTGGTAAGTCAGATATGTTGAACTATGAAAAAACTTTATACACAGTTTCATGAAGAAGGGTATGTGGAGTTGTAGAAACTCTGTTACCATAGATAAAGGTATAGCAGAGTTAGAAAACATATTTGTCTATTCAAATTAGACAATCACTTGTATGTGAGAAAGTCAATAGAGAACTTCAGAGGCCTCTGTGTCCAACTACCTTATTAATACATTTTTAGCATTAGCATTGGGATTTGATGAACAAACATCTATTAATTTACAAACTACATAGTATATAGCAGGGCACAACAGCAACAACCTTCACAGTTAGAATAAACTAGTGAGTTGGATAGTACTTACGGAGATCAGAGGAGGGAGGGGACAAGACAGGAACCATACCAGCAAAAAACAAGACTGTTCCGAGGATTTTGGTTTTGCAAAACAGGACTAGAGATGCTGAAGACTGAGGCTAAAGCACCAGGTGGAATGCGCATTTCAAGGGTACAGCGGTAAATTGAATAGTGTGGACAGGAAAAGACAAGGAAAGAGGGCCTTGCTTTTGAGAGTTTACATTCTAGGGGGAAGAGGCAGACTTTGATGAAAAGATTTAGGGCACATTTGAAGCCTTGGGCTTCAAAATGAGGATAGTCTAATTGGGCATGGGTGTGAGTTCCAGAGGTTGGGAGCAGCACAAGAGAAGTCTTGGAGGCTGAAGCAGAGGATGTCATCAGTTCAGAGGTGAGGTGGCAGTCATTGACAAAGCAGAGATGGTGGGAGGAAATGTGGACAGAAATGAAGTTGGAGATGTAGGGTGGAGAGGAGTGTCTGTGTAGGTGAGGGTGGGGAGTTAGTCTAGGGGACTATGTGTGTAACTGTATAATGGAGCATATGTTATTACATGCAATTTCATGAACTAGAAAGTGACTGCTGTCTGATTGTGTTTCAGTACAATGTGAAATGAGTGAGTGGGGATCTTGGAGCCCATGCTCCCGTTCAGCAAAACAGTGTGGGAAAAAAAAAGGAAATCAACAGAGAAGTCGGAGTGTTCTGAAGGCACCACTGGCGGGTGCATCTTTGTGTCCACCTACCAAAGAAAGGATGAAATGCACAATGCCCAAACCCCATACCCCATGCTCTAAAGGTAGGCATTTGTGTATAGAATTACTAAAGCAATTGTTTTATGTCTCCAGTTGTCTTGCATTGTATTGATGGAGCTGTGGGGGGAAAACATTTTAAAAAGCTCGAACACAAATACATCAACCAGATATGATATAATAGAATACATTTTCAGTCTTTTTAGAAAGACTAAATAAAACAGACCATAATAAGAGAACTTTAGTATTAGTATGTTTAATATATACAAAGATTTATCAAGTGGCAAAAAGCCCTATGGCCACAGGTGATAAGATATGATGGCGATAACTTCCCCATGTTTGTAAATATTTTTAATTTTGAAAAAATATGTTTTCTTTATTGTTGGAACTGAAAGCCCAAGTCAGTTTCACTGCCAGACGAAGAGACTGGCCTGACAAAGCAGTAAGTTAACTCTTACAACTCCGGGCCATTATCACCAAGGCAGCTGAGTAATGGTGATAACAGATTTTCTATCACCTTGTTAATTTTGGTGAATGTTGAATGATTGTTAATCCCAGGAAACAATCAGATAAAACAGTGAGGTAACAACATTACAGCCGTAATTTTATCATATTTGTACTAAAAGCACAGATAACACCCAACAGCTTGTCAATGTTAAAAAACAATGAAATAGACTATATGGAATTTATGTTTTTGTTGCGTAATGATAGCAGGTTTATCAGTAAGTTGACCAAATGATAGCTCTGAAGCAATAAAGATCATATGTCTGCAGCAGTACAAAATGAATACCCCCAGCAGAGACAAGGGAGGTATCTGTTGTGGGCATAGAAGTTGCAGGTGGTACAATTTCTTCAGTTCCCAGTTGATGTTTCTTTATTAATAGTCTTTACAAGTCCTACAATTATCTAGTGGTTTTATATTATTTTAACTCTATTTTGTCAGCTGAACTGGTGTTAGACTGGATAGCAGGGGAAATATGTAAATATTATGCACAATATAGTCCCCAACCTGTAAGTTCTAAAAAAAAAATTGAAAAATACAAAAGTCCAGAGTGTATATTATGAGTGTGTCAGTGGTCAGACAATAGTAGAGTGCAGCTCATAGGGTGAGCTTTGCATGGGGTACATGGTAGTTTTAACAGTACACTGTGCTTGTCCCAGCCCAGATTTCTCACTTTATAGAATGACCTCGTACATGCTTTCCAACCCATGCAAGGGAAGAGTCAAGAAATAGTGCATTTTTGTAGTGTTCCCAGCATTTATTTAAATAAAGTTGAAAAATATTTTTAACCACAATTGGACTCCAATTCCTATGTCCCCATTTACTTCTTTAATTTCCTTCTTTGAGTTTGGCATACAGGTCTTCATGGATGCATCCCTGCACTGACTCCCACAATTATTGGTCTTGATCTAAATAGACCTATCCCTTCCGATTATTGTGCTTTTAATGCTTTGTGGTTTTGTGGTTTTATCTGGTAAACTGTTTCTGTGTAAATTTGTGTCTGGAAATGTGTGGAAGTATGTCTGTGTTTCTATGTACACAAGTGAAAGTGTGTCTGTTTACACTAATCTCAAGCGTCCCACTTTGTTCATTTGAAATGTTAGCAGACATGAAAGAGATAATTATTCACATATCTATTTCTAAAACAATCTAGCCTGGATTTAGAAGGGAAAATGTTAATTGCAACAGATGGTTTTTTTTATTCAGTTTTTTTTTTTAATTCAAGTGTTTCCAGTGAAAACATATTACCGTAACCCAATAAAAACAAAAATAAAGCTTTTATACTCTTATTCACCACTGATGTTTTCAGATTATGTAGGAACACAGATAACCACTGAAACTCGGGAATCCTCCAGACAGCCAAATCGGCAGAGCAATGTTATTTTCTGATTGGCTGCCAGATTTGGTGTACCATTCTAAATCAGGAGACATAACTAACATTAATGTTTCTCTAGTAACATGTATTAAACTCCCAGGGTTTGTTGTATGGGTGATGATAAAAGAGTGGTGTGTGCAGTTGTCTGCCCTCTGCTCTGTAGTGAACCTACAGATCGCGCCACAGGCGTCTTAGTGGCTGAGCTTACAGATGTGGACTTCTGTTTACGATACCTTATTGCTCCAGGAATTTCTCTGGAGTGAACTTCTAGACTCTGGTTTAGTCTGATAACGTATCATTTGTTAAAAGGGCATTAATTAGAAGGGGCCAGCTTACATTCTTCCTGTATAAACTTGGCTGGCCCCCCGATGCTATCTCCAAAACAAAACCTCAAGCTGTAGAGCTGCAAAACATCAACACAGGGAGGAAAAAACTGCAGAAATAAATCTATCTACAATATGCCTGCTCCTTCTCAACACCCACAGACAGCGAAGAATCCTGCACAGCTGTGTCCAAAGCATCAGTATAGTCATAGACATGATTCTGACACCAAGTAAATGTGTTGCTAATGATTGAGGTGTTTAACTCTGAACAATATTTTCAACCAATTTTGTTATACTTAAACACATAATACTTACTGTAGCTTAATATTTGGGGGTTTTTTTTGGACCCAAATCTTCTGTTATTCATTCATTTTGTACCTTTTCTGGGCCTCTAGCTTGAGGCATCACTGCACTGGCATTAAAGTGTTTGCTTTTCTTTGCCCCTGTAATCCTCAGTATGCATCAAAGTGGTTTTAATGTTTGAGATTGGGTTAAGAAAACCGGTTTTTATGTTTTATTGGAATCTGGACATCTGCTCATACTGAAATGTTGGGATGTATTACAATGACATGGCCCATAACTTATTTTGCATTTTCAAAAACTATTTTCTCCAACTGCGTTACAATTAGACTTAATGGATGGAACAGTTTTTTGCCATTCTGCAGAATCCTAGTTCACAGTCTTTTTGTGAGTTCACATTTCATGGAATATTTTGTCTACAGAGCTAGGGCGACCACAGACAATTGGTTGTGCTGGTGTGTGGTGTGATTGGGGAAAGACTAGGAACACATATGGCCTAACTTCACCAATGAAATATACAAAATTCTGTGACCAAATGAGCAAATGTTTCCCAGGACAATTTTGACATTTTTGCTTATATCCAGCCTGGATTGTGGGCTTCAGAAAACACCTCTTCTCTCTGCTGTGCAGGTAGATGAGACTACCCGCTTTCACCTCATTTTAAAGCGTAACTAAATTAGAGATTTCCTGTTTAGTAAACTATTTACAAACCGCATAATATACAGGTTACACGGTGTAATTAATTTACCCACCAAGGGTCATCCCCACATTGATCTTTTGGGAACTTTTGCTCACAAAATGCTCTTGTGCATTGGTGGAAAGAATAAAACATCAAAGTCCAGCCTACTACTACTTTACCACCACCATTTTTATTGGTTTAAACTTTTAGATGTTTACACTAAAATACTGCTGTTTGAGCCCCATTGTTGTCTTACATAAATCATATGACTGAGGGAACATATGGACTTGTACTACTATGTGTGTCACTATCATTGTAACGTTTTTATTATACTGGTAAAATTACATCTATAAATTGCACTTTCCCATATAATGTACACCTGACAAGTCTAAAAAACAATCCCATTGTAAGTATAAGCCAATGCCCTGCTCTCTGCCATTTCTAAGCTCAGATGAATGGGTTTGCCTGTTACTTAATCTAGTGAACTATGTACATATCCTTAAAAACAGGTATATTAGCATAAAGATAGAAGTATGCAATCACAAAATACATTAGTTTACCTTGTTAATGAGGTGCCTATAGACTCTATTTCCATTGGAGAAGTCTGACTTCATCCAGTGCCGGGTCCCATCGCAATGCACATGTATTACCTTAGCTGCGCATGTGCAGTAGGCACTGGGGTAAGATTCTCTATTCGCTGGCAGCGTTAGACTGCTTGTGAAGAAGGTTTCAGTTAGTTTAGATGTGGGTAGTTCACCAGGGCTTGCTAATGAGACCTGGCATGGTAAATTCAAGCGGCAGGACATTTTGTATCGCTGCAGTGATTCTCCCTGCCGCTCACTCCCCACCAATGATAAGTGGACCACTTAGTCTCTTTTAAATCCAATCTCATCTGCTCACTTTACTGTTCTATGGGTACTTAGATGTTTATTTATCTTTACAATCCCAATTATGTCATTGTTATCCAGAACAGATATCATTGTAGTAAATACTTGTTAGTTAGGCTTCTGTAACGATCTGCTTACAGCTTACTGCTTTGCCTGGCAGCTCCTGCCTCCTGGACTTTTGGACTTTATTATTTGTTCATTTTGTGTGTTGCAGCAGTACCTTCATTCACCAGAGGTGCTGCTATTGTGCCCTACTTGTTTGTATCAGGGGTTAACCTGCCCTGTAATTATTCCTTGCACCTGGGTGTGTCCCTTCTTAAACCTGTCACTCCCAGCATACATTGCTGGTTATTGTTGTCCCATCCTGTGATGTCATATCCTTGTTGCAACCTGTGGATTCTTCCTCCTGCCTTGCTCCTCTGGTTCATGCCTGCTTGGAACCTGTTCATAATTCCTGCTTCCCTGCATTAGCTGTTTACCTGCTGGTTTCTGAACATTCGTATTATTTCCTGCATCAGCTTGCACCTGGTATTTACTACTGCTCTCGATTACCTGCTATTTATACTTTTCTGCAAATAAACAGAGTGTTTTCACCATATTCGTGACTCCTAGCTGTACTCCTGTTTGTAACCGTGACAGGCTTCCCTAAATAGGCATTTTATGTTGACAGAGTTATCACCAGATGTGACCTATATAAATAAATGATGATGATGACCTAATTCTTGTTCTTGGCATTTTCACCAGTGGTAGGGATCTTAGCCCTTTGGTAAATCCACCACTTAAAGTCGGAGTAAATGTGAAATAATATCTTGATATAGTTTAGAATACAGTAAAGTTTATTGTCTTGCTTCTTTCAGTGCCAGTAGTGACATAAAGAGAATAGATAGAGCGCTATGACCAGTGGGTTAAGCGGACATTTAGAAGTGCTGGTATGGAAAATGTAAGTGAATGGAATTTGATAGGTTTACATTGAAGGCAGGTGGAGAAGTGGCAGGTATGGCCATATACCACCATATACATCCCCGTTTAGATCAATGGCACTATCCCAAACACTTGTATAAATCCACAATACAGTATTCGTTTTTGCTGGTAATGTCTCTGGCTTTCCACCCTTTCACTGCCACACTAAAGATAAGATGTAGATCAAGTATGTTCAAAATCTTTAATCACATGATAAAAGATGTGCACTTACAGGATCACAGGAAAATTAAAGCATGTAGTTTGAATGTCAGAGCAATTCAGAATTTGTATCAGAAGTTGTCATCATCATATGCACATCCTACTAAGCATCGTGCAAAAGTCCAATCCCACAGTAAAAATGCTGTTGTGGGGCAACACACTCCTACTTTTGAGTAAATGTACTCAAATTTACCCATAAATGCACATGGATTTGCAGGTCACAATGGTGGATTTTGCACGTTGGGTAAAGTTTTCACTGGCCGATAGGAGAAGTTGGGCGGATCGTGTGCTTTACTTGCTATGTTTTAACCTCTCATAAGCAGGGCCCAATCTAAACTTTCTCATGTCTGCACCTTCTTTCTTAAACCTCATATGTACTTGTTCTATTTTTATGTATGATTTATTTAATGTATGATTTGCTATACCAACTCTCCAGCATTACAGAGTTTTATGATGCATTACAAAGAGGAGTAAAGACAATAAATACAAATTAGACCCTAGTTTTGCACTGAAGTGGAAATGCAAGGTTTTAATTTTGCTGGACAATAATATTTAAATGCTTTGTGAGCCTTTTTCTCACCACTAAAGGTTGAGTATATTAGACAGTCCTGGGGGTAAATGTATCAAACTGAGAGTTTTTCGGCGGGTTTGAAAAGTGGAGATGTTGCCTATAGCAACCAATCAGATTCTAGCTATCATTTTGTAGAATGTACTAAATAAATGATATCTAAAATCGGATTGGTTTTTCAAACCCGCCGGAAAACTCTCAGCTTGATATATTTACCGCCTGATGTGGGCAGCACAGTGGCCTAGTGGTTAGCACTTGTGCTTCGCAGCACTGGGGTCATGAGTTCGATTCCTGACCATGGCCTTATCTGTGTGGAGTTTGTATGTTCTCCCTGTGTTTGCGTGGGTTTCCTCCGGGTGCTCCGGTTTCCTCCCACACTCCAAAAAAACATACTGGTAGGTTAATTGGCTGCTATCACAAATTGACCCTAGTCTCTACCTGTCTGTCTGTATATGTCTATGTGTGTGACTATATTAGAGAATTTAGACTGTAAGCTCCAATGGGGCAGGGACTGATGTGAATGAGTTCTCTGTACAGCGCTGCGGAATTAGTGGCGCTATATAAATAAATGATAATGATGATGATGTCCTCTAACTCTCATATCCATTTAAGACGCAAATGAGGTTCTCCCAAGCAGTATTTCAGGAGGACAACTGAACAGTGAAATGATGGGAGAGGTCCCAAAGTTGAAATAAGTTGCAGTGTGATATTTTTATTGTTTTCACTATGCACATTTGTCAGACTATCTGCAAGCCCACAAATGTAGGTACAGAATTAAATTCCAGAGATCTTCTCTAAAATCAGGAAGTGGGTGTGCACCATGAAATGCTCATCCACTTGCGCGCATGAAGACATTTTTTAGGCCTTCACTTTTTGCAGTTCAGAAATGACCTTTAATGACTTTAATCAATAAATACACTGCATTATCAATAATGTATAATGGACCAGACCTTTTTGATTCCTTTACTGATTAATATACCATGTTTAAAACTATAGATAATCAGAGCAAACCCTTTCCATTATTACACAATATTTCGAGCTCTCATCAAATACAGCACAGTGCCACTAACTTTTAAGGGGCTCAACATGACAGCTGTCTGTCAACACAATCTGATTAATGCCAGTACATATCTTCCACTTCCTAATGTGTAAATAGATGCCCTTCAAAAAAGCAGAGTTAATTTCTTTAAGTTTAGCACCACTGCAAACATCTGGTGCTGTAGTCTGCATATGTTACAGTCATTTCTGGTGAGTAATGTATTTTATCTGTGTCATTTATTAGTATGCTTAGCCTGTTTAGTGCATGCCAGTTTTGTTGAGTGTGCTCATCTGGAAGTCTAGAAGTTTGTTTAGCTATTAGAGTGCTATAAAAATGTATATGCGTGTGTTGATGCAGGAGTTTATGAACCTAGTAGGATGGAGCAAGTAGCTCTACAATATGTTAGGCTTCTCTTATAGTGAACAAAGTTGCATTGGATGTTTACTCCAAATCATGATATGGTACATACATATCTAAAGAAAAGGAAAAGTGGACAAAATCACTGACAAGGATTAAAAAAGTAACAAATATAAAGAACCTCTAAATCCCAACATTTTCAAATATGAATCACAGTAAGTGGAGTTCAGATATATCCCATAAACAATTCTAAAATGTATTTTTAAAATACATTATATACACATTTAGTTAATTGTTTTGTGAATTATTGGTTATTTTCACTTTAGTTCTAAACATGTGTTTCTTGTGTGATCATCAACAAGTTTAGTTTAGTGCATAAATCTTTACATTACAACATTGTTATTCAATAGACTTCTAAAAACAATTAACATATGCACACAGCACATACATATAATGACATTAAAATAAGCGATTTTTATTTCAGATGTAAAGAAGATTTGAATGGAAGATTCACAAAAACATTTGTTAAAGATGGTGTCATTTAGATAGGTATTTTGACCACACACAAGTACATTTCTGAACTAACTTACATGTCAGAAATACATTTGTTTTCTACATTTCATTGTTAAAGAACATTTTTTAAAAATATTTGTGATAACTTCATAAATTCCATTCATTGTTCAGTGATACCCTGTAACACCACCAAGCTACATTAGAGACAGCTAAAGGTTCTCTTTCATCTTTAGGATGGGACTTGATGTGGGTCAATAAGCTGTGACTGCAGTCATTTGAGTCACTGTGACACCACTGCCTTTGTGTATTAGTCTACCAAGCCACACAGTGCATTTGTGCCTCCAAACATGCGAGTCACTAGGGCTCATTTAGTTACATTGCATTTGGGTACAACATTAGCACTAAACCATCACAAACCAGATTCTGTTATTGTCTGACTTGCACTAGATACAAATCTAATTTCTGATTGGCTGAACTGTGGTTCAGTTCAAAATGTGCACCTAAATACAATGTTAGTAAATGAGCTCTATCAATTTAGTTAGAGAAGCACCTCAGTGGCAACCTGCTACATGGTGTGAAAAGTAATTCTAAACACTTAAACATTTATTTCAGGTATATTTTCCAGTATTAATATAAAATATTGACCTAACTTACTGTTTAATGTATTGGGATTGTTCTGTTTGCATTCATTATACTACTATAGTAGTAAGGTTTAGTTGCTTCTTATATCCCATAAGTGTAACACACTGTAGTTGCTTCAGTAGCAATTTGGCTGAATTCCAAACCTATTAATTATTCGGCATTAAAGGTGGGACAGGATGAAGTAGCTGCTGTTTAGTTACACAATAATACAGTATGTTATTTGCCAACTGGAAAGTATTCTGTCCATGTAAGTATGCTTTAAATGAATAATTACAAACTGCTTTCCCAATAATGTTAGCTTTTGTATCTTGAGTGTTGTTGTAAAGATAATGCACTTTACTATCTGTACATCTGAATATAGTTTGTGAAAGTAAATTGTTGTTACAATAAAAATGTGGTATCATTATATGGAATATTATTGTCAAATAAATGGTGGTTTTTATGTGCTAAAAAGTATTTGTAACTTAGTAATTTAGATACATCAAGTTGACATGTTTCTGATTATCACAAGTACAAGATCAATTTATGATCTATACAAAAATCACAATGCAGATCTGTGCCTCTAAAATCCTCCAATATCTAATGTATTTTTGTTTCTCTGCCAGTGGTCGTTACCCCTTGAGTGCTAAGGACTATTGGGACTCATCCTCTACATGACTCTCTAAAGTGCTAAGGACGAGTCCCACTCTTCCTCTGCATTTAAGGGGTTAAGAAAACTCACAGATCACTTCTCACTGTGATCTGTGGGTCTTCTGATGCTGCGGAAGGAAAAGGAATCTTTCCTTTATTACAAACACACTGTCCATTAAAGTCTACAGGAGATGCTAGGGAGAGCGGGAAATATTTTAGAGCCTCTGTCCCCCTATCCCTGGCACTTAGAAAACTGGTCCCTTCTTTCAAATAGGTACCCATGTTTATTTATTGCCTGTTGATCAATTTTTTTTGATGAGTGCAAAAGTGCACAGGGATGAGAATAGCCTCAGCGTCGAAGGGGTTAAAGGGCTTTTCTTTATTCCTGCAGTGACACCACTTATGGATCCCAGTAGTCCAAAATAATGAAATCTCAGCACAGGGATGAGAATAGCCTCAGCGTTGAAGGGGTTAAAGGGCTTTGCTTTATTCCTGCAGTGACACCACTTATGGATCCCAGTTGTCCAAAATAATGAAATCTAAGCACCCAGCTGAATCACTTTCGTTGAGTCGTCATTATAGAACACAAAGCATACTTACTTTGGATGCGTCATTAGCCTATTCCGCCGGCAGCCCAGGTTGCTTGAATGGGGCCACTCCTTCACACATTCTCCTTTTTAAACTTACCACTCAGACTGTTTCATACAGGCTGCCTCTCCCTCTTAAAATTCCCATTCATGTTTCAAGCAGACTGAGCAGTGTGAGAATTGAGGAGTGGGACCATGGCACCATGGGACTGTGAAAGCCATCAGGGACAATGGTAGATCCAGTGCAAAATTATAGATTTGGGTGGAGTTATCATTTAATACAGAAGATGTTTCAAGCAAACTGAACAGTGTGAGAATTGAGGAGTGGCACCATGCCACCTTGGGACTGTGAAAGCCATCAAGGACAATGGTGGTTCTGTAAACGGTTTATATTCTAGGGGTATTTTAGGATATGGGGTTTTAATCTCCCTAATAGTCTGGCAAATGTATGGATGACCATTTAATAACGTAATTTATAACCATTATCGTCACCAACCAACTCCTCGCAAAAGATCATTCTGAATTAAATAATTCTTATTTTCCCTTAAATCCACAGGACCAATATTCATTTAATAACTTATGCTTATCTCTGCAAGAAAAATGGCATGCAAGATATAGCTTCATTTTATCATATTGTATTATTAAGTAACATTCTAATTGTAAAATGTATGTATATAGTATAAAGCAGTATATAGTGTAATAGTATTTTATACAAACTCAACAGAGTTAATTTACTTTTCTAATATAGGTGGTATAGTATAAATTTTCATACAATATATAACATTCATTTTCTGTTGAATAAATGTACAAGTCAGTGTGTGTGTGTTTTGACTAACTATTGTTTAAAGGTGTGTGAATGTGAATGTGTGTGTGTGTGTGTGTGTGTGTGTGTGTGAAGCTTCACTTATTGTTCCAGGTGTGTGAATGCATTGTGTAAGTTTGAGGAGGGGTTGGAGGAGGAGTGAGGGTGCCCGGGGGCGGATGTTCCATTTTAAGCACACATTTCAACCTTCCACATTTATCTCACATATAAACGTCTACCATTTATTCTCCTATTATTTCATTTCACTTCTCTCAAAGTCCAAAATGTGTAGTATAAATTTCATTATGCTTCGCAGCAGCCATTATTCACTATCCACATTCCATTCACATGGAAGCTGCTAAATGGCAGCCATTTTACAAGCATGGTAGCTTCTAGATCACTTTCTTCCCATATTAACAATTTCAATTTCTCCAGCAATAAACCGCATTATTTCAACGTTTTCAATTACAAACTACCTTTGAAAAATCTTACCACTTCCTGAACAATCCTATAATTTGCTATGCATCTAAGTGCTGATCTCAGCCACACTCTTCAATAAACAGCATAGCAGGCTTTCCAAATTCATCTAGATCAAAATCTCAGTAATATAATAAACAGTATACCATCTACACGTTTTCTTCACTTTCCCATGAAATACTTTTCCAAAACAACTATTCTATCTAACAAACTATGCACTATAATTTCCATTTACTATACATTTACACTAAACTGCATTAAACAAACACTTTCATTAAACAGCACTTGCAATTTCCATTAGCCTTTTCCAAGAACTGAAATAGCTCACAATATTTAAAATGGCCGACTTCATAAAATGCTTTGTTACAAGTTACGAGCACATGTTGACCACATGTGCTTGTAATGACCTAATTGACTACCATTGAAAAGGGACCAGTTCTTAAACCTCTAGTAATATACTTGTAAGTCAACCACAAATATCTATTTTACACAGAAGAGATCTATTCAGTGAGAGCCAGCAAGGCATATTACACAAAAGACATCTATTCCAAATGACTTTTGCAACAAACACAAATGCTACCATGACCAAAACTTTACTAACTCCATCTGAACTCAGACAATTCCATTCAAATAACCTAACAAAACAAGAAGTTACACATTATCACAAGCTTTTTCCCTTAGCTCAAACAGCTCACATACATTATAACCACAACTATTCCATTCAAATGCACTTAATACAAGCTCCCATAAACACATATATACTTACACAAGCCTTACAATTACACATTTTAACTATATTCCATTCAATCCATTCAAAACTCCATTAAAGCATTAATTTTCACATACTAACCAGCTTCTATATGTTTTGCCTTCCCGGCCACATATCAGCTAAGTCCTCTCACCTTGGAAACAGGGCAGGGAAAAGAGATTTCTTCCTTATGTTACAGTAACAAATACCTTTCTTCTGTGTGGAGTTTACCTTTCCAGAGGAAATAGATCACAGCATTTGAAATGCTAATTCTGACCAGCTACTCAAGACTTACACAAGCATTCACAAACCTTCTGTCTAGTGTGTGGGGGGGGGGTTTGTTCAGAGCAACTTCTGATTCAAGCATGGCAGAATTCTGATTATATATTATAAAATGAAATATAAAATAGATTATATAAACTTTTCTTCAGGATCCAGTGCAAAATTATAAATTTGGGTGGAGTTATCATATAACACATAAGATAGATTTCCCTACAAAGCAGTCCTTGCCCTAAGAATCAGATGAAATAATAGAACTTATGATTATTATCCAGAATGCAGAGGTATGGAATGGGCCTTTCTGCTATAGCTGTGTGAAGCAAACCTTCTAAGTTAGCTATGAGTAAAGAAAAGCTGCAATTCATGTACAATACATCTTTTGAAATTGGAGTTTTCATGCAGTAATGATATTTTCATTAAAATATTATGACATTCACAAATAGTAACTAGGATGTTCCCTTTTACCATAAACAATACCTTCTAAGTCACATAGTCATACTGTGTGACACCCTGTTGGGACAGTGTCATATATCCACCTGATGACCAGAGCTCATCAGAAGACATCACAGGGCAAACTTTCTCACTGGAAACTTATGTTTATTGGTTACAGTACATATAAAGTGAACATCAGTCAGTCCTTCATTCTATTAAATGCGACTTATGCAATTTAACTAATGGCAATGCAATTTTCTCAATTTTTGTTTTTCACTTACTAAGCTAGACTAAGTTTTTGAGCATTAGCAGTAAGTGAGTACTTCCTGGACAAGAGACTTTGTATTGTATTCTGGGCACGAAGTTGTATGTGGTGTCCAATGTACATTCAGTGGCGCACGCAGGGGGGGTTTCTGAGTCTCTAGAAACACCCCTCTGCGCTAACTAAGTGGCCACTGTCCTATACAGCAGCCGCGGCTCTGTCAAAGAAGCGTCCGCGGCGGTGCTGTATTGTATACAGCACCGCCGCAGATGCTTCTTAGACAGCGCCGCGGCTGCTGTATTGGACAGCGCTGGCAAAACGGAGCTGCTGCGCATGCGAGGGCGCATGTGCAGCAGCTCTCTCTCGGGTTGTTTTTTTTGGGGGGGGGTCGGCGGGGAGAAACCCCCCTTCCCGACAATCCTCCATGCGCCCCTGACATTGAGGGCATAAGATGGGCATGGAGCAGTTATTCTGGACATGAGAGACTGTACACTGTGGGCAAAGAGGCTGTATGTGATGGGACATAGATTGTTATGTTTGACATGGAGCTATGTGTTGAGCATTGGAGCTATACATTGAAGGCTCACAACATGGCATGTGGCCATATATTGTGAACATTAGGACTGTATGTGGTGTTCATAAGGCTACATTTGCACTGTATGCAGTGGACATGGGAGTTTATGTGAAGTCATTAGGGATATAATAAATTATTGGGGGCTTACTTATTTGCAGTGAAAGACCCACCTCAGCTACTTACTATCTATTCATTGTCCAGTGCACCAGTGTACCTACTTTTGCAAAGCAGTGTTAGAAAAAAAAAATTGCAGAGAGAGGCATGAACGGGACTAAAATGTTTCTCTCATTTTTGATCCCTCCATGTTTCTCTTGTGCTGTGCCCTCCATATTTCTCTCATTGCAGTTCCCTCTATTTATCTTTCATTGTTGCATCCTCCGTGTCTCTCTCATTGCTGTTACCTCCATGTATGTCTCATTGCTGCCCCCCTTTTGCCTCTCTCATTGCTGTCCCTTCTGTGCCTCTCTCATTGCTGCTCCCTTTATGCCTCTCTCACTGTTGCCCCTTCTGTGTGTCTCTCTCATTGCCCTCTTACTTACCTGTAGATGTGACATACAGGAACACGCAGTAGACTGAGCACTGGATTGTAGGAATGCTTGACATCTCCTGGGAATGATCAGACAGTGCTCCGAGGAGTCTGTGCAGTCAGATTAGCCTTTTAAAATATATGAGGCTAATGACTTTCTCCGTTGACAAGTATTAGGTGTGAGTGCCCCCTGAGAGATGGGGCTAGGACATGTGCACCCTACACACCAACCATAAGCTGGCTCTGGCTGCTCCCCCTCCATGTCTCTCTCATTGTTGACCCCCTTTTCCTTAATCCAGCTCTGGCTCAATGTCAATATGCTAGACTGCAGGCTTCATAATTAATGGATAAGAATGCTTCCCGGTAGCTAGGGTGTTAAATAAACTAGTATATGCTTGCTCTGTTTTATGGAAGTTATAAAAAAAGATCCTCCTTAACTGCATCTTCATACATTGGACATAAATAATAGAAATTGTTATGCATTTGGATCCCTATGGGATTCAAACAATTACCATTTAAGGAACTGAAGGAATACATTTCCCGTAACACTTGGTATGGTTGGGATATAATTTACCACACAGAATGGTTTGTGTAAAAAGGAGCGTTAAAATCCATGCAACAGCTATGGCAGTGTTTACACTTTAAGTTACTATAAATTAATGTGATGTCATTGGTAACAATCACGATTTAAACGGAGCCAGAATTCTAATCCAGGTAAAAAATGTCACAATGGGGTTCATTTACAATGGCCAGATACTGTGCATTTAGGGCCTCCAACTACATGTAAAGCCCCAAGTGTGCATGCTCTTTAAGTTAGACCAACACCTGATTACATTCGTCCTTAGTTGCTGCCAGTCTCAGATAGTTTTGCAGGATCTTTGCACTATAAATATGGGCATGTACCATGCACTCCAATATGCTAGGTTTTCTGTATAGTATTTAGTTCATTAAAACACTCTTTTTATAGTTTTCTGCTCCGACAATGGATTCTATAATGCAAAAACTAGGATGCTCTTTGTATTGAATAGTCATTAAGATGTTACCTGTATTCTAAATTAGTGACTAGAATGTTGTCTGTATTGTATATTGGTCTTAAGAATTATCCTTGTGTGATAATTGGTCACAAGAATGTGCTTTGCATTATACAGTATATATTCACAAGAATGTTTTTTGTTTTGTATATTAACCACTAAAATGTTCACTTTATTGTGTATCACTAGAATGCTCACTGTAATAAATAGAGTTCATTAGAGTAAGCTTTCATTTGAATACCTTTGAGTACTGGTTAGATGGGTCTATGTTGTATTTGATTATAGCTGTCGAAAATATACATTTTTCATATATTGTATTGGCTGGATAAATCCACGCCCGATATAAACCTTGTTGTTGATAAAAAGCAGTTATCATTGCTTTCAATGTCACGTCACCTACTTTAAAAACAAAATTATGCAAAAGATCAATGTATTCAACATTTATAAAATACACAATACAGCGCTTCTTCTAATAATTTAATTTCCTAAATTTTTAGATTAAATATTTTCATTGTTACTTACACCCCATTACCATACTATGCCCCTTGATAATTGCATACTTACATCTTTTCAAATACATTCACTAACAAAATACAAACTTACTCATTGCAGAAGAAGGAAAGAAGGGCAAGAATAAGAACAAAAACCGAAACAAGGATGACGGAACAGGAAACAGAAGAAAGAAAAACCAACAGAGAGTGACCTCCATGCCCATCACTCCTTCTATTCCAGCAAAGTAACTCTCACTATAGGGTCCAGCCACAACAAGAAATTAATGCTGCTACGTATCTTAGACGCTTTCTTGAACTGGAGCACTGCTACAACTTAAGCACCTACACTATCGGCGAATACAAAACTCTTACGGTTAGAAAAATGAGTTTATATTGCCATGAGGTTGGGACTATTTTGCCCAAGACTTTTGCTGAGGAGAAGACAGGGTAAAGAGATATTTCATGAACAATACAGAGAAAGCATGATATTCTAGTGATATGTTAACACCTTTGAGGTGATGCTGAGTATATTTTAACTTCGGTAGAAGTTACCAAGGCTGGAAAGGGTTATAAGAATCACTATTAAACTGTGGGATTTCATGTCGCCAAGAGGATTCCCCACTGGTCTCCCCTCCCTTTTAATCTGTGTTTTCAGATGTCTGTATGACTTAATCTTTGGAGAGTATATGTTAAACCTTTGTGAAACCATGTTTGTGGTCATCACCATGAAACTACTTAAAAAACAAGATATATTTTAAAATGTTACAAATGAACAAGCTTCTAAAGGAGAACTTTAAAAAGATGTATCACTGACAATGGGACAGTGAAAATGAACTAAAAAAAGTTTTATTTTCGAATGGATTTGTAAGTGTTTTATTGTTATAAAAAGATGGTAATTAAATGACATAAGAAAATATTATTGTATGAGTGAGAGATAATGTTTAATTATATCTATAATGTTTAATTATAGATTGCAAGCTATAAGTCAGCTGGTTGAATTAACAATAAACATAGGAACCAAAAAGTTATAAATAGGGAAATTTGAATGAGCAATTTTTGGTTTGCATAAGATCATCATCATCAGTAGCTATTTATATAGCGCCACTAATTCTGCAGCGCTGTACAGAGAACCTATTCACATCAGTCCCCATTGGAGTTTACGGACTAAATTTCCTAACTTACAGAGAGTGAGACTAGGGTCAATTTGGTAACTGCCAATTAAATTACTAGTATGTTTTTGGAGTGTGGGAGGAAACCGGAGCACTCGGAGGAAACCCACGCAAACACTGGGAGAACATACAAACTCTACATAGATAAGACTATGGTCGGGAATCAAACTCATGACCCCAATGCTGTGAGACAAATGTTCTAACAACTTGCTTGACTATTGTTTCATTCTAGCTGCAATATGAAGCTTGTTTATAACTATGCAGCACTGGGATGCCATAATCTGGCTGATACTTTACTTCTTGGAGATATAAACAAACACCCAGATTTGTCATTGAAATGTTATACATGTTTTATGTTTTCCATTACTGTAACCTGTAAATTCCCAGAATATTATATGACGCAATTCAAATGACTTCCATATCATGTTCACCAAACCACCAACATCTCTTGACCAGCAATAACAAGTTCATTATACCTAGCAAATGGTTAGCATATCATACCCAGCAAATGCCCAGCACATCGTACCCTGCACATATCCAAGATATTTTACCCAGCAAATGAAACTCAATCAATGTCTGGTATGTCATACCATGCAAAGCAGATGAACTGGAAAGCTTTGCACCCAGTTAATGACCTACATTGATACAGAAGCACCTTCCCCCACACAAAAATGGGAAGTAACTTATTGCATAAATTTATTTCTATTGATGACACAGTCCGCCTTGTGTATATTACTGTAAATGCAAAACATGTGTTGAGGTACTGACAATTCTATAGAGCATGTTTTTGTGATTATATGACGCAAAATATTTCATTAATTAAGTATTTGGTCTAGGTAGGAGGAAGGCATCACCTTGGCTGCCACATTCCTTTGCTGAAAGTACTGAGTAATAAACCCCAGAGAGTCTTCCTGTGTATGTTAGGGCCAGTAGTGGAAACTATCCCAATAAAGAATCAACCTGCCTGTTTAGGCATATACAAGGAATCACAGTTTACTGTAAATTGTATTTCAATACAAATTTTAGGCTCCCTATTGTTCCCTCTGCCCAGAGCTACATCCCATTGCCTACTATTAATACAGTATGTAATAATGCTGTGTTGAAAGCTTTTCTGTTTTAAGACGAAAGGACTGTGCTTCTTCTGGCTAGGGGAGAAATGAACTGCACACAAATAGAAAACCAATGTCCATTAGCCCATTCGAATCTAGTCGTGATTGGTTGGCTCAGTACAGTCTACCCAATATTCCAAATTGACCACACAGCTCACATCACCCACTAGGATTGGTCCAGTAATTCAAGTGCTTGTTTGAATTTATGGCAGGGCAGCACGGTGGCTAAGTGGTTAGCACTTCTGCCTCACAGCGCTGGGGTCATGAGTTCAATTCCCGACTATGGCCTTATCTGTGTGGAGTTTGTATGTTCTCCCCATGTTTGCGTGGGTTGTCTCCGGGTGCTCCGGTTTCCTCCCACACTCCAAAAAAACATACTAGTAGGTTAATTGGCTGCTATCAAAATTGACCCTAGTCTCTCTCTGTCTGTCTGTGTGTGTGTATGTATGTTAGGGTATTTAGACTGTGAGCTCCAATGAGGCAGGGATTGATGTGAATGAGTTCTCTGTACAGCGCTGCGGAATCAGTGGCGCTATATAAATAAATGGTGATGATGATGATGATGGCAGGGGTGGGAACTGTTAGTGGCTTTATATAAAGAGCATATGTTACTGTGTCTGTCTGTTGTGTGTGTAGCATCTCTGTCTGTTAGTGGTGTATAGCAGCACTTTTAGAGCTACACTTGAACAATAAACACCAATCTTTTTAAATATCCTGCTGTACTACCGCAAGAGGCCTATTAACTGCTGAAATCTGTGGTCTTCAATGAAGTGCTTCTGAATACCCATTTACCCATTTCAAAAGAAGCAAAGAAGGCCAAGAATAAGAACAAAAATCGAAACAATGGAAAGAAATGAGAACAAGCAAAACCTGCATTAGAGGGAACATTGCTTACATTGCTTACATAATCATCTAAGAATATAGCAAACACAAACATGTAATTTATTGTGGTATTTTAGCTCCTGTAAAATAATATCTGCAGTCTATACACTTAAGTGTGTGTGTACATGTTTCTGAGAAACCAGTTATCTCAAATATAATCACTGAGAAGACTTTGCACTACAATATACATTTATTTAAATATTTAGAAGAATTTATACCATTTATGTAACCTGGACAATCCATTTTTAAGGACACAGGAATATGATATAGTCATCCTACAGTATATGCAAACACGATATTCCTGCTACTAGATATTACTTCCCACTTTAATCCCCTGAGAGTTATTTATTTGTTTAGCATTCAGTTTTTACAATGACAAAAGGTCTAACTAGTTGTCCCTCCTACGTGAGCAATATGAAACTTTTACAAAATGTGCACAAAAAAACCTGACATATCAAAATGATTCATGATTTACATAAATATGCTCACATTACACATTTTTTTCATTTCTGATATTCCTGTTGTTTTATTGCATTACCCTGTACAATATTAAAATGTTTTTAAAAGAAATTCTAACCTTCTAAGCAAACTAATGTCTACCATAACTTGCATGATAAACCTTGCAACTTCCTTGACCATGCAGTTCCTTACTGGTAAGGGGCCTATGTGGATACTAGGATACAAGATTTCGGCGCTGCGGAAATCTTGTGGCGCCTAACAAATAAATGATAATAATAATAATACTATTTATTTGGATGCTTTGCAACTTTTCCATCAACTCCATTTTGTTATCATATTCAAAATATAGAGTGACCAAAGATGAATCTAAATCTCTCTCTCTGAGTTTTACATACATTTTAGTTTTTACATATATTAATATATGGACAATTCACAGTAATACTTTGAACATTGTTTCTTATATTTCTTACAGTCATTTCTGTTTCCAACCCGTTTTTCAATCATTTACATCTTTGTACACTGTAATGCTAATTTACAATAGCACAGGACAAATGCTGTTTTGTTACAACACATGTGTCATGATCTGCCCCTGGCTGCAGTTCTGCATCTCCTACCTAAATGTTGCTGTATCTTCCCCTGATCCTGCCTACAAAAGTGATAAGCTCTCATCATTGGATCTGGATCATGCTCACTTGTCTCTGGCCTTTAAAAGACTACCTTTCCCAGCAATTTAGGCCACTTCATTGAGCCCCCAGAGATAGATACTCATCCAGAGCCCCTAGAGATACATGCTCAGCCCAAACCCCAAAAAATACATGCTCATTCTGAATCTGAGCTGACTGCTCCATCAAAGATCAATCTTCTTGGTCCTATAGTCCCAGTCGGGGATCCCTTCTCTTCTGTTATCTCAGTCTGGACTCCTGCTTTCCTGTTTTCTGAGTGGGGGACTCTGGCCCAGCAGTTCAGGATAATTTCTGTTCTTGGATTTCCAAGACTCTTGTTCTATCTGCCGCCTCTTCTTCCAGTAAGGATTCTTCTACCCCATCTTCAGAAATTGCTGTGACTACTGACTCATCTACTGTTCCAGAATTCCAGTCTTCTACCTTATATGGGGACATCACTCAATTCGGTGCCCTTATTAAGTTTTGCTTATCCTATTTTCTCTCCATAACAAATGTTCTCAACAATCAACGTATCAAGTATACTTCTTATTGTTCAGCTTTAGAGGGAAGGCTTTGGAATGGGCAAACCCATTTATTGAAACCAGAGATCCTATTTACAACTTTGTCCTGATGCTTTGTTTGAAATGTTTGCCCCATCACTTGCCGATCCAACCTCCAACAATTTTTGTCTGTGCCATCTTCTTTATCTCCAGTTACCTCAACTTTGGAGTTACCTTTATGTTTGGTCCAATCTAGCAACCCACTTAGAGCCATAAAAAGAGTATGAAAAAGAAGCTGATATGAGGGGCTTCCTAGTTTCAGCTTTCTTCTGGCACTGTTTTTATTCATTCCACACTTTGAATATCTGGTGATATTAGATGAACGCTTTTCAGCTGCGTGTCCATTCCTAGACTATGACTTTTATTTTTCTGACCAATCCTAAATTTCCTTATTATTGGGTATCTGGTATCTGCCCTAAGATGGCGGTACTGTCACAATCTGCCCCTGACTGCATCTCCTCCCTAGATGCTGCTGTACCTTCCCCTGATCCTGTCTACAAAGGGCTAATCTCTCATCATTATATCTGGGTCATGCTTACTTGTCTCTGGCCTTTAAAAGACTGCCTCTTCCAGCAATCTAGGCCAGTTCATCAAGTGTCTAATCCTGACTGACTCCCTGATCTTCTCCCTGACTTCCTCCACTTTAAATTTATTCTCTCCTCATTCTGCTCTGCTCTCTCCCTTGCCAAACAAACCTTCTTCAAGTCCCTCATCTCCTCTCAGTCCTCTAATCCCCGCCGCCTTTTTGCCACCTTCAACTCCCTCCTCTCTCCCCCTCCCCCTCCGGTCCCTCTGTCCCTCTCTGCTGCTGACTTCGCCACTTTTTTCTCTTCTAAAATTGAAGCCATCAGACTTAACATCTCCACTTCTAAACCCTCACCAGCTGTCCTCATCGCTCCACCCCCATCCAACAATCAACTCTGGTGCTCCTTCTGCCCCACATCAAGCGAAGAAGTCCGCTCCCTTATTCTTTCCTCTCCACCCTCCACCTGTCCTCTCGACCCTATCCCCGCCAACCTCCTTCGCTCTCTCTCTCCCACTGCCTGCTCTCACCTGGCACACCTTTTTAACCTATCACTCTCCTCCGGTGTAGTACCCTCCTCATTTAAACACGCTCTTATCTCTCCGATCCTCAAAAAACCCAATCTTGACCCCACCTCTGTCGCCAACTACCGCCCCATCTCACTTCTCCCCTATGCCTCCAAACTTCTTGAGCGGATAGTCTGCTGTCGCCTCACCAGATATCTCTCGGACAATTCCCTCCTTGACCCTCTCCAATCTGGATACCGTTCCCTCCACTCCACTGAAACTGCCCTGGCCAAAGTTACTAATGACCTCCTTTCAGCCAAATCTAAGGGTCACTTCTCCTTACTCATCCTCCTTGACCTCTCCGCGGCCTTTGACACTGTGGACCATCCCCTCCTTCTGCAAACTCTTCTCTCTCTCGGCCTCTCCGGTTCCGTCCATGCCTGGTTCTGCTCCTACCTCGCTAACCGCACCTTCTCTGTCTCCATGTCTGGCTCTCCCTCCACCCCCTCCCCGCTCCCAGTAGGTGTCCCCCAGGGCTCTGTCCTCGGCCCTTTACTCTTTTCGCTATACACTTCCTCCCTTGGTGCGCTCATCTCCTCCTTTGGTCTTCAGTATCACCTGTATGCTGACGACATTCAACTCTACATCTCTTCTCCTGATCTCTCTTCCTCCCTTATCTCTCGCGTATCTGACTGCCTCTCTGCCATCTCCTCCTGGATGTCCTCCCGCTTTCTCAAAATTAACATCTCCAAAACTGAATTCATTGTCTTTCCTCCCCCCAAACTTCCCTCCCACCACAACCTCTCTATCGTTGTTAACAACATCACCATCTTCCCTGTTACCCAGCTCCGTTGCCTGGGTGTCACCCTTGACTCCTCTCTCTCTTTTGCCCCCCATGTCCATCATCCATTCACTCATCATCTACCGTCTCGACTACTGCAACCTTCTCCTCACTGGCCTCCCCCTCTCTCATCTCGCCCCCCTCCGCTCTGTACTCAATGCGGCTGCTCGACTCATCTTTCTCTCACGCCGTTCCTCCTCTGCTTCCCCTCTCTGCCTCGCCCTACACTGGCTCCCCATCCCCTACAGAATCATCTTCAAACTCCTTACCACCACTTACAAAGCTCTCCCAGTCTACAGCCCCCTACATATCCGACCTCCTCACCATTCACACTCCTGCCCGATCCCTGCGCTCTGCCACTGACCGTCGCCTCTCTTCCACTCTCATTACCACTTCCCACTCCAGAATCCAAGACTTCTCCCGAGCTGCCCCCCTACACTGGAATGACCTCCCTCGCTCCATCCGCCTCGCTCCCAAGCTGTGCTCCTTCAAAAGAGCACTTAAAACTCACCTGTTCCTTAAAGCCTACCAATCGTCCAAATAACCCCTTACCTACTCTGCTCGCTCTTCCCTCTCTCCCCTGGTATCACCGCTCCCTCTTGTGTCTGTTTCGTCCACCCTCCCTTAGGATGTAAGCTCGTTTGAGCAGGGCACTTCTTTCCTCGTGTCTCCACACCTGTTCTTCTGCTTCGTCCTTACTCCATTTGTCTGTCCCGGAGTTTCTGAAGCACTGGTACTTTGTGTTTACTGTTCTGTACTGTTTAACCCTGTATGGTTTACTGTTTGTACTATGTACGGCGCTGCGGACACCTTGTGGCGCCTAACAAATAAATGATAATAATAATAATAATGTCTGTTATCCAGGTCCAAGCATCCCAGCTTACCTGGACCCTGTACTACCTGTGTCTGCAGACAATGGCTACCCACTGGGTTTCAGGTTCAAGTTTCCCATCTTTCCTGGACTTCTATGCTAGCTGTGTCTGCACATTATCACTACTGCCTGGCATCCCACTCCACAAGCTTACCAGCTTAACCTAGACATTCGGGACTCTCTGCCTACAGATCACCTCACCTGCCTTGGAAGCCAGAATCTTCAACTTCTCAGCTAAACCTGCGTACTCTGACTCTCTAGTACTTGTGTTATCTGCCATTTTATTTGCTACATCCTGGTTTTAACTGTATGTCCCATGCTTAAATAACCAACCTTGTTTCATTTATATTTCTCTCCGTGTTGTTCATACTTGGAATGCTGACAACATGCCTACATTTGTGCAACAGTACTCTCTTTATAAGTAAATGTGTGGATTTTTATTCACTGGAAAGAGTGCAAATAGTAGGGGGAGTAGCTGGGTAGATCTTACTGATTATTAATTAGGCTATATCACTAAAATGAGATAATGGGGTGGAGAAATTGCATTCAGCGGGGAGTTCACTGATTTCCAGGAGGACACACAATATTTTTCTCCCCGCAAAATGACTTGATTTTACCATATCCTCTGAGCTGGATATTGGACCTTATCCAATAGTTTCAATAGGACACATGTTGTACATTCCAGCCGCACTTTTACAAAAAGGTGCTTGTCTACCTCTTAGGGGCAGATTCAATTGACCGCGTTACTCTCGAAAGTTACTACGGTAATAGTGTGCAATATTACTGTTAGTACAGAAATTTCAGTCGAGAAATCCGGGTTAAAATTACCGCATTAACGGTAATAATGCGCAGGCCGCATTACTCTCAAGAGTAACGCGGTTACTTAAATGTGCCCCTTACAATGTAAAAAAATAAAACACCCAAAAGTGACACATTCAACAAATAAAGTTTAGATGGCCCCTCACTCTCATGTGAAGCTCAGTCAAGCAGTGTTTTAGGAAGAAAATGTTAAGGTTCAAGTCTAAATGAATGTAGGGATGGTACTAAAGTGGTAGTTGGTTGGGTTTTGACTGTTTACCTGTTCCATCATGCAAATTTTCGGGGACACTTACCAGGACTAGAGTGTTGGTGTGCATTTTTAAATGACCATGACAGGCAAATAGCTGCATTTGCACAAATGAAAAGTTAGTAGAGGTCTGTTGCACTCAATTACAGTATTTTCACACATAAGCCTGGTATAATATAAGTATTACTTATGGTATTGGGAAAATACGTAGATTTGATTTGTTCATGATTGGTATGTTGTGTACCAAGCTAAAGTAAACGATCTATGGGCACTGTTAGAGGAAACATGTTAGATAAGCCTGTATGTAAAATGGGAAGACTCTCCTTATAATAACAACAGCTTTGCAAAACTTTCCTATGGCAGTGGCTCACGCAGGGGGGGTTTCTGAGTCTCCAGAAAACCCCCCCTGCACTAACTCAGTGCCCACCATATTGGCACTGTCCTATACAGCAGCTGTGGCGCTGTCAAAGAAGCGTCCGCGGCGGTGCTGTATTGTATACAGCACCGCCGCGGATGCTTCTTTGGCAGCGCCGCGGCTGCTGTATAGGACAGCACTGCTGAAACGGAGCTGCTGCGGATGCGTGGGCGCATGCGCAGCAGCTCTCTCTCGTGTTTTTGTTTTTTTTGGGTTGGGGGGAAACCCCCCCTGACAATCCTGCGTGCGCCCATGTATGGATAAATTCAAATGCATTATCTAAATAAGTTAATCAATAGGTCATGTGAGTATGAGATCAAAAACTGTAATGAACTCTGACATAGATTCCCAAAATATTGATTTTGAACTTAGTTGTCTAGAAACGTCCTTGTAGGTAGTGTTTACAGCTTAGCTGTATTATGTATTTAAAAAACTATTGAAACATTTAGGAAAACTGTTCTACAGAAAACTGTGTAGGGAATAGACACAATCAGATTCTGTCATTTTTAGCACAGTGAAAAAAATAAAAGCATATGTCCCGTTGCTAGGGGCAAAATCACCTTTTCAAAACTGTCCCTCATTGTGTTTTTAAATTGAAGAAAGATCATTCTCTCAAAATCAAGCAAATGTGCATTTATTATTTACAAGAACATTGACATGACATTATGTATTTCGTTATACATAATAAGTGGTGCAAAATACAGTTTCACAGTACAGAGTAAATCCTTGTGAAGGTGAATCATCATTTTTGTCATAATAAACATTATTTAATAATAAATATGTCAATTCCAGTTTACCCCAAATCTACAAAAAAACGGATATTCTTAGTCCTTGTTTAGTTTGATCACTTTGATTTTCTTTAATTACGAAAAGGTAATTTACCCCTATGAATGATATAAACCATCAAGCAAAACTGAGCAGACAGCATAATACACTTCACAATAGAAATTGTTATTAATCACAATTACTACATACACTGGCAGATCACAGTAATTAGCCAGTGCCAGATTATTGATATTGCAATTGGGGCACTAGCCCCATGGCTCCCACATACTGTTTGGCCTTGTTCTGAGCTAGTTCCTGCTACTATAGATTGGCCAGCACAACTGGAGCTGAATACCTTTGAGGCAGCTACTAATCAATGGTGTAAAGGCAAATAAAGCAATCTGCCAGCAGCAGAGCCAGACAAGTACAGCTGAAAGCAAAATGGCTTTGAATTGCAACAATGTTTATCTGCTTAGCCTGTCCATCCACCTCCTCAGGGTGATGATACGAACTCCTGAATATTTAATATATGTATTTGCTCTAAATTTAGATTTTAAGTGTAGATATTAAATTTCTTTATTAGCTCTATCTCTGTGTCAGATGCTGAAGCCCCAGTAATATATAAAAGACTAATATAATAACACTTCTTAAGTCAAATAAAACTATAATGAGTTTCGATATGGCAGTCATGTGATCTGTCTATTATTTTTGTAGATTTGTAAGGTGCCTCAGTGATCAGCAGTGCCATACAATAGGGAAAACAGGACATACATAAAACAGGGTCATACAAGGTAGCCCAAAAAACAAAAATGCAGACATGAAAATAAAGGGTATGGAGGTTGCAGCTCTTTATAGAGCTTACATAGAGAATTTCATAAGTGGGTAGCAGCATTGGAGATGTCTTGTAGGCAGGAGTGAGAGGTGGTTACTAAAGATGAAACAAGGTGGAGGTCAGAGGTATATCTAAGAGGACGAGAGGGAAAGCATCTTGATATGAGATTTGAGATTTATGGAGGGGATGTGTTGTTGAGGGCTTTGTAGGTAAGGGTGAGTAATTTTAATTGGTTTGTGGAGGACACATGGAAACAGAATCGGGATTTGCAACTGGTACAGCAGATGCGGAGTGGTGAGAGAGGAAGATTAATGTTGCAGCAGTATGTAAGATGAATTGAAGTGGGGATACATGGGTATCAGGAATGCCAAAAAGCAGAAGGTTGCAGGAGTCAAGACAGGTGATGAGATATTGGATAAGAGTTTTGGTAGAATGTTGGGTAAGAAAAGCTGTATTCTGGCAATGTTTCTAAGGTGGTGTCAACATGACTGGGAGAGAGTCTTGATATGAGAAATAAAGCAGAGAGTGGAGTCAAGTGTGACACCAAGGCAGCGAACTTGGAAACTGAGGAAATTGTGGTGTTATAGACAGCGAGGGAGAATTGAGGGGAGGTGGTGATTCTGGGAGTGTCACGGGCACTAGGAGTCTTGCCCAGGATTTCACCAGATGACTGGGCTTACCAGAGTCGTGAAGTTCACACAACGGTCCTCTGGTAGCGGGGTGACTAGCGGAACAGATAACACAGCAGATGGAGAGAAAATGGCAATAAATAATAGGAAAATCAGTGACTTGCAGCAATCTTTGGTCAATGAATCAGCGACTAGCTGATATAGTGGAAAGGCAGATTTGAACACGGAGATCAGGATGGACGTGAGTAGATGCAGGGAGGTAGCAGGGAAGTCAGTGGTCTGCGTACAGCAAGTTGTACCACTGCTTATGGTGAAGAGATTTGTCCAGGTGCAGGTAGGTAGCGGGGAAGTCAGTGGTCTGCGTATAGCAAGTTGTACCATTGCTTATGGTGAGAAGACTTGTCCAGGTGCAGGTAGGTAGCGGGGAAGTCAGTGGTCTGCGTATAGCAAGTTGTACCACTGCTTATGGTGAGAAGACTTGTCCAGGTGCAGGTAGGTAGCGGGGAAGTCAGTGGTCTGCGTATAGCAAGTTGTACCACTGCTTAATAGGTGAGGATGTGTACAAATGTTGATGAGTGGAAGCATACAAAGATAATAGGATGCAGACACTGAGAGCACAGAGGAACTTGATCCCAATAGGTATGCAGCGTATCCAACAAAGTCTATATAACGGTATGTGTGGCGCTGCTTGGTAGAGACTTGCTCAGCACAGATATGCAGGCCAATAATGGATAGTCAATCACAGTTATGCATATAACGACTGAGTAGTACGGTTCATTCCAAACAGGTATGCAGCGTAACAATAACAGTCTATAGCAGGTATGGATACCGCTGCTGAGCGTAGAAACTTGTGCTAGCGGATATGCAGAGTAAACGGAGAAAGTCAATAACAGATAGGCATACCGCTATTCAGTAGAACAGTCTGTCCACAGGGAGATGCAGGAACTGCAGAGACGCTGGATGGCAGAGACGAGTGTAGGAACCACAGGTGAGTAGATCCGGTAATCAGAGTCCAGCTGAGGACACAGGCAGGAAACAGGAGACTGTAGCAGGTATGGAAACCAGCGATGAGTAGCACAGGGAATCCACAGGAACTGAAGACACTAGTAGTACACAGGAGATAGTAGCGGGTATGGAAACCAGCGATGAGTAGATCAGGAATCAGCAGGAAACTGAAGACACTAGTAGAACACAGGGAACACCTTCAGAGACTCACAGGGAATGAGACTCCAAGATCAGGCAATGAGGTAATGCACACAGGTGCCTTAAAAAGGGAGTTCCCTGATCAACCAATTTGGATTAAAAGCAACAGTCACAAGAGTTCTTGGGAGCTGCGCATGCGCAGACCATCAGAATGGCGGACGGCCGCGGTTCAGGATAGGTGCCGGCAGGAGGGCTAGGGAGCCATGCACCAGCACAGAGGCACTCACGGTCCGGTGAGTCACAGGGAGGAGGGAAGATGATAAGTTCTGTTTTGGACTTGTTGAGCTTTAGGTAGCATTGAGACATTTGTGTGGAGATAGCAGAAAGACAGTTGGTTACACAACATATTAGGGGAGATCAGGGGAAGAGATATAGATTAGGGTGTCATCAGACTAGAGGTGGTTGTGATTGTAGTACTGGAGGCCGAATGAGCAAATTAGATCCCCAAGAGAAGAGGTGTACAGTGAGAAAAGTAAAGGGCCAAGAACAGAGCCTTGTAGAGCTCGAACAGATAGTGGGGGTGTAGGGGAGGATGTGCCAGAGGTAGAAACACTAAAGGAGTGGTTTGATAGGTAGTAAGTGACCCAGGAAAGAACTGTGTCTTGAAGGACAATGGAGTGAAGGGTGTGTAGGAGAAGATGGTGATCAACAGTTTAAAGAGCAGTTGAGAGCTCCAGGAGAATGAGAATGGAGATGTTGCCTATAGCAACCAATCAGATTCTAGCTGTCATTTTGTAGAATGTATTAAATAAATGATAACTAGAATTGATTGCTATAGGCAACATCTCCACTTTCTTGAACATGCAGTTTAGTAAATATACCCCTTAGACTTTGCAGTAAGTAGATCATTGATCACTTTTGTGAGAGCAGTGTCAGTGGAATGTTGGGGGACAGAAGCTTGATTGAGCTGAGAAAGTAGTGAGAGGAGTGAAAGAGAGACAGGTGGTTGTACATCAATCGCTCATGTAGTTTGGAGGAAGATGAGTGGAGAGAAATAGGGCTGTAGTTTGAGTGAGAGGCTGGATCAAGAGATGGTTTGTATTAAATTGGTGAGACGAGCGCATGTTTAAAGGAGAATGAAAATGTGCCAGTGGAGAAAGACAGGTGGAAGAGGTTACCTAGACGTGGGCATTCAGTGGGAGAGAGGGACTGGAGAAGTAGGGAGGTACTTGGGTCGAGGGGAAAGATTGTAGGGTGAAATGATGATATGAGTGCATTAAGTTATATTAAAATTAGATAATAAAAACCAGTGAAATATGAAAAATCAAATGTGCATGAGAATATATAAAAAGGTATGTTTAAAATAACTGGACACACTTCAGTTGTCTCCTATATTATGTATGGGTTTTGGAATAGATATATTCAAGTACAGTAATGAGGTGGATTTATTTACCAGGGATTTAAATTCCTTATGTCATTATCACCTTTCCTAACAATTTGCTATGCTGCTTAACTGCTGGTGACAGCTTATCCTATATTACTCTTACTATCATCATCATCATCATCAAAAACAACATTTATTTATATAGTGCCAGCAGATTTCATAGCGCTTTACAATTGGGAACAAACAGTTATAAAACAATACTGGATAATACATTCAGAGAGGTAAGAGGGCCCTGCTCGTAAGCTTACAATCTAAGGGATGCCTGGTTTATTACTGTATAGTAACAGATTACTATTAGCATTCAATAGTTAATATAGTAATGAAAATCCCCAGTCTAAAAGTATAAAAATAAATAAATCCATCTCATTACTATACTTGAATATATCTATTCCAAAACTCTTAAACAATATAGTAGACGCCTGAAGTGCATCCAGTTATTTTAAAACACACATTTTTATTTATTCACATGCACATTTGTTTTTTCATATTTCGCTGGTTTTTAATGTCTAATTTTAATATACCTCAATAAAGGTTCAATTTTAATATAAGAATATGTTCCAATATGCCAATAATTACAATACAGAATACAAGGGATTTTATAGTGCACCAATTTTTGAATAAAGTTCTGGGGGTAAATGTATTAACCAGCGAATTCTGCAAGTCACCGATATCCAGCGATTTTGCAGGGGAAATTTAAAACAGCAATGGCTTCAATTGCAAGTTTTATTGTGCCAATAAATTCTGCAGAGCTTTACAATTGGGAACAAACAGTAATAAAACAATACTGGGTACTACATACAGAGAGGTGCTTACAATCTATAGGAATATAAAATTATAAAAGACTGCGGGCTTGATACAAAGCTGGATGCAAAATAAGTGTACTTTCTGATTAAAAAAGTGCACTCAAAGGCGGCATATTTTCGTACATTAATCAGTAGTGGCATGCCAACAAATGACATCTTTGAAAGAATTCATATATATATATATATATATATATATATATATATATATATATACATATCTATATAAATATATATATATATATATATATATATATATATATATATATATATATATAAATATATATATATATATATATATATATATATATATACAACAAGCAGTGGATGGGAAGTATTAAAGTAATTTTATTGTTTTCCAATAAGCATTGTCTAAGCGATTTCTTGTGTTTCCACAGCACAAACAATTTATTTAGCAGATGTAAAAGTTTTAGCAATTCAATACATAATTGTAATACAGTACAGCCGATACCAAAGATATATACATACCGCTCTGCCCACCTGCGCTAGCTGCGCTCCGCTGGTACCAGCTACAGTACTTCACTCCAGAATACTGTGGTCAGAGAATGACTGGGCTAGTACCAGCAAAGCTGTGTGATATACACTCAGTGTTACAGAGAAAACAATGCAGATGATGTGGCTTGCTTCTATTAGTCCAGAATTCAGGAAGGACAAGTGTACTGCAGGTCATAGGCCAGTTCAAACCAAAATATCCAAAGGTGGGGGTCATCTCTCCAGGGGATGTGCTCCGACTTTCCCGCCAAGAATCCAGTTTCAACTAGTCTATTTGCATTTTACAGTCTGTATCACTTTAAACATTTATTGCCTAACATCGCTTACTAGAGTATGCAATGTGCGATTTCTTCGGCGAAGGAACCGGACAACTGCTCATGAATAGGGGATTAAAATGATACTAAACATGACATAGTTCCTGCAACCTGAACCTTAAATATCACTAAAGTGTACATATAACCTTAAAATATATATAACTATAACCTAAATACCATCTGCTCATAAATCACTGTGGAATGGAATCATTATAAATATGAAATATATAAATAAATGAATGTGAGAATGCAAGTGTAAAGCGTGCGTATTTTATCATGCGATCGCGCCGTACCACGTTGCCACGTGTTACACAGTAAAACAATATTAACCAATATAGTTTCGTTCATCCAATTATACGACTTCGACAGAAGATATGTGTGGTGATCAATTAGGGTGTAGGGTCTGCTCTGCTCTACTAGGCAGGACTATGCAGGATACGTCCAACATATATTTGGAATACAAAGTCACAAAAGAACACACACAAATTTAAACGCTGTTCAATTAATATTCTGTGTTAATAAGATTATTGACAACATAGTAAAATGTCCCTTAATGAATCATGCCCATAGAGTGGTCGAAGTGGGTGTGTATCTGTTGGTATGCCGTCACTTCTCCTTCTGCCTTTACCATGCTTCACTGTTGCCTGCAGACACTCATTATTGTACTGCTCTCCAGCCCTACAGCTCAGAACTGGGAAAAAAACAATGGGACCCAGGTAAAACCCACTACTGCTCAGAGAAGTCTGGCCAGAAGTTTTCTTCATGAAAGAATTGCGGCCAGAAAGCCAACTTTTAACGTGGAAACAAGGCCAAGCAACTAAACTATGCACAAAAACATATGAACTGGGGTGCACAAAAATGATAGCAGGTGCTCTGGACTGATGAGTCAAAATTTTAAATATTTGGCTGTAACAGAAGGCAATTTGTTCGCTGAAGGGCTGGAGAGTGGTACAATAATGAATGTCTGAAGAAAACTGTGAAGCATGGTTGAGATTGAAGTTTGGGGACTGCATCTCAGCAAATGGAGTTGGAAATTTGGTCAGTTTTAATGGTGTCCTCAATGCTGAGAAATACAGGCAGGTACTTATCCATCATGCAATGCCATCAGGGAGGCATCTAATTGGTCCCAAATTTATTCTGAAGCAGGACAAGGACTCTAAACATACAGCCAATGTCATTAAGAACTATCCTTATCGTAAAGAAGAACATAGAGTCCTGGGAGTGATGATATGGCCCCCACAGAGCCCTGATCTCAACATCATCGAGTCTGTCTGGGATTATATGAAGAGACAGAAGAATTTGAGCAAGTCTACATTCACAACCTCTCTGCCGAGTTCCTTCAAGAACTGTGCAAGTGTACCTAGAAGAATTAATGCATTGATGTTGTTTGGAAGGCAAATGGTACACCAGATACTGATTTGATTTAGATTCCCCATCTAAATCATATATATTATGACAGAAGTGCTGGGAAAGAAGTAAATGGCAGGTACATAATTCCTAGATTCCTGTCATTTCTAATTGAAAACACCAGGGAGATTGTGTGTGAGAAAAAGCTTGTCAAGATGTGTTTCTCGGCTTCATGAAAGGCTGTAAGGGTCCCTGGTGTTTTGTATGGAGAGAGTATAGTGGGCCCAATACAAAAGGCCCAGTCTTGGTCTTCTGGTCTGCAGGCTCACAGCGGATTAATTAGTAGCTACATCTGAGAGGTGTCTGTAAAAAGTTGCAGTTCTGCCCCAATCAGTCTCTCACTGTCTGCGGAAGAGGTCAGGTGGCTCCTGAGGGAAACTGCAACTTTGTCCTGTGAGTTCCCTTTGGTGCAAGTGAGCGACACTAGGCACTCTAGAGAGGGAATACCTTAGTATGAGCTCAGTGCCGTAACTAGACATCTAAGTGCCCTGGGCGAGACAGGGCACAGGCGCCCCCCATCGAAGTGGGAGTGACATTTGCCAAGTTGGTGTGGCCAACCTGTGGGGGTGTGGCTAGCACTTTACTGAAAGAATTCTGCTACACATATTTGCAAATGCATGATATATATATATCTATATACATATAGCCAGTGGTGGGATTCAGCCGGTTCGCACCGGTTCTATAGAACCGATTCCTAAAATACTTGCGGTTCGGCAGAACCGTTTGCTGGCCTGCTGTGCGGCACTGGCTCCTGGCTCTCACACGATCCGGCATCCGGCTCCCGGCTCCCTCCCCCGATCCGGCACGCAGAGCTTCCGATGCTCTGCTGGAAAACTGCATATTATTACCTCATGCGGCTGCGCGATGTGACATCCTGACGCAGCCGCCGTGATGATATGCGCAGTCGCCTAGGAGCCTCTGACTATGCGGTTTCACTGCTGGGTGCGCACAGTGAATGCCAGCAGCCTGCTCAGGTAATTTGTTTATTAATTTGTATTCGTCCTTCGTTTTGGTTTTAAGCAAGAAAGAGTATTTTTTTTGTCATTATTCCTGGGGGGTGGGGGGGTGTGTGTGTAAGGAAATATCTGCGGGGGGAATAAGTAAAAATTATTGCAGGGGGGGGCAATGGCTGTAGGAGGGGGAAATGAAAATACCTGCAGGGATGACAATGACTGTATATATATATATATATCTATTTATATACATCTTTATACAGTTTACTCCCCACAACGCTGTTTATGTTGTGTTTAGATGCGTGGTTTAGTTAGAGGGAGCACAATAGTCCATATTAACAGCTACAGTGGGAAGTAATAACTATTTTGGAAGTACACAATTTATTTTTGTGTATCTGAGTTTATTCCCTGTTTGAAGTTGTTATTGTAATGAAAATACCTGCAGAGGTAATGAAATGTCTTAGGGGGTATTTAATAAATAGAGCAGCTTTGGGAGGCATGATAACTTTATTGCGTGACGGTTACATGAATGCTCTCTGTGGTCTCAGCGATCACTAGAATATTAAATACTAGTGAAATGGGGCTGGTAGAGGTTAATATTTTATTGACCACAAATGTTCAGATATTGCTTATATATGCCTGTACAATGGGGTAGTTTTATCTTTACATAATGAAGTGTTTTGTTTTAACTAAGGAGCCTAATCATTCAGGGTTTGTTAACATTTTGCATTATAATACAATTTTTGCATTTTCAATACAGGACTCCAACTTTCACAAGCCAGCGAGAGGACAACAAAGCTGCAAGAGAGAAGAGCAAGAACAGGTAAGAGACAATGGCACAATCTGTCTAAATTTAATGCTGGAGAACACTTATGAATATTTATATTTAGGAGTATTCAGTAACATATTTGTTTCAATTGCTTCATTATTGTAGGGTATGCAACTTATTTAAACACATTGTTGGTTGTGCAGTATTTGTGCTGATTTAGTCTTTTAGTGTATGCTACGTGCCGGATTAGTTATTTATTTTAGAATGATTTTTATTTTTTCATTTTGAATTTACGTCTATTGTGTTAAATTATATGGGCCTGAGTCAATGAGGAAAGCAAAGCAAAATAAGAAGTAAGATGGTTAAGGGTAAATCACACAGCTGATGATGCTCGGATAAAAGCAAAGAAAATTGTAAGTGAGGACGCCAATCAAACAGCAATATGGAAATATCTTCACTAACTGTTTATGAGGTATTTAATATTTAAAATCTTACGTTACACATAATCTAGTTGTCTTTACCTCTTTTACTGTTCTTATTGCAGTATTTAATGCGTGAATTGTTAGACTACCTTTCGGTTTATCTTTTGGTATAGTTAAAATGGTCATTAGGACATAGAACCTGTTGTTAATTTTTTTGAATCCCACCACTGCATATAGCTATCTCATATATGTATATATATATATATATATATATATATATATATATATATATATATATGTATGCGCCCACACAATACAAATACAATGCCTGTGCCCACACACACACACACACAATACAAATACAATTTTTTAAGTAGTTCCAATATCTGTGCATGCTCTCGGCCTTCCATGTGGCAGTCAAATAGTGTGTTTGTAGCAGATGAATAGATATATGAATATTAGAAGATGAACTAGTGTTGTCCATTTTGCAAAGCAGTTGAGTTCCGTACAGCAGACCACTTATAATGCATTTCATGAACCTCTCTTGTGCATGTCCTCAGAGAAAAGTGGTCTGGGAAAATACACCCTTCTCTATCAATGCTTCGGGTATATTCAACTACATGCTTTGAGCATCTCATTCTCATCTGTCATGTCCCTGGTAAATTGTATGCTAGATAACAACAAGATCTCTTGTTTTACTGTTCCCCAAACAATGTAATGTATACAATTCAGGATGCTCCCCTGGAGAGTGCTCAGCACTTATGGCTAATATTTGTATTGTACCAACCTACCCTTTGTCTGTGATATGTTGTCTCAATGAAAATAAAATCTCAACTGAAAAAAATAAAAAATCCTTGCCTGTACTTTTCATCCCCAAGCAGATTACCTGTTCGAGCAGAAGTGCCACCTCTTCTGCTTTGTTTACATCGGAACGTTTACAAGGGAAAATTGATAGCTGTAGTTTTCATAGAGAAGGCGTTTTCTAATATAAATGCATAATAAATACTTACCAATTTCCACAGCAACATTTCTGCTTCTCAAATACTATACCTACTGTACACTACTTTATGTTACAAATACCTCGGCGCTAAGAGCATATGTAAAATGTGCAATTTATTGCAAACAGCAAAATATAATAGTTCTGGCCAGAACAGTAGAACACAAGTCCAGTAAGTAAATCACAGTAAACAAAAATTGATTACATATAAACCACAAATGTACAATCTCAAAGATATGCTTCTGGGTTACAGACAATATAACGATAGTCCATCTGCGGTGAAGCGGAGGCTGGTACACACAGCTGGGTTAAATCTAGATTTCAAAATAGTCCACCAATAGTAAACCCTGTTATTTATTTGGAGTTTTTCCCAATTCATAAGCGTAACACAGTTTTCCACACTTAATAGAATGGGTGCCGATAGTTGACCACAATGCAGGGATTAAAACAGCAAAAACGGAAGACAGTCTTTGGACTTACAATTGCGGAAGGACGGTCACCTTCCGATACTTTCCTCTAACAG